>NC_081412.1:461582459-462228656 GCF_030272615.1 Cryptomeria japonica
TTGAATTCCTTATTAATATTATATTCTGAATTACTTTTGCCATCCTCTAACATAATATTTCCTCTAAATATTTATGGTTTTAGTCTATATATCGAATGATTTGTAATGAGTTTAATAGGTTTCAATGTTTAAGTACTTAACTTTAAATTAACTAGGATTTTGACATTCAAGGACATCAAATTTTTTTTTTCTATACCCACAAATCCTCCCAGTAATTTCCTAATTTTTACTAAATTGTGACCGTGAAGCAATTCCATAGGTAGATTCGGAATAATTACCCATTTGGGTATAATTTCATCTTCAAATTATTTAGGAGTAAAATTAGGTTTCCAATCAAATACTTTAAAGCAATATCCCTTAAAAAACCAGGATTTTTCTTGTAATATTTGATCCTTCATATTTGAAGAAAGGCAGTAAATAAATAAGAAATCATCTTCAAGGATAATGATACTTACCTAGCATCCATAGGTTGCCTTAAGCCATTGAATAATGATGTCTATGGAGGAACTATAACCAAACCACTTACCGAATAATTCATTGTTTTACATTTGTTCCATTGTCCATTAGTATAGATATTGCTTATAATCAGCGTTTCATATTCATCATCGACATGAGGACCATATTACTCCATAAGATGATTTGAAGAGTCTCGAGCCATGGAAGGGCCTTTCTGCTTAGGAGTAGCATTGTCGTTGCAAGTATTATTCATGTGAGTGCCATAATTTTGGGCTAGAGTCTCCCTGGGTCGGGAAGGCGGAGTAGGTGTCGTTGGCAGGAGGGGCGGACCCAAAGGAGGGGAAGCCCTAGGTTAGGATCCCAACGGAATGTAGTTAGCACCAGAAGGAAACCGTAGAGTGAAATTAGCAATGGGGATGATTCATAAATTCTTCCTCGAAATTCTAGATGATACATGTAAACCATTAAAATCAATGTCTACCCAAGACTTCATCCACCTCTGACCTTGCACAACCTGCCATCAGTAACAACCATGAGGGGTTGTAATAAATTTTTTTCTTGAAGGTATAGGGTTCCCTCACCACCAAAGCCATCCATTGGCCCTAACTGTAGATGGAGGACCAAAATTGTTTATAAATTAGAATGAATTCTTGATCTAGATGGAGGGGAACTTAGAACCCTAGAAGGGCAGAGATCGGCCTTTCCTTCTACCCACTTCCTCAAATTGATAGGGATTCGGTCAACTCTATTGGCACATGGAGGAGGGGAGGAGAGAGCCGCAAAGTAATTAGCAGAGCCATGAGAATTGTTATGCGCCACCTTTGTCTGGTGCGGTTGCAGATGTTTTCGCAGTTGTCGCCCTTTCAGGAACCTAGGCAGAGCCATTTTTTTTCTTCAATGCTCGACATATTTTATTATTATTATATTACTGGCATATTAATATATAATTCTTATTATAATTAGATATAATAATATAATATAATATAATATAATATATATATATATATATATATAATATATATTTTTAAAATATATTTATGAATATATATACTAATTATCAATAATTATAATTTACGAACCAGATTTTTACTTGGGTATGTTTTTTCAGCTTGCTTTTCAATTTGTTTTCCACTATTTGTGGGTTAATCCAAGAACCTGGTACAAACTTTTAACAATGTTGATGATTATTTTGGATTAAAAACTTAATGGAGCTTTGTAAACTTCTAAGGGAATAGATTCTTTATGCTTGAACACAAGAAAAAATGGTTTTGAACGTGGAATGGTTAAATGTTTGTGGATTTAATTTAAAAAAAAATTAAGTCGAAATATTTATAATTTTAATATAGAATTGAATTATATATATTATTATGATTTCATAATTATATAATTTTAAAGTTAGAAAATAATTATTATTATTTTAAAATTTAAAATAATTATACAATATAAATATTTTTATCAATTATATTATAATTATAATGTTAATTAATAATTATTTTAAATATTTAAATTAAATCATTACTAATTAAGATTAAGATTTTAATTAGTAATTTTATGGTTATAATTAAAATAAATGATTATAACTTAAGTTGTAATTATTAATTATATTATAGCTCTAATCTTAATTATTATTAATTATTACAACTCTAAAATCAATATAGTTAAGGTCAGAGCTAGGCCTAGACTTAGATTAAGTACTGGAGATAAAGTTAAGAAAAATTAGAATTAGGGCTATAGTGAAAATTAATGTTAATGTTAGAATTAGGGTTGTGGTTACAACTAGAATTTGAACTAGGCTAGACATAAGATTAAAATTAATGCTAGGGTTAAACTTAGATCAAGGGTTGATATTAGGGTAAGGATTAAAATTAGATCAAGAGTTAAGATTAGATTGAAGGTTATTGTTAAATTTAGAATTAAATTTATAGAGGTTATTGTATTCTATAATTATATAATTTTAGAGTTGGAACATATTAATTGTTATTTTAAAAATTAGAATAAGTATGCAATAACTATAAACGTTTAATCAATAAAACACCTTCAACTTTGAATTTCAATTTGTTCATTATATACTATAATTTTGAGTACTCTCTAATGCATAGATACAATACATATGCCTTGAAAGTATATTAATGTATGTCCAAATTGATATTTAATAACTCACCTATTAACTAGACAATTTTTTCATTATTGCAATACTATAAAGATGACAAGTACTAGTTGTAATACCCTAAAAATGGTCATCTAAACCATGGGCCCCTAATCTTGACAACATCACCAAGATCCTAAACAAAGGCAATTAAATCAATCTTGAGCACACATTATTAATTCTTTAATCATCAAATATTACATGGCAAATAAATAACTCAATATTAATTAAATATTTATTTAATTAATTGAATCATTCCAAAAATATCATTTTGATCAATTATCCTGTTTAATTTATTAAATATCCTAGCATATTTAATTAATTAATAAATTTTCCATTTAATCATAAAAAAAGGAATTAATTTATTACAAAAGAAGAATTAATCACAAAGCAAGAGTTAAATTGAAAATAAAAATAAAAGAACTAAATTGAGAGAAATCAAAATTGAGATATTATTTCTTTTTCTAAATTGAGATTAACTTGAAATAAAAAAAACAATTAAAAGGAGTTTAATTGCTTTCTCTAAAATTGGAACTCAAAGCTTTTCAAAAAAAGAACTTCAGTTGCATTGAAAAGACTCTTTTCTTGAATAAATCAAAGAATTATCTATTTTTTAATTTATTTTTTGATAAAAGTGGAATACTCCACTAAATTTTATTAATATATATTTTTTATTTTTACACAGGATTCAAAGAGCATACTGAAGGAAAGAACCCTAGAAAGAAAACCTCTGGTCACAGCTCATAAAATAAACCTATAACAAAATCCTAAAAGTTTATACAATCTGCCGCTTAGAAAATGCGGTCACCTATAATAGCAGCTTTACATAGAGGCCATATGGTGCTTAACAGACCCATCAGATAATTCTCAAAAAATAAACTTCTCTGCTTGCTAATAAAGGAAGGAGACAGATGAAACCGTAGCCCTTCTCAAAAATCCGCGGACCAAAATCTTTCTGCTCTCTATTGCTCTATAATACCTATACTATAATGCAAAACCAAGAGTCTTTATGCCAAGGAATTCAAGAACCATGTGCTAGAGCCTTCCAATGGAGGAGAAGAAGGAGGCACCATCTGGATAGGTGAAACTGACACTGGCGAAGACCGAACGGTGTGCATTGATTCTAAGAGAAAGCAGATTCCTCCAAATATATTGATAGCTACAACCAAACAATCTGGTGATACATGATCTAATAGAGCTACCATAGCAAATAATGTATCATCATATGAGTTAGATATCAAACCATTCCTTAAAATTGAAAGAAGTTCCCCATGCCAATTGGAAGATAGTAATTGAGAACGAGAAATAAAACCAGCATATTCAAAATCACCAAATTCAAAATGGTAATTAGATAATGCACTATCCAAATCATTAGTAGTGTAGAAATGGGAGTTGAAATATGCATAAAAAATTTCCCTGACCATAGTAGAATCTAGAAGCACATCCATACAGATAGTGAGAAACCAAGATGCAATATCAACACGAAAAGAACCTGTGCTTTCCACCAGCCATCGCTTTCCCAAAACTTTGCGAAAAGCTAGGGAAAAATCCAGCGAATAAACTTGAAAGAGACGCCCAAGCTTTTCATCATCCAAAACATAAGAGTCTTGGAAATCATAGTGTTTGCGAGGCATCAAAATGTGGTAACCCACTGATTCCATCAAGAAAGATAATGCAAAGCCAAGAGAAAGCACCGAAGTATAAAGAGCTCAATGTCATCATAAGAAAGCAACACAACCACAAAAGATTGGCACAATAACTATTACCTCAAGCAAGCCCAAAAAAGATATGTGCAAAACAACAACGAGAAGCCGCCACGTTTATAAAAAGTGATGACAATATCCACACGATGCACATAGCCATAAATAAAAAACATGCCAAGCAATAAACCAAGATATCCACACGAACGAGATCTCCCAAATGAGTCAAGAAAACTCAAAAATCTGCCACCACTTGGAAAGGAAGGTAAAGGACACCATAAAACTGAAAGTACGCCAATTGGTGGAGCATAATGAGCATGAGATAAACACATGAAATCCGTGCAATCATCAAGGAATAAGCAAATGACATATAACAATAATGAACATCATAGGGAAGATTTCAATCGTGCATAATATAATTACCCCTACACACCACAAATCCCTAGCTAATCTTGCAATAAAGGCAAACCTGTACGGAGACTGAGATTACATAGTAATGCAATCATAAAGCTACATGCCTAAATATAATCGTTTAGCGAGGTACAAATTCAATCTATTGTAAATGAGTAAGAATAAACCAACATAGAGTGAAAACAAAGAGTATAACATGATAATAAGAGACTCCCACACACCACAAATTCCAACCACTTAGAAAAGAAAAAACACGAACCCTCCTTGTGATTACACATAGTAATGCAGACATAATGAAGTAATGTCCAAGAGTCAGACACCACCACATTAAACTACATGCCTGAATGTAATCACCAGACAAGGCAGAAGGCTGTGCTTTTGCAAATAACCTGTACCAGTTAAACCAGATGAGGAGGTAAAGAACTGGAGGCCACCTCAACCAGGTCTTGGATATCCTCATCTAATGCTTTATTAGCCAGGAAGTCTACCACCTTATTATCTTCTCTAAAATAGTGAACCATAGTGAAGGAATTAAACAACTCAAGCTGATCAAGAATCCTATTCAACCAATACATTAAATGCCAGGAGTGGGAAGAGTGATTCATAACCATGTAATAAACTACTTGAGAATCACCCTCAATAACAAAATCCAACAAATGTAATGAAAGAAGCAAATCAAGACTCGTGGAAAGAGCATGAAGTTGAACCACATTGTTAGTCCCATAGGCACTACATTGACATTGAGATTTTATGATACCGGCCCTATCATCAGAGACCACAATTCCAATGGAAGATTTACCAGGATTACCACGAGAGGCTCCATCAAAGTTCAATTTAACTTTTGAAGCTGGAGGTGGCAACCAAACCACTTCCTTTCTATTTACTAAAGGTCGTGGTTGAGAAATTGCACCACTCAAAGGGAGTGTTTGCAAGGATGCCCAATTTTTGGTCACCCAATTGTCCCAAGGTGTGTAAGTATTATGCAGACTAGAAACTTTATAGATAAAAGCCAAGACAGTCTCAGAAATCAACTTCTCTATGCAAAAGAGCACATCATGCAGAGGGGAGGAAAGTTTCTTAAAAATCATATTGTTCCTCTCAAGACAAATTTTCCAACTTAGAATAGAAGGAGAAATTATCCAAAGGCAAGCATAAAATGCAGATGGATATAACAAGGGCTATCTCATAAAGTGAGATCTAAGGTCCTTACTAAGAGTAGACCTCCAATTTAACTTGTTAAAAAGCCAATTCTAGCAATGATTAGCAAAGCGACAATGCAGTAAGAGATGATCCATGAATTCAAGGGACCCACCACACATGACACAAGGAAAAACCACAATAATAACCAACCTATATAATCTCATGCTAATAAGAATTCTATCCTGAACAACCAACCAAGCAAACGCCCCTGCTTTAGGCAAACAGGCAGCATGCCAAAATAGCTTAAATGGCAAATAATCCCTTTTAACATCTAAAGACAAAAAATTATATCCTTCTTTGACCGAATATTCCCTTGATTTGAAATAAGTCCAAATGAGCTCATCATCCTTCTTCAAGAAGAGTAATGGGTGTTTCTTAAGCTCATCCACAAATGCAGTTTTAATATCCTGATCCACCAGAAGAGAATCAATTGATTTCCATTTTTCCACAGGCAGGGAACCTGAGGAGTCTACAAAAAAATAATCTGCCACAAAAATGCCCCAGGAGGCTTTAAGGATGGGCATAAGGGGTGACCAATCCCTAAGACTAGACAATACAAGGAAGTCATTCCAAACTTCATCCCAAAACCTAGCCTTACAACTATTATGAATAAGCCAGGACAATCCTAGAAAAATGACGGATCTACACTCAATCATAAAAGTCCAGATCACAGACCCCTTGGGAAGAGAAGAAGTAGTGAAGATAGCCTCCCTAGAACAATTATTCAGGTACTTTGCAGATAAAATAGATGCCCATTTAGAGGTAGGCTGCTTATAAAATTTCCAAACCAACTTGGCACCAAGAGCCAAGTTCTACTTACCTAGGTCCTTAATCCTAGCACCTCCTTTTTCCCTAGGAGCACAAACCCTATCCCAAGACAACAAGGAGATCCTATTTTTCTTATTAACATTATCATTCCATAAAAAAGATCTTACAATTGATTGAAGAACAACCACAGATTTTTTCGGAGCCTTTTGAAATGGATAACAGATAGATAGGAACTGCATTTAAAACAACTCTAATAAGCACAATTTTACCAGAAAAAGTTAACCACTTGTGAGACCAAGAAAGAATCATGGATGAGATAGCCCCTAAAACCCGTTCCCAAAAATTATGCTTCTCTGAGCCAATATAAAATGACAACCCTAAATACTTGCAAGGGAATTGACCCATAGAAAAGCCCAAAAACCAAGACAATTTGGTCTGTACCAGAGGGGAGACATTAAGGAAGAAAACTTTTGATTTGGTCTGATTAACCTTTTGCCCAGAGAACAAAGAATAATCCAAAATGATTTTGTTAATGACCTGAGCTTCCCCCATAGTAGCTATGCCAAATAGTAAAGTATCATCTGCAAATAAGCAATGAGTATGGCACGTGGTCATATGAGGGATGGAAATCCCCTTCCATAGGAAACTCTCCCTAGCACATGAAATGGCTCTACTAAAGGCTTCAGCCAAAATGATAAACAAAAAGGGAGATAATGGATCCCCTTGCCTAAGGCCTCTAGACGAGGTAAAAAAACCACATGGAGAACTGTTCAAAATTATTGAGAACCTAGCCGTGCTAATACAAGCCTAAACCCATTTGACCCATTTAATTCCAAACCCAAATTTTGTGAGCACAAACAATAGTTCCTGCCAATTTACCCTATCGTAGGCCTTCATCATATCCAATTTGAGAATCATAGCCCGAATAGATAACTAAGAGATGGAATGAAGAATCTCATGGGCCACAATAGCCCCTTCTGCCATCTCCCTACCAGGGACAAAGCCCCCCTGCTCACCCGAGATGATTTTAGGAATGAGCTTTGTGAGTCTTAATGAAATAACCTTAGTAATAATTTTATATAAGGTGTTGCATAACGCAATTGGGTGAAAGTTCACAAAGGACTTAGGATTCTCACATTTCGGAATAAGAGAAATTAAAGTTGAGTTAAGATCTCTTAACATAGTCCTATTACATCTAGCTTCTTCTAAAACCAAACGAAGATCCTCCCCAAGAAAAGACCAGCATTTTTGAAAGAAGAGAGCAATAAAACCATCAGGACTAGGAGCCTTCTCTGGTGACATTGAGAAGACAACATCTTTGACTTCTTGAATGGAGAAAGGAGCCATGAGCATTGCATTATCCTCATCCATTATAAGCTTAGGAATGGAAGAGGCAAAATTATCACTAAAAATAGATAACTCTTCTAAAAGCAAAGACTTAAAAAACCAGACACCCTCATTAACAATATCTGACTCTTCAGTTAAAACAACCCCATCAGAGTTCTGAATAGAAGAGATCCTGCAATGTTGGCATTTCAACTTGGTTGAGGCATGAAAGAGTTTGGTATTTCAATCCCCATCACTCAACCATAAATCTCTGGATTTTTGTCGCCAGTAGATTTCTTCTCTGGAAAGGATTTCTTCTAACTGAGAATTCAAAGACTTATGCTTTTGAAAAGTAGCAGAATCCATGCCACCATTCATAACCCTATCATTAAGAGCTTCAAGCTTCTTCCTGAATCTTATCCTTCTTAGAAAAAATGTTTTTGAAATGCAAAAAATTCCATTTCTTGATTTCTAGTTTAAGATAAGAAAGCTTTTTAGCAAACCGAAACATCTTAGAACCATGAACATACGAAGCCGCAGACCACCAAGATTGTAAAAGCAACAAAAATGAAGGATCACGAAACCACATCGGTTCAAACTTAAAAGAAGAACAACCAGGGGCTTTGTCATCAAAGATGGATAACACAACCGGAAAATGATCTGAGCCAACATAAGGCAAGACTGAAGCAACCACATCCACATTAGAGGAAATCCAATTGCCTAACACCAGAAAATGATCCCGTCTCTCAGCAATCTGTGAGAAATCCTTCCTCCTATTTGTCCAGGTAAACGACCCATTCAAAGTTTTACAACCCACTAGGTCATTATTTAAAATGAAAGCAGAAAAATCTTCCAAGATATGCATATTAGGAAGAATTCCCCCACACTTCTCATCGTTAGAGGAGATGGCATTAAAATCTCCTCCAAAAACCACAAGCTGACCATGAAGAGGGGACAGTGTGAGGGATAAGGAATCCCAAAGAGCTTTCTTACCCCCGATTGACATTGGACCATAAACATTAAACAACCAGAGTTTAATATTTGAAACACGACTTCTAACCAAAGTCAACATCCAGCAGGAAGCAGAAGCAACCAATTTCAGATCAATAGTCATATCTTTCCAAAGGAAGGCCAAACCCACAGAAGCCCCCATCGAGTGGGATACACAATAATTTCAAGGCTTCCATTTGGAAAACAATAGATAAGCACCTTGGCAATTTTACTTAGATTCTTGCAAAAGTAACACATCACACCTCATTAAATCCAACTAAGATTTAATGAGACATCTTTTGTTAGGGGCATTTAAGCCCCTAACATTCCAAGATACAAACTTCATTGCCCTTGAGGGGAGGCAATATCTCCCCTCTTCTCAATTGCTAGATCAACATTCTCTAGCTCATACTTTAGGCAACGCTTAGAAGCCACATACTGAGTAAAAGGTGGACTAAATTTTTTTCTTTTTACTAGACCTTGACTTTGGACTCAAGAGTGTAGACTAAATTCAAACATCAATTTATAATTGTGTGTAAAAGGTCTTCAGTTTCCTACCCCTCTTCGCAGAAGAAGGAGAAGGTAAAGTAGGGGATAACAGAAACTGGAGTAGGGGTTTATTAATCATAGAATCCAAACCTACATTCCCAACTCCCTCCCCAGATAAGCCTGAAGCCATTTCAACATCCTGAATTTTATCAGACAAGATATCAAAAGGATTGACAGTTGGGGCGATAACCAGAGAGGAGTTTAATTTAACCAAATCTTGATCAATTGCATCAACTATTTTCTTTGTAGCATCTGAATTTAATGTAATGTTGTGATCAAATACCACTTTCTAAACTTTAGAAATTAAGTCATCATCAGGAAGGAAAGATTCCATACAATTAGCCATCGGACCGACATTTATCGGATAATTGATGAGCGGGCCATCCTTCATAGATGAAGAGAAACCTAGCATTATCACACCTTCCCCATCCTTCTGTAAAACTGAAGGGTTATCACCATCATCATGCAGAGGAGGGGGACTAGGTCGACAAACCTCATCAACTTTAGAAGTGAGAGGAACAAATTTAGATTTTGAAACATTAATCCCAGGCCGCGAGACCTTATCAGCAAAAGATATACCCCGAAGAGAAACAAAAAGGCCGACATCCATGATTACCGAAGCCTTAGAAAACCACTCAAAATCACAGATAATACTCTGACACCAAATACCATCAATAGACTTCAAATTACAATTAGAAGGAATCACAACTAATGAAGCAATCAAAACACAAATTTTCACCAAAAAAACCCCATCCTCAAAAACCGAATGTGAATGTATGAATTTCCCAAATGAATCCCCAATTTTTTGCAAAATATCTAAATCCGAAAATTCATAGGGGAGGCCAGGTAACGAAAACCAAGTGGGTTTATTTTTAACAATATCTTGTGATACAGTAAAAAAAGGTTTCCAATCTTCTACAAAAATTAAATTACGCCCTACCCACAAATATGAATTTTCCAAAGTCTTTTGTTTAGCCTCCATAGAATCAAAAATGACAAGGAAAGTGTTTGAAGAGAGAACCTGAAAGTATAGCATGCCAAACTAGAGAGAATGAATTTCATGCTGGAGCTTAGAAAGCAAAACATTATCTCCCCAAACCTGAAGAATAACCACCAAGGAATGCAAATCCCTCACTTTTTTATCCAAAGGAGCGTCAGCCGTAGAAATACACGACATTGGAGACCAAATATTATTTGGTGAGGAACTTCTTGTTTGTATTTTGGTATGGTTTTGTCATTGATGTCAACACCTACTAAAACTCTAGCACTTTGGAGATCCAACAACTTTCACCGGCAAGCAAGTGACTTTTGCACAGTCACTGGTATATGGTACACTAGCAGGATATAATAATCATTGACACTTGGAATGGCATGGAAAACACTTGGTAATGTCGAAAAAATTGTTTTGACATCTTGTTTTGGAGAATTGGTTATTGGTATATTCACATTTGCATATTTCCTATTACTGGCAAATAAGTCCAAGGTATACACCGGTAGGTTTATCTTTTCCAGATCAGCATGGCACACTTTGGAGATGATTAATTATTGTTGTAAATGCATTAAGCCGACATGTTCAATCAGTTATTACATCAGATATTGTTTTGTTTGTAAAATGCTTTTATTGTAAATATCTTGTAGAGCTGACCTACTAAAATTGGTCTTAGATTATGGTATAAATGTAAGATCTTATTTGTAAGATCAAATGTGGAATGTGAAAAAGGATTGTGTGAAGGTATATGTGAGAACAAGCAGAGCTATACACGCAGACATCATTTGAAGATTGAAGGAGGGTTTTTGTGAAGACAAGAAGAACTACACCAGTACAAAATCCAACATATGAAGATGCCATTTTATGCTGTACATTCTTATCGGATATAACCATCCAATTGTAGTCAGTGTGACTCCCATTTTGTGATTGAGCAGTGAACTCTAGGCGCTTGGCCTTTCTGCATGTTCAGACCCCATTTATGTACACTTACTATCTGCAGTAGTATCATCTGATTGTGGGTAAGGTTTCCCACCGTGGTTTTTCCCCTTACAGGGTTTCCACATACAAATATTGGTGTTATGTGTTGTGGATGACTTTGTCTTTATGTTTCATGCACTAATCCTTACTGGTATAGCAATTAAATGTTAAATCTGTCTACAGACATATTGAACTAGTTTAGCGGTATTAAGCATTAAGTTGGTTAAGTTTTTTTGGTTTGAATTTATTTGACAACTGATTCATCCCCCCCGCTCTTAGTTATTAAGCATATAAAATGAAAGTCGCTGTTATAAATGAGTTAAGAACAATGCCTAATACATCAGTAACTAGGGATACATTGATTGGGAAACTTTAATCTTTTGAAATTGAAGAATTTGGTCCTGTTGCTACTATAAAGACATATTTGGCCTTTAAAGCATCAACATCATTTGCTCCATCATTTGACAAATCTGATTGGAAAGCCTTTTATGCAAGAGAACTTGAAGAAAGAAGGAAAGAGAATGAAGAACTTGAAGAACTTGACCCACTATTTGCAAGGAAAATGCCTAAAGGTCCAGTTGGAAGTAAGTATGAAGGTAAAACACCCTTTTAATGTTTTAACTACAATAAGATTGGTCATATGGCTTCAAGATGCCCTGATAGACATGCTAGACTAAGAGAAGAAGCTAGAAGAACATACAAGCCTAACCCTGAATATCATAGATACATATTTAAGAAGAATAAAGACAAATCTTGTTACATTGCTGATGAAGGTGTGACTGATGATTTTGATGAGGATCCGGTAGATAATGGGTGGGTTTGTATTTCTATAACAAAAGATCAGCTGACACCTACTGCTCAACCAGTAGAATAGGCCTTGGCAGCTAAAGTTGAAGTAAAGGATGAATGGATAATTGATTCAGGATGCTCACATCATATGATAGGAGACAAAGGTAAATTCTTGAACTTTCAAGAATACAGTGGAGGCTTAGTGAGATTTGGAGATGACAAAGCTTGTTTGATCAAAGTAAGGGTACAATATCTCTTGATGGTAAGCATAACACTGACAATGTTTACTATGTTGAAGGATTAAAGCATAATCTTTTGAGTGTTGGTCAATTAGTTGAGAAAGGATTTCAATTACAATTCAAAAATGGAAAATGCCAAATCATGAATAGAACTGGTTTAGAAATTGCAACTAGTAATCAAACTAGAGGTAACATCTTTCATCTGAATAACAATGAAAAGACATGCTTGATCTCTCATATTGATGAAAGTTGGCTATGGCATAAGAGACTCTATCATGTAAACTTTGATTGCATGGTGAAGATCAGTACTATTAAGGCAGTTAGAGATTTACCTAAAATTATCAAACCTCACAATACAGTATGTAAGGAATGTCAATTTGGAAAACAAGTTATAGCTAGTTTCAAAAGTATTCTAGAAAAATCCAATAATGCTCTTGATTTGATTCACACTGATTTATGTGGTCCAGCTAGAACTAAAAGCTTACAAGGTGATAGATATTTTATGCTAATCATTGATGACTACTCTAGAATGTGTTGGGTTACTTTTCTTAGAGAAAAATCAGAAGCACTTGGAAAGTTCAAACTGTTCAAAGCAATGGTAGAAAATGAAACTGGTAAGAAAATCAAATGTTTAAGATCAGATCAAGAAGGAAAATTTACATCTAAGGAATTTAATACATTTTGTGAAGTATATGGAATTAGAAGATAGCTATCAGCACCCCAGACACCACAGCAGAATGGAGTTGTTGAAAGGAAAAACATAACTATCTTGGACACAACAAGAAGCATGTTATCAGAAGCAAACCTACCACATGTATATTGGAGAGAGGCAGTCAGTACAACGGTCTATACATTCAACAAAGTTCACATCAAAGGTGAAACTTGTAAGACCCCTCATGAACTATGGTTTGGTATTACTCCTACTCTTAAATATTTTAGAATATTTGGAAGTAAATGCTATATTAGAAGAGATGAGTGTATTGGCAAATTTGATCCTAGAAGTGATGAAGTAAAATTTCTTGGTTATTCATCTAAGAGCAAGGCATATAGATGTTTTAACAAGAGATTGCGGAAAATTGTTGAAAGTACAAATGTCAAGATTGATGAACAATTCAGAGGAACTTCAAGGTATATAGACTCTGAACTGGCAACAAAATTTTTGACAAATGAACCTACACTGAATCCACCGGTACAGAATGAAGATCCAGTTACCCTGGTATCATCTGAGGATTCCACAGTAACTGAGGAACAACAACAAACAAAGACACCCCGATATGTAAGACTGAATCATTCCGAAGATCAGATAATTGGAAACAAGTTTAAAGGAGTTATGACAAGAGGAAGATTGGAAAATGAAGAGGTATGTCTTATTTCTCAAATTGAACCATCATCTGTTAATGAGGCATGTGAAGATAAACACTGGATTAAAGCTATGGAAGAAGAATTAGAATAAATTGAGAAGAATAACACTTGGACATTAGTTCCCTGGCCTAAAGATAAAAATGTAATTGGAACCAAATGGGCATTCAGAAACAAATTTAATGAAGATGGTAAGGTTATCAGAAATAAAGCAAGGCTAGTGTGTAAGGGATATTCTCAGAAAGAAGAAATTGATTATAATGAAACCTTTGCACTGGTAGCTAGAATAGAGGCAGTCAGATTATTCTTGGCTTTTGCAGCACACAAGAACTACAAAGTTTATCAAATGGATATTAAATGTGCATTTCTGAATGGAGATCTTGAAGAGGAAGTCTACATTTAACAACCTGATGGATTTTCTTTGATAGATGACAAAGATATGGTTTGCAGGTTAAGAAAAGCTTTGTATGGATTGAAGCAAGCTCCAAGAGCTTGGTATGCAAGATTGGATAAGTATCTTTTGAAGATTGGTTTTTCTAAAGGAAATGCAGACAATAATTTATACTATAAAGTGACTAATGATGACATCTTGGTTATAGAAGTATTTGTTGATGATATAATCTTTGGAGGAGAAGATGGATTATGTAAAGAATTTTCTATTAAAATGCAGCAAGAATTTGAAATGTCTATGATTGGAGAAATAAAATTCTTTTTAGGATTGCAGATTTTACAGACTGATAAAGGTATATTCTTAAGTCAATCCAAGTACTTAAAAGAGTTACTAAAGAAATTTGAGATGGAGAACTCTAAATCGATAAGCACACCTATGACTACAAATGACAAACTATCACTAAGGGATGAATCTACACCTATTAATCCAACTAGATACAAATATATGATAGGAGGTTTATTGTATTTAACACAAACCAGACTTGATATTATGAATGCAGTATGTATTGTTTCAATATTTCAATGTAATCCTAAAGAAAATCATGAATCAACAATAAAAAGGATTTTCCAGTACTTACAAGGCACTATAAATCTTGGATTATGGTATCTTAGAGATGAAAAATTTGAATTATGTGCATACACAGATGCAAATTGGGCAGGAGATGTGGATGATAGAAAAAAAACCACCGGCGGAGCATTGTTTCTTAAAAACATACTAGTTTCTTGGTTGAGTAAGAAACAAAGTTGTACATCTTTATCAACAGTAGGATCATAATATGTTGCAGCAGCAACTAACTGTACATAGGTACTATGGCTTAAGCAAATGTTAAAAGACATAAAGGTAAAATGCAAGGAACCTATTACTATCTATTGTGATAACACTGCAGCAATTGATATATCTAAGAATCTGGTATTACATTCTAAAACCAAACATGTTTCTATCAAACTGAATTTTCTAAGGGAAAATGTTGAAGCAAAGGAAATAAAACTAGTTTATGTGAATACTAAAGAGCAGATTGCAGATATCTTTACTAAACCTCTACCTAAGGAGAATTTTGAATATCTCAGAGATCAGCTTGTGGTCATACCCCCACCGGTAGAGACTTAGGAAGTTGATGATTGTCATCAATTGACAGAATTAACAGAGAAATCTTTTTTCCGGCTTTGATGGGAAGCTACTTCTCAGGGGGAGTAGTTGGTATACTAAATTGATTGGTATTTTGTATATGAACTTGGCTTGGTAAGAACTTTGGAATTTGATGTCAAAGGGGGAGAGACTGGTATGGAAAAACACAAGGAAAACACATGTTGCTCCCAGGGGGAGAGATTGTTGTTTGAGAGAGATTATTACTCTCTGTATTTTAATTTCGAAGATTGTTGGTTTTTGGTATTTGGCATTTTTGTTTTTGGCACTTTGATGGTTTTTCCATCTTCTGTTGCCATCAATGCCAAAGGGGGAGATTCTTGGTATTTTGGTATGGTTTTGTCATTGATGTCAACACCTACTAAAACTCTAGCACTTTGGAGATCCAACAACTTTCACCGGCAAGCAAGTGACTTTTGCACAGTCACCAGTATATGGTACACTGACATGATATAATGATCACCGGCACTTGGAATGGCATGGAAAACACTTGGTAATGTCGAAAACATCATTTTGACATCTTGTTTTGGAGAATTGGTTATTGGTATATTCACATTTGCATATTTTCTATTATCGGCAAATAAGTCTAGGGTATACACCAGCAGGTTTATCTTTTCCAGATTAGCATGGCACGCTTTGGAGATGATTAATTATTGTTGTAAATGCATTAAGACGACATGTTCAATCGGTTATTGCATCGGATATTATTTTGTTTGTAAAATGCTTTTATTGTAAATATCTTGTAGAGTTGACCTACTAAAATTGGTCTTAGATTATGGTATAAATGTAAGATCTTATTTGTAAGATCAAATGTGGAATGCGAAAAAGGATTGTGTGAAGGTATATGCGAGAATAAGAAGAGCTATACATGCAGAAATTATTTGAAGATTGAAGGATGGTTTTTGTGAAGACAATCAGAACTACACCTGTACTAAATCCAACATATGAAGATGCCATTTTGTGTAGTACATTCTTATTGGATTTAACCATCCAACTGTAGTCAGTGTGACTCCCATTTTGTGATTGAGCAGTGAGCTCTAGGTGCTTGGCCTTTTTGCACGTGCAAACCCCATTTATGTACACTTACTATCTGTAGTAGTATCATCTGATTGTGGGTAAGGTTTCCCACTGTGGTTTTTCCCCTTACAGGGTTTCCACGTACAAATATTAGTGGTATGTGTTGTGGATGACTTTGTCTTTATGTTTCATGCACTAATCCTTACTAGTATAGCAATTAACTGTTAAATTTGTCTACTGGTATATTGAACTGGTTTACTGGTATTAAGCATTAAGTTAGTTAAGTTGTTTTGGTTTGAATTTATTTGACAACTGATTCACCCCCCCCCCTCTCAGTTGTCTCCAGGACCTAACACTTCTATCTACAGATTTAGTCCCCATAGTAGGGGCAACAAAGTTTGGCCAAGCCACGTGAGTAGGGTTTCTTCGAGGGATATGGTTTAGCCAAGGACTTTTTCTAGACCCTCCAATCCCATGAGAAGTAGCATGCCTTGGAAAATTATGCTGCGGCCCAAAGAAACCCTTAAAATATGAAGATAACAGACTGCCCGGATACCTCTGATGCCACTCCGAATGAGCTTTTGATAACACATCCACCCAATTGCCATTTCGAAATACCCACTGCAGGACATGGCCAGAATGATTCCTAAAAGGATCATGTAATGGTAGAAGGTCACGGAGAGCCTCCTCACCCCAGCGCCACATATCCTCAGAAACCCTAAAATGCGAAAAGTGCAAATTTTCGCCCATATTTTGTCAAGAATTATCTATTTCTATCACAAATGCATGGAATTAATTAATTCTTATTTCTAATGCAAACTCAACTTCTTTTTTGAATGCATTTCAATTAAACTATAATTGGAATCTATATCAAGGTTAACTGAATTTGGTTTCTCAATTATTTCAATTAATCTTAAATTGTGTTTTTTCTTGATCTCTCTTGTGATTCTCTATAAATTCAGCCTCTAGCTCTCATTCAAAACACCCTGGAGATTTGTTATTATACACTTTTTACTCTGGAGTCATTGAATATATTGTGCTTCCTTTTTGAGATTATTTGCATCTTAGTTTAGCTTTTTGCATATTTAGTTTACTCCATATTTTTCAATTATGATTGCTTGAATCCATATTGCTTGAATTATTCATCCATCTTGCATCCATTTAGCTTAATATCATGCTCATATAAATTAAATCCCTTGTCTTGGTGTAGTCTAGTCATTGGTATTGCTTATAAAAATCTAAGAGCAATCTTATACTCACATCTTTTAGAAGGCAATTAGTCGATTTGTTATGGTTTTCATATTCATGTTTATATATGTCTAACCATACATGTAATGACTTAATTGAAGTGTTGTGCCTACAACTATCAGAATTATTCTACTTTTTCACACACACATTTTTGGCACCCACTGTGGGGTAGAAGACTACTTTTTTTTCGGCCTCCTAACCGTTTATTTTTTAATTTTATTTTTCAAATTTTTGACTTTTCGGATTTTTTTCCGTATAGTTTTTATGTATTATCATATGACATTTCCTATATGCTAGAACGACAAAATTTAATTATCATACAATCCTGTATGAATTATCGTGCAAGTCAATGAGAATTGTCGTACGATTCTATATTTTTTTTTGGTTAAAAAGCAAGTTTCATTCTTCAGGTTTTCTGTTCAATTTTGATTACATTGACACTGAACCTGGCTAGTTATCTGTTTATCTGAAGAATTTTCATAGCCTAATCATTTTTTATAGAACGCTTGTCGAAGACTATGCTTTTCGCACAAAGACAATATGATTACTGAGGAGATTCGAGAAAACATTGTGTAATCATTAAATTTATTTTTAGGTACCTAACATTCTATTTGGTTAAAGAACAAATTTGTATTTCATGTTTTAAGAAAATTTTGAGAGGTAGGAGAGTATGCTCTTGTCTTTATAGACAATCAAAAATCTAGACCCTTGAGGTGTTTTCTTTAAGTTTGAGATTTGTACATCTTTAGCAGGTCTACCCTCTCGAGGAGCTAATAACTCTATAGCCATTACAACCAGTGAGAGGGGGATGACCCAAGTGGGAATGGCTAAATGCCAAGTACATCAACCCTCTATAAAATAAACATGATTTGATGAAAATCAAGTCAACGACAGTGCTCGGGAATAGCTCTCCTATGTACCCTCGGGTATATTAAACCTTGGTTTTCAAGGCTGGGAGACCTTTTAATTGAGTTTATACCTCGACCTGCCGAACATATCCCTTACTAGTTCTAATTAAAATTAGAAGCTACCCGGTTCAACTCTCTAAGGGGGGATAATCTTTGTGCAAGACAGATAATAACTCTCCAAAGATACTTTTCATTTCGTACCCCCATTAGCATTTGGAGTTGGCTAATACAACATTGAGAATCCATTGCGTGAGACTCATCGACTGTATTCTGATTAGCTATTGGGTGTGTTCCTGAGTCTACAAGCAAAGGTTTTCTTCTCTCACCAAATTCCGTAGGGTTTGCATGATGTGATTGGAGTTATTATTCATATTATGTGTTTTCAATGTTTTCATCCCTCAAACTAAAACTGGAATACCAAAACTAGAAAAAACAAGAAACAACTCAGTGATCAAAAACTTTGTCTGTGTCAAAACTAGTCTATCCTAAGTCAAAACTAGTCTATCCTAAGTCAAAACTTTGTCCAAAACTAGTCTATCCTAGTCAAAACTCTATTCATGTCAAAACTAGTTTATCCTAAGTAAAAACTTAGTCCAAAACTAGTCTATCCTAGTCAAAACTTTGTCTGTGTCTCAAACTAGTATACCTTAGCTGTCAAAAACTCAGTCTACCCCTAAACTTCTCATCGTTAATCAGTGAAAACTCAGTCCATCTCAAAACTGGTCATACTCAGTCATTGAAAACTCAAAATTTTGCCTCTGTCTAGAAAACAGTCGTATGAGTCTTCTTATTTATTGTTCTGGTTCATATTTTGGGTGGTATGATATTACATCAGTCCTAATAGTTTTTCATTTGAGCCTTCATCTTGTATCATATGAGCTCTGATTGTCTATCGTACGGTTATGAGAATTGTCGTTTTATCTTCATCCCATGTCATACGAGCTTTGATTGTCTGTCGTTTGGTTCTGAGAATTTTTGTTTTACCTTGCATCTTGTGTTGTACAATAAACCTTTGCATTGAACAATCTGTCATTCCAGACATACCCATATGTCATATAGTACTAGGCAGCAACTCGTTTGAAACACTATTGTCCTTATCCTGAAGCTAGCATATTATTGTCTAGTCTTGTAAAACCCATCGTACGGATCTCTCATTTTGTCAGTCCAGAAAAGTCAAAGATGCCTAAAACAGTCTACAATGAGCATTAAAGTGGTTATCATCATCCTAAGCATAAAATAGATCAAGACAGTGTACCTCTGCCATTTGTGTTGCACGATTTGGTCGATCATCTTTCAGCTAGTTCAATCAACTACTTATCAAACCTAAGTCACTTAGATAACGTTGATAGGATGAATCAATATCTAACCGGTTATAAGATTTTCTTAACTTAAAACATGTAAAGCATATCAATACTGTATACTAGTAAATAGAAATTAATGCAATAAACAGAGATAGCAACAGCCACATGAAAACACACCACATAGTAGTTTAACGAGGAAACCCAGTGTGGGAAAAACCTTGGTGGGATTTGTGACCCATAATATTCACTTACTAGCCAATAAGAGAATATTACTACTACAAGAGGGGCCTGCACATGCAGGAAGGCCAAATGCCTAGAGCTCACTGCTCAATTACAAAATGGGAAGTCTCACTGACTTACAAAATGGATTATATAAATCCAATATCTTGTACTGCTTCAAAATAACATCTACTATGTTAGATCTAGTACCGGTTTATAGCTCTGCTTCATACATAAACCCTTAACCTATAATTCGCATAATAGGTCTCCCTTATTTTACCTTATTTCTTCCTTCAATCTATCCCTTAAATATTCTACAATGATCTCTTATATATATGAGTCATTTTACAACTTGCCAAGTCGGTTTACAATGATTTTACAATAATTTACAAAATATATTATAAACAAAATTCCTGTCAGCTTCTATGTCAGTATACTTCCTTTCACTGTCGGTGGTCTGTGTGCCAGTGTAGAGTCTAACCTTGCTGGTGCTAGTAAAATGTTTTGCCGGTGTCATAGGATTGTAAGGTTGCCATCAATGACAAAACCTTCAATCACCTACAATATCTCATGGGAGTGTGCATTTGCCAACAATCTCCCCCTTTGGCATTGATGGCAACACTCATGAGAAAAATCCAAAAATTGTCATCCAAAAAGAATCTGCCAGAATTGTTTTACCAAAAATTGTGTACCAAGAGAATATGTGCTCCCCCTGAGCTGATGAGTCTTTTGCTGATTATTTTTCTCATTCCACTACTCCCCCTTTGGCATCAATGACAAAGGTTGTCAAAGTGTCAATTGAGTGTGGTTTCCTATTTCATCCTTGTAACCGGTTGGTTACAATCTGAAAAAGATCTACCAGTACCAGATTCAGGCTCTCAATGAACCATTTGCTATCTTTTAATGCAGCCTCTGTCCTCTGAGTTGTACTAGTGAGGTGTTGCATTTGCTTTGCCGGTGTTTTTCTGTCCTTGAATTAAGGCATCAGATATTTCTTTTCTTAAGGAGGTGAGGTGGTCCAATTTTGGACTTAGTATCCATTTTAGATCTTTAGCCTTTCCTTTTATTCTCTCTTTTTCTCTTTCCAACTTTAGAAGTTCCTCCTCAAAACCTGTTATTTTCTTCTCAAAAAATGATAATGGTTCAGATGAATTAATGAAATTATCAGCTAGTTGATTTATTTGATCCTGTATCTTGCTGATCTTTGGGTTTGTATCTATTGTCAAAAGGTTAGTTTTACATGTATAAGTACAAGGTTTTAAATTCCTTCAATATACTACATAGTTCCGGTAAAAGAGTGTCAAATTGTCTTGTACACTTCTGTATTTCTTCCTCAAAGAATTTGTGTTTTTCCTTCTCTAGTCTCTCCTTGAATGCTTCCTCTTTTATTTGTTCAACTGTCACAGTGTTGTTAGTAATATACTTAGACAAAGTGTCAAGTTGACCTTAAGAATCTTTATTATCTATATTACACTTAGGTGCTATCATTTTCAAAATTGGAATGGTATCATCTATTGCTTTGTATGCTTGTGAGCTACACTCTATTATCTTCTTGATAGAATCCAAAAGAAATTTTGTCACATTTGTTGGTTTAAATTCTGCATTGGAAGGGCCAATAATCTGTATCCCATCGGTGGGAGCAATTTCTTTGCTTGTGGTGACCTCTGGTAGGTAAGTTTGTGTTTCCATTTCTTTAAGCAAAGGTTTGGATTTCTCACCTAATGCTGGTGGCACTATCTCTGCATGAACCTGTTGCTGTGAGGGAGCTTGTTGCTCTGCTTATTTCTCAGTGTTGTCTCCTGCTAGTTTACCTTCTGTACTATCTGTTGCCGATGGCTCATTAGCCATATCTATTTTCCCTGTTGAATCCTTATCAACCACAATATTAACTTTCTAAGTGTCAATGTTCATTGTATATAACACTTCAGAGTTAGGATTTGTGTCCTCTTGTGGTAAGTCCATACTCTCACTAGTCAGTTGATTGTCAGTGGTAACTACTGGTGGAGTATCTAGAGGCAGTGGGGATAAGTTATCTGTTATTTTTATGCTAGGCGGACCACCAACCTTACCTTTTCCCTTATCCTTATCTTTTTGGTATACTTTGATGGGTTTAGGGTTTCTATATTTTTCTTGCTTTTCCTTCTCTACAAGGAATATGTCCCATGAATTAGTTGTTTCCTCTGCAACCTCATTCACTCTACTAGCCATAAGTGCTATATGTCGGTGTGGAGTTGAGAATACTGACCGGTTGGCCTCAGAGATTAGATCATCTCTCTCTTTAGGTGAGTTGACTGGATATACAACAAGTAGTTTTTCAATTTTTTTTTTCTTATCAAGCTCTACAACAACTTTCCTTCTAGTTTCAAGTCTTTTGAATAGTTCTACCGGTAATTCATCTACAACTTGCATTAGAAATTTCTTGTAAATGTCCAAGTGTAGGATTACACTATTTTCAACTTTTTCTTTGTCATCAGTTGATAATGAGTCATATAATTTGTTGATGTTTTTCAGCTTTCCATCCTCTATTATTTCATTTAGAAGTTTGTCAATTGGAGCAATGGTTTGTTGAGTCTTCTTCTTGGGGGTTAACTTCTTCTTTGGAGTTAATTTACTAGCCATGGGCCTTGATGCCTATTGTTTCTATCTGGTTCTTCTAAGAGAAGGTGTACATACTGGTGAAGGTTTCCTTTTTCTCACAACTCTTTTGAATGCAGCTGGCATATCACTTTCGGAGGAAGTTCCAACCGATGAAAGGTGAGTTTCTGGTTGAAGTGCTTCTAACTCATCTTCAGTGATACCCATTTGTTTGAGTACATCATCCTTAATAGCTTTTGCTTGCCTGGATCCTCTTCTAACTATTGCTTCAACTTTCTTAACCCTTTTCTTTGATTGAATTTGGTTTTCAATAGTCTCAGCACTGCCAAATACCTCTTCTTTAGGTTCCTTAGGTGCTTCGAGGAGGGCTTTTACATATGTTTCTATTATGTGGTCATCAATTTCATACCCCATTTCAGCAACCCAAATGGTTCTTGGGATAATTGCTTCCATCCAAATCTCATCCTTCTTAATAACAAAACATATTTCATCCTTATACTTGTTTACAATTTCTTGTGACAATCTGACTCTTATTTTCATTTGGGCCTTTAATACCTGAAAATACTCATCTATGTTCTTTTCTCTATTCTCTCCCATGTTGTTTAGTAAATCTGACAACTGTTTGCCTACCAATATATCAAAACCAAGATTTTTGTTACCGATATTGGGTACTTGTTTTGTTATGTGTAGCATTAGACAGACAAGTAGGTTTCCAAATCTGAATGTCCCCTTTTTGTCTTTCTTTATCTTTCCCAAGTTGTCAATTAGTTCATCTTTCAGCCATTCACACACATCTATTTTTGCATTATTATTAATCATGTCATAGGCACTCTTTATGCATAAGCTAGAGACTAAGTTTAACCTATTTGCATGTGTGGTTTTGTATCCCAAAATCATACTAATGAATCTGACGTTGATATATGTTACATCATTTACTCTTAAGGATCTCTTATCAGATGTTGCGCCTATTAGGTTAATCACTAGGTCATTTGAGACCTTCTTTGTTTTATCAAGCCTGTTACTGGTGGAGGGTAACCCTGTCACAACCTTTACTGCTTCTTTAGTGATTTTGTGAACTGATTCCAACCAGAAGAATGCACCATGTACCCTGCTTAGAACTATCCTTATAACATCCTTAGGAAAATCTAGAATACTGAGAATTTCAGTGAAACCTGGGGTTTCTACTATCTTGTGTTCAACTTTAACATTACCAGAATCATCACAAATTACTGATTTATACATGTTCTTGATTTCCTCATCACTTAATTCCTCTATGTGACAATGTATGTACATTCTAGGGTCTTCAGCAAAAACTACTCCTTTAGGGATTTGAGAAAAAGCACCAACATTATCATCTTTCTTGGCAATTTTGGGAACTAACTAAAATACGGGTCTTGGGTGCTTAATCACTTCGACTACAGTAGGGTTTTCTATGAATTCAGGAATAGATGAAGAAGTCATGATTATAAATACCTTTATCTGCCTTAGGAATGATTGCTTGCTGATTTTCTTCACTTCTTTTACTCGGAATGCCTTTGCTCAGGAATTTTTCCACTCTCGAAGGTTTGAATGCTTGGTGAAATGAAAATGGAGCCAAAACACTTTCTTTATAATGTTAATTTTTCCAACCACCATATTTAATGCTTGCCGATTAAGTGATGACTTAGCTTATCTGCCGGTATAGAAGTAATTTCAACTTCTCATCATCAACCGAGGGAATAGTAGCATGTATCATATTTTATTTCCAAACCCTCAAAGGAATTTTCTTCAGTTAGATGAAGAGTCTCCTATTGGTGGAGTGTTACTCTATTCTACTGGTGGAGGAGTATTCTTATCACCATTTAGTTCTGATTTCCTAATCCATTGTTTTGAGAATTCCTGCTTTACTTCTTCAACTTTTTCTTTACCTTTCAAACTAGGACCTTTGTTATTTACTGGTGAGGACTTGCTTCTACAAAATTTAGCAATATGTCCAATCTTGTTACACGCATAATAAGTCACATTCTTTTTCTGAATAGCTTTTCCATATCCTATGCCAGTTTGTGTTCTGCATTGATTAGATAGATTTTCCAAATCTTCCACAAACATAACATCTTACATTTATTCTGCAATTTTTTGAATTATGACCAACTTTGTTGCATTTTGAACATTGACCGGTGGGTGTATTGGTATTCTGATAATTTTTAGATCTACATTGATTTGCTCTATGACCATACTTGTTACAGTTAAAGCATTTGCCATTAAATTTATAAGCAGTAGGTTGTCTTACTGGTTTGCTATGATCCTGTGTGTTTGCAGTACCAAAACTTTCAGCAGCTTCAAAGCCAAGGCCACAAGTATCACCATTAGGTTTTTGATTCTTCAACAAGTCACCAAGTTCTTCTAAGCTTTTCTTGAATTTTTCTTTGTGCTGATTTGCAGTATCCAGTTCTCTTACCAAGATTTCTTTATGTCTCATAAGTTCATTTGAGTCATTTTGTGCATGCATCAGATCTATCTTCAACATATCATTTTCATAACTAAGTCTTGTATTTTCATTTACAACATCATTCAGTCTTCTAGTTAGATCTTCTTCATTCTTCTTTCTATCTTCAATTTCCTTACAAAATCTCATAGTCATATCCTGTATCTCATTCTTTGTTGTCATGTTTTCTTGTTTTAGCTTGTTTATCAGATCACCAAGAGCTTCCTTTTCATCATTCTCATTATGCATCTTTTCACAAAGTTCTCTTCTCTTGTTTCTTGCAATGGTAAGATTTTCTTGAAGTGCTTGAATAATATCCTGTGCAGCCTTTAGATCATCTTCAAGTTTGATATTTTTCAACTTTTCTGCATCATAGTCTAAGAGAGCTGCTTCTAATTTCTTCATCAAGTTTTCTATCTCTACCAGTGTCAAGATCTTCCTCAAGATGTTAGACTTCTAAAAATAGAGGACCAAGCTCTAATACCAATTGTTAGGATTCCCATAGATATTGAGAGGGGGGGGGGGGTGAATTAGTATCTAACCGGTTATAAGATTTTCTTAACTTAAAACATGTAAAGCATATAAATACTATATAATGGTAAATAGAAACTAATGCAATAAACAGAGATAGAAAAAACCACATGAAAACACAAAATAACACAATAGTTTAACAAGGAAACCCAGTGTGGGAAAAACCTCGGTGGTATTTGTGACCCACAATATTCACTTACTGGCCAATAAGAGAATATTACTACTACAAGAGGGGCCTGCACATGCAGGAAGGCCAAGTGCCTAGAACTCATTGCTCAATTACAAAATGGGAAGTCTCACTGACTTACAAAATAGATTATATAAATCCAATGTCTTGTACTGCTTCAAAATAGCATCTACTATGCCAGATCTAGTACCGGTTTATAGCTCTGCTTCATACATAAATCCTTAACCTATAATTCGCATAATAGGTCTGCCTTATTTTACCTTATTTCTTCCTTCAATCTATCCCTTAAATGTTCTACAATGATCTCTTATATATATGAGTCATTTTACAACTTTCCAAGTTGGCTTACAATGATTTTACAATAATTTACAAAATATATTATAAACAAAATTCTTGTCGGCTTCTGTGCCGATATACTTCCTTTCACTGTCGGTGTAGAGTCTAACCTTGCTGGTGCCGGTAAAATGTCTTGCCGGTGTCATAGGATTGTAAGGTTGCCATCAATGACAAAATCTTCAATCACCTACAATATCTCATTGGAGTGTGCATTTGCCAACAAACGTCTTATACATGATAGATGCTTCCTGAAACTAGACCGAGTCTTAGTCACTTCTCTCAGATCAACTTAGATAAACATCTTATATAGGATAGATTGTTCCTAAAACTAGACTAAATCTTCATTTCTTCTCTCAAACAATACGTTAACCAAACAACTAGCTCTTAATTTGATCTTGACTTCTTCATCACAAACAACTTTAGGTCACACCAATCAATAAAAATGCCTATTCAAACCACGAGTTCTCATAAGAAAGATGCCAAAGGCAAGGGGCAACCCTTTTCATATAAAGATAATCCATTTTACTAAGAGGATCCTTTGACTAATAAACCTTCATCATAAAAGATACCAGTTTATGATGAACCTTTATCTCCCACTATACCTAGAACAAAACAAAATAACGAAGACAACCTCAGTATTCATGATACCGATAATGATTCCTCATCAAGTGAATCTGAAGACTCTGAACCTCCATAAATAGATATTCATAGATGTCAAAAGGATAAAGATTTCTGAAAAATGATGAAGGTTATCATGGCTAGAGAAAAAGAAGACTATTTTCTAGAGCTAGCAAAACAAGACACCAAACTTCCTACTGGATATGACATTCAGACTCTCATTACTAAAAAGGAAGAATCACCTATAATAATGGTACATAGACAATTACAAGCCTTGCAGAATGAGATCACAGAACTAAAAAATAAGGATAAGTCCCTAAAACAATATTCTCTGGAGACAATATGCCCATTTTTGTTTGACAAAAACTTATACATGCCTCCATTTCCTTCACGAGTTGAGATCCCAAAATTTGACAAATATGATGGTAACTCAGATCCCCAAGACCATATCAGAGAATTTTGTGCCATATGTATGGAGTTCATGCATGATAAGGTATGGAATGGTTCTCAAGTCTACCTAAGGGAATAAAAGCTTTTGAAGAACTAATCCAACTATTTTTACAACAATACTCCTATAACATTCGACATCCTATTACTATGATCGAACTTTGTAATACCAAATAGAAAACAAGGGAGCCTTTTCTTACTTTCATCCAATGTTGGAGAAAGATGTTCTCTAGGTATTCATGGCCTATCCCAGATTCTGAGAAAATGGATATATTCATCAACAATATGATCCCTGAATTGAAATATAGTTTCTGAATGCAAGTGCACCCATAATTTAACAAAATGGTAGATAATGCTATCCAAATGGAAGATGTGCTTATAAACAAAGGAGATATCTCACTTTGGAAAGAAACACAACCAAAAGTATTGGAAGTATGGCAAAGACAACAACAAGAACATTGTTAATGATAGAGTAGTAGACACTGTTAAAACCAACTCAATGCCCATGACATTCAACTTGGCTAGTGGCATGCAAGCACTCAAAGCAGCTAAAACCGCAACAGAAACCTAGACGCGAATTCACTCCTTTGGAAGAATCATACGATTCTGCTTTCAAAACTCTATTGGCAAACAACCTAATAACATTACCAGATAATTCTAGGCTGAATGATAAGGAAGTCAAACCAAAATGGTGGAGAGAAAATGAATACTATGACTACCATCGAAATAAAGGTCATAACACAAATAACAGCATGAAGCCCAAGCATGAGATTCAAGATCTAATAGATGCTGGTAAAATTGTTGTCGGGAATCACCTGACAAATGTTGATCACAAATATTTTAAGGACCCCTTACCTGTTTATGAACAAGGTGATTCCTCAAAAACAAAAGGAGGTGTTGAAGTAAATTATGCTTATACCAGCAATGACAATGTTATCAACATAATTGAATCTTCCCAACCAGAATATTGCAATGTGATTATAATCAAAGACAAACAACATGAATTAGGACATGCAAATGCTATGACCCGTTCTCAAAAGAAAGTAACTCTCCAAGGAGTTAGTTCTTCAACTTCAGCTCAAACACCATCAAATCTACCAACTTTGTCAAACAAACAAAAAGAATCAAGATTTGATCAATTTAAACAGCTAACCTCATCATCATCCTCTAGATATAGCATTGTTGAACAACTAAAGAGGACAAATGCTCAAATCTCAATCTTTGAATTGCTAAAAATCTCTTTTGCTCACAAAGAGATCCTGGACAAAGCGTTGCTCACCACTAATGTTCCAGAAGATTTAGATATTGATCGGTTTCAGTCTATGGTGGGTCATCTAACTTCACCTCACTATCTGACCTTCTCTGAAGAAGATGACAACTTCCTAAATCATCCACATAACTAGCCATTGCATATTGAAGCCATGATCCATAAACATAGAGTTAAACATGTTTTGATAGATGGAGCCGCAAGGTTGAATATTTGTACTTACAGTCTGCTTACACAACTAGGATTTTCTAAAAATGTCATTGATGTGGCCAAGAAAATAACAATTAAAGCCTATTATGAAGAAGAAAGGACCTCTAAAGGTCTGGTATCATTACCAATCAGGATGGGACCTGTAGAAAGAGATGTCATTTTCCAGGTACTTGATCTTCCTTTGTCATACAATATCTTACTGGGTAGGATGCAAATTCATGAAATGAAGGCAGTTCCATCTACATACCATCAATGCTTAAAATTTCCTTATAATGGAGTTGAAGTCAGTATTCCTACTGATACAAATCTCCCCTGTAATGCATTGACAAAAGGTGTTGATACCTTTGTGCCTCATAATAGAGAAGCCTCTACAAATGAAAGTCTAGAAGCTCTGATGAAAGACTTAGAAAATAAATTGAAGATTATAAATACTAGCATGGATGGTTACAAGATAGAACCAATACTTTCATTAGTCTCTCTTCCTCTATCACCGAAATAGTTGGACAAACCATCAGAGGCTATGAGAAAATAAAATTCAACTCCGAATATCATATATGATGGTCTTTTTGTATAGTCTTCTACTTCCCTGGCAAATGAAATAGAAGAGGATATTGTTCTCAAGTGGCTTTTCAAGGCAGATAGTCAAAACGAGGAAGTATGACATTCTGAGATTTCTCCAACCCAATGTGGTCCTGGCTACAAAATGATCCAATGCATGAGATATTCAGGCACTAGTCCCCTAGGCAAATATCAAGAGGGTATTACTGAACCAATTCAGCTACAAACAAAATCTACAAATGATAAGGCTAGACTGGGGTACAATCCAAAAAAGACATCAAACCAAAAACACGCTTCTAAGTCTAAATGGAAGAAAGGGATATCGCCTTCAACATCACAAGAAGTCGACACTCAAAAAACAAAAGAAGAGTGTAGAAAAGAACAAGAGGAACTACCAATCAAGAGAGAAGAAACAGTTAGTACTCAAGTTCCAATGGTATCAACTACAACACTACAGGGAGTTGAAGTTCCAGAAGATATGAGAGATGAAGTAGAAAGAATCAGAGAATTGTTTGCACCACTGAAAGTTTCAGCCACATACACTGGTAGGTAGCAAGTAGATGATTCAGAAACTAAATCAAACGAGTATGAATGGGGTCCAGATCACCTCTCAGATACATCTAGTATAGAAAATCCAGAAGAGTCCAGTGATATCACAAATGACACTCAAGAGCTGATGTGCTTAAAGATAGAAAAGGAGATACAGGAAATCAGACTAAAAAGACAAGCAAACTATGAACAAGGGCTAAAGGAAGGAAGAATACTAGAAAGTTTTTCATTTATTATATACCCCTCTAAAAAGACAGAACATATCAGGCATGGAAATACACAAGAAGAATTGGAAGCTACAGAAGTAGAACCAGTCATTAGTCTAGAGGAAGCTAAATGGAGTAGATGATAAGGAGTCACATAACCATCAAGATCATGTCAACTGGTGTGTCTGATGCAAATGATAAATGAGCCAAATCTTGAAGGAACTTGCAACATTAAAGATATTGGTGTTGATACCATACATACATTCACTCAACCACTTGAAGAAGATGAAAACTTCATCTGATGACTTTGACAATAGTCCTATTTATGACAATATCTACTTAGCATCAAACTTTGAATCCTCTGATGTAAATGATGAGAATCTGTCTACTAATCTAGATACTATTGAACCACGATATTAAGTCCAGTTTGGCATAGAGAACGATGGTACAAGTAGGTCTATTGGATTAGGTCAACTAAATATTAACGTGCACTTCAATAATCATGTTCTGACTCTTCCTGGTCTCGAGACATTTACGCAAGGTTGTCTTCTAGAACTCAACTTTTCGATTTGCAGTTGTGATGACAATACCGTGAACTCCCTCGAACCTGTCCACACTCTATCCTTGGTACATCATGAATTAATTGACTGTAGTCTACAAAACCAACCCATGAATGTACCTACTTTTGCCAATGACTATATGCTAGCCTATTACCTCAATGCAGTTGAACCCATGGACTCTTCCACCAATGAATAGAGTAAGAACATGACCAAAACACATATCAAGTATCTTAGTCGCAAAAATCAGAAAAATAAAATTAAAAGATTTGATGGAGAAAACCACATTGTGGCGGTGTCAGAATCTAAAAAAGAAAAAATAAAGGACATACCCAAGGGTGAAACCTCTCTGAGGCACTTGAAGGTGAGATACTTGATATACTGCCAAGTCATTTCCAGGAAAGGTCTTCTATATTGATTGAACCAACTCAGCTAGTAAATATTGGGAGTCAAGAGACACGACATATCATCCACTTAGCTCAATCAATATCAACAGAAGAATTGAAATATTTCACTCATCTCTTTTCAGAAAAGAAGATCAATTTTGCATGGACATACTCTGATATGCCAGGCCTGGATCCTGATCTTATCATGCACCATCTTTCTATCACACCAGGAGTTAAACTAGTCAAGAAAAAACTCTATAAGATGTACCCTCACATGGCATTGCTAGTCAAGGCTGAGCTATAAAAACTACTAAATGCTGGATTTATCAGAGCTATAGACTATGTGGAATGGATTTCAAACATGGTACCTATGTCAAAGGTAGACAAATCTATTAGGGTTTGCACAGACTTCAGAGATCTCAACAAAGCTTGTTCGAAGGATGAATTTCCATTGCCAAACATTGATATGATAGTCGATATGACTGTTGGGTATCAGATGTACTCACTAATGGATAGATTCTTTGGCTATAATCAGATTAAAATATCTCCTGGAGATCAAGAATAGACAACTTTCACCTATGCATGGGGAACCTTTTGCTGGAATGTCATGCCATTTGGGCTAAAGAACGCAGGAGCAACTTACCAAAGAGCAGTAACTACTATCTTTCATGATATGATGCATAAGAGTATGAAAGATTATGTTGATGACACTTTAGTGAAGACTATGAAGAGATCCATGCATATTCAAGAGCTAGGCCCTATACTAGACAAAATGGAAAAATTCAAAGTCTGGCTAAATCCAAAAAAGTCTGGCCCTATAATTTCAAAGGAGGGAATCAAGGTTGATCCTGAGAAGGTCCAAGCTATAATGGAAATTTTGCCTCTAAAGAACATCAGTCAAATGACAAGTTTACAGGGACGTCTCCAATCAATCAGATGATCTATTTCTCAGCTAGTACACAAAGCTCAACCTTTCACAAAGGTATTAAGGAAAGGTGTAATATACAACTGGGATCGAGAATGTGAACAACACCTTCAACAGATCAAAGAGTACCTCTCCAATCCACCAATATTGATGCCACCAATTCAGGGTAAACCATTGATCTTATACATATGAGCCATTGATTCATCATTGGGGGCACTTCTAGCACAACATGATGAAAATAAAAAAGAGAGAGCTATATATTACATCAACATAACATTGGTGTCTTATGAAATGAACTACACTATAATAGAAAAAGCATGCTTGGCATTGGTCTTTGCATCATAAAAATTGAGACACTACATGTTAGCACACTCCATCAAGCTAGTAGCTAAGATTGATCCACTCAAGTATCTTCTCAACAAAGCAACACTCACTGGAAGATTGGCAAAATGGGTCATGGTTCTTACAGAGTTTGATATTGAATATGTGGAATGCAAAGCCATCAAGGGACAAGTGATTACAGATCAACTTGTTGAGGCTCCACTTGAAGACACTCAATCGCTGCATATAGAGTTTCCAGATGAATCAATGATGCACCTTACTCAACAATCCTGGAAGATGTTGTTTGATGGGTCTTTCACTCAAAATGGTTCTGGTGATGGAATACTTTTTATTACTCCTCAAAAGTATTCAAACCAAAGGCTTATAAGATTCTTTTCCCTTGTACAAACAACATTGCAGAGTATGAAGCTCAGGTAAATGAGATCATGCTGGCTATCGAATGGAAGGTTGTTGAATTACACATCTATGGATATTCTCAACTAATCATAAATCAAATAAATGACACATATTAGAATCGAGATGGGAAAATGATGCCTTATAAGAGAATTGTTTATGATCTCAAGAAGTATTTTACTTTTGTATCATTCTAGTAGATTCCAAGATCAGCAAATAGAACAACAGATGCCATGGCCACCTTGACATCTATACAGAGTTACAAGAGTCTAATTTTTGCTTTGAATTCTTGGTGGAAGAGTTACATTACCCTACCTATGATTCTCTTGAGTCCTAGATAGTCTGTTCTATTATTGGACATGACTCATCCCGCTACAACCACATTTACTCTTATCTGCATGACCAAATTATCCCAAAAAATCTTACTCGTAATGAGAAAAGGAATCTAACCCAAAATGCTTCACGGTACGTCATCATTGTTAACGATTTATTTAGGCAAGGTTTGGATAGTACATTGCTTAGGTGTCTAGAAACTGAAGAGTCTAAACATGCATTATCGGAAATCCATGAAGGTATTTGTGGATCTCACTTGAATGGTCTTACTTTAGCTCGAAAACTACTAAGGGCTGGCTACTACTGGCCAGACATGGAGAAGGATGCCATAAATTTTTTCTAAAACTTGTGAGAAGTGTTAGCTACATGGAAATCTCATACATTCCCTAGCGAGGGATCTCATACCCTTCATCACACATTGGCCTTTTCAACAATGGGCCTTTGATCTCATTGGTCAGATATATCCCGCATAATCCAATGGACACAAATTTATCATAACTGCCACTGAGTACTTCACTAAGTGGGTAGAAGTGGTTCCGCTCATTAAAGTGGCTGGTAAACAAGTAGCTCTATTTATCCTAAACCATATCATCTATAGGTATGGGATACCTTCATCCATTGTGACTGACAATGGAGGACAATTCAAGAATAAAGATCTAGACGAGCTCTATGAGAAATTCAAAATTAAACAAGATTGGTCATCTGTATATTACCCTCAAGGTAATGGATAAGATAATGCATCTAACAAAAACCTGTTGACTATCTTACACAAAACAATGAACAAATCTATGAAGGATTGACATCTGCAACTCAATCCTGCATTATGGGCTTATAGAACAAGTATCAGAACACCTACTGGGGCTACACCTTTTTCTTTGGTGTATGGGTCTGAAGCAGTATTACCTATTGAAGTGGAAATACCTTCTCTAAGAGTTTCTTTGTAAGGTCTTGTTACTGATGAAGACTACATAATAGCTAGATTGCAAGAGCTTGAATTGCTGGATGAACATTGGCAAGTGGCGTTTGATCATCTAAGAGTGTATCAAAAGAGAATGTCTAGAGGATATAACAAGAAGGTTCAATAAAGAGAATTTCAGGTTGGTGACCTAATTCTGAGAGAAAATCCTAAAAAACAATAGTTTCATGACAACAAAGGGAAATTTGAACCCAACTGGCTGGGTCCCTACATCGTTACTGCAGTCTTCGGCTCTGGTGCCTATCAGCTCTCAACATCGGAAGTAGAACGGCTCCGTGAACCAATTAACACCATCCACTTGAAGAAATTCTTCACTTAGCATTCTCTACTCCAACAACCTGTACAGCTGAAAAATGTCCTGAAAAAAATCATAAAAATCATAAAAGTCCTGAAAATAAAAGAAAAAAAAAAGAAGAAAAAAAAAGGAAATAGAGAGAAAATGCCTTGATGAAAACCTGGTAAACAAACACCTTGGTAAAAAAAAAAGAATCTCTGCCAAGCAAGTGAAAACCTGGCAAACAGACGCCTCTTGTACTCAAGCGCTCCATCTATCAATGAACATTGGCATTTCCTGCTTTTATGCATAATTGCTTTCGCTTGTACATATTTAAGTCACTTTTGTGACATCCTGGTTTGTTGGAATCCTCGTGGATTGAAAATGATTAATGTCCTAGTATTAGGTTAATCAACATAGCACATTACATGTCCTAAGCAGTAAAAACCAAATCATCTTTATGTTAGTGATACTCGGTCATCCACTCCGAGTTAGTGACCTGTCTCCTGACTATTAAAGAGTTTTATCACTGAGTACACAAGCAAAACAACAAAACTAAAAACAATCACTAAACAGTTTGAGCTATGCATGGAAATTTTCTTTGTGTGTTGTCTTTCATATTGGTTTTCGATTATTATCCCTCTGAGTAACTCGAGGAAGTCTATTTTGACTAAGAGGAGCAATGATTGGGGGCATAATATTTTTTTTTCTGCTTGTAGGAATGATTCTGATGATCTGGAAACATCTAATCAGCTGGGTGTCTATGATAAGAGCCTTCACATTAAGGTGAAATCACCACACATACCTTGACTCTACTTATTTGTATGCTACAGGGAGGTTCACATCATTTCTTTGTCTATTTTGAGGGAATGTCTTTATCATGCAATCTGGGTCCCTGCGAAACCTGTCCAAGGATATGAACGAAAAAAGGGTCATTGCGGGCAAGATAATTAATATTGCACATGAAAAGAAAGGAACTCTAATCTGCCTGCTATGTTTGTTAACGCTCAATGATGAAACTTAAGCATTTTAAATCCAGTGACTAGGTTTAGGTTGCATCTCATTTTGCATTTCATTCTATATTTGGTGAATTTAGAGTGATTTCGGTATGGTAACAATGATCTCTTTATCTTCTGAATGAGAGTTGGAAGCATCATCATTTCTAAGCTAAGTGGTCTCTTTTTCATCACTTCTCCGATTGAGTACTTGTGTATTGAGATGTTAGCTGCATACATAAGCATTTTATACAGATTCATACATTCATTTGCATTCATCTTATTGCATAGAAAAATGAAAAATAATTGCACTACTCATTACTCATTTTCATTCATTTTATTTGCATATGAAAAGAAACAAAAACAAACATCCATATTCATTTGCATTACATCCATACTGAAAAGATATGTATACATATAGAATAAGTCATATAGAAAAGCATCTCATAATCGATTGACACAAGTATAATGAAGTCAAATCAAGATCTCATATATATAATGATCAAGTCTCAGGGTACACAATAATGTCAACTAACATATACAAACTCCCATCAGAGCAAGAATCATAAGGGCTACAAAAAAATGGGCGTGTCTACAAAAAATCTAAGAGCTACACAAAAAGATCTCTCTCTGCCTCTCCCTCATTGCCAGGTGGTGGAGGAGGTGGAGCCTGGGTGCCCGAGCTCCCTCTGATCAAATTGCACTCATTTTCCAATGAATCAATGCTGAATCTCAATTTTAATTCTACAAATCAATTTGTGCTCAATCTCTCATCAATCAACACTAGATTCTCTAAATCATTTGTGCTCAAATCATTATCATCGGCAAAAATTGCCTATAATCATCATGTACCCTCGCTATCTTTCGATTTTGCCTCCGAGGGGGCATACTCATGACCTTATGACCTCACATCTTAAAAGTCGAGAAATTTTTCAAATCTTCATCAAAAGTCGAGCAAAAATATATTTTTCAACTAAAGAAAATCAAATTCTTATTTCTAAGGGGCATCTCAGCTTCATCACTTCATATCAAGTTGAGATCTCTCGATCATCTGAATCGAATCAATCGCTAGGGGCATATCAGTTTCATCGCTTCAAATCAAGCTGATATTTGCCTTCATCTGAATCAATCTCTTAACGTTAATCAGTTTCATTGTTTTTCATCAAACTGATTACTCGTTTAAACTCAATCAAAAGTTTAAAGAGTATCTTTGATCACACGCTCAATCTAAGCAGGTGTTCAGTTTACTCCATATTTTTCAATTATGATTGCTTGAATCCATATTGCTTGAATTATTTGTCCATCTTGCATCCATTTAGCTTAATATCATGCTCATATAGATTAAATCCTGTGTTGGTGTAGTCTAGTCACTGCTATTGTTTATAAAAATCTGAGAGCAATCTTACACTCCATCTTTTATAAGGCATTTAGTCGATTTGTTTGATGTAGTGTGACTTTCTTGATTGTATAAAATCCTTTTCTAATTCATAACTCCAATAAAAAATATTTATCACAATAAAAAAAATCATTATTCTACAATTTATAACTTAGTGAAAAATATATCAAAATACTACATAATTATCATAATTTAAAATTTAAAAACTACAGTGAACAATTTAATTTTATGGAAAAACCTCTTAATTAATGCAGAAAATCTAACCACTGAGATTTAACGGATCTTCGCATATAAGAATCAAATCATCTCACTTTCCACAACAAAATAAACGGGGTAAATGAACTCTGTTAAAGATCAGAGCTGGAGTTAATTAACCCGAGTACTCATTTCCCATCCAAATGAGTTTAATTCTAATGATTCAATCTGCAACAAATCTGAAAATAGTGTTGGTTGTACTGTGCTTCTTTTTCTGTTAGATCAATTATTTGAATTGCTTTCACTTTTGATCAATAATTTATATAATCATCAATAGTTATACATAACCTTTATTGCTATAATTATAAAATTATCTCTCTCTAATATTATTTCTCATTCTTTTATAATGTACACCAACTTAATAAGGAATCTTACGTATTTGCCATAATAATATACAATCTTTGTTCATGATTTAAATTGCCGTATGAATAATAAATCGAATAAAATGTAATGCGTTGAGAATATGATTTTATGATATTTTTTTCAACAAAGGAAATGATTTTGTTGTTGACAAACACCTCTTCTTGTCTGCCACCAAATAAATTATTGCTGCACGCCGCCTTTTTTCAACCTATCGTTTTCAAGGAATTTATTTTGAAGAATTATTATTGCCAATTACTACATTAAAACTGTTAATTTTGTTTGGGTCGATTAAATATTTTAAGAATGGTAATTGATAGAGTAGTAGTCAGAATAAAAACAAAAATCTAGGTTGAGATATTGATGATATAATTGTTGAGATTGAATTCTTGATTTAAGTTTAAATAATGAAGAATTATATTTAAAAAATAAAATAAAAAATAAAAAAATCAAATATTAAAATGAAGTTTTAGATGTGCAATCATTGTTTCAAAAAATAAATAGTATGGAATTATCTTTCATGTCTTTGGAATTCTTTTCATCCTAATGATGAATCACGGAGTGTGATTCGAAACGTGGATGAAAAAAAATACACACAATCGAATCCAGAAAAAATAAACTCGTATATAAATTATATTTCAATTTAAATAATTAATTTTAATTTTTTTATTAATTATATATATTAATATAATCATTTATTAAAGATTATTATTAGATTTATATATTTTCAATTTTTTTATTCTATCATTTCAAAGAAAACAATACACGACATTAATTAAAATGTATTTACAAAATCATAATATCAATTAAATATGTTTATAAAATCATATAATCTTTTATGTGACTAGCAAAAGCACATTGAGTGAGATCATGGAAGTAGCACCTATGTTTAAATAATTTCTGGTGGAAAAGGTCATGACATTAGAAGATGAATGAATTGAAATTTTTGAAAGAGATTTATTAGAAAACAAAAAGCCAATGAATTTGGACATTTAAAAACAAATTAGTATATACTAGAAGAAAGAAAGACTCAAAAGATCACTACCATCTCTTATTAAAAATAATTCAATTTTGTTCACATCTTTACTTGCCTTGGACAATAAGACAAAGGATTTCCATTGCATAAGCTAAAATGATGTGACATTTTACGTTTATTTCTTCTTATATTTCATCATAATGTAACATCTATTGCCATTTTCTTAAATTCTAAATTGGCAAGCAATGTTGTCAATTTAGGTTCACAAACTAATTTGGATGTAGAAAATGTGATTATATATGGATTTTAATCATGCAAAAAAAATGTTTTTGATAATAAAGTAGCCAAAACAAGGGGGCTGACCTAGAAGAACAAGAAGCCTCAAAAGAGAGCTAAACCAACAGACACACAATAGTCAAATAGCAGTCAACCAATCCCTACCTTAAACATCAAAAACAAAAACTGCCTATAGCTATTGAATAACCTAAGATTGAAACCAATCTCATCCAAATAGCCTCTTAAACAGTAGATACACAACATATTGTTCATAGTATAACTAAGGAAAGTAGCAAGAGTCTTAAACTTAAAAGGGATCCAGTCGATCCAGAAAATAAAACTATAACAAAAAGGAACAGTTTCCACCATTAAACATGTTTTCCAGCTCCCAAGTGTTGTGAGAGCATGAGCCCAGTCCAATTTTTAGCAAGGAACTCAAACAATTCCTTCATGGTGGTGCCTTCCAGCCCAACCTGATCCAATTTCTCCTGATGCAATAGGCACATTGAAGTAGTTGAGGAGTGCATGAGCTTTATGGCTATGGCGAATCTCCCCACCTTCAACAACAGTCTATTCGCCCTCAGACTTTCTTCCATCCTCCTCAGAGATATGCGGGGGGAAGTGTTAGAATAAGGGGAGGCAGTTTTATTACCATCCTTGTTTATCTCAGAGTCAGGGGCCTTAGTACCCAGCTTAGAGGAATTTGAGCCTTCCGTAGCCTCCATCTCATTCTCAATCTTATCACTTTCAGGCTTCTTAGAATCTTCCTCCTCCTCATTAACATAGTTCTTTCTAACAATAATTTGTTTCATCTAGGGTTTGCCAGCAAACCTATGGGATCTTCATGGGGTCACACCATCCTCTGCGTCAGACTCGACTAACAAAATTTTTGGATCTTTCCTAGGTTTCTTGGAGGAGGGTTTAGTAGCGGAAGGGTTGCCTTTGTTCTTCTCCCCAATTTTGGGGGAAATGAGAGGGTGTGGTTAGGGGATTGAGAAGGTGTAATAGGTTTTTTCGAGGTCTTTTAGAGAGCAAACAAATTGTTATAGCTTGTACTTTCATTTTTTACTATCTAGCTTAAACAATTTAGTTTCTCAAGGCTATTAGTTAAACTTCTCTATGCATACCTATATTTTACCTCTTTCATAAAAATGTTTTCTATATAAGCTTAAGTTTTCTCTCTTTGATAACTATGTCTAGCCTCTTCGTCTCACTTTTGTTGTGTACATTCAAAAAAAAGCTAGAAATGCCACCTTTAATAATTGGCTTCCAACTAGAATTGAAAAAGGCATTTTGTACTACCCAAATTTAAATCATTATCAAGAAAGTATAAGCATAGAAATCTATTGATCATAGACATAAAAAAATTATATATATATATATATATATATAAACGAAAGAAAAAAAAAGTGTATATATATAAATAATAAGAAATAAGATTTAACGTTTTGTTGAATTATTGCTTATAACATAGAGCAAGATTACTGAAAAAATAAATCCAAAAAAGAAGATTAAGATAGAGAATCTATCTCTTTAAAAATCTGTGTCATATGAAAAGACTGCAGCTTTTACAGTGTGGAATCATCTCTTTAAATGCATGTTTTTCAAAGCTGAAGCGCGTCCCTTGACATTTAAGCTATAAATTTTTGGTGAAAGAAGAATGATAGTGTACTGTGTAGGTACATCTTTCTTCTTGTCTGCCACCTAACAAAATCTTTTTTCGATGCTCCATTTCCTTATCACACTATCATTATACCTTGTTAAACAAGGAAAATATTAATCTTATATAACGATTAATAATAAATATTAACCGTTTTAACTTGCTATAACTTGTTGGTGACGAAAAATATTACTCTTGGTTTTTTCATTTCTTAAATCTGGAATCTCAACACAGTCGGAAAACGTGCTGTTAAAGTAAAAGATGGAAGAAGCCGTTTGTGGCATATAAACTAAGATGATAAGGTTTAGTAATTTGTAGAGATTGGTGTTATTTTATTAGGGTTTTACTTTGGAGTCATCTTTTCTTTACTCTCTTTGCTCATCTTTATTCTAAGTTAGTAGCATATTCTTACACATGGTTTCTGACGACTTCTTTTTTTTTTTTAGTATGGTGGTGTTAGCATGGTTGTGAGTAGCATATTCTTACACATGGTTTCTGACTTTTTTTTTTGGTATGGTGGTGTTAGCATGGTTGTGAGAGTAATTTTTTTATTATCTTAGCATAAATTAATGGTCGTAGTTTTTTATAATTTATGTAAATATTGTTTTTATGGTTCTGGATTTGATTGTAAATGGATTTTTTACAATCAATGTTTGGATCACATTCTATATTCCATCACCATCAATGTTTGGATCACATTCTATGTTCTATCATCATCAAGATGAACGAGAATTCAAAGATGTAAAATTATGACATATTTTGGAATATGTATGATTACCAATTTATCTTTATAATTTTATATATTTTCATTTATTGTCAATTTGTGATATTTTAGAGAATAGTGGTGTTGCAGGCACTTTCAGTGATTGTTGTAATGAGGGTGAATATTTTTTATAATTTTCTTAATTACAATCAAGTTTTACAAAAGATTTGAATGATTGATGATGATATTTGGAAAAAATGTAGATACTCAATGAATAATACATAGGTTTGTATGTTGTATAGAGGCTAGAATTTATGTAGTGTGTTGTCCTCTTATTCTTGATGTCAATGTAATTATCCTTATCTTTAATAAATAACCATGTGATTACTTTTAGCCACTTGGATGTAGAAAGGATAGAGATACAAATTGGAGTGACATGTACCAACATTAAAAAAAAATGAATTACAAATGTTAAAGATGATATTGTGTATGTAGTGGTATTTGAGATGTTGAGATGACCAGTTTTTCAAAGTGGAACTAGAGTTATTAGGGTTAATGGTCATAAAAGGTTGGCACAATAATTTATCATAAAATAAATATGACTAAGAGTAGGTGCTAAATGAGAGGAAAATGTCACTTTATGTATAAACTTTTTGTGCCTACATTTTCTTCCATTTTAACTTGCATGTGAGCTTTGGAATCATGTATGCTAAAGTAAAAATAGTAACTAAAATGTCATCCCTAATTCAAATATGAATATAGAATAATTAATTTGTATTAATTATGTCTTTGCTACAACAATGTCTTTAAATTCTACAAAACACACAATTGGCTTCCATAAAACCATAAAAGGAGGTTGACAAAAAGAAAGAATACTTTTATATGTGACTAATCCTACAATTTTATTTAATTATTTTAATGAATAATATTGTGTATGAAAAAAATGTGATAAAGTGATGAGATGGGAACATGTTAGTCATTTTTAGGTGTCTATATTTTGCCCCTATTTGAGACAATGCATTTATTGTGTTGTTTCAAATAAATAATGATGGTATAAAAAATTTGGTGGTTACATGCCCTAGTGTGCCCCAATGTATCGAGGGATGGAGGTAGGGTGCCCCCTCAAGAGACTGGTCAGGAAAAATAAAAAAACTCGTCAAAAAATCGATAGAAATAATTGACTATGTCTAGTGGATCAAGGATAAAAAATGAAGTTGAATGGAGAGTATGGTGAAAACTAGGGGTTTGATGAATAAGTCGAGCTTTTTTTTATCAAACATCAAATAGTGAAAGCTATAAGTAGGTAATGGGGTGGATGAGAAAATATGGAATAGAAAGGTGTTTTTCTTAGGTTATGATTGAAACATGTAGAGAGAAATCCTTATTTTGGTATAGAAAATAGATATTGTGCACCATGGTATAAGGAACCAAGATGATGTGGTATTCCTTTACATAGACTTTGACTCCATAAACAAAAAATGATGTCCTTATTCATACCAGACATAATAGAACATTTTCAAATATATATGAGCAAGTAAGACATAGTATGATAGCCCTAGTGCATGAAAGGTATTGAATGCCTTTATATGAAAGTGATGATTGTTTATGTCAGAAGCCATCCCAACACATACAATGTAAGTATTTGCCTTGGTAATATTAAAATAACATCCCATAAGTTCACAACATAGAAAAATAATGATCATTCCCTATTTTCTTATTTTCTAAATGTGCACCAAGATATAGAAATATTGAGGTGGCCTTGAGTAAGTGTTAGAATGAGATAAAAGGATAAATCAACGAGAAAAATAACAACTACCAAAATTAAATAAAATTCATCATATCTCTTGTCAAAAAGGTACGCTCATGTTGGATTATTCCTATTGTAGGAAGGATGCAATTGTTAAGGCATGGATTAGATGATTAGGCAATAGGTATGTAGGTAGTAGGCTAGTTCAATGGTAGTCTTTGCTTGTGATTTTCATGAAAGCTCAATGTTTTGTGTGATATGTAATTTTCTTTTTTCTTGAGTGTTAGATCTAGTTGGTGATGATTTATTATGAATGTGATGGAAATTCATTTATGTGAGTATGTTTGTGGATATTGAAGCACATATTTAGTGTTTGATTGGTTTATTGATGGGAGGTGATGATGAAAATGATAATGATTTTTTTTTTGGATTAGAAACTAAGAGATGAGATGATGATGATGGAATGATAATGATGAAAGAATTAAGATGACCATGATGATCAATATAATGATGATAAATCAAGTGAGATGGGTGTGTATAGATGCCAAAGAACATTGTGCATCATGTCTCTAGCTAAGCTAAAATTTATTGATTCATTAATTGATGATAATGATAGCATTGTTGATGATAAAAAATGAAAGGAAGATAAGCATGGAAAAAATCTTCCAAATATTAAATATAACAAGACAATGAATGCAAATATTTCTTACAAACTCTTTAATCTATTACAAATTAGACTCTCATAAGCCATATTAGGTTTCAAACAAATAAACACAACACCAAATTTACACAAGAAAATCCTTACAAGAAAAAAATAACGAGGGCTTCACTGGCTAGGCAATATTATATCATGTGCATTTATATTGGAGGGTTTAATATCCCAAAAATGAGGGTACAATATATTGCCTATCGATGAAAATAGGGGGTTTTTTAAGCCTGGTATGAAAAAAGCAATATTTGGTGAAAATAGGGGGGCTTTTAATTCAGACCGTGTATTGGGAGAGGGTGACAAAAAATAAGTTTAGGGCAGCATTTTTAAAAATAGGGGGATTATTTAGTATGCCATTAACGCACGTGCTATAACCTAGGTTCATTCAGTGAAGCCCCCATGGAAAAAATCCACACTCCAAATCAGATAGCTCAATTGTATTATAGTAACAAAGATTGCAATACAATGCATAGAGATAAATCTCTTTAGGATTTGATACAATAATAGAGAAATCTGGAGCAATTTTGATAGTGTAATGATGTCTCAAAAAATAAAATAAGTGTCTCACAAAAAAAACTAAGGCACTAACATATTTGTAGAGATCACATATGAAAGGTAGGCACCCATGGTTTCCAAAACCATCTACCACACCCAGGTAGTCAAGTGATGTTCAATATAACAAGTTGTCATATTTTTGACACATTGCAAATAACACTTTCTAAAGCACTAACACTCGTCCTTCCATAAAAATAACTTTTTGTATGCACTACATCCACTACATATAAAATACCCAATTCATGATTAGGCATACTCCATGCACATAGAAACCTGCTAAAATGAAGTCAACAATAAATACTAGCTGCCAAACATTAACTCACCATGACTTTTCATTTTGACATAGCAATTTCCCAATCCTTCCAAGAGTTAACTCAACATACAAGGACAGATGTCACCATATCATGCTTCCTACGAATAAATAAATTCCTTTACCCAAGATGAGTGCCTATGTTACAAGTGACATAATTTCATGCTCCTCACTACACATGTAGGAAGGCAACTCATGATCGGGTCCCACAAAGTGATTAAATAAGTTAACACTAAGGAGATAAATAATAAAATATTAATCCATGTTGTGACTCTAAGGTTGAACACCTTAATCTCAAATTCCTCCCACTTGTTGAAGACCTGACAAGAGTCCATCTCCATCATATTCTTAGGACCCCGGAACCTATAAAATTGCCACACCATCTTGTTGTGCCTCCACAACTCACCCCATTTGTATCACTTCAGAAAAAGGTGGTTCCCTTTTTTCTCGCTTGATCTTTTCTTTTTACTTCCCCTTGTTTCCTTTTTTCCTTCCCTTTTTCCCTTCCTCCTTTCCTTCTCCTTTTTTCTTTTCCTCTTTCTTCTTTTCTCACTTTTCTCTTTGGCCCTCTTTTTGGGCTTGTGGGGATCAATAATTGTAAGTCCCCTTTCCAGTTTTGGGAGTTAGGATCCTCAACTGCCTTACCCTCCCTTTCAAAGGTTAGGGGCATCCTTGCCCCCAAACCCAAACTTTCCCTAGGCGGGGACCGGGGATCAAAGGTGGTAAGGACCATCATTTTGGTGACACTTTCCAATCCTGACCCTCAACCCCGATGGGTCCACCTACCATCCAGGCTAGAATTTAATGTACCCCTTTTGGCCCATATAAACCCAATGGAATGTAATACCTCATGAGCAACAATGACTACATCTAGAGTCTCTTTCCTAGGTACAAAACCCCCTATTCTTCTAAAATAATAGAGGGTATAAGATGATCCAAACTCATAGTGATGGCTTTAGTAAATACTTTGTAAAGAGTGTTGCATAAAGCAATTGGTCTAAAATCTACAAAGGTTGAGGGTGTATTTATTTTAGGAATGATTGCAATAAAGTTATTGTTTAACTCCCTTAAGATAGATCTATTTTTATGAGATTTTTGTAGAGCCAAATGAATATTATGTCCCACAATATCACAACACTTCTAAAAAAAGAGTTGTATAGCCATCTAGGCCTAGGGCCTTTTCAAGAGTTACAGAAAAAAACTACCACCCTCACCTCTCATAGTGAAAACTTAGACACAAGCATTTTGTTATTAGAATCTGACACCAAAGAGGGAATATAATCAAGTGAATCAATAACATGAGAGGTTGAAGGGCATGATAATAAAAATTTAAAGAAAGACACTCAGTCTCAATGTCCCCTTTATCAAATAAATTTTGACCATAACATTTTTGTATAAACTCAAACCTATTGTGGTGTCTTCTTAATTTAGCAGAGGCATGAAAGAAATTAGTATTCTTATCTCCTTTTTATAATGCTCGAGATCTTACTTGATTTTTTCTTCCAATAGAGTTCTTCCTTGAGGAGAGATTAATTTAATTTCATCTTTAGCTTTCTCTCCTCAAATAAGACCTAATCCATTTCGTTATTAATAATTACATCATATAAATCTGAAAACTCATTCTCCATAAAAATATTCTAAAAATGAGTACAATTCTAGTCCCTAGTCTTAATTTTGAGGAAGGACAATTTCTTAACCAGCTTAAACATATGAGATCCCTCAAAATAGGGACAATTTACCCACCAAAAGCTTACCATAGGGACAAAAAAGGCATATCAGAACCACATTGATTCCAATTTAAAATCTAGGGATTAAATTTGGAGCTCTATCATCAAAGATAAATAGAAGAATGAGAAAGTGATTAGAGCTAAAACAAGTTAGGATTATAGAAAAGTAATCCAAGATGAGGAAAACCATTTATTAGAGAAGAGAAATTGGTCAAGCCTTTCAAATATCTAGTAGAAATCCATTCTTTTATTAGATCAAGGAAAAGAACCATTCTTTGGCACACAATCCAATAGAGAGTTTTGGAAAATGAAAACATTAAAATCCTCCATTATTTTTTTAACTAGAATGATTCCCCTAACCTTTTTTGATGTATTAAAAACATGATTGAAATTCCCCCATAAACTCTAAGTTCATTAACAAAGGGCCTAGAAACAAGATAAATATGATACCAAAATTTCTTTTTGTGAAACAACAATGCAAGAAAACTGAGAGGGGGGGGTGAATTAGTTTTCACCAAACTTAAACAAATTAACTTCAACTTAAGATCTGATCAAGAGCAACAATAAAAAAGATAAATACCACATCAACAACACACATAACACATATTTTTGATGTGGAAAACCCGGTTAAGGGAAAAACCATGGTGGGAACCTACCCACAATATGATGATACTTTGCAGTAGTATATGTAAATTTTACAATGGGGAATGCACATTCATTTAGGCACACTACCTAGAGCTCACTGATCAAAACAACAAAAGGGCTACAACCCTGGGAAGGCACACTGCCTTACAAAGATTGGACAACAATCCGGATTACATGAACTTAAAGAATAACATCTTCAAATGCCAGGTTACAGTTCTGGTTAAGCACACATACTCAAACTTTTCTCTTCACACCTCAGCACACTCTTTCACACTTCTTCACTTTTCTCCTCTGCTACTAAAAGATCAAAATAATATTTGCACATGTAGATGCTTCTCTCAAATGAATATTACATGTATTTATACGATTCATCAACCTATATTTCAAGGTCGGCTCAACTCATAAGACTTAATTACAAAATTACATCACACGATACATAAATCCATATGCTTGGACCAATATAATGTCAAAAAGAACATAGAATGGAACCAAATCAAATCCTCGAACTCGCAACACAACCGAATATCATGCCAAGATCATCCGCAACATGCAAGAATCACTGAATCGGCCAAAAAGTCATATAACACAAAAATACCAGTGAACCAATAAAATATTCAATAACACGCACAGCGATCAATGCGGACCAAAAATACACATAGCACATGATCTAGAAACACAAACAAACAACGTGAATTCAACTGCAATAACTCAGATTACAAGAATCATCATCATCTCTCTTCCAGAGCTCAAGAAGACCAATTGACAAACTGAAAGATATGCTTATGAAGTTCCAAATCATGAACCACTTGAACTGAGGACACACATGAATATCCTAAACACTCTCCAAAATCTGGACAACATAACGAATCAATTCTAGAGAAATACAAACTAGAAACCACAATTGTGCAATACATAACCAACAAAAAGACCAATCATCACACCAGACCACATAACTCGATCAAGTCTCCTTCCAAAATACTGAAACTCATGCTGAATCAACTAAAGATACCAATATTTGAATCCATAAATCTGCATCAGCATATCTGCAATAAATCAACCAAACCAACTCTCTACAACAGAGGAATATGTTGACATCGATGGTAACAACACATTCCAACAACTCTAATATCCAACAATCTCCCCTTTTGGCATTGATGACAACATATGAATGTGAAAAAAATCAATGCAAAGAAAGAAATCAACTCCAACAATCTCCCCCTGAGATCATGCACACATGTCTCTCCACCTTAGATAGTTAAGACAATTTTTCACATGCTTCTTTGTGCAGGGCACACATCACTCCAAGCAATCAATTTTGGTTTGTTCTAAGTTTTTATGTTATCTTTCAAGTTATAATAATGGACCAACTATTTGGGACTCAGTGGAGCCATGGTTGAGATGTCCAAGCTTTGATATGTTCAGGATGTTGATATCCTAGGAAAGTGTAATGTTGATGTTGTCACAGAGTCATCATGTCATAGGGTGTAAAGAATTGTTTTTAGGTCTCCTAGAATGCATTGAGGGTCTTTTGAAGCCTTCAAGTACACCTAAGGGAAAAGTTGCATCTTAAGGTTCAAAAAATGTAAAAGTTGTTGAGCAATAATTTGCAAAATTTGCATTTTTGATGTTGGCGGTGAAGAAGTTGGTTCTAACCAACTGAGCCAGGTAGTTTAAAGCCCAAGACATCATCATTGTATGGGTTAGAAGTTCTAGAATGCAAAAGAAATTTTTTGAGTTGAAGGAAAATCTTGTTTGATATCATTTTGGACTGTTTTCTTTGTTTTGTTGCATTGTATGACCTAGTACGACGTTGACAAAGGAATTACTTGTAGGGGATGAAATATTGTTGAGTCTACTTTCTAATAAAGTAGATTAGCGAATTGGATTGTGTTTGGTTGCAGAGATCTAATCCATTCTCTGTGATTAGGTGTAAAACCCTTGCAAAGTAGGGTTTAAGGGGGAAAATGACTCTAACCTCAGTATCCATTGATGGCACCAGTTGAAATCAAGTAGAATGATAGGTTAGGGTATGTACATATGTTTAGAGTAGGTGTTTTGGTTTTACAGGCCTTTGTGGTGATTGTGCAATGATGCCCTAGGATCACAACTAGGAGTTGGTGAGTTCAGGAGAGAAGAAGATGTGAGCTTTAAGAGCACATATGGATTGGTAGAGGGGAAACTAATGCATGGTTGGAAATCCCTTTGAATTCCCTTAAAGAACCCTTAATTTATTTGTGAAGATGATTTGATTGGTGAAGGTTTTGTAAGACCAAATTTGTAAGTCACCCGAGTAGGCCTAAACCCTTGAAAATAGGACAGTTTTGGTTCCCATATGTGTACGGTGAACCCAAATACAAATTTGCAATATTGTTTGTAACCCTAAAATGGGTATTCAAATTTTTAATTTATTTGTGGCCTTGTGTGGGAAGATTTGCAACTAAGCCCTGAAAACCACAATAGGAGGGCTAATTGTATTAGGTCTACATGGAGCCCGGTAAAGACATATGAAGGTTGAAAAGGCTTGGTGATGGACTAAAAGGTGATCAAATCCATAAAGGAAAACAAAGACACAATGTAAATGCATCTTGAACACATAGAAAAAAATGGTGGATTAAGATCCTTAGCAGAGGTTATTGGAGTATTAGGAAGGTGTGATAGGGATTGAGGTGGAATCCTCAATAGGAAGAGTTGAGTAAAGCACTTGTGGCTATACCTTGGAGGAAATATAAGGTGCATTAGGAATTGGAGGTCTAACTATCAGAACCTATACCAAGTACCTTTGGAAGGTCTTGAGTGGTTAGTAGGTTGGAGTGAGAACAAGGAAGACAAGTTGGTGATTTGAATCTACTCCAAGACTCTCTGCAGCACAGTGGTATCAGAGCCACCCTTTGAAACATTGGTGTATGTTAGACTGTGAGGAATCAAAAGCAAGTTCAATGCCTCTAAAGGCAATGACTCTAGAAGACATCCGAAAGATGGTGGAAGAGATGCTAGAAGGATTGAAGGCTCGAGAAGAAAATAAAGGGAGCCTAGATGTTAAGAAGGAGAAGGGGAAGGTTAAGACAAAATGGGGAGATGAGACAGATGAAGAAGTAAAAAATGAGGAGGATCCAACAGTAGCAACAATGCCTCAAGACCAAAAACTATTCTTGGATGCAGTCAAATCTATCTCCAAGGATAACTTGGATGGATTACCCACCTATGGAGGAAATCTCAATGGAGAGGAGTTACTAGATTGGATAGAAGAATTAAATAATCATTTTGATTATAAGGAGGTAAGAGAGGAGAAAAGAGTAAATGTGGCCAAGTCAAGATTGAGGGGATTAGAATTGGTTTGGTGGAACATGATGCAAGAAGAAAGAGTGCAAGTAGGTAAGAAAAAGATAACTTCATGGGAGCGTATAAAGATAAGGATGAAATATCAATTCCTACTAGGAGATTATGAAGTCCAAATCCACAAGAGACTGCAAAATTTGAAATAGAGGGAACTAGATGTCAATGCATACACTGAGGAATTCCACAAACTAAGTTTGAGGGCTAGGAAGCATGAGAATGAAGTGGAGAAATTGGCCAGGTACATGAATGGCCTTAGGCAAAACATACAAGATGAAATAAGCATCCTCACACCAGACATTGTTCATAAGTGTTTTCAGTTGGCATTAAGGGAAGAGGAAAAGATCAAAAGGAGAAGTGAGCAAGATAAAAAACATAGAGGTGGTAAGAACTTTAGAGGTAGAGGAACCTTTGGCAGAGGGCAGAATGCTACAAGAAATGAAGAGAATCAAAACCAAGAAGGCAGTGGGGACTCTCAAAGAGGAACCTATAGAGGATCCTTTAGAGGAAGAAGCAATTTTAGGGGCAAGTTTGGAAGCTTCGAGAGAGGAAATACAGTCTTCACCGGTAGGTGTTATCACTGCAACCAAGTTGGACATACCATGAGTAGGTTCCCTAGAAAAGCCTCAAGTTCAACAAGCTCATACATGGGTGAAAGAAGGACTCAGTTAGTGCAAGAGGAGGATACTCAAAGTGAGACTTCTCCAATCAGCAAGGCAGGGCTAGTGATAGATGGAGAAAATTTAATGATGAGAAGAACAATGCTAGAGACACCCCAAGCTCAAGAGCCACCACAGAGGAAAATTTTATTTAGGACCACTTGTAAGTCACATGGGAAAATTTGTAAGGTGATTGTGGATTTAGGTTCCATAGAGAATATTGTCTCAGTTGAAATGGTGGATAAGCTCAAACTAAAAAGATTACCTCATCTGTCATGGCTCAACCGGGGTCAACATGTCTTAGTTGATGAACAAGCATGGGTGGACTTTGAAATTGGTGAATACAAAGACAAACTACTATGTGACATATTACCTATGGATGATTGTCATCTGCTCTTGGGTCATCCATGGCAATATGATGTGAAAGCCTGTCATGATGGAGAAAGGAATAGTTACCTCATCACCAAGAATGGAAAGAAGTATCAAATGGATCCATTACCTGATCCAAAGGAGGAAAAATAAGTAGGGTCAAGTGTTATGTTGTTGAGTGGTAAAGAGTTCCTTAAAGTATTAAAATAAGAAGGTAATCAGGGCAATGCTATAGTGTTAAAGCCTAAAGATGAAGCTAAGGCAAATCCAATGAGTGAAGTGCCTCAAGAGGTGCAAGGTTTACCAAAGCAATATGTAGAAGTTATAGGAGATGACATGCCTAATTACTTTCCTCCAATGAGGGATGTAAATCATCAATTAGACTTGATACTAGGGGCAAATCTGCCTAACAAAGCTGCTTATAAACTGATACCTAGTCAAAATGAAGAGATCACCAAACAAGTGTAAGAACTCTTAGACAAAGGGTTTATTAAAAAGAGCTTGAGTCCTTGTGTTGTACCCACTATATTAGTGCCTAAAAAAGGAGGAAAATGGAGGATGTTCATTGACTCAAGAGCAATCAATAAGATCACTATAAGATATCAGTTTCCCATGCCAAGGATAGAGGACCTATTGGACAATTTAGGTGGAGCATGCTACTTCACAAAGGTGGACTTGAAGTCTGGTTATCATCAGATAAGGATCAGACCCAGTGATGAATGGAAGACAACCTTTAGAACCTATGCAGGCCTATATGAGTGGTTGGTGATGCCATTTGGCCTCACCAATGCACCTAGTACCTTTCAAAGGCTCATGAATGAAGTCTTAGTTGAGTTTATTGGTAAATATATTATTGTGTATCTTGATGACATTTTGATCTTCAGTAGGTCCAAGGAGGAACACCTTAAGCATGTGGAGATGGTCTTGAATAAGTTGAAGGAGGCTCAACTCAAAATCAACCTTGAAAAATGTGAGTTCTTGAAAACAGAGTTAGTTTACCTTGGTTTTTTTAATTTCACAAGGTTGTTTAAAGATGGATCCAAGTAAAGTAGAAGCAATACTTAATTGGCCTATACCTAGGGGCATAAGTGATGTTAGAAGTTTTCATGGAATGGCATCTTTTTATAGGAAGTTTGTGAGAAAATTTAGCCATGTTTTTTCTCCTATACTCAACACCATCAAAGGAGGGATTAAATGTCAATTTAAGTGGACAAAGGAAGCCAATAAGGGATTTTAATTGTTGAAAGCTAAGATACCAGAGTTGACAACCCTTAGATTTCCTGATTTCAGTCAGTTGTTTACAGTAGAATGTGATGCTAGCCAAAGGGTAATAGGGGTTGTTTTAAGCCAAGAAGGTCATCCTATAGCATTCTTTTCAGAGAAATTGAATGAAGCCAAGAAAATATACTCCACATATGATTTGGAATTGTATGCCATGGTACAAGCATTGAAGAAGTGGCATCATTACTTTCTGCCCAAAGAGTTTGTAGTTTACAATGACAACCATGCCCTTAGTTTCCTTAATGGGCAAGAGAATTTGAATCAAAGACACATAAAGTGGGTTGAGTACCTACAATCCTACACCTTCACTATCAAGCACAAAAAGGGCACTACAAACAAGGTAGCTAATGCATCAAGTAGGAGAGTCATAACTATGCAAGAGATACAATCTTAAAGTGTGGGATTGAATGAGTTAAAAGACCTCTACAAGGATGATAAAGATTTTGCAGAGATATATGTTGTTTGTTTTGATTTTTCTAAGACCTCACATGTCTCTTATTCAGAATATATGATACAAGAGGTTTTGTTGTTCAAAGGATACCTTCTTTGCATTCCCCAATGTTCTATGAGACAAAACATTATCCAAGAAAAGCATCAAGGAGGTCTAGGAGGTCATTTTGGCATAGATAAAACTATGGAGTAGGTTAGTAGGTTTTACCATTGGCCCAAGTTGCAATTAGAAGTGAGGAGGTTTGTAGAACAATGTGCAATTTCTCAAAGAGAAAAAGGTTCATCAAGTAATGTAGGTCTATACCAACCTTTAGCCATACCTCAGAGGCCTTAAGAATGTTTGAGAATGGATTTTGTGTTAGAGCTTACCAAGAACTCCAAGGGGATTTGACAGTGTGTATGTAGTTGTTGATAGGCTCAGCAAAATGACACATTTTATACCTTGCAAGAGCACCAATGATGCCACCTACATTGCAGGACTCTTCTTCAAAGAGAGAGTCAGAATTCATGGCCTTCCAATCAACATAGTTAGTGATTGAGATGTGAAGTATTTAAGCCACTTTTGGAGGACACTTTGGAGGAAGTTGGGCACCAAATTATCTTTCTCATCTTCCTACCATCCTCAATCAAATGGTCAAATAGAGGTAGTTAATAGATCCTTAGGTAATCTATTAAGATGCCTCACCAAACAACATGGGCAAACTTTGGATTTGGTACTCGACTAGGCAAAATATGCATACAATGATTCAGTTAACTGAAGCACAAGTAAAAGTCCCTTTGAGATAGTGTATGGATTTCATCCTAGGGGCATACTAGAGCTCAGAGATCTCAATTCTATGACACCTAAGAGTGCACAAGGTGTGAATTTTGTAGAAGGTATCAAAGAAGTGCATGATAAGGTAAGGCGAACCTTACAACAAAAGTCCAAGCAGTATAAGATGAATGCTGATAAAACAAGAAGGAATGTGCAATTTAAGATTAGAGATTTGGTCCTAATATACTTAAGGAAGGAGAGAATTCCAAAAGGGTAGCCTACTAAGCTATTGATGAAGAAGATTGGGCCCCTCAAGGTGGTGCACAAATATGGACAAAATGCATAAGAGGTTGAACTCCCTCCCATGTTGGGTATTTATCCTATCTTTAATGTATATGATCTCTATCCATACAAGGTAGAATCACAAACACATCAGTTAGACACTTCATCACAGGGTGTTGAAGATTGGGTGAGATATTTGCCACCATGCCAACCGATCAAGTTGGAAAGTATCTTGGACACCAAGATAGTAAAGAAGATAAGGAAAGGAGTATACAAGAATTACCTTGTCAAGTGGGCAGGGTTACCTAGATCAGATGCTATGTGGACGTCAGAATTAGATATACTTCATCATGGTGTGGAAATTGCAGACTTCTTAACTCAAGGGACTTGAGTTCTTTGTCCCAGGGAAGTATGGTGCAGGGCACACATCATTCCAAGAAAGCAATTTTGGTTTGTTCTAGGTTTTTGTGTTACATTTAAAGTTGTAATAATCGACCAACCATTTGGGACTCAGTGGAGCCATGGTTGAGTTGTCCAAGCTTTGATATGTTCAAGATGTTGATTTCCTAGGAAAGTGTAATGTTGATGTTGTCACAGAGTCATCATGTCATAGGGTGCAAGGCATTGTTTTTAGGTCTCCTAGAATGCATTGAGGGTCTTTTGGGGCCTTCAAGTACACCTAAGGGCAAAGTTGCATCTTAAGGTTCAAAAAATGTAAAAGTTGCATTTTTGATGTTGGCGGTGAAGAAGTTGGTTCTAACCAATTGATCTAGGTAGTTTAAATCCCAAGACATCATCATTGTATGGGTTAGAATTTCTGGAATGCAAAAGCAAGTTTTTGAGTTGAAGGAAAATCTTGTTTGATATTGTTTTGGACTGTTTTCTTTATTTTTGTTGCATTGTGAAACCCAGTACGGCCTTGACAGAGGAATTAATTGTAGGGGATGAAATATTTTTTAGTCTAATTTCTAATAAGGTAGATTAGCAAATTGGATTGTGTCTCATTGCAGAGATCTAATCCATTCTCTGTGACTAGGTGTAAAACCCTTGCAAAGTAGGGTTTAAGGGGGAAAATGGCTCTAACCTGAGCATCCATTCATGGAACCAATTGAAATAAAGTGGAATTATAGGTTAGGGTCTATACATATGTTTAGAGTAGGTGTTTTGGTCTTGCAGGCCTTTGTGGTTATTGTGCAATGATGCCCTAGGCTCACAACTAGGAGTTGGTGAGTTTAGGAGAATAGAAGATGTGCGCTTTAAGAGCACATATGGATTGGTAGAGGGGAAACTGATGCATGGTTGGAAAGCCCTTTGAATTCCCTTAAAGAACCCCAAATTTATTTGTGAAGATGATTTGATTGGTGAAGGTTTTTAAGACCAAATTTATAAGTCATTCGGGTAGGCCTAAACCCTTGAAAATAAGACAGTTTTGGTTCCCATATGTGTACGACAAACCCAGATGAAAATTTGCAATATTTTTTCTAACCTTGAAAATGTTAGGGCTTCAAGTAGATTCGAAGCAAATATGAACTAACAATTATATGAAGATTTAAATACAAAAGATAAAGAAATAAAACAGGACATAGATAACATAGAGATTTAACGTGGTTCACCCAGAATGGGTTATGTCCACCATACACAGTCGTCCAATCTTTCTTATTATCTAGCAAAAATAGTACATCAACCTTACAATGCCTTAAGCATCCTAGCCGCTTATAACATGTTTTTTTTAGGGCAAAAACAAAGTCGGCCTTTTTAGGGTTTTATTACAATGTCGGTTTTCATCAATGAAAAAAATAGCAAAAAAATTTTCTCGGGGGCTACTGCCCCCGAACCCCCACTTTTCTCGGGGGCTGCCGCCCCCAAACCCCTCCCCGACCTTGGACCCTGGTGAGGATACGTGCTAAGTGTATAGTACTTTGTTGATTAGTTGCCACATTTCAACAATCTCCCACTTGGAGACTGATACTACACAACACCACTATACATGCAACATTTGCTGGATAAAACACTAGGACTCGACTGGTATAAATTCCACAATTATCAATCAAGAAGACCAACAAAAACTGATGAAGAAATCAGCTTCTCCTATGGAACTGCCTTTGTGAACATATCGACAATATTCTCACTTGTGTGAATCTTCTCAAGCCATAACTGACCCTCCTCCAAAACAGTCTGGATGAAGTGGTACGTGAGCTGAATGTGCTTTTTCCTTGAATGAAAAGCAGAGTTCTTCACAAGATGAATGGCACTCTGGCTATCAGTATACAATGGGCTATCCTCTTGTGTCTGACCCAATTCCTCCAAAAAACATTGCAACCAAATCATCTCCTTGTTGGCTTCTGTAGCAACAACATACTCAGCTTCAGTGGTTGAAAGTGCAACAACCTTTTGCAGCCTAGAAATCCAACTGACTGCAGTTCCCCCTATAGTAAAAACATACCCTGTAGTACTCCTCCATGAATCAATATCACTCGCCAGATCAGAGTCAACAAATCCACTTAGAGCAGCATTAGATCCTTTGAAACATAATGCCTTTGTAGTAGTTCTTTTCAAATACCGAAGAATCCATTTCACAGCATTCCAATGTTCCATACCCGGATTCTCATAAACTTGCTCACAACTCCCACTGCATGTGCAATATCTGGCCTTGTGCATACCATTGCATACATCAGACTACCAATAGCTGATGAATACGGGATGTTAGACATTTTATTAACCTCTTCCTGTGTCTTTGGGCACATCTCCTTAGTCAATTTGAAATGACTAGCCAAAGGTGTACTAACTGTTTTTGCATCCTGCATGTTAAATCTTTTCAACACTTTCTTTATATACTCACTTTGGGACAAATTCAAGGTTCTATTTTTCCTATCTCGTGTAATCCTCATACCGATAATTTCCTTAGCTGTACCCAAATCCTTCATAACAAATGACCTAGCTAATTTTTGTTTAAGATCATTTATATGTTGCATGTTAGACCCAGCAACAAGCATGTCATCAACATAAAGCAACAAGATAATATAACTACCATTATCAAATCTCTTAAAATATACATAATGATCAGAATGACATCTATGATAACCGTGCTCAGCCATGAAACTATCAAATTTTAAATACCATTGTCGGGGTGCTTGCTTTAGTCCATACAGACTTTTCTTCAACCTGCACACCAAGTTCTCCTTACCTTTGACCTCATATCCCTATGGTTGCAACATGTAAATTTCCTCCTCCAGATCTCCATGGAGAAAAGCTGTTTTGACATCTAATTGTTCAAGATGTAAATCATTTGTAGCCACAAGACTAAGTACAGTTCTAATTGAAGTCATTTTAACAACTGGAGAAAATATTTCATCATAATCTATACCCTTTTTCTGTGCAAAACCTTTTACCACAAGTCTGGCCTTATATCTTTTCTGACCTCCTTCCTCCTCCTTCAGTTGATAAACCCATTTGTTAGGCAAGGCTCTTTTTTCTGTAGGTAAAGGGACTAAGTCCCAAGTCTTATTTTTCATCAAGGAGTCCATCTCCTCTTTCATGCCTAGTTCCCACTGTTGTTTGGCATCTACCTACATTGCTTCTTCATATTCTTCTGGTTCACCAGAATCCATTAATAAAATAGAATACAAAGAAGGAGAAAATCTTTCAGGGTGTCTACTTGTCCTCATAGAATGTCTAACACTTGCAGGAGTTTATGGGACAATCTGTTGTTGCTGAGCATCAGGTACCTGTGGCATTTCATTTTTTAGGAATCTCATCCAACACCACATATTCTTGTTTGTCCTGTTCATGCTCCTTTTCCTGCATCTGTTCTTTATACATAACCTTCTCATTGAATATAACATCTCTACTTCTAATTATTTTCTTATTTTCAAAATCCCATAACCGATAGCCATATTCATCTATCCCATATCCAATGTAGGTACATTTCTGAGATTTAGCATCAAGCTTGGTTCTGTTTTCTTTATCAACATGGACAAAAGCTTCACAACCAAAAGTTTTTAGAAAATAATAATTTACCTTTTTACCAGTCCATGCCTCCTCTAGAATACCACCATCCAAAGGGGTTGAAGGTCCTCTATTTATCAAATAGACAGCAGTATGTACAACATCTGCCCAAAAATGTAAGGGCAATCCAGCATGCAATCTCATGCTCCTCGCACGTTCCATGATGGTCCTATTCATTCTCTTTGACACACCATTTTCCTATGGAGTTCCTGGAACTGTCTTATGCTTTCGAATCCCATTTAAGGAACAGTAATCTTCAAATGCTTTGCTGCAATACTCACCTCCATTATCCAATCTGAGACACTTCAATTTTTTTCTTGTCTCATTCTCAACCAAAGCTTTCCATTTCTTAAAAGTTTCAAAAACATCTCATTTTTGTTTTAGGAAATATACCCATGTTTTTCTGGTTGAGTCATCAATAAAAATAACATAATAACAAGAGCCACCAAGAGATGATACCTGAGCCGGTCCCCATACATCTGAATGTACAAGCTCTAACTTCTCACTCTTCTTCTCTTTCCCAACCTTGAGAAATCTGACTCTTTTCTGTTTACCATAAACATAGTTTTCACAGAACTCTAAATCAATCTTCTTTAGTCCTGGAAATAGATTTTTGGAGTGAAGGATTTTCATCCCTTTCTCACTCATGTGCCCAAGCCTATGGTGTCACATTGTCGAATCTGTTCTTGCAACATTTATTTTTGTTGTCCCTACAGTAACTTTATCTATAGCAGCTAAGGTAGAGTAAGTGTTACCAGTACACAGATATAATGTGCCTACCTTCGCACCTTTAGCTACTACTAATGATCCTTTAGTGACCTTCCACATACTGTCTGAGAAGGTAACTATGCAACCTTCACTACCTAGTTGCCCTGCAGAAATTAAGCACCAAAATCTATTACCCAGGAATCATTAACATTATCCAAACATAAGATTAAAGCATCTTGTAAAGTATTACTTGCAATATTAGCTTCCTTACCGTCATTTTCATTTTTGTCTCCTTCTTTGTTTTTCTGAGACCAACAGTCTTTCTTTAGATGACCAGGCTTTCCGCAGTACCATCAATCTTTCTTTCCTCTAGATTGAGAGTGTCCTTTCTTTGACTTCCCTCGTGACTTCTCATTCCCAGGGCCTTTTCCTCTTTCCTTTGATCTTCCTCTATTCTCCACATTCAAAACACTACCCAATGATGTTGGAGTCTCACCTGTGCTTTTTCTTCACGTTTCCTCGCTTAGGATAACACCAACAATATCATCAAATACCAAAGTATTTTTACCAGAGACAGAGTTACTTACAGCCATAACCAAGCTATTCCAGCTTTCTGGCAAAGAACATAAAATAAAGAGAGCCCTAACCTCTTCTGCAAAGGTAATTTTTATAGAAGACAATTGACTGGTAATTGTATTAAATTCATTTAAGTGATCTGCTACATATCCTCCCTCACTTATTTTCAAATTAAACAAACACTTCATAAGAAATACCTTATTCGAAGCTGAGGGTTTCTCATACAACTTAGCCAATGTTGCCATCAAATCTACAATCATTTTTACTTCTGTTATATTGAATGTTACAGATGGTGCAAGGCACAATTGAATGGATCCTAGTGCCTTTCTATCTAAAATGTCCCACTCTTCATCTGACATTGTGGTTGGTTTCTTTGCCTTTCCTTCCAATGGCTGCCACAAATCCTTTTGATACAGGTAATCCTCCATCTGCATTTTCCATAACTGATAATTCTGGCCATTAAACTTTTCGACCTTGAATTTGGAATCCTCCATTCCTCCCACTCAAATCTAAAAGTCCTGCCAATTTACAGAAAACCTCGCTCTGATACCAATTGTTAGGGTTTCAAGCAGATCCGAAGCAAATATGAACTAACAATTATATGCAGATTTAAATACAAAAGATAAAGAAATAAAATAGGACACAAATAACACAGAGATTTAATGTGGTTCACCTAGAATGGGTTACGTCCACCATACACAGTCGTCCAATCTTTGTTATTATCCAACAAAAATAGTACATCAACCTTACAATGCCTTAAGCATCCCAGCCGCTTATAACATGTGTTTTTTTGGGCAAAAACAAAGTCGGCCTTTTTAGGGTTTTATTACAATGTCGGTTTTCATCAATGAAAAAAATAGCAAAAAATTTTTGTCGAAGGCTACCGCCCCCGAACCCTTACTTTTCTTGGGGGCCCAGCCCCAGACCCCGGCGAGGATACGTGCTGAGTGTATAGTACTTTGCTGATCAGTTGCCACATTTCAACAGAAAAGGGTATTCAAATTTGTAATTTATTTATGGCATTGTTTAGCAATATTTGCAACTAAGCCCTAAAAACCGTAATAGGAGGGCTAATTGTATTAGGTCTACTTAGTGTTCAGTAAAGACATAGGAAGGTTGAAAAGGCTTGGCGATGGACTGAAAGGTGATAAAACCCCTAAAAGACAACAAAGACACTATGTAAATGCATCTTGAACACATAGAACAGAATGGTGGATAAAGATCCTTAGCATAGGTTGTTGGAGTATTAGGAAGGTGTGATAGGGATTGAGGTGGAATCCTCAATAGGAGGAGTTGAGTAAAGAACTTGTGGCTATACCTTGGAGGCAAGCTAAGGTGCATTAGGCCTTGGGGGTCTAACTATCAAAACCTATACCAAGTACCTTTGGAAGGGCTTGAGTGGTTAGTAGGTTGGAGTGAGAACAAGGAAGACAAGTTGGTGATTTGAATCTACCTCAAGACTCTCTACATCACTTCTCTCCCCCTTTGACATCAATGCAAAAGCCACATAATAAAAACATTATTTTCTCTCTTACCAGATAATCGCTCCCCTTGGAAAACACACTCTAACAATTTTGAACAATTGGACCACACACTGACTACTCCCCTGGAGAATCAACACCCACTCATCAATTCAGATACTAGGATAAGACTATGAAGTCCACCAGATCGATGCAACTTAATGCCTCTAGTTCACATAAAGAGGAGCAATCACCCCTAACTTCTCTCTCAAATATGAGAATGTATATGTAGGCAAAGGCTTTGCAAAGGTATCTGCAATCTGTTCCTTTGTAGATACATACTCCAATATGACTTCTTTCTCACTCACCTTCTTTCTCAAGAAATGAAAATTGATTGATATATGTTTTGTCTTAGAAGGCAACACCAGATTATTATAAATATTGATAGCACTAGAATTGTCACAATATATAACAGTAGGCTCATTATAAACAACTCGAATATCCTTCAATATCTGCTTCATCTAAAGTACCTGAGTACAGTTGCTAGCAACAACAATGTATTCAGCTTCTGTAGTAGATAAAGAAATAGCATCTTGCTTCTTACTTGCCCAAGAAATCAACTTCTTCCCCAAAAAGAATGCACCACCTGTAGTGCTCTTCCGATCATCAACACTAGTTGCCCAGTCAACATCTATATAAGAACTTAAAATGAAATCATCATTCTTTGGATACCACAAACCATAATCAATTGTTCCCTTCAAGTATCTGAATATCCTTTTCATAATAGTAATGTGACTTTCCTTAGGATCAGCTTGGAATCTTGCAACAAGACATACAACATTCATAATGTCCGGTCTAGTTTGAGTCAAATACAATAGTCCACCAATCATAGATCTATACAAGGTTTGATTGGCTTTCAGAGATTCATCATCTTTTGTCATCTTGCAACCAGTTACCATAGGAGTTCCAACAGGTTTAGAGTCATCTAACCCAAACTTCTTCAGCAATTCCTTCACATACTTTGATTGAGATATGAAAATGTCTTTGCTAGTCAATGTAATTTGCAGTCCCAAAAAGAATTTCATCTCACCTATCATAGACATCTCAAATGCTTTTTGCATATCATCAACAAACTTCATACTCAAATCATCATCTCCTCCAAAAATAATGTCATCAACAAAAAATTCAACAATCAAAATGTTATCTTTATGAATTTTGAAGTGTAAATTACTATTAGCAGTACCTTTACAGAATCCCAAATTCATCAAATACCTATCCAATCTGGCATACCAAGCTCTAGGGGCTTGTTTAAGTCCATACAATGCTTTCTTCAGTCTGCATACCATGTCTCCTTCATCTATCAATGAAAATCCATCTGATTGTTCAATGTAGACTTCTTCCAACTCACCATTCAAAAAGGCTAACTTCACATCCATTTGATATACCTTGAAATTCTTATATGCAGCATATGCAAGAAATAATCTAACTACTTCAATTATAGCTACTGGAGCAAAAGTCTCCTCAAAATCAATTCCTTCCATTTGTGTATATCCTTTACATACCAGTCTTGCTTTGTTTCTAAGAAATTCTCTATCTTCATTCAGTTTATTCCAAAATACCCATTTAGTAGCAATTACATTCTTGTCCTTACGTCTCAAAAAAATTTCCCATGTGTTGTTCTTCTCAATCCGATTTAACTCTTCTTCCATAGCTTTTACCCAATTTTCATCTTTACAAGCTTCAACAACATCTTTAGGCTCAATCTTAGGAATCTTAGGAATATTTTGAATTTCTCCAATGCTTCAGATTTCTCCCTTAGAAAATTGACCCATATCATTCTAGAATAGTCATCAATCAACAACATAAAGTATATGTCACCCTACAAGCTTCTCACTCTAGAAGGACTGCATAAATCAGTATGCACAAGATCTAATATCCCATTAGATGTATATTGTTTTCTTTGTAATGAAATTCTTGTTTCCTTTCCCAATTGAAATTATTTTCACATTGGATTAGTAGGCTTCACTATCTTAGGCATATCTCTAACATCTTGGATAGAACTTATCTTAATCATGCAGTCAGAATTAATATGACACATCCTCCTATGCCACAACCAACTTTCATCAATCTTAGCAATCAAACAGCTTTTGTCACTAGCATTCAAATCAAAGATATTACCTTTAGTTTTAGTTCCTCATGCAATTTCTATATCAGAGCTATTCAAGATCTTACATTTCTCATTCTTGATTTGTAAATCATATCCCTTATCAACCATATTCCCAGCACTCAAAATATTATGCTTCAAACCTTCAACATATAAAACATCATCAATATTATGCCTACCATAAAGAGAAATAGAACCTCCACCATGGATTACACAAGCTTTGTTGTCTGAAAATATTACTACACCACCATCATACTTCTCCATATTCACAAATTTACCAATATCACCAGTCATGTGATGTGAACAACCACTGTCAATCACCCATTCATCTTTCTCTTCAATCTTAGCGGCCAAGGCTTTCTCTTAAAAATGTAGCTTGTAGAATCAACAAGTACTGGATCATCTTCCTTGATAGCAATGAATACAAATTCATCTTCTGAATTCCCTTTCTCAGACTCATCATCTATCACACCTTCATCAGCAACATAATAACACTTCTTCAGATATCTGTACTTAGGATTATGCTTGTAAGGCTTATCATACTTTGACACTCTTTAAGTTCTTTTCGGACATCTAGAAGCAAAATTTCCTATCTTATTGCATGAGAAATATTTCAAAGGTAAATTCCCTTCATACTTATTGGCTCCCTTAGGCAATCTTCTAGCAATAAGTGCTTCAAGCTCTTCCAATTCCTTTTCCTTTTCTTCCATTAATCTAATTTCTCTTTCATATCTAGAAACCCTAGTTGAACTATCTCCCATATCATACTTCTTCTTTCTAGATATAGTAGCTTTAAATGCAGTCTTAGTTTTGCCATGTGATTCTCCAAGTTTGCTCAATTCAAATGAAAATGGAGTTGAGTTGGCCAAAAGTGAGAGATGATTTTCTAGGAACCCATCACATGACCTCGTAGGTTCAAATGACTCATCCATATGTGCTATAGGTTCCGAGATACGAGACATCAAAGTTTGACAGTTTTCACGCTTTGAGCGCTCAAGAGAAAGCATTGCTAGGGAGTGGCTCAGAATGATCAGGTGACTTAGGGAGTAAGATAAGTCCATATTTAGTGTAAACCTAGCCTCATGGATGTGCTCGTGCTAATGTTTTGTGCCCACAACGAGTAGAATGAAAGTTGCACTATGTTGACACTTTTTGTTTGAATGCATCTGACAGTTTTTTATGTGACATAAAAAGTCTAGGCATGGGCAAATGGAATTGATTTGTTTAAAAAAAAGAGAGGTTTTTATAGGTTCCCATCATACAACCCCATAGGTTTAAATGACTCATCTTCATGTTCCACAGGTTCCAAGATATGCAACATCAAAGTTTGACGGTTTTCACACTTTGAGGGTTCAAGAGAAAACATCGCTAGGGTGATGCTCGGAATGATTGGGTGACTTAGGGAGCAAAACAAGGGCATACCTAGTATTAACCTAGCCACCTAGATGCACTTACACTAATGGTTCATGGCCATGATGAGAAAAACAAAAGTTGTGCTATCTTGCCATCTTTCATTCAATGCATTTTACAGTTTTTTTTGTGGTAGAAAAAGTCTCGACACGAGAAAATTGAATTGAGTTGTCTGCAAGTGAGAGAAGTTTTTGTAGGATCCCACCACATGAATCTATAGGATCAGATGACTTGTTCGTATGTGCCATTGGATCCAAGATACGTGATGTCAAAGTTTGACAGTTTTCACACTTTGAGTGCTCAAGGGAAAGCATCGCTAGGCTGTGGCTCAGAATGATTGGGTGACTTGGATAACAAAACAAGGGCATGCCTAGTGTAAACTAAGCCACTCAAACACACTCATGCTAATAGTTTGTGGCCACGAAGAGCAAAAAAAAAATTGTGCTATGTTTCCACCTTTCATTAAATACATTTATACTATTTTTGATACGATAGGAAAAGTCTTAGCATGGTTAAATGGAATTGAGTTGTCCAAAAGCGAGAGAGATTTTTGCAGGCACCCATCACATGACTTTGTAGGTTTAAATGGCTCATCCGTATGTGCCACAAGCTTCAAGATATGCAACATCAAAGTTTTGACATTTTTCACACTTTGAGCACTCAAGGGAAAGCATTGCTAGGGTGTGGCTTGAAATGATCGGGAAACTTGGCAATTGAAAGAATGTCATACCTAACATAAAACTGGCCTCCCAGATGCACTCATGCTAATGGTTTGTTCCCATGTTGAGAAGAATGAAAGTTGTGTTGTGTTACCACCTTTCATTGAATGCATTCGATAGTTTTTGATGAGATAGAAAAAGTCTAGACACGGTAAAATGGAATTGAGTTCTCTGAAAGTGAGAGATTTTTTTTGTAGGTGCACATCATATGACCCTATAGTTTCAGATGGCTTGTCCATATGTGCCTAGTGACATCAAAGTTTGATGGTTTTCACACTTTGAGCACTTAAGAGAAAGTGTCGCTAGGGTGTGGCTCAAAATAATCAAGCGACTTGGGGAGTGAAATAGGGGCATACCTAGAATAAACCTGTTGACTATCCAGGCAACTGAGAGGGGGGGGGGGGGTGAATCAGTTGACAACAAATTTAACAATTTTAACTTTAATGCACATATCCAGAATATTAATCATAATTAAAAAAATTAGAAAACACATGAAAGAATTCAGATTAGACACAGGAAACACAATAATCTATGTGGAAAACCCAAGAAAGGAAAAACTATGGAGCATGCTAATTCCCAATATGTAAACACCAGTTAAGGTGATTTTTACAATGGGTGGCTCACTGCCAATGTGCTCACTACTAGTGGGCTCACTGCCCTGAAAGGCTCACTGCCAATATGCTCACTACAAATGGGCTCACTTCCTTGAAAGGCTCACTATCGAAGAACAAAGAAAGACAAAGATAATCCACCATAATAAAAAAACAATTTTCTCTATCGGAACTACTTCCAATAAATATCTCACACAATCACTGGATTCCTTCAAACTTGCATGTATTCAACACAAAAAGACATATATAAAATCATCAAATCAAACTCCTATATATATTGTCTCCAGAAATCATAATTCTCAATGTCGACTGAGACAGGGATCTAAAATAGGTCTCCACTAAACATTATGGTGGTAGAAAGAAATGAAAAGTGAACCATATCACATCATTCCTCCTCAAACATATCAATATGCTACATTCATCACCAAGGTCGAGCCTAAAACATATACACATGCCATACATCTTCAATATCCGGTCTAAGGCCTCGAGATCCGAAACATGCTAGACCCAAAGATAATACAGAAAAACATCTTCTGAGATACCAAACACATCTAGTGAAACTGGGAAACCTTCAACTGTGCAACATGCCTAAATTGAATACTCCTTCTCATCATACCACATCCAAACTTAATCTAGACCCAAAGGATTTAACATCAATGACAACACATAATGCAATGCTAACAATATCCCCCTTTGTCATTGATAGAAACATCCATCAACAACAATCAACAAAAGATTGTCATTGAGTGCACAACCATCTCTCTCTCACCCTTTGACAACAATGACAAAGGTGGTCAAGACTCCCCCTGAGAAACTCACTCCTGCTCCCTCTGAGAGGAAGCACATCAACATCAGTCTAGAAAAGAATGTGCAAGCTACTCATTGGACCAATGCACACCTTAATGCACATTAGTTGAAATTGGTAGGGGGTAATACCCCAACTTTTGTTGGTGATACTCAAAAGTATCTTTGCACAATGCCTGTGAAAATATCTACAATCTTCTCTGTCATAGGCACATACTCAAGTCTAACCTCATTATCTACAACTTTCTCCCTAAAGAAGTGATACTTGATAGATATATGCTTTATTCTAGAATTCTATACCAGATTCTTGGAAATGTTTATTGCATTGGTATTATCACACATGATTGGAATGGGGTCATTAAATTTCACACCAATGTCCTTCAAAGTCTACTTATCCATAGAATCTGAGTGCAACAAGAAGATGTTGCAATGTACTCTTCCTCTATCATAGACAAGGACACAAAATATTTCTTTTTGCTTGACCATGCAACTAATCGGGAGCCAAAAAAGAATGCTCCTCCACTTGTGCTTTTCCTATCATCAACACTTCCAACCCAGTCTGGATCTATGTAAGCTATGAGGTTAAAATATAAATTTTTGGGATACCATAGACCAAACTCTTATGTACCTTTAAGATATCCAAAAATCCTTTTTACTGCCATAACATGTGATTCTTTTAGTTCTTATTGAAGCCTTGCTTCCAAGCATACTGCATACATGATATCCAGTCTGGTAGCAGTCAAATATAACAGTCCTCCAATCATTGACCTATACCAACTTGCATATGCCTTAGGTGATTTATCATCCTTAGTTAACTTGCATCTAGTAGTCATAGGTGTACATACCAGTTTAAAATTCTCCAATCCAAACTTCTTTAACAATTTTTTGACATACTTAGACTGAGAAATGAAAATTCCCTTATCATTTTGATTAACTTGTAATCCAAGGAAAAAAATCAACTCACCAATCATGGACATCTCAAATTATTTCTACATCTCAACAACAAATTTTCTGCACATATGTTCATTTCCTTCAAAGATTATATCATCATATACTACTACAATCAAAATTTTACCTGATTATGTCTTGAAGTACAAGTTACTTTCCATTGAACCCTTCTAAAATCCTTGATTAGTTAGATATTTGTCTAACCTCCCATACCAAGTTCTAGGAGCTTGTTTCAGTCCATACAAAGCCTTTTTCAATCTGCAAACAATGTTTGGATCTTCCTTCAACTTGAATCCTTCTGGTTGTTCAATGTAAACTTCTTCTTTTAATTCTCCATTCAGAAATGTTGATTTCACATCCATTTGATAAACCTTGAAATCTTTGAATGTTGCAAATGCCAAGAACATCTGGATTGCCTCCATTCTTGAAATTGGGGCATAAGTTTCATCAAACTCAATGTCTTCAATTTAAGTGTATCCTTTACAAACCAACCTTTCTTTATTCCTTATAACCTTTCCATCTTCACCTAGTTTGTTCTGGAATACCCATTTAGTACCAATTACATTCTTGTCTTTCGGTCTGCTGACTAATTCCCATGTCTAGTTTTTCTCAATCTGGTCTAGTTCCTCTTTCATTGACTTCATTTAGTTCTGATATTTGTAGGCTTCTTCTACTATCTTTGGCTTAGTTTCATATAGCAAACACAACAAAACATGTTCTTGTGCTACTTTGCTTCTTGTGATAACTCCTTTTCTCTTATCTCCAATGATATGTTCTTCTAAGTGATTTTTCTTGACATACCTTGGAGTCTTAGATGCAAATGCTGGAGCATCCTGATCATTCTTTTGTTCACTCTTGGTTTCTTCATTACTTTCCTTTTCTTTGGACTCATCTAAGTCATATCCTGCTGCAATTTTTGTCTCCTTTGAAGTATTCTCATCAACTTTTACATTTGTGCTTTCAACAATCTTATTCAATCTCTTGTTTAAACATCGATATGCCTTGCTATTTGTTAAGTAACCCAAGAATATACCTTCTTCTCTACTGACAAACTTTCCAAGATTATCCTCATCTCTCCTAATATAGCACTTCCAAAAACTTTGAAATATTTCACTATCAAAGTTCTACCATACCATAGTTCATAACATGTCTTGTCATACTTTCTCCGATATAGAATTTTGATGAGTGTGTACATTTTTGTATGAATTTCTTCTTTCCAATAGACTTCAGGTAGCTTAACCTTTTATCATGGTTCTGGTTGCTTCTTGTATAGTCAGGTTCATTCTTTCTAGTACACCATTTTGCTGAGGTGTCTAGGGAGCTTATAATTGTCTTTTGATGCCATTATTTTCACAAAAGTCATTGAACTCATCCGAGATGAATTCTCATCCTCTATTAGACCTTAAACACATGATTTTCCTACCAACTTCATAAGTAGTATTCAAAGAGATAACCTTAGTCAATTTTATCTTGTATAATGCACTGAATATAGCATACCTAGCTTTTTCATTTTCTTCATAAGCTTGAATCTCATCTAGAGTATTGATTCCATTCACTGGAAGAACATACTTAGTCTCCACAACCTTCCAAGTATTGTAACCCAGAGAAACCAAATAACCCCTCATATTCACTTTCCATAACCTGTAATTAGATCCTTCAAAGATAGGAATATATAACTTGTGTGCCATCGGATAAGGATCTACCTCAAGTGGTTAAGCTCTATATCAAGGAACCATGACTTTAATACCAATTGTTGAATATTTGGGCAACTGGGAGGGTGGGTGAATCAGTTGACAACAAATTTAACAATTTTAACTTTAATGCATAGATCCAAAATATTAATAAGAATTAATAGAATTAGAAAACACATGCAATAATTCAAACTAGATACAGGAAACATCAGAATTTGCGTGGAAAACCCAAGAAGGAAAAAACCATGGAAAATGCTAATTCTCAATATGTAAACACCAGTTAACGTGATTTTTACAATGGTTAGCTCACTTACAATGTGCTCACTTCTGGTGGGCTCACTACCCTGAAAAGATCACTACCAATATTCTCACTATAGATGGTATCACTGCCCTAGAAGGTTCACTACCAAAGAAGAAAGACAAAGAGAATCCACCACAAGAAAAACACAGTTTGTACTACTGGAAATGCTTCTGGTAAATATCTCACATAGTCACTAGATTCCTTCAATCTTGCATGTCTTCAACAAAAAAATCTATATATTAAATTATCAAATCAAACTCCTATATATACTCTCTCTGGAAATCATAATTCTCAATGTCAGTAGAGACAGGGATCTAAAATAGGTCTCCACTAAACATTTTAGTGGTGGCAAGAAATGAAAAGTGGACCATATCATTTTGTTCCTCCTAAAACATATCTATATGGTACATGCATCACCAAGGCCAAACCTAAAACATATTTGCATGCCATACATCCTCAATATCTACTCTAAGGCCTCAAGCTCCAGAACACACCAGACCCAAAGATAATACAAAAAAACATTTTCCAATATACCAAACACATTCGGTGAAACCAGTAAACCTTTAACTGTGCAACATGGCTAAACTAAACACTCCTGCTCATCATACCACATCCAGACTTAATCTGGACCCAAATTATTTGGCATCAATTACAAAACATAATGCAATGCTAGCAAAACCTAGCAACCCAAATGTGCTCATGCTGACGGTTTGTGGCCATGACAAGTAGAACAAAAGTTACACTATGTTGCCACCTTTCATTGAATGCATTTTACGATTTTTGAAGCAACAAAAAAATTCTCAGCACAGGATAATGGAATTGAGTTGTTTGAAAGAGAGAGAGGTTTTTGTATACACCCACCACATGACCCTATAGCTTTAGATGGCTCATTCATACATGCCATGAGATTCGAGATGCGTGACATCAAAGTTTGAGGGTTTTCACACTTTGAGCGCTCAAGACAAAGTGTCACTAGGGTGTGGCTCAGAATGATTGGGCAACCTGGGGAGAGAAACAAGGGCATACAAAGTGTAAACCTAGCCACTTGGATGCACTCACCCTAACAGTTTGTGGCCACAACGACTAGAATGAAAGTTACACTATGTTGTCACCTGTCATTGAATGCATTTTATGGTTTTTTATGCAACAAAAAAAGTCTTAGCACAGGAAAATGGATTTGAGTTATCAGAAAGTGAGAGAGGTTTTTGTAGGCACCCACCACATGACCTCGTAGGTTTAGATGGCTTGTCTGTACGTGCCACAAGCTCTGAGGTACGTGGCTTCAATGTTTGATAATTTTCACACTTTGAGCGCTCAAGACAAAGCATTGCTAGGGTATGGCTCGAAATGATCGATCAACTTGGGGAGTGAAACAAGGGCATTCCTAGTGTAATAATAGCCAAATAGACATTTTCATGCTAGTGGTTTGTGGCCACGATGATAGAACAAAATTTACGCTATGTTGCCACCTTTCATTGAATGCATTTTATGATTTTTGACCCAACAGAAAATGTCTTAGCACAAACAAATGTAATTGAGTTGTGAAAAAGTGAGAATCTTTTTTGTAGGCACATCCCATATGACCCCATAGGTTTAGATGGATTTTATGTAAGTTCCATGGGCTCCAAGATACGTGACATCAAAGTTTGATAGTTTTCACTCTTTGAGTGCTTAAGACAAAGCATCGCTAGGGTGTGGCTCGAAATGATTGGGTGACTTGGGGACAAAAACAAGGGAATATCTAGCATATACCTAGCCACTTGAAAGTTCTTGCATTGATGATTCATGGCCACGACAAGCAGAACAAAAGTTATGCTATGTTGGCACCTTTCATTGAATGCATTATAGGGTTTTTGATGTAACAAAAAAAGTCTCAGCAAGGGCAAATAAAATTGAGTTGTCCAAAAGGGAGAGAGGTTTTTGTACCACCACATGAACCCATAGGTTTAGATTGATCATTTGTACATTCCATGAGCTTTGAAATATATGACATCAAAGTTTGATAGTTTTCACACTTTGAGCACTCAAGACAAAGTGTCTCTAAGGTGTGGCTCAAAATGATCAAGCAACTTGGGGAGAGAAAAAAGGGCATACCTAGTGTAAACCCAGCCACCCAAATGTGCTCGCACTAAGATTTTGTGGGCATGATGAGCATAATGAAAGTTATGCTATGTTGTCACCTTTAATTGAATGCATTTTAAGGTTTTTGATGCAATAGAAGATGTCTCAACATGGGAAAATGGAATTGAGTTGTTTGAAAGGGAGAGAGTTTTTTGTAGGCACCCACCACATGACCTCGTAGGTTAAGATGGGTTTCTATACATGCCACTGGCTTTGAGATACACGACATAAAAGTTTGATAATTTTCACACTTTGAGCGCTCAAGACAAAGCACTGCTAGGGTGTGGCTCAAAAATGATCGGGCGACTTGGGGAGAAAAATGAGGGCATACCTAGTGTAAATATAGCCAGTCAGACATACTCACACTAATGATTTATGGCAATGATGAGTAGAACAAAAGTTACACTATGTTTCCACCTTTCATTGAATGCATTTTTATGGTTTTAGATGTGACAGAAAAAGTCTCAACACAGAAAAATGGATTTGAGTTGTCCAAAAGAGAAAGAAATTTTTGTAGGCACCCACCACACGACACTATAGGTTTAGATGGTTTTTCCCAATGTGCCAAGGGCTCCAAGATACGCGAAGCCAAAGTTTGATGATTTTCACACTTTGAGCTCTGAAGATAAAGCGTCACTGGGGTGTGGCTCGAAATGATTATGTGACTTAGGGAGAGAAACAAGGGCATATCTAGTGTAAACCAAACCACCTAGACATGCTCACACTGATAATTCACGGCCATGATGAGCAGAACGAAAGTTACACTATGTTGCCACATTTCATTGAGTGCATTTTATGGTTTTTGATGTGACAAAAAAAGTCTCACCATGGGAAAATGGAATTGAGTTGTCTGAAAGCGAGAGAGGTTTTTGTAGGCTCCCACCACATGACCTCATAGGTTTAGATGTCTCATTCGTATGAAATTTTGAAAGTTTTCACACTTTGAGCGCTCAAGGGAAAGTGTCGCTAGGGTGTGGCTCAGAATGATCAGGAAACTTGGGGATCGAAACAAGGGCATTCCTAGCATAAACCCAGATGCACTCTCACTGACGATTCATACCCACAATGAGCATAAAAAAATTTCTGCTATGTTGCAATATTTATTTTTTAATTCCCTCTAAATATCAATGTTCTAAAAAGGTGAATTGGAGAAGTTGTTTGTGTTGAACACAAGATGCCACTGAGAGGGGGGGTGAATCAATGGTTTTCAAACTTTAACCTTTTAATCTTAAGTGTGTGTATATTGGTTAGTAGATCTAACACAAAGTAAACATATCGGTGAGATAGGAGGATGACACAAATGCAACCACACACAAAAGGAACATCACATAACACCAGATGTACGAGGAAAACCCAACATGGGAAAAATATCGGTGAGAAATGTTGCTGGAGTCTACTGCTCCAATCCAGCCTCACAATAAAACAATGGCTACAACATTTAGGGCACCAACCCAATGAGTACCACCCCTACTTTTTTAGGGCACCAACCCAAGGAGCACTAACCCCTTCATCGAGCTCCAACTCATCAATTACAATATAATATATCAAAACAAAAGTGATAACCTAGTTACAAATGGTTTTTGTAACCACTGCAACTTATCTTTTGATTTTACTCTTCTCAACTGGTCTTCCTTTGCTCTGCTCTCTATTAGTTCCCTACTCACCAGTTCTTTGTTCTTCTTTTCTCTTTGTTGCAACCTTACCGGTTCAATCTCTACTTCCTCTCTGCCAGTACTCTTCTCTCTGTCGGTTCTTAGCTTGCCAATCAATCCCTGCATTGTTCTCTAGCTTGATGGATCTCCTCAACCACTCACACTACACTACTTCCCTCTCTACTACCTTCTTGCTAGTTGGAACACTACCAGATTACCACACTGTCAAAATTAGTGACAGTCTACCAGTTACCTTACCCTTTTTGGTTGAACTCTTCTTATAGGTTCTCTTTGAAGCACTCAGTCACCTTGATCTTTGATGAACTTTCTGACTGGTTGGCTCTTTGCTGCTCTTTCACTCTCTATCCTTCAACATCCACCCTGCAGGATCAATCATCTTTGGTCTTTAGTCGACATATTTATACCTGAGTTTTCTCGCTATGACTGACATTCAAACCTTTGGCGTGCTAGGGTTCCTTGATCAACCTTGAGGCAAACCAAATCCAATCAGATCTCATTCCATAGATTTACCTCCTATAATGGATCAATCAACTCTGCCAATCATGATGCTTCCAACACATGTTTGCCATATTTAGCAAACATGGCCTCTTTGTCAATATACACTTGTCAACCATGATGAAGCGATCATGCAGTTAGCTTCACCTACCCTAATCAACACCTAGATACATTGCATCGATCATGATGCCAACAAATTAGATCTTTATCCTCTGATCGGTCTCGAGCCACATCCTTCTGTTCTTGACCCATGATATCCACTATCGATATTAATGTCTACCATTCACCACCTACCTCACTGACAATGCACAATCCATTTGTTTGACACCTAGATGCCATGTGGCATCTCTATCGGCATGCACCTCAACTCTCTATGTCGGTCAAACTTGGTCACTAACCAATAACACACAACTGATGCATACTTCATACTATCGGTCCACCTTTTCCTACCAACACTCTAACCCTATCAGTTATACCCTAACTAGTTAGCCTTCAGGTCTGCACTTTGTTGTTCTTCCAGTGGAACATTTAACTGGTCACTAGATATGCCAATCCACAACATTCTCATCTTCATCAGACAAGAGCTCTTCACTTGTCACTTTATCAGCTTTACCGGTGGACATACTTACTGGTAACCACCTTGATGACACCAAGCCATCAATCTTCAACTATCTACATCTACATTAGAATTCTAGTTGCACTCTCTATCTGCAGTTGCTCAACCTTGCCTTCTTCTTCATCAACCTGGACATCATCTTAACCGGTTTGTCAAAGTGACAAACCCATCACTTCTTTACTCTTCCTTCTTTGTCCCAATGGATCAACTTGCCAACACTAGCTGATCAGATGCACATCTCTATTTTTATGCACCTAAGGCATCCTTGTGTTTAACCAGTTGATCTAGTGTGAGCCTTCAACCGGTTGCCATATACTTCTATTTCTTATCCCAGAAGGTTATGATGCAATCCATGCATTTTGGTGGATAAGCTCCACTTACCCGTGGGAGTGAATCCTTGCCATCTACCTTTAGCATTGCATAGATATGCCTAAGGTGACATTGAGTAGATACATATTTATTTTGGAACATAACCTAGTAGACATCCCCTTTGTTTATCTTACTAACTTACAATAGTCCAAACTCTGTTGGTCATATGATTATCCTATGATGACCTCTTGTTCTGGTGGGAGTTCTGTTGAAGACATCACACTAGCATATCGATGTATGCACTTCTTTATTAGTTCAACCTATGATGACCTCTTCTTTCAATGGGAGTCTTGCTAAAGACATCACACTAGCATATCAGTGTCTACACTTCTTCATTAGTTCAACCTTTGCTAACTTACCGGACACATGCTTACCAGTTGGCAACAACTCAATGTCAACACATTACTTACCGATCATTTGTCAACTCATTATCCATCGGTTTACCAAGTATCGGTTCCTTCTCTACAACACAGACTTGTATATTCATTGGTTGACCTTACTAACCACACAGTTGGTTGACATCATATTCTTACCGATAACAAGCTATACCGGTAACCTGCTATACTAGTTGACATGAATGACACCATTATGACTGAGTTTGTCTTGTGAGTTTAGAAATCTCAATGCTTGATTGTCCGTATAGACTACAAATTCCTTAGGAAGGAGATAGTGTCTCCACTTCCTCAAAGCCTACACTAAAGCATATAATTCCAAGTCATAAGAGGAGTACTTCCTCTTTGCATCACTTAGCTTCTCATTTGGAAAGCTACTGGTCTTTCTTCTTGGCTTAGGACAACACCTACTACAACATTGCTTGCATCACATTCCACTATGAAGAGTTTCTCAAAACTAGGCAACAGTAACACCGATTGAGTAGCTATCTTCTCCTTCAAGGTTTCAAAACCTATATTTTCTTGTTCATTCCACTGAAACTTTTCTTTCATTCCACCTCTAATGGTGTCTAACATTGGTGTACATCTAGCACTGAATTGCCTAATGATCTTCCTGTAGTACTGAGCTAGTCCATGAAAGCTTCTCACCTTTGTTGCTGACTTAGGAGTAGGACAATTTACTATGGCTTCAACCTTGTTGAGATCCATCTTGAGGTTTCCTTGAGACAACACAAACCCAAGGTAAACCAACTCCTTCTTAACAAATTCACACTTGTCCAAGTTCATGGTTAGCTTTTCATCATGCAATCTTTGTAGCACATTTTACAAATGATTAATATGATCTGCCAAATTCACACTTGTCCAAGTTCATGGTTAGCTTTTCATCATGAAATCTTTGTAGCTCATTTTGCAAATGATTAATATGATCTACCCTATCCTTACTAAAAATGAGAATATCATCTAGATATACCACCACAAATTTACCTATGAAGTCCTTCATCACCTCATTCATGAGTCTCATGAAGGTGCTTGGAGCATTGGATAAGCCAAATGGCATTACAAGCCATTCATAAAGACCCTCTGCTATCTTGAATGTAGTTTTCCACTCATCACCCTCCTTAATCCTAATTTGCGGGTATCCACTTTTAAGGTCAATCTTGGTAAAGTACTTGGCTTCCCCTAAACAATCCATTAGGTCTTCTATTCTAGGAATTGGAAACCTATATCTGATGGTGATCCTATTTATGGCTCTAGAGTTTGTACACAATCTCCAAGTACCACCATTCTTTGGAGCTAACACAGTAGGGACAGCACAAGGGCTAATGATTTTCCTAATTATGCCTTGGTCTAAAAGTTGTTGGATTTGCTTGGCAATCTCAACATTTTTTGGGGGAGTCATTTTGTAAGCTGCCTTGTTAGGTAAGGATGCTCTAGGAATAAAGTCTATTTGATGGCTTATGGTTCTTTTAGGAGGTAAGGTGGCTGGTTGTCCATCACTCACTATGCCTTTGAACTTATTCAATAGGTCTTGCACCTCTATTGGCAAATATGGCTTCTCTTTCTTGTCTTCCTCTTTAGGCTTCATTACTAATGCAATCCATATACATTCACCTTCCTCAAGTGTCTTCAAGAACTGTTGTTCACTCACCAAAAGAACATTAGGACCTGCTTCCCTTTTTTCACCTTCCTCAAGGATGGATTGGATCTTGAATGTGACTCCATCTTTCTTGAATGAGTATGCATTCTTGGTTCCATCATGAACAACTTGTCTATCAAATTATCATGGTCTTCCTAATAGAAGATGGAAAGCATCCATGGGTAGGACATCACATAACACTTTGTCCTTATAACTCCCAATGGTAAAATCCACCCATGCTTGCTCATTGACTAGGACATGTTGGCCTTTGTTCAACCAAGTGACTCTATAAGAGTTTTTGTGAGGTATCCTTTGCAATTTAAGCTTAGTCACTACCTCTTCTAACACAATGTTGTCTATTGACCCTGAATCAATGATCACTTTGCAAACTTTCTCCATTACCTTGCATTTGATTCTAAACAATAACCTCCTTTGGCTAGGCTCTTCTCTAACAGGTTCTTTTATCAAATTTCTTCTTATCATCAAGTTGTCACCTATCTTCGATTCTAAGGCAACCTGTGAAGTCGTGCTGCTTGAAGTCTCTTCTTGTAGATAGTTCACTCTTCTTCACTATTCTGTGATGATGATCCCTTCTCTGGCCACCTATATGCTGGATGACCAAGTTGGTTACAATGGTAACACTTCATTGTTGCAAAATATGAGGAACCTCTACCCTGTCCACTAGATCTTCCTCTAAAACCACTATTTGACCCCCTTCCTCTATTGAATCCTCCTTTACTAGTGCCACTTTCTTTCTGCTCAATGAGTTTAGACTCACCTTGTGTTCTTTGTTCTGAAATTATTCCTCCAAAGCCTCCCCTATGGCCTCTATTGTCTTTTCCTCTACCTCTGCCCCTATTACTACTTGAATCATCTCTTCTTTTCAGTTTTTCTTCCACTTTAAGGGCAAGTTGATAGGTTTGATGAACTATCTTTGGGCTTATTAGACTGATTTCTTCTTGGATGTTCCACCGTAGACCATTTAGGTACCTAGCAACTTTGAGACTCTCTTCTTCCACCGCATGTGATCTAAGGCTAAGTTTATGGAACTCCTTCATATAACTACTGACATCAAGGTCTTTTTGTCTTGAGTTTTGTCTTTTCCTATGAATTTGCACTTCATAGTCATCAGGGAGATAGACTTCTTTGATTTTGACTAACATCCCTTTCCAAGAAGAGATGGGTGCTTTGCCCATTTTCTTTCTCTCATCTTGCACAAAATTCCACCATGTGAGAGCACCTCCTCTCATACTTGATTTGGTCACTTTGACTCTTTGGGATTCAGTTATGCCTTCACATTCAAAATAGTTCTCCATTCTAGAACCACTTATGCTTCCATCTTATCGGTAAACAATGACAACCCTTCTAGTGATTTACCACTTAAGGCCTTCAATGCCTTTAGGAAAGGTTCTTTTTCTAAGATAGGATTAGGTTCAGGTACTTTGTCTATCTCTGACACTTCTTTACCCTTCCCTTATGCTCCTTCAACCTTTACCAACACTTCATCTACCTTGGTTTCAACCTCACCAAGCTTACTTTCCAATTCAAGCAACTTCTCCTTCAGGAGTCTATTTTCTTCCTCCTCATCATCCACTTTCTTTGCCAACTTTGCATTGGTCATCATGTTTTTGTCTCCTACATATTCCATTGAGGACATCTACTCACCTAGCCCAAATCTTATAGGCTCTGATACCATTTTGATGGGGTTCACCTAGCTTGCTCACACTTCACCTAGTTGTTGTTGCTCAATTCCACCAACTTCTCTAGGTCTAGCTATTCTCTAAGACCTCCAAGTCCTTCTCAATCTCTTCTATGGCTTCCTTCTTGTCAATCTCAAGGTGTTTGCATCAAGTGTTTAACTAGGAACCCTACCATTTCAAGGTGTTTTCCACTTGCTCATTCTTGATGTCTTGTCTTCAAGTTGTCAATTTTACCTCCCATTGTTGTGAGTTGTTGTAGAGGTGTGGAGGTAGCATTTAACATGAAATTATTACCATTTGGGTCCATTTGTGGTTTGCAACCATTCTTCTTCCTACTGATTTCACCATTTTGCCTAGAAAATGGCTACAAGGAATGAGCCCCTATTAGGCCTCCAAAATCCGGTTTTCTAGGGCTTAGAGGAAAATGGTCCAAAATACCCTAAACACAAGGTTAGTTTTTATTCAAAGAATCACCTATCCCCAAGTGATTATGGTGGTTTTGGCTTCCCAACTCACCGTACAATGCCCTAACCCAAAAATGAGGGTTTTGAAGGGTTTCTAGGCCTCCTAATCGGCAGTGACTGGTCAAGTTTGTGAAATGGGAACCTTATGGTCTTTTCAAGGGTTCTCCTTGCAATGAAAAGTATGTATGAACCTTATGAACCTCTCCAAATTATTTGGCTATAGGTTTATGTTCACCTCTGCACTATGCATTGAATTTTCACCCTATCTTCTCTAGTCGGGTTTCTCCTAGACTTGCCTAGAACAAGGTGGTAGCCATGTCAAAAATCACGTCCATAACTTATCCCTAGATATTTACACTTTACAAGTGGTTTCCTTCCATTTCCCAATAGGTCGTGATGGTAGCAGGGAGGGATTTTATGGGGCAACCATTTTACAAAAAATTGCTATTTACAAGCCAAAACTAGTTGTTTCCAAACAAAACTAAGAAAACACCAACAGACACTAAATACAAAGATTTAAATGAATTAAATGACTCTGAAACACACTAAAGATACTCAATCCATTACTAGATCAATGGATTCAATCCATTTTTATTCACATTATGAGCAAAATAAGCCAAAATAGTGACAAATAGTCTGAAAAATGATTAGTTTCAGATTGTTGATCATACAAAAACAAAATTCCAACCTTGGTAATTGTGAAAGAGGAGGTTCTTATAGTATTCCCCATGTGTGGAGGAATTCTAGGGTGTTTTGCTATCCCTAACTCCATCGCTAAGCATTTTAGGACAAAAGTTGTCATGACAACTTTTACAATTTTGCACTTTTTGCTTTGCCAACCTATAAAACCTATTTTAAGTCATTACTCATGACTTTTTAGGCATTCCTAAGACCATACTAAAACTCTCTCATTCTCATACCAAGTTATACCACTTTTAACCATCAAGAAGGTCAATTTCCTACTCAAACCACTACTTATGCACAAAATGCAAACCTAGGAAGAAACTAGCTCAACTAGGCCTACACTTGACTCATCACACTCACTCTTGGACCCTCTTACATTCCTTATTAAGTACCTGACTTGGCTAAGGTTAGTACAAGCCAAAATTGAGAAAATACTATAAGCCTAAGTCCTAGGTGCTCCTGCACCACCAATTCCTGCATTTTAGCTGGATACAAAATGATACGAGAGTATGTGAAATTGGATCTATGCGGTTGGATGTTAGATGAATTGTTAATAAACCCAGGGAAGATTAAGGGAGAAAAGAAGGGAACCTTATGGTATGGAAACTTGATAGTTTTCTTGATTTTATTTTTCATGAATGATACACTCGGTTTTAGTAAGAGGCAATGGGCATTTGACATCTAGGTAGCAAGACAATTAAAATAGTCAATTGCTGCTTTAGGAAGTCAGAGAGATGATAAAGTTTGGGGATATTTCAAGGCATTCCAAAAATCTATGAAGTCTAGGGTAAGGGTTCCTAGGCATATTGTAGAAAAATATTCAACTGACATATGCTTCATGGTGAAGAAGGATGAAACACTTATGGAAGTGGTTAAGCCCCGAAAGATTTGGATTGAGGAAATGGGATATGCAAAAATGTTGATTGATGCACCTATTCATGAGGCAGAGAAGCCTTATGGTACTGCAAAACAGAAAACACATGAGGCTGAAATAGAGAGAAATGGGAAGGAAAAGCAATAAAATTTGTTGAGAAGGTCTCACAGGACATCAAGGCATTAATTGATGTTATCTCGAAGAAAGGCAAGAAGAGGAAGAATCTAGAAGTACACATTGAGCCTGTTACAATAGAGTCTGAATCTGAGGATGACACACCATTGGAATTTAAGAGGGTCGTAAGAAAGAAAATAGAGGAAACAAAAGTAGAAGCTAAAAAGCAACTGGTTAGGAAGGTTACATTCAAAATACTGACACAGAAGCAAGCACCAAAAGTAACCACTTCAGCTGCATCTAGTACTGTAAAGAGGAAGAAGAAGAATGACACTAATACGGCTATTCAATCTAGTAATGTGAATATCATTTCACCTAAAACTTATGCAGAATTAGTAGATGAAATCACTAAGGATGGCATGTTAAAGAATGTACAGTTCCATTATGAAAAATTAGAGGATGTTGAACAAAGAGAGGTAGAGGAAGCAGTCTTATTATACTTGGATATTTATAAGAAATCCTTAATAGAAATAAAAAATCAAATACCAACTCAATTATATAATATGTTATATGCTAGAAGACTGTCAGCTATGCAAGAAGATAAGCATATTAAAATTCAAGAGCTATACTTTGTTTGTGTTACTATTGCTCTAGATGAAATGGAGAAGACACTTGAGGTGGCAGATAGAAAAGTCTTTAATAGCAAACATAGAATAACTAGTATGATGCTAGGAAGGGTAAATGAAATAATAAAAGAATCTCAAAAAGCATGGGTTAAGTTCATTGGAGAGAACAAAGGATTCTTTACTTCACCGGAATCCAAGACAAACACTATAGACACCCCAGTTGAAGGAAAAGGAAAGGGGATTATGGGTACTTCACCCTTAGTTTTAAAAAATATTAAGATAGTGGAAATCAAGCCCTCGATAGATACTAATATACAGACAAATATTGAGATATCGGTTAACACAGAGAGTTAACAAGTTAATTTTGTACATGATACTAATATTGAGGATAATAGTCCTCCGGATACAAATGTACAGGTTGAGGTTACAGTTCCTACAGAGGAACTAACAGTTACATAGATTGCAGCAAGTGGCAAAGCCACCGATGCAAGTGAGGAAGATATAAAGGATAAATCTTTAGAATAGAAGAAAGGGGAAACCGGCAAGGAGCCGATAGTTGGTTCATCATTATTGTCAATTGACACCTCACAGGTCAAAAAGAAAAACATAATAGAGATGAGTCCTACTGAACTCATGATGATGGCAACACAAAAAATAATGAAGGAGGGATCTACAGGAAAAGGGATTATTGATCAATCAATCACTGTTTTACATAGACTTGTCCCGAAGTGCAAGATTGACAATGAAGTGAGCCCATCCGACAAGCTTAAAATAATTACTGAGCATATTTCAAAGGATTTTCAATCCTTACAATAGATTTCAAACCGACAAGCATTGGAGAGGTTCACTCAGGCTAAGAGAGCTGCATTTGATCAAGTAATTGAGTTAGAGAAGAAAAAGATTGATGAGAAGCTGAAACTGATAGAAAATTCTTTGAAGTAATGTACAAATATTTATAGGGTATGTTGTAACACTGATATACTTACAACTAATGCAGATAAAAAGATAAAATAATTTCAGGAGAAAATTGCAAATATAGCTAACTCTTTTGACAGATTGACTTCATTGACTACATCCATTGATGGTCAAATTTTGATTTTGGAAAACCAAATTTCTGTTCTTGAGAAGGAAAGAGACAAAATTATCAGAAGAGCTAGAATTCTGAGAGGCTTGGTGAGTCCCCAGTTGGATTCACTTAGTGTACATAAGAAAGAGTGTATGGATGTGGTGGGAAAGCCCACACCGGCAGAGGTAAATGAGAAAGAGTCATTTGCACATATACTAAGTGGACTTGTATCTATTTCTAGCACATTCAAAATAGGTTGGGATACCTATCTTGAGCTACTGGAGAAGGCTTATCTATAAATTTTGAAATTTGTTAAGCTTTGGTAAGATATTTTTGGGATATTCATTGTACAGTTCTTTTTTGGATCTTTGACATTCTTTTTATAATTTTTGATGGCATTGATGTCAAAGGGGGAGTGACATAGATTTGAAAAAGAATAGAAGGATTTGTATACATTAGGGGGAGATATGGAGTTATGGAGATGTGGAGTATTTTGCACTAATGAATATTCAGCTCAGGGGGCAGGCAGGATGAAACCGACAGATGAAACCTTGACCATTTTTCACATGAGCGTTGCCATCAATGCCAAAGGGGGAGATTGTTGGAAATTGACACTCAATTGGTTGGTTTCACTATGTTGTCATTGATGGCAACATGGTATTGTGTTCTGGATTCATGTTTTGGTCTAGTTGTGTACTGGCGGACACTTCACAGACACTACACCGGCACCGGCACCGATAGGACATAAGAATTTCTTTGATGTAGGCTAACATGGTTTTGTAGAAGGTCATCGGTATTCGAGGCCGACATCTCTTGGATCCGGCATCGACAATTGTTCTTAATATTTATGCATTTATGTTATCTGGCCGACATGTAATTTGATATTGTATATATCTTTGTAAGCCAACATAAGGCATGATAAATTGTATAGGGTATATAGGTCATCTTGATAGATCATTTTGATATCGATCATAATTTGAATATGTAATTTGCGAAATATATCAGAGAGATTATGTATGTAAGGGTTATTCCGAGAAAGGGTTTAGGGTTTCAGACTGGAGTAGATAGAGCTTAAACTAGAATTGTATTCTGGCATAGAAGATGTTATTTTAGAAATTCACACTTCTCTGGATTGTAGTCTAGATTTTTATGTAGTCAATGAGGCTCCTTTTGTGATTGAACAATGTGCTCTAGGCTATAAGCCTTCTTTCAAGTGTAGGCCCCTCATATTTTGTAATATCTCTTCATATGGCCACTGGATTGATATTGTGGGTCACAAATCCCACCGTGGTTTTTCCTCTTTGAGGTTTTCTATGTATAATTCTATGTGTTATGGTTCTCATTTATGTGATTGGCTTACGGGTTGCTTTACTTCTTTCAATTTTGTATTTACCAGTATACTGATTGGTGCATGCATGTTTTAATCTTGTTAAAATTGATCATTTCGATATAAGATTGATTCACCCCCATCCCCAACCCCCGCTCTCAGTGTTATTGGAATCCAACATTGGTGTTATATGTAGTTATGGTAAATAATAAATAATTATAATATTTAGCCTGTGGTATGAATGATTAATTATGTGGGGGTTTATTAAGTGGGTATCATATTATATCATTTATATTAATTTATGGATTGTGTTTTAGGGATTATATTATTTGTGGTAATTATTAATTTATATTTATTTTTGGGAGCTATTAATTAGTAATTGATTCTAAATCGCAATTTCATTTATTTGATTTGAGAGATCTCTTGTTCAAATTGTGGGTTGCTATTTTGGTCCTTAGTGCAAGAGGAAAGGGGTGTTTTGCATTCGAGTGTGATTTGGGTAATTTTTGGGAGAGTGGTTTTGGGGATTCGTATGGTTTTTTTTGTGGATGGTTTTTCAAAAATTTGGATTGTTGAGAAGGGTTTTGATCTACATGTGTTTGGAGTGAATTTTGATGAGGATTTGAAAAGGAAATTCGTGAAAATTGTGAGCGGGTTTCATGAAATTATTTTCAAATACTTCAATTATATTTGGAAGTTTATTTTTGAGTTTCTCCAATTCATGTTGAATTTTTGTTTGTGTGGAGGTTGTTCATCTTCATCTTCATAGTCCTATTCTTCTTCTTCTAGGTTGGAGTTTTCTTGATTTTCTCTTGTTTTATGTACTTTTTCTTTTAGAAAAATAAAGTAAGTGTTTTTTCTATGTTTTCATGATGTTTTAAAAGTTTTGGAAATGATTTGGTCTCATGTTTTGATATTATGCAAATTAGATGTTTTGGGTGCTTCCATTCTACTCTTTTAAAGGGTTATTTTTGGTGTTTGTTGTCTTGGCATCTTATTTATCATCATGGGTTTTATCTAATTATATTCCTAAGTGGTAAACTCACCCATTTAAAATGGGATTATGTTGTATTTTGTATTTCTAGTCATCTGGATTTTGGGTTTTGAGACCAAAGTCAGTGCAGGGTCGTAGTCCTAATTTTGTTACAAAAGTGCTAAAAAAAAGAGAAAAATCACTAAAACCAAGATCATAAGTGCTGAAACAGAAGGCATAAGTTCTATAATACATTTCATATACAACATTTCATTTATCATATGCGATATTTCACAATTTTGATTTTTCAGATTGAGGTTTTGGGGTTTGTGTTAGTCCTGGTTGGACCTGAGGCTTGAGATTGGGTTTTTGCCTTCCTTTCTTGATTTTATGAGGTTGTGTTATTGTTTTGATATGGATTTATGTGTTTCATTTTAGTTTCATGTGTTCCTTCATTATGGTTCATTGATGTGATACATTCTTGATGATGCTTCAAGAGCAATTGCTTAAATGAATGATTTGTGGATCAGAAATGATGTTATGGTTTAGATTATATTGTGGAACCAATGGTTTATAATTCTTTTATGTTTCTTTATTTCAAGTATGTTTTGATTTATTGTAAAAAACCCTAGGTTTTAGGAGCATATTAGGGGGAGCGGCTCTCAAGTGGGTGTTGGGGCTCTAAAGTGGCTGCCACATAATCTAATTGAGAGTTGGAAATTAATCAAGTGATAGTTCATTAAATTAAATGAATTAATGGATGGGTAAAACACACAATAATAAGATAATGTTTGGTTCCCCACTCATGGCCTAGAGTACTCGTTTAGACTCGGGATGAGATTGGGAAGGCTTGTATGGCAGATCGAATTTCCTTGCCTCCATGGAAGGATTGTTCAGTTCCACATGTGTAGTCAATTGGGCATCAAGGTCTAGAGTTTAGAGAGGTGCCAGACCACCAGAGAAACCCTTGATGATGGCATTTGATGACACTCTTCCCTATGTGTATCCGAGGACCCTAACCTTTGTGTTGTTTAGAAGCCTCTGGTCAGTTGTTCTTTGTGGTTGAGCTTATGTCTTGTGGTGTTTTAGTCTTTCAATATGTTTCTTTCTTTGTGAGTGTTTGTTATCTCTTGGAAGTATAGGTGTCATCCTAGGTCAAGTGATGTGTGTGGGGCCTTATGTCATTCTCCAAAGAATGAGGGTGGACCTTTTTTGTTCCACATGGTCAGGTGGTTGATGCCTTCTTCCATTGGGAAATCTGGTGATTTGTTCATGACCTTGGTGGATGGTTCTTCTTCTCTTCAGTTCCAGTGCTATGGTTTATATAGCATATGTATTCTCTGATGTATATATAAGATTCATCTATATCCTTTGTAATTGGATATCATTTATATGAGTAATGTATCATGATACTCTCATTGGAAAAATTGGTGTAAATCTGTAATGTAAATTATGCATAGGATGTAAGATGTAATTTAATGGTGATATCATATGTTTAATCAATGTGGTGTTGGTACCAGCTATATTTTAGGAGTGGATGAATTCATTATGATTGCAAGATTTAATAGCATGGGAACAATTGATATTGGAGTTTAAAATGAATGGAGGATCTTAGAAGTGCTAAATATGTTATATTTTATGGTTATCTTTCTATGTTTTAAATGAGTACTTTCTTATGCTATGTTTTGTGATAAGTCCTTAGTTTAAGTAGGGAATGTTTCATGTATCTATATAATTGTTGCATTATCAATAATGGCGTTAGGATACCTTAGAGGACGTAAGCTAGATGTTATGAGATTATTTCCACTTCTCCTTTAGTGTTATGTAATCAAGTTAATTTATATGTATGAATCTCCTTTAAATTTAATGTGATGTTGTATCCTTTTAAAAAACAATTATCTCTCAGATGTTTAGTTGGTTACTTAGTTAGTGTTGTCCTCTAGGGTTTCTTGGTGGGCATTACACAACATTTCGAAACAAAAAAAATGGTGTTGACCACTCCTAAGAAACACATTCATTTAGCATATGACATCTTTATATATGCCTATACAAATTTTTTTTCTACTTAAATTTTCTAATTTAAATTGATATTAAATTTTACACCAATAAACTTGAAATGGCTTAAAAATTCATACCAATAAACTTGAACTGACTTGAAGATTTTAGAAAAGTGAGATAGTGTCTCACTACAAAAATTGAAGTTTTTCAATCTTTGTCGGCCTATGTTCACTAATTATTTTTTAGGTGATTATGAATTTAAGATCATCTTTCTTTTACTTTAAAAAATCTACCTTCAAATTATTATATTGTATTTCCTAAATCATTAAGATTTGCACACCATATCTATCTTTTACTAAAAATATTTACCTTCAAATAATTATTTTATGTGTTTTCTTATTGAAAATAAATTACATTCCTATCCATAACATGGATATAATGAAATGCTGATTTTTTATTATTTTTCATCTTGAATACAATTATTCAAATAAATTTAGATCTGATTTCATGTTGGGGTGAAGACAATGCAAAATGTATAAATAAAAAGGACATCTTCATGTACAATCTCATGGCAATGAATATAAAAACAAAGCAAAGAGACAAAACTAGTGATGTAAAGAATTTAAATGTTCATTAACTTCAAGTATGCCAAATAAATTCTTGCAGTTGTGAGGTAAACATCAAGAGAGACAAGGCTATCTCACCATACAATAATTTTGAGCCTTTAAAAATGGCATATTGGCAATATATCACTAAATGATATTAACTTCAATACACCCTATATCATTTAAAGTTACAGGTACATTTATCATAATATATAATACATAAATATATTTAGTATTCATCAAATACTTCTTGAATAGTGAAAATAATTTATTGATTGATATTCTAGTAAATCAAATCTTCTAGGTTATTTCTTGTACATTTCTTAAAATTCTATTTTATAAGTAATGAGTATTAAGTGCATCATTTATTTTAATAAGAAATGGGTTTGTGTGAATCACTATTTATGAAATATGAATCAATGAAATTGTCTTAAAATAACCCACTTGAATACTAATATTAATATCATAATTTGACACTCCAAAAAAAACTCCTACTTATCAAGATCTTATTATAGAAGCAATGAGTGGTGAGTGTACCATTCATTCTCATGAAAGATGAGTTTGTGTAAATCACTACTTATGAAATATGAGTGCTCAAAACTACCCAATAGAATCATGATATTAATATTATAATTTTTCACATCGCGAAAAATACCTCTTATCAAAATATTTTTCTACTTTCTACTTGAAATTTTTTTCCTCCATCAGTGTAACTAATAGTGACATTCAAACTCCTTGACTGATGAAGCTAAAAAAGTGAGGTATGATAATCATTAGTTAATCTTTGTCAACTTCTTGCTTGACGTCAAGCAATCCATTTTTAATGCTAATCAATTGTATTAGAAAATTTGCGAGCTTTTCATTGTCTTGTTTTTAAAGATTTCTGCAACTTCTACAGGAATACAAAACTCTTGCAAACTCATTCATTACTAAATGTGAACTTTTTAGCACTCTATATAATTTCAAAAGCATAATGTACCTGCTCTTTAAGCAGACTTTATAACATGCATTCATGACAACAGTAAAAGCATTTTTTTTGGAATTCAAAACAATCATAGCATTTCATGAGTAAAAGGTGTGACAATTTGATGGGTATGTATTCTTTTTTCCAGCAACAGGTTGCAAGTTCAAATCTCATAAGCACACGTTAAGTAGAGCTTCTTTGAAAGAGATTTTCTATCTTCCTACATTAAAAAACTAATGGAGAAGATTAGAAAATTACAGAAAGAGACTAAATGCAGTTTATACTGTGGATTGAAAAGAGAGAGAGATATTCTATATTCAGTTTATACTGTGAATGAAAAGAATGCAAAGTGATAGACAAAGAGAGATTCTCGTTTTTATATCAATACGGTAACTTGTTTGTCAGGTGAGATGTTCACGTATGAACGAAATTCTCACCAAATAACGTCAGCAATTTTGACAGTTGGAAGGTAAAACAAGAAAGAAAGACAAAGTGAAAACATGAAGAGACAAATGTAGTGATCATTGAAGTAATGTGAAGCCACTTTACGTCACTGGGCATAAATTCAAAAAGCACTTAGGGTTTGGGGAAGAAGTTTCTTGAGATTTTTCTCTAGCCTTTGCACTATGCCAAGTTGTTTATTCATTAAATTAAACATATCAAAGCAAGTTTTTCAATCTCAAAGAGTTTTCATTTAAAATTGATAAAATCATTTAGCGTTGTGAAAGTGTGTATATTGCAGGCTCTATGCTGCATAGTGTGCGTTATGGAATTTAAAGCTTATCTTGTTGGATCTTAGAGAAGTAGGTTTCCTTATGGTCAATGAAACTGTTCTTGGTTATGAAGGTGTCTTTTGTTAGAACTACGGAGTAGTCTCATATTGTTATAAGCCATTTGTAGACCCATAGACAGACTGTCGAGCATCGTGGACTATAAAAGAATCTTTCTTTCTTTCTTTTCCTGAATTGTACAGTTTTATGGAACATAGTTGACCTTGACATTCTTAAGATGTATATAAAAACTTTTCATATAGGTTTTTTGGGTTTGTTTATTGGTCATTTTCAAGGTAGATGATCCTTGTTGATGTGTTTTGTATACATGTATAAAAATAGATAATATCTACAACAATTTCTATCTCTATTGAATGATATTCAACCGATTTTTACTATCTCAAAGATGATAGTCAAGTATTGATGCACTAGTTTTGACTCAAAGTTTGTTGGAGGTTGTTTCACAAACTCAAACGGACTTACACATGTTTATTACACATTTCAAAGTCTAGGATGAGATAAATTTACTGAAAAATTAGCAAACTTTAAATGGATTTTACTTCTACTCACTCGGATCACAGGTTATTTTTGAAGATTTACAAGAATTGTAGATAAGTTTAATCAACTCCTTTGGAACTTAACTGAAAGGATTAAAGAAAATGAAAAAAACAAGACAAAAGAGAAGGAAAGGGGTAGAAATACTAATTTGTCAGTAGTATTACACGATTAGACTCCAATTTCATGAATAGACACCATAACCAATTTACATTTTATGGGAATTGTGCACAACTAGAAATAAATTATGCATATAACCAAAGGAAAACTCATCAAATAAGAAAGGGATCAAAATACACCCCAAAAATGGCATTTTGATATTCCCAAATATTGTTACGAAATTTGTTCTCTTTTGATTTGCAATATGGATGACCTTTACTAGTATCAAATTCGCAATTCCTACATGCATAAACAAACAATCTAATTCATCTAGGTGGAAATATACCATGAAGTGAGGAAAATATGACAAATACTTAATTATTTGCTCCATAGTTATCAACAATTTTCATTCCCTTGACAAATAAAATGATGGCCCTTTAATAAACATCAAGGCACCAAGTTGGTTGTAATTCAAGAGTCAAATATCATCAAGATAAATGAATGGTCAAAATTCAAAAGGCAAGGGAATATCCCAAAAATAGGATTCACTGTCTTTATCAACTATAGAGGAAGAATATATTGTAGCAGCATCTTGTTGCACTCAGGTTATGTGGATGAAGCACACTCTCAAAGATATCGAGGTGATGTATGACGAGGTTGTTCCTATTATGTGTGACAATACAAGTGCAATTAACATTTCAAAGAATCCGATAATGCATTCAAGGACTAAACACATTTCTATTTGCTATTAATTCTTAAGAGAGAAAGTTGTAAAGAAGGAAGTTTGATTGGAGTATGTGCCTATAAAGGATCAAATTGCAGACATCTTTACTTAGGCACTGGCGAAAGATACCATTGATTACCTCAAGTAGAAGTTAGGAATTAATTTCCCTTATTGCCCCTCCTTCAAACTAGATGCATAGAAGTGGTGCATCTTTCCAGGTGGACAATTTCAAATTACCTTTTATCTCCTAGATTGATGTGGTGGTCTCTCTCAAGGGGAGAAGTGAAGGTTATGGTTATCCCTATCAGAGGGAGCTGTGATGCTTATGTTGTAATTGATGTCAACGTGTCTGGTGTTGTCGTTGATCTCAGTATGTGTGGTAGTTACAGTTGTTCATCCATGTAGATGTTGTATATGGTCCAAAAATGAGTGTTCAGATGTTGTTATGATGTCTGGTGGTGATGTTGAGTTAGTATGAGGTATTTTCAAAAGCCTAATGTACTACAAGTTTCAATATGTAGGAAACCATATTTAAATGTCTTCATAGAAGAATGCTCTACATTTCTTCATTTCATGATTTTGTTGGCTTGTGGTGTTTGATATAATGTCTATGTTCTATGGATGTTGCACTATAATGTTTGTAGGTACTCAGTTGCTCATATGAGCTAGTCCGTTGTGGCAGTTTGGTGACAATGAGGCTGTCTATCAAGACTAGTCCATAGAATGCTCTGCATTTCTTCACTATGGTGATTCAAGTGTTCCAGCTTGGAGGACATATTCATATATGGTTCATTTAGTGTTCTAGTTTAGATTTATAGTGCTATTTTGTTGGCAAAGTGAAGTTATATTGTTATATATTTAATGTTGTAAGCTTTGTTGGTATTTGGTTGACACACCTATGGTGTATCATGTTTGGATTGTACCTTTTTGGTTTGGATATGGTTTGGAATTTGAGTTAGAATGTTTTTATGGGTCTCACCATGGCATGTGTAGATCCGCATTGAGTATTTTTCATGGGGTGATGCTTTTAGGTCATCTAGTTAATGTGTTTCATTGTTGTTCTACACAATACATTTGATGTCAACTTTGGTGTATACTCCAACATGTGTGGATCGTTGGAATCAACTTTAGAAGATTCTTTTTGATGTATTTGGGTCCACTTTATCTCTTGGAGTGTACCGCTTGTGTATTTTTGGTATGGGTGGCCAACTTTATGTAATTTATGTATATTATGTCTATGGTTGACCTAGTTGAGGGTTTCAATATATAATCTTGTATAAATGGAAGTGTGGATGTGTGATTTGGAGTGTGCATTATTGTAAATTAGATGTGAATGATATGCAAGTAGTACAAGTGTGAATTTTAATTTGTGATGATCTTTGATGATCATATATTTTGTGCAACAATGTGTTCAGAAAGTAAATTAAGTCAGAGATGTTTGCCATGATATTGTTCACTTGACACGGTGGTTTAAAGATAGTTTCATGATTAGGAGATCTTGTTCATTATATAATTAATTATTTCCCTGTACCTACCAAAAGATAGTGAGTTCTCTGGTAACCTTTGTAGTTCTTTGTATCTTTCCCTAAAGAAGTGTGCTTCAATAATGCAAGTCCTTTATTTTTGCCCTAAGGTTACGTGCCAAGTAGTTTTGCAAATCTAATCATGCGCAATGTGCACCTTTCCCTTAAGCCTAAAACATAGTAATAAATTATTCAATGTATTTAGATCTACTACAGAGGGAAAATATATTGCAATATCTTGTTGCACTCAAGTCATGTGGATGAAGAAAACTCTTAGAGATATCAAGGTGATGTATGAGGAGGAAGTTCCTATTATGTGTGACAATACAAGTGCAATTAAAATTTCAAAGAATCCGATAATGCATTCAAGGACTAAACACATTTCTATTTAGTATCATTTCTTAAGAGAGAAGGTTGCAAAGAAGAATGTCAGATTGGAGTATGTGCTTACAAAGGATTAGATTACAGACATCTTTACTAAAGAACTAGTGAAGGATACCATAGATTCTCTCAAGTAGAAGTTAGGGATTATTTCCCTTATTTCCCCTCCTTCAAACTAGATGCATAGAAGTGGTGCATCTTTCCAGGTGGAAATCCAGATTATCTTTTATCTCCTCGATTGATGTCGTGGTCACTTTAAAGGGGAGCAGTGAACATTATGATTATCCCTATTGTATGCAGGAAAAGCGGGTCGATAGAACTCAATATGTGGAAAACAGAGCACAAAGAGGCTTTGCTCACACACCCACATAACTTCTTGGTGCAAGCTATGGAGTCATGAAATATGGCTCAGCTTCCCAAGGTTGGTTCCATGGTTCTCTATCTCACAAGGTCCCTCAAACCAATTTCTCTGCTCTCAGATCACTGAGGAAAGTGGTTTAGGGATGACAAATGCAAGAACGAGGGATGCTTTGGTTGATTTTAAGATGAAATGCATCCTAAGTTATACATGATCCTATAAATGCAATAAACTAGTTATAAGATGACAAGATTAGTAACAAGACTATCCTAGCATGCTATATTAGTCTATGATTAAGCTAAATGATAAGGAAAATACTCTAAACATGCATATTTAGATTAATTCCTATTGAAAAGAGAGGCTAAATGATGAGCACAAATGATATATTAAAGATTGGATGGATTTTAGTATAAGTGTGATGCTAAAGACTTGGATGATGAAAAATGGAGGAATGAGAGCTCTATTTATAGCAAAAATAGGGCAATGAATGGTCAGGATTGAAAGACGTAATCAAGGGTTGAGTTTGAAAGTTGTCAATCCATGTTTATAATTGGCACCAATGAAATGGTGACAATTGTCAACATAAGGTTGGTTGAGAGGAGATGTAAGAAGCATTAAATGCTTGAGAAGACCTCATGGTCACCTTAGGGGGTAAGGGTTAAGGTTAGGTTAAGGTTAGGTTGGGGTTATCCAATGGATAAAGGTTTTATCCAAAGGATAAACTCTTGTGCAAAAGATTAAGGATAACCATGGTCAAAGCAATAAATTCTTGATGAGACCCTTGGGTTACATGGAGGTTGAGTTTAGGGAAATTCTTTAATCATGCTAGAGGGTTGAGTTAACCATTAATGGTTTGGGAGACTTTTAAAGTTAAGTGGTTGAAGCCTTTAAGGGTTTTCAAAGACTTTGAGGGTTTGAGAAGTGACTTCCCCTTGCTTAGGGATGTGACAAAGTTTAGGAAATGGGTTAGGTTAATTTAGAAGTGATTAGAAGAGTCTAGAAGGGGTTAGGAGTAGGGTTTAGGAAGCAAGTGGGAGATGTAGGATTTTGCAAGTGGATGAAGGGATAATAGGATTTAATTGAATAAAATGAATTTAATTCAATTTGGTTGTAATTTGGGGAAATCAAATAAATTAGATTTATTCAATTTAGGATAAACTATTTAATTGAATTTGAATTTAATTAAAATTGGATAGAAGGGATTTAAATGAATAAAATGATTTATTCATTAAATGTAAAAAGAGGCCTAGTGAATTTAATTTAAATAAATTGAGTAATTTACTTAATTTAAATAGAGGAATGTGGGTGATTTAATTAAATTGGATTTAATTAAATAGAGGGATGAACATAAAATATTCATTTAGGAATATGGTCATTTTTATACGTCTACATTTTGCCCCTCTTTGAAGTGACATGTGTGCACATGTTAATTCAAAGAAAATGATGTGTTATCGTGATTCATGATCAAATAAAAATTTTATGTCGTTTTGAGATATGCCATGCCCCAGTTTTGATAATTGATGTTGATAATGCCCCCTCGGGAGATGAATCAAAAATTTGGAAAAAATTTGATGTGATTGAATAATTGTGTTTGCTTTGCAAAATTTTGGCTATGTGGAATGCTTTAAATTGATTCATCTCCCGATAATTGATGTGTGCGAGGGTACGAGGAAGACCACGAGAGAATTACATGCTCAATCCCCTAACCCTAATTTTATTTCACCCTATAAAAGGGGAAAAGTGCATGTTTTTGTCTCATTTGTGCTTGTTGACTTCAGAGAAAGAGACTTTTGGAGAGAAGACAAAAATGCCTATTCCATATTCTACACATCGATTTGAGCGCATTCGGAGGTATCAGAGGCCTGCCGCGTATGGACCACTGGTAAGTCGACCTTTTTGACCCCTTTTTGTTTTTTGATTTTGTCATTTTTGGTACTTTTTCGAATGTTTTCACGCGGGTGTCACGGTTTAGCATATCTAGGTCGTCGGTCAGTGCATATGAAAATTTTTGTAGCGCATAAGGTTGTAGATTTTAGGTTGCGTCCGAAATCATAGGGTAGCGCATAGGTTTTCTAGGTTAGCACATAAATGCATATTAGCGCATTAGGGACACAAGGTAGCGCAGGAAGTGAAATAGGTAGCGCATCAGGTAAACCTAGCGCATTGGGTAGACAGGGAGTCGCATGGGTAGGGGTAAGTAGCGCGTAGGTTAGACCTAGCGCATAAGGTTAGATAGGTAGTGCAACCGCAGGATAGGTTAGCACATAAGATAGGTTTAGCGCTTAGGGTAGCTTAGATGGCGCATTTGAAGAAACAGGTAGCGCATAGAGTTAATCTAGTGCTTGGGGTAGATAGGATAGCGCGTGGAGGAAATAGGTTAGCGCATAGAGTCAATCTAGCATGTAGCCAAATTTAGTTAGCGCATGCAGTCGGTTTTGTGAGAAAAGGTGATCTTGTGAGTGAGGAAAATTGATAGGATAAGGTCAGTTTTGCTGGGATAGGTGTAAAATGTTTTGTTTCTGTGTTTGCTGTCATGGTTTTGATAGTTTGTTCAATATAAGTGCTGATATAACTTGGTTTGATTTGTGATTTTTCAAGTTATTCATAGATATCGATGTGGATTTGGTATAAACTTGATCTGATTTGCATTGTTTCAAGTTAATATATGTGGAGCCTAATTTGTGTTACAAGCCGATATGATTGTGGAACTTGAGTTGTTTTACAAGTTGATATAGGTTGGAAACTTGAGTTGTTTTACAAGTTGATATGGGTTGGAAACTTGAGTTGTGTTACAAGTTGATGTGATATGGGGACTTGAGTTGTGTTACAAGTTTGATATGGTTTTTGAAAACTTGAGTTGTGTTACAAGTTGATATGGATATATATGATGTGATTTTGATTTTGATATCTATGTTTTTATGAGGAAACTGATATTGGACTTGTTTTGCTATTTGACAGGAGCGATTGGGAGTGGTTCAGTCACGTGAGCAGTTCCCGAGACCATGGGCATTGATACCACGATTGGCACAAGCTGATCTAGACATCATTGAGAGATGCGGCTTGTCTTCCCTATTGGATATGCCTCAGTTTACTGTGAACCGGGATTTACTTACAACGCTTGCAGAGAGATGGCACAGTGATATGAACACCTTCCATTTTGCCACAGGGGAGATGACAGTGACCCCAGAGGATTGCTACTAGATCCTTTGCATACCTGTAATAGGTGCCCTACTACCTTATGAGCAGTTAGAGGAGGGCGAGACAGAGCCACTTCATCAGATTTTTCACAATGATACAGTGTGCGGATATGAGATTTCGTGGCAGGATTTTCTGGATTTGGACTATGCGCCTCTTCCATCAGTACTAGTAGGGTTTGTAGGTGGTTTCCTATGTCCCGACCGCAGGTCAAAGGGACTATCTGTGGGATGGGGACTGGTGCTAGAGGAGATGGTTACATAGGGTCGCAGGTTCGCATGGGGATCGGCTATGCTAGCCCATTTGTATAGGGATTTGCACAAAGTAGTATACCTGGGTTACGGTAGTTTGTCAGTTGGCATTACACTTCTACAGGTATGGTGCTGGGAGCACATTCCTATAGCTAGGCCACTAGTGGACAGAGATAGGCCGGTTGGATGTGCCTATGCATATGGATACATGGGGTTAGTTGTCAAGCGTAAGCTAGGCAAAATGGAGCATTGGAGGAGGGTATTGGATGATATTGATATGGTCATATGGCGACTGTATACAGGTTGCGAGGTTTGGGCTGAGGATGGGTTGGAGATTTTTGGTTACGAGAGTTTTGTGGCAGTTTGGTCAGCAGCAGGGGATACCATAGGGGACCTATTTGTATCTACGTCGGAGGCAGGACATACCAGATTGGGGTCCGACTATTGACAGTGCGGCGGCTGTAGAGGAGTTTGTGCAGCTAGCGGGCTAGATATGGGATTATGCCCCATAGATTTTGGATGCTGGGATGATGGATGAGTTTGCCAGATTGTTTGCAGCTTGTGTCATGGCGAGGATATCAGATCCAGTGGAGATGTGGCCCACTTTTGATGATGATGAGGATGAGGGAGGGGGAGATGGGGATGAGGGAGGAGGTGGAGGAGGTCAGGGTAGGAGAGGAGATAGAGGTAGAGATAGGGGTGATAGAGGAGTGGAGAGAGCAGTTCGACGAGCTGTGATGGATAGAGGTAGAGGAGGTTTGGCGATTGGAGCAGGGGGTGAGGGGATGGTAGGAAAGGTGATAGTAGCAGTGGGAGGGACTGGCAAGGTGAGACGGCCAACCTAGAGGAGGAGGGCTGATGTGCTACCTCCACTAGCACCAAGGATAGGTAGAGGGATTGGGGGTACCCCTTCACAGGTGCCCCTACAGGTCCGGATTCTGCCTCATGTGAAGGATGTCCAGATTAGGACCTTATAGGTGACAGTGCAGTAGCTACAGGCACAACTATTAGCGCATCAGCGTCAGATTACACAGCTGACCACCGAGCGCGACACCAAGATAGAGTAGTGGGGTCGAGTAGAGGAGCTCGCAGCGAGTGTGTAGAGAGCAGTAGCAGGTGGTCCGATGAGGGACACCTTGAGAGAGCTGGCTTTGAGATTCCAGGAGGCAGAGTACTACTGTCGACATTATGAGGCTGCAGTGCCCAGGGAGCTTCGAGTGCAGATTTTTACGCAGTCGAGATCGAGTCGATCTCGGGAGACTAGATCACGGTCAGAGAGTAGAGGTGTGACAGGGCCACCGAGACATGATCCACCTAGAGATCCAGGGGCTGGGACTTCTACGGCGAGACCGTCTCCTTCAGGAGATAGTCATACTTGAGAGACGTTGTCTCCATTGTAATTTTTATCATTGTATTTGGCCGAGAAATGACATATATTGTACATTTTGATCATTTTTTATATATATTTATGACACCATTTTCTTTGATCATGTGATGTGTTATGGATGCATTTTCTATATGCTTGTGTTTATTTTATGATAATGCAATGCTTATGATATGATGAAGTGAAATGCAATGATGTAAATGCATGATGTTTATGAGATGTATGATGCAACTAATTGTAAAATGATATGTAACTAAATGTAAAATGGTATGCAACTAATTGTTTTTTGGAGCACCCTCATTCTGCATTTGTCATATGATATAACCACATGTTATTTTCTTTTGATATATGTATCATCATTGAGCATTGATTTGTTTGGGATATGTTGAAAATTTATACAAGCACAATGGTATAATTGAACCATAATGACCTGAGAAAAATTTACATGATTTTTGATTTTGCAAGATAGCACAAGCGTCAAGGTATGATTGAACCAAGATGACCAGAGTGTGGATTGCGTAAAGTGGAATCATGTCTTCAGTGATATTCATTGAATCACGTCTCGAGACAAGTATCTACATAGTACAAATGATCGCCTCACAGATAGAAGACTAAGAAAATATTGGAGTTTCTCGATGTTCTCTAGCTTGGAAGCATTGTTGAGAAAATTTAGAGAATCCAATAATTCAAAAAGTTAAATGCAAAATGCAACAGTTGGTACTTCAGAAAATCATCCATCGTATTTCTCTTGTGAATATGTTATCGATCGATGTTTTGATTTGGGTTTGTGTAAGTTTTTGTTTTGTTGGACAAGATGCTCTGAGTTTTGCAAATAGTCTTGATGGTTTGAACATGTTTGTAAGTTTTGATGTTTATTGTCTCTAGCTAAGTGTACCTCTTGATGCGGGTATGTACAGTGATTACCAAGCCATGGTAAAGTGTGGTGAAAAGATAGATGGATAAATCAGGATGGTGACTACACTAAGTATGTCCTGAATGGATATTTGCTAAGTGTCGGGCAATGGCTGATAGTGTTTTACTACGGAGATAAGGATATGGATATAGATAAAGGAGCTATCCTTTCACAATAGCGCCTATTACCAGGTTTTCACCAGTTGCTTTTATTGTACCTTTTTATTTTCTTTTTCTTGATTTTTTGATTTTTTTGATTATTTTTGACTTTTTTCATGCATTAGACTACTCAAGTGTAGTATTTCTTCAGATGAATGATGTTTGTTGGTTCATCGAGCACATCTCCTTCTGAATTTGTTAGCTGATAAGCACCTGATCCATAGACTAATATGATGACATAGAGACCTAACCAGTTAGGTTCAAATTTCCCTTTCTTTTCTCAATCTTGCTGATTTCTAGGATTTTCCTTGAGTACTAGATCACCAACTTTAAAATTTCGGGGAATGACCTTGTGATTGTAGCTTCTGCACATGTGTTGCTGATATGCTTTGAGATGAGTGTAAGCATGCTGACGTCTTTCATCTAAGAGTTCCAGTTCTTGTAGTTAGTTGACTCGATACTCTTCATCTGGGATTAAGACTTTTAGAGAGACTCTAAGAGATGGAATTTCTACTTCCAGTGGTAAAATATCTTTTGATCCATAGACCAATGAGAAAGGTGTTGCTCCTGTAGGTGTGTGGATGCTAGTTTTGTATGCCCAAAGTGCTGGATTGAGTTGTACATGCCAATCTTTGCTGGCATCATTCACTATTTTCTTTAGGATTTTCAGTAATGTCTTGTTGGATGCTTCTGCCTAACCATTCCTCTGGGGGTAGTATGGTGTAGAGAACCGATGTCGTATTTTGAATTGTTCACATAGCTCTCGAACATCTTGGTTTTTGAAAGATCGTCCATTATCGGTGATGATGGAGCTTGGAATACCATATCTGTAGATCAGATAGTTTAGGATAAAAGAGGCAACTTGTTTTCTAGTCACTATGGTCATGGGGACTGCTTCTATCCACTTGGTAAAGTTTTCTGTTGTAGTTATAATAAACTTGTGTCCATGTGAAGATGAAGAATTAATTTTGCCGACCAAATTGAGTCCCCACTGACAAAAGGGCCAGGATGTTGTAAATGGCTGCAGTTCCTGTGCTGGAGCATGTATCAGATTGCCATGGATCTAGCATTTAGGGCACCTTTTTGCGAAATGATAAGAATCTTTTTCCATGGTCGGCCAGTAATATCCCATTCTTAGAAGCTTTTTAGCAAGAGTAGTCCCACTTGAATGTGTGCCACAGATACCTTCGTGAAGCTCGTGTAAAGAGGAATCAAATTCATTACGATCAAGGCAACAAATAAGAGTACCATCTAGACCTCGACGGTACAAAGTATCAGCAGTAAGGGTATAGCGGGTGGCTTGTTAGATAAAATTATGCTTTTGGTTTCGGGATTGGTCAATGGGTAGAATATTGTTCTTTAGATAATCATACATTGGTCCATACAAAGGGGAATCCAAACCAATCAAGGTATAGACAACATGGGATTCAGAGTGGTCATAGGCTGGGGAGAACAGCTGCTCTACCAGAAACTCATAACGACTCTGATGCTCTGGAATCTATAGTAATGAAGTGATAGTAGCCATTGCATTGGCTGCTTTGTTGTTCAACCTTGGTATTTGCTCGAAGGTGATGTGTACAAAATACTATTTGAAGTCATCCACCATTTGTTTGTAGGGTAGTAGCTTTTCATCTTTTGTCTGATAGTCATTGTTGATTTGATTGACGACTAGTTGTGAATCTCTGTAGACCTTTAACTCCGTGATTTTCCATTCTACGGCCATTTTGATGCCTATAGCCAATTCCTCATATTCAGCCACATTATTTGTGCATGGGAACATAAGCCGATATGATCTTGGTATAGTGTGTCCTTCAGGAGTGATGAAGAGAATGTCAGCACCTGAACCATGTTGTGTGTAGGATCCATCAAAGTATAGGGTCTATTGCTTGGTAGAAATAGCAAGAACGTCGCTATCCGGAAATTTAATCTCCATAGTTTGTTTTCCTAGTAGCAGTGCTTCAGCTAGTTGATCTGCAATTGCTTTTCCTTTGATAGCTCTTCCTTTTGTGTATTGGATATCAAATTCACTAAGAATCATTACCCATTTAGCCAATCGGCCTGTAAGAGCTGCCTTGCTGAGTAGATATTTGAGAGGATCAATTTTTGCCACTAGCTTAATTGTGTGCACTAGCATATAATGTCGAAACTTTTGAGAAGTGAAGACTACTATTAGACAAGCCCTCTCAATGAATGTATAGTTGAGTTCATAGCCATTCAATGTCCTGCTAATGTAGTATATGGCTCATTCCTTTCCTTGTTGATCTTCTTGTGCCAATAGTGCCCCCAGTGATATATCTATTGTTGAAATGTATAAAATGAGTGGCTTTCCTACTATTGGTGGGTTTATTAGATACTGTTTGATTTGATAAAAAGATTCAACACATTTATCTTCCCATCTGAAAGGTACATTCTTATGCAGCAAGTGATTGAATGGTAGACTTTTATCGGCTAGTTGAGCGATGAATCGCCTGATTGATTGAAGTCCTCCTTGTAGAGAGTGGAGCTGACTCATATTCTTTGGTGGTGGCATCTCCATAATGGCTTGTACCTTTGTTGGATCCACTTCAATACCTTTAGCTGAGACTATGTAGCCTAGTAACTTACTTGATGTAACCCCGAAGACACACTTCTTAGGGTTGAGCCTGACTTGGAATTTTTCCAATCGATCAAAAATATTTACTAAGATGCTGAGGTGTTCTTCTCTAGTGAAGGATTTAGCTAGTAAATCATCCACATAGTCTTCCATGAAGGTATGCATCATGTCATGAAAGATTGTTGTCATTGCTCATTGATAAGTAGCTCCTGCATTCTTTAAGCCAAAAGGCATAACATTCCAACAGTACGTTCCCCAAGGACAGGTAAACGTTGTTTTATCTTGATCCTCTGAGGCTATCTTTATTTGATTATAGCCTGAAAAATCATCCATTAGTGAGAGCATTGCATGGCCCACTGTGAGGTCTACAATTATGTCGATACTGGGCAAAGGAAAGTCATCCTTTGGACAGGCTTTGTTGACATCTCTGAAATCAGTGCAGATTTTGATACTGGTACTATGTTGGAAATCCATTCTGGATAGTCGATGGGTCAAATGAATCCGACATCTAATAGTTTCTTCAGTTCAGCCTTGACCATGAGTGCTACCTGTGGATTCATCTTTCATAGTTTTTGCTTGACTGGCTTAACTCCTGGAGAGATGGACAAGTGATGCGTGATTAAGTGTGGATCAATTCCGGGCATATCTGCGTATGACCAAGCAAGGTTAATTTGCTTTTCTTTAAAAAAGATGATAAATGCTGATCTTTCCTCCTCTGTCAGAGATTCTACCAAGTGTATGTTTTTGGTTGCTTCTGTAGTACCAATGCTGATTGATTGAGTGGGCTCAATCAATATGGGTGATCGCTCATGAAAATGTTCAGGAAGAGTGTCAAGTCTCCCATCCTTAGGCGCCTTAAAAAGGTTTTCACCCTCAAATGCGTCCTTTATTTTTACTTTTTTGTGATCTAGAGCTGCCATTGACTGGTTTTCATCATCAAATCTTTTATTTGGTTCATTTTTGTGATTGAGAGACTTGGCACTCCCTTGGTTGCAAACATCATTATCGTGTTCACTGGTAGAGCCTTTTTCTAGGTTAACGGTGCATAGGTAGCGGATAATAGATTCATCGTCTGGGAAAATTGGTATATCATGCATTTCGGGTTCATCCCAGTCAATGAGGTCGGGAAAGATAAGTGGTAAGGAATCATTTGGTGGATCAAGTTCTGCTACTATAAGTGTCAAGACAGAGGTTTCATCATGGTTGGTTCAGGTGCTAAAGAAGTTCAGGATTCTGTCGAGGTCTTTGATGGTATCATCCTCCATATAGACTTCTTCATAATGTTTCTGCTCGCTTTCCTTAGTGTCATAGATATTATGTGGTCCAAATTCAGGTAGTCTAACTTCCGCGTTATTCTCTTCTTGAGAAAGGGATATGGAACTACCATTGTCAGCAGTATCTCCAGTAGCATTTGAGTAGCTACCCCATTCATATTCATTGGAATCAGTCTCAGAGTTATTATCCCAAATCTTTTCATTGTTGTAAACAGGTATGTTGTATGGTGAAAAGAGATCTTTGATAATTGAAACCAGTTTGATAGTTTTCACTGATTCTGTGTCGGATCCTGCTTCTACCTTTTGTATTTGCTCATATACTATTCCTCCTTGGGAGGAATAATGATATCAGGAGCTAGTTCTTCCTTTTTAGATATTGGTGCTTGAATATGAGCTACTGCTGCAAATATGGCCTTCTTATAGTTGAGGAGTTTCTCCTGATGTTGCTTCTATTCTTTACGTTAACGGTCCTTGCAGATTGTTTCTGCTGACTCAAATAGTGCTTCTTGCCAGGATTCTTCTTTGTATTTCTTCTTTTCTTTCCATTGAGGTTTTGGAGTTATGCGGGGTATCTTTCTTAGTAGGAAAGTGAGTTTACAGCCCAATCTTGTTTTGTCTCTACTGAGCTGTGAAGGAAGGTCTATTGGTTCAATGACTCCTTCTTTGCATTTTCCAATAGGTCCTTTACCATTATATCCTATTTGTTGCATGATTAAGTAGCCCTTTCCATATAGGTGTGTTGGTAGAACTATGTCCAGAGTAGCTGCTCTATTATCTTCTTCCTCATCTTTGTATAACCAGCTAAGGATGTCCTTTTCCTCTTATTCATGTGCTAGAGTGCCAAGTTGGATTAAGGTACCATCAAATTTGGTGATGGGTTGAGTTACCTAATGTGTTGATGTTGTAGGTAATCCATGAGATTTGGGTGATGCTGGTAAGTTGGCCAAACACATGGGTTCCAAAGAGTATTCCCCCATGCCTTGTTCTCTGATTTGCATTTTCTACTTGAAATCTTCAGGCAATGATTTAGACTTTGTTTTTTGTGGATCTGATGTTGAGGATTTCTGTTTTTCCCTATTATGGGGAACCAAACTATCCTGGGCTACCCCCATTGTGTTGCAATGTTGAAATGGATTGTGATCAGTAGATATAGAGACCTCTTGTCTGTTGTAAGGAAATTTTACACACTGGTGATACGTAGAAGGCACTACTTGCATTTCATATATCTAGGGTCGACCTAATAAAATATTATACTTCAGGTCTATGTCTAAGACCTGACACATGATATCCTTTTGTACTGGTCCAACTTGAATGGGTAACATCATGATTCCTTTAGATGACCTTTCTTCATCATCATATGCTTTTATGGTAATCTTTTTACGTGGATCAATAAACTCCTCAGAGAAGCCTAATGCACAGATAAGTTTTAGGGTACATATATTAAGTCCAACTCCTCCATCTATCAAGACTCGTTTTACTCGGTGTTTATAGATGATAACTTCAATATGGAGAGGAGTGTTATGAGGATGACTTAAGGAAGTATTATCATGCTCTAAGAAGGTGAGATTATGAGGCCTTGTCATATGAGTGACCATGGCTTAGAATTTGTCAGCATCTAGATCTTGAGGCACATTGGTTTCCAACAACGCTTGTTCTAATATGTCCTTGTGTTTTGGCGACAGTTTTAACAATTCTAGTATAGATATTTGAGTAGGAGTTTTGGGCAGTTGGCTGACTAAATCATATTGGATTTTTGGTGTAGTTTTCATTGTTGTTGTGTGGCCCTTCAAGACATATTTCTGAGCTCTAGTTGTTACATTGATAGATTCATGATTATGCTGGTCTTAGATTGTGATGACATTTACATGATTGTCTTCAGCTGATATGTGATTGATGGTGTTATTGTAGATGTGATTGACACGAGCCCCACGTGTATTGTTCAAGGTTGAAGCTCCATCTTTCTTGTAGTTTGGAAGAGGATTTTTAAAGGCTCCATGGTCACCATTTATCTTGAGACCATCCACCGTTAAATCACCTCTATCAATCATATCTTGAACAATGTTTTTCAATCTCATGCAATCCTTCGTTCGATGACCTTTGTTGCAATGAAAATAACAAAAGTGTGTCATTCTACCAAGGTGGTTTGATTTGTGGTTCATAGTTACTGATTGCGGGCAAAGAGATAATCTTGTTTGCCAGGAGTTCTCTAAATGCTGACTCCAGGGATTGTCCTAGTGGTGTGAAGACACATTTTTGGAAATTGTTGGTTCCATCTCGTGAATTGTTATTAGGTCCTCGATTTGTGGTTTTGTTTTGAGTATCATTGGTGTTGTTGTGTTGGGTTGACCTTGATTGGTATTCGGTGCGTATGTGTTAGCATCTGGGTTGGCACCTTTAGGATTCTTCGTAGCTTGAGGATTTCCTGATAATGCGAGTACTGGTTGTTTAGATTTTGGATCATGTGATTCATTGTCGCCTTCATTTCCATTGTTTTTGTTTCGAGTCCAGAATCTAGATTTGTCTAAGTTGTTGTTGTTTTGGTTATTTTAGTTTGATGAACTTGTTCCTTCTTTGAAGAATTTGAGCATTCCTTTCTTGACACATGCTTCTTCTACTTGAATGTCATTTTCAATCAGTTTAGCGAAAGACGGTATGCATTGGAGTTTGAGCCTATAACTCATCTCACCATTCAAGTTGTCAATGAAAATTTCCATTTTCTCTTTTTCAGGAATATCTCGAGGATATCATGAAACCATACGTCACCAACGTTGAAGGAATACCATGAACGTTTCATTATTTTTTTGTTTGGTGTTACAGACGTCTAGCATGGTTATAGCATGTTGAATGTTATAGGAATATTGAGTGATGAATTTGTTGACTAGTTCGTCAAATGATCTGACTGGAGGTGTGATTTTGGATAACCATTCCATTGTTTGTCCTCCCAAACTTCTTGGGAATAACCTCATCAGATAGGTGTCGTCATGAGTGAATTCAAGGCTCATGGTACAGAATTTTGTAATGTGATCACGGGGATCGCTTTTCCCATCATACTTGTCAAATTTAGGCATGTCTGAATTCGGAGGAAAAGGGATCATGTGCAACCTTCTGTCAAATGGATAAGGACAAATTTCATTTAGTGAATACTGTACGGTTGTCCCTTGTTGCATGTCTTGCATTTGTCTTTGTAACATTTGCATTTGTTGAGTAAGGGAAACCAAAGGCGCATTGTTTTACCGAGGGAAGAGTTTTTCCCTTGCATTAATCCTGGGTTAAAATGGTGTATGGAACGGTATGTTTTGCTCGAGGATGTGTTGCTCAGGGATGTTTTGCCCTAGTGTATGTTGTTCTGTTATGTTTTGTTCAAGAATATCTTGTTCAGGGTCGCGTGCTCCCCCTTCTCATTGTCATTCTTGATATTCGTAATGTTGAGATCTTGTTCTAAACATGTCTGTGTCAAAGTCTTCAGGGAGTTTAACCCCTTTGCTTGTGAGCATGAGCAATTATTTTTCCTTGTCATTTTCCATGAGTCTTTCCACAAGTTTTTGGAATGAAGCACTTTCTTGGCATTCCTGAAGAAGTTCTTCAAAAATTTCAGTATCCTCTAGATGCGGACCTTCAAAAGGATTTGATAACCTCCGATTCATACTAGATTCTGCTTGTGCCTCGCTTTGTTTGTTTTGTTGAGAGCGAGTAACATGCATTTTAATAGAAACTTTTTGTGACAAAGGGGACAAAATCCTCTTCGATATGTTGCTCCGGGGTTGGTGGTTCAAATCGGGGTGTGTTGTAAGTGATGCACTCGTCGGGAAAGAATGTCGGATTGATCTTTCCTCCATGGTTTATGATTTGACTAAATGTAGATTTTTGACAATATGCCCTAGTCTTCAAAGGCTCTTTGTCAAATTCTTTGGATTTGTTCTAGATATAATGTTTGACGTGATGAAGGAATGTTCGATGAGATTTGAAGAGTTGACGATTGATGTATAAAAATTTATTTCTTTTGACAAATTTGGAAAAACTTGGTTGTTGTTTCTTCAATGTGGTGTTACGATAAATATTCTTTCTTCTCAGAATATGGGGATTAGTCATGCATAAGTGATTTAATGGTTTCCTTTGAATTGTTTTGGATTTATTTGATCTTGTTTCAAAAACTCAAGTTTTACTTTATCAAAGTGAAGGTTTAGGTGCCCCCTCACGACAAAGCGTGTCAAATGATATGGATAAAGTCTCCCGATATGGAAACTTGATTTGACAACCTGAGATTTTGAACAAGTGTTTTAGAGATATAATCCGTGAGATAATAAAGGACCTATTCATCACTTGCGATGATGTTTCCCGATTTTGATAGGATAGATATGTTTATCGTGCGATCAGTTTTGGATTCTGGACAACCTTTTTTTTGACACGAAATTTTCTCAAGAAATAGTTTTGAACGCTTTGTTTTTTATACTCTAGTTTGATGAAGATGAAGCTGATGAAAGGATGCTCTCAAAAATGCTTTCTAAATTTTCAAAAATTTTCCACTATTTTGCACCCTGTTTTTCTGGGTTTGATCACACACTAAAATAGATACCGAATACACTACAAAAATTTCTTGATGCACTAGGGAAAAGACCCCATGCACTAGGCTGCCCCCAGTTATGCGCTAATTGGTTGAGACTATTAAAATGGTTTTTTGTTTTTCTCAAAAAGTCATGCGCTAATATGGGCCTTCCACGCGCTAACTGATAAACCTGGTGCACTAGTTTTTGACTCCTAAGCGCTAAGCTAATGTTTCAACGTGCTAACTATTTCTGACTATTTCTAAATTTTGATGAAGTGCTACTATGAATATTTTACGCGATAAAGATAGGCTTTGATGTGCTAAAGGATGGTTCCGAAGCACTAAGGAGTTGCTCTTACGCACTAAACTGCCCTGTTTTGATTGTTTTCTGTGATTTTGGTGTTTTGTCTTAGGTTTTCAATGTTGATGGATGATTTTCTGAAGTAACAAATGCAAACACAGCACAAAATACATAACCATTTTTGCTTAATCTAAACAGTAAGTGTATATTCTGCGAGGATGTGTTCAAATCCCCAATGTTTTAACAGGTTTGGTTACAATGAATACACTTCCAAAAAGACTCTTTATTCAAGGGTCATAAGTAATACCATAGCCCACTAGTCTCGATACTCTGTCAGCTCAAACAGTCGTGTCACCCCCTAGAGGGTGCCCAATTTTTTGTCTTTTGCCAGAAATTAACTCAAAGTGAATTGCTTCACAATTGAGTAGTTATCTGGGGAGATATATGGTGAGCGATCTTGGGGGCGGATTCTTCCCCACCCTTGCACTATGATATTACAAATGTCTGGTTATTGACTCGGCTCAAGGTTTCTATTTCTAAGGTTCGTAATCAGGCTTCTTGTTCGACCGTCAGTGATAAACTCCCTTAGGAGACTTCCCAACCTTTAGAACAAAGGCTTTAAGTATCTCGAGGATACTGGGGGAAGGCTAATCATTGCGTGCAACCGTTGAAAAGGACTTTCATCACTTTCCACTTTTGATTATAATGGGTTGGAACACTTGGTGTCAAAGTTGTTTCCCACTTAGGTCATTCCCTTCACACTGGCCATAAATGGCTTTAAGAGTTGATTTCAACCCCTCGGGAAGGCAGGCCTGCTAAAGGGTTTTATTTACTTGAAATACTAAAAGCATAAGAGTAGTCTAGTTTTTTATCACCCAGTTAAGGGGAGAGCATATACCTTCTACTTTTGAGACAAAGCAATCAAGTTGTTCTTTTTATCCTATCAATTCAGTGATTTTCTAAGATCTATATGGAGATGTCGCTCCACAAAAACATGGTGTTTATTTTATTTCGTCAAATCAGTGATTATCTAATCTAGGAAAAGAACCTAGTCAACAAAGCAAAACTTCAATTTGGTCAACAAAGAAAATCAGCAAAAGGGGAATAACTTCCCTCTTTGATTGTAACTGACTTTTGTGACTTTGTGTGATTCTTTACTTTTCCCAAATTTAAAGATGGATCCTTTTATGCACCAAAGGATGGTGAAATTCTTTTTAGGCCCTTGGCAAAAATAAAAAATTTTATTGTTCTTTTTAGAGCCCAAATTGAGAAATTTTCTCCTAGTAAAGCAAGAAAAATTTTGATTGTTGTTCGTTTTACTTGCCCAAAATAAAAGTGAGTTCAGTTTTATTTAAATAAGAAAAAAAAAGAAATCTGAATTTTGCCTAACTTAGAAAAGTTAGTAAAAATTTAAACTACTTTAATTCTAGCCTAAATAGATTCAAAACCTACAATCAAATGTTAGTACCTGCAGAAAACCAGTCAATTTGTTAGCAAAAAGGTGAATTCCGTGGAATTCTACAAGTCTAAATTTTAATTTCTGTTACAAATTAGCTCTTTGTTTTCTATTTGCGATGCGCTACAGAACAGACTACATGTGCTACAAGATGACTGTAATGCGCTACTCTGTTTCTCTAATGTGTTGTTTTGTATTTCTGATGCGCTACTCTGTTTTCCAGATGTGCAACTCTGTTTTCCTCCCGCGCCAAGACCGACAGGAAAATGTTAGTGAGGACGATGTGCTAAGCTAACGATGTCACGTGCTAGATGATGAACCCCACATGCTGAACAGAAAATGGGATGCGCTATACTGTTAACCGAATGTGCTAGGAAATGTTTCCCACTTGCTGATTCTTGTTTCCCGCAGACCTGCAAAAGTGGTTAAATTCAAAAACCAATTTGATATATGGGGTCTGGCCCCACGGTGGGTGCCAGAAATGTATGCGGGAAAAGCAGGCCGATAGAACTCAATATGTGGAAAACGAAGCTCAAAGAGGCTTTGCTCACACACCCACATGACTTCTTGGTGCAAGCTATGGAGTCATGAAGTATGGCTCAGCATCCCAAGGTTGGTTCCATGGTTCTCTATCTCACAAGGTCCCTCAAACCAATTTCTTTGCTCTCAGATCACTGAGCAAAGTGGTTTAGGGATGACAAATGCAAGAACCATGGATGCTTTGGTTGATTTTAAGATGAAATGCATCCTAAGTTACACATGATCCTATAAATGCAATAAACTAGTTATAAGATGACAAGATTAGTAACAAGACTATCTTAGCATGCTATATTAGTCTATGATTAAGCTAAATGATAAGGAAAATACTCTAAACATGCATATTTAGATTAATTCCTATTGAAAAGAGAGGCTAAATGATGAGCACAAATGATATATTAAAGATTGGATGGATTTTAGTATAAGTGTGATGCTAAAGACTTGGATGATGAAAAATGGAGGAATGAGAGCTCTATTTATAGCAAAAATAGGGCAATGGATGGTCAGGATTGAAAGAGGTAATCAAGGGTTGAGTTTGAAAGTTGTCAATCCATGTTTATAATTGGCACCAATGAAATGGTGACAATTGTCAACATAAGGCTGGTTGAGAGGAGATGTAAGAATCATTAAATGCTTGAGAAGACCTCATGGTTACCTTAGGGGGTAAGGGTTAAGGTTAGGTTAAGGCTAGGTTAGGGTTATCCAAAGGATAAACTCTTGTGCAAAAGATTAAGGATAACCATGGTCAAAGAAATAAATGCTTGATGAGACCCTTGAGTTACATGGAGGTTGAGTTTAGGTAAATTCTTTAATCATGCTAGAGGGTTGAGTTAACCATTAATGGTTTGGGAGACTTTTAAAGTTAAGTGGTTGAAGCCTTTAAGGGTTTTCAAAGACTTTGAGGGTTTGAGAAGTGACTTCCCCTTGCTTAGGGATGTGACAAAGTTTAGGAAATGGGTTAGGTTAATTTAGAAGTGATTAGAAGAGTCTAGAAGGGGTTAGGAATAGGGTTTAGGAAGCAAGTGGGAGATGTAGGATTTTGCAAGTGGATGAAGGGATAATAGGATTTAATTGAATAAAATGAATTTAATTCAATTTGGTTGTAATTTGGGGAAATCAAATAAATTAGATTTATTCAATTTAGGATAAACTATTTAATTAAATTTGAATTTAATTAAAAGTGGATAGAAGGGATTTAAATGAATAAAATGATTTATTCATTAAATGTAAAAAGAGGCCTAGTGAATTTAATTTAAATAAATTGAGTAATTTACTTAATTTAAATAGAGGAATGTGGGTGATTTAATTAAATTGGATTTAATTAAATAGAGGGATGAACATAAAATATTCATTTAGGAATATGGTCATTTTTATACGTCTACACCTATTAAAGGGAGTTGTGATTCTTATGTTATCATTGATATCAACATGTCTATTATTGTCATTGATCTCACTATGTGTGGTAGTTGCAATTGTTCTTCTATGAAAACTCTGTATATGGTCCAAAAATGAGTGTTGAGATGTTGTTATGATGTATGGGGGTGATGTTGAGTTAGTATGAGGTATATTTTCAAAAGGCTAATGTATTGAAAGTTTCAATATGTAGGAATATGTATTTAAATGCCTTCATAGAAGAATTCTCTACATTCATTCAATTATTTTATGTTGTTGTCTTGTGATTTTGTATATAATGTCTACGCTCTATGGATGTTGGACTATCATATTTTTAGGTACTTAGTTGCTTAGATGAGGTAGTTGGTTGTGGTAGTTTGGTGACAGTGAGGTCATCTATCAAGACTGGTTTGTAGAATACTCTACATTTCTCCACTATGGCGATTCAAGTGTTGCTACTTGGAGGATATGTTCATATGGTTCATTTAGTGTTCTAGTTCAGATTTATATTGTTATTTTGTTGGGAAAGTGAAGTTAAATATTGTTCTATTTTCAATGGTATAAGCTATGTTGGTCTTTGGTTGACTCAGCTAGTGTATCTTATTTGGATCATACATTTTTGGTCTGGATATGTTTTGGAAGTTGAGTTATAATGTTGTTATGGCTCTCACCATGGTATGCATAGATACACATTGAGTATTTTGCATGGGATGATTCTTTTAGGTCATTTGGTTAACGTGTTTCATTGTTGTTATACATATTACATTTGATGTCGACTTTGGTGTGTGCTCTAGCATGTGTGATTCGTTGGAATCAACTTTGGAAGATGCATTGTGATGTATTTGGGTCCACTTTATCTCCTAGAGTGGACCGCATTGTGTATTTTTGGTCCAGGTGGTCGACTTTATGTAATTCATGTATATTCTATCTATGCCCGACCTAGTTGAGAGTGTCAATGTATAATCTTGTATAAATGAAAGTGTGGATGTGTGAATTGGAGTGCAGATTGTTGTGAATTAGATGTGAATGATATGAAATTATTAGAAGTGTGAATTTTAGTTTTTAACGAGCTTTGATGATCATTTCTTTAGTGCAACAATGTGTTGAGGTAGTGAATTAAGTCAAAGATGTTTGCCATGATATTGTTCGCTTGACATAGTGTTTCAAGGATAGTTTAATGATTAGGAGATCTTGTTCATTGTATTAGTCATTATTTCCTTGTACCTACTAAAAATAGTGAGTCCTTTGGTAGCCTATGTATTTCTTTGTATCTTTCCCTGGAGCAGTGCACTTCAGTAATGCAAGTCCTTTGTATCTTTCCCTAAGGTTGTGTACCTTAGTTTTGTAAATGTAATAATGTGCAATGAGAACCTTGTCCTTGAGCCTAAAACATTTTAATAATTTATTCATATTGTGAGTGTGACTCTCATCATGGTTTTCAACGTAAATTTGGTGTTCTTGTGTGTGTTGTGCTTTATGATTTCATGTTTCATGTTTGTAGAGATAAGATAATTGTGGTTTTAAGTTTAAAGGGTTATAAGTAAGTTGATTTAAGGTCATGATTTATTCACCCCCTCTTAATCCTATGGTGTTCTCAACATTATCTTTTTCCCATTTCCTATTTGTATATTAAGACAGTTCCCTAATGAAATAAAATGATGTGCATATGATGAGTGTTCCATATTAGAATGGGTACTTGGTTTTCTATGTCTAGGTTGTATTCTCCAAAATTCCCTATCTCAATACCTCACATAGGTTGAAATATTTTCTCTCAAATACTATTTAATAGGCATTTTGGATAGTTAATTTTATTGTGGATCCTTCTTATTTTGCAAAATACTCCTTATAGGTGATAACCTTGGTGGCATAGAGGACTCATTTGTTGGTAATGTTCCAGAATATCAAGCTTTGTCTGTCAAATGTCACACCTATGAGCTTCTCCACTTATGTGTTCTTCATTCCCTTTTTTTGGTGGTAGAGCTCCTCCTAAGAGTTTGGTGATGGCTTGAATAACCTCGTTTGTAATCCGATAGAGTTGGTCAAGGTAGTGAAACTCATCATGTGATCTACTTAGTACTATCTAGACCCATTCCTTCTACTTTGCAAAATCCATAAAATCCTTAAATTCATCTAGCTTATTTTCAGCTATCTAAGTGAAGTCTGCCTCATACTCGTTCTCATTGTTCTTCAACAATTTTTGGCATAACTCTTCGAAGGTTGTATGATATATATCCTCAAGGTATGAATAGATGTATTTTCTCATGTCTTTAGTATAAATAACATCGATGGGTACCCTATAAAAATCTCCAACAAGTTTAGTTTGTATGGCCTTAATGGGAATTTTTGAGTACTTAAGTCGGGGCTTAGTGGTAGCAAAGATCAGAGTAGGGGAAAGTGTTGTGTTGGTCTATAGCTAAGGTTGCAGTGTGTGCATAGGGTTTTGGAATGAAAATGTACTAAGTTGTTAATGTAGGAGTATAGAGAGTGTAGAGTAGAAATGTAAACTAAGAAATACAAGTAAACTATTGGAGTGATAGCATAGTCTTTTTATAGTTTTTCCTTAGTAGTCCCCTTGGTTCCTATAGTCATTGCATGAACTTTCATGCCATAATTTTCTTGTTAGATGCTATAAATAGTATTTTCTAACATTTGTCACCTATTTTTCCTAATCATTTAATGTCCACGTTATTACACTATGTTACAAAGGTTATAGCTTATGTTGGTAGGCTTTTTTAGTCTATCTCCTCAATATTGTGGCACATGTATTTATGGTTTTTTAATCGAGGTTACCAATTTTCCTTTGATTAGTGTGGACCCTATTTTATCGTGAGATGTGTATTTTAAAAAGTCTTTTGCAAGTCACCCATAATTTACAAGGTCTAGTGTGTTGGGACTTGGTTAGTTTACATATATCCATCTAGTGAGACCTAATTGGGACCTTATTCTAATTGTTATTATATCTAAAATTTGGATTAGTTTGGATTGAGAATGGTCTTCAGAAGCCATATACTCTTTAGGATGTAGCTTCAAGTTCACATTGCATCCATGTTTCTAATACTTCATCACTATCAATGCTATTAGTCTTTCTCTTAAGTTTTAGTTCTCCCCCTATGTTCAAATTTTTCTTATCCCATTCATCCAGAAGGCTAGAAATGGTATAAATATTTTTGACATCATCTTTGACTTGTCTAATTTGCAAAAGAGATCTTGTCCTAGGAGTCTATAATACCAGTCGAGTTCACAAACCATCTCAAACCAAGGCGTGATCAAAATGTGTTGAGAGGTTCCTTCATCTATATTACCTCAAATTCAAAATTGTTTGATTCCTTTAACATTAACCTTGGCATTCCTCCATGTGCCTAAAGTGTTCATTTCAAAGCCATCAGCAAAGCAAATATTCATGCATGTCTTAACTAGTTTTTGTCTGCCTAATTTTTACCATGTTGTAGAGGGTGTTATATTTAAGTCTTATCCTAACTCTACCATAACATATTTGAAATTATGATTATTAAATTGTACATTTATAAGGGACCTTTCTTCTAGTTTTGGTCCTCAAAAAGTTGATTTACTTGTGGTTGTAATACCCTAAAAATGGTCATCTAAACCATGAGCCCCTAATCTCGACAATATCACCAAGGTCCTAACCAAAGGCAATTAAATCAATCTTTAGCACACAATTAATTCTAAAATCATCAAATGTCACATGGCAAATTAATCAACCAATATTAATAAAATGTTTATTTAATTAATTAAATCATTCCAAGTAAATCATTTTAAACAATTATCTTATTTATTTTAATTAAATATCTTTTACATATTTAATTAAATAAATCAATTTGCCATTAAATCATCAAAAAGAGAAATTTAATTAAATAAATCAATTGAGCACAAATCTTCAAAAATAGAAATAAATAAAAAAAGGAATTAATTGACCAAGAAAGAATAAAAAATTTGAGAAAAGAAATCAATTGGAGATAATCTTGAAAAACAAATTAAAAATTGATAACTAATCTCAAAGAAAGCAATTAAAACAATTAAATATTAGAATTGAATGAAATAGAGAATAAATCATTTTTTCCTGATTTTATCTTAATTTTAGTTCAATTTCCTTTAAAACTGAGAAAAGCATCCAATCACATCAATTCACTTGGATTGTGCTTCCTCTTGGAAAATCTTGACCACTCATCATCATTTGATCTCAGCCATTGGTTTCTTTTTGAATTTTCTATAAATTTAGGCTCTCATCTCTCATTCAAGGATCCTAGAGGGTGGAGAATATATTGTTATTATGTTGTTTTTGCTCTAGGTTCATTGAGAATATTGCATTTTAATTATTTCATATTTATTAAATCATTTAGCTTAATATTGCTTAAATCTTGTTAGGTTAATCTTGCATCCATCTAGCATTAATATCATGCTCATATAGATTAAAATCCTTCGTCTTGGTGTTGTCTAGTCACTCGATTGCTTATACAAATATGAGAGCAATCTTATACTCGCATCTTTTAGAAGGCAATGGGTATTGCAGATATAGATACAGGTCCACTTTTCACACACACATTTCTAGCGCCAACAAAGAAAGAAGAAAAGTCAAAATTTATATGGGTTCCTAAGGAACTTGTACAAGCAATGCACTCTAAGGAACTACAAAAGCATCAAAAATTAAAAACCATGTGGATCCCTAAGTGACTGCTTGAAGCACAAAAGTTTACAGAAAAATCAAAATTGGCATCCAAAATTGTTGTTCCTCCATCCAAACCTTCCGAGTCTATTCCTCCATGACCTCCTTCATCCATTTTGGGTTCTTATGCCCCAAAATCTGTAACCTTTCCTCCATCCAAATCTCAAAATCTAAGATTCACTTCTCCTCCATATGTCCACCATCCCTCAAGGCGTGTGCCAATGTTGATCTTTCCAGCATTTCCATCTAGCCATACACAATTCTTCCAACATCCCATCCATTATCCAACACCTCTTTTTCACCCTTCCATCCCTCTTATCCAATCCTTTGCATAAATCCTTGCCCTAGTTTCATTTCATTATCCTACCAACATCTTTGAGCACACCTTCATATCCATGGTCTACTGCAACTCATATTCTAAGGCTACCATCCAAAGAAGCGAGACGCTGGTGTCCTTCTTCCATACCCTATCATGCCTCCAATATCTTCCAAAAAAAAAATGATGAAAAAGTGAAAAAAAAAGTAAAGAGAAATAAATTTGTCCTTGTGTGAAAACCACTTCTTGTGGCGCCTTGGGGAAGTACCATGATGAAAACCTAGCAAACGGGCGTCATACGTAATCCATTATCCTTTTGCACTTTACACTGGGGGCAAGACTGGTGCAGGAGCACCCTTGCAGACTCTTTCTCTTTCTTTGTCTTATTGGTGTTATGCTTCTTTATAAGCCATTGTATATAAAATAATGAACCATGTGCTCATAGGTCCTAGGTAGGGTCCTAGAGGAGATCTTAGGGGTCATGGGTCAAGATTGTGATTTTCTTGAAAATGGAGGGTAGGTGTGTCCTAGAGGTGTTTAGGGGTCCTTTATATCATGGTGGTGTCTTTAGGCTAGCCCATTGTGGGTCTAGGAATCAGGAAGAGCAACATTGGGAAAGTTGCTCAAAAGTTGCAAAAGTTGCATGACAACTTTTAAAAGTTGTCAAGCAACTTTTCCACCATGATGTCAAAATCCTTAGGTTGGCATGGACAACCCTAAATGTGGCACACTAACCAAGGTATGGGTAGTATAATATGTTACAAATCCTAAGTTAAAGGGTTGGATGTTAGAGATTGTACGGCTCAAGCAAACTGAATTGACTGTGCCTGCTTTTGGGTTACCAGTCAGTTTGAATGAAGTTACCGAGCAAACTAATGGATTGATTTGTGTGAAAACCTATGTGAAATGTCTTCTTTGGTGTATATATCTTCATTGTGAGTGATTATATTAGCTTTTTGTTTACCAGTTGAGTGTGTTTGTAAATAATTTGTAAGTTGCAGTCTTACTATCCAGTCTTGGACCGGTTTGAGCAAATGAAGTCTTAACTCCATTCCCCATTGTGGAACCACCATGAAACCATGGGATATGGATGTGAAGACCCTGTACTATAGTCCCAAGCAAGCAGAGCCCTTGGAAATGCAAGGAGTCCAAGCAAAGACCCATTCCTAGGCGAGACTGGATAGTGCTCGGTTAGGAATGGTTGTTGGTGGAGAGGTCTTGGAGAGAAAGGTTGATTAGTGGAGAGTGCATCCTTTGGAGGAATTGTAGAGGAGTGAGTGAAGCATAATTTGTGTGAAGGAGGAGCCTCCACCAATCCAAACAAGGTGGCTAGAATGCAAAACCTTCACTGTGACCCAGGCAGACTCTAAAAACCCTCACAAAAACCCTTGAAAACCTTTAAAATCCACCTAGTATAGTGTACAGACACTTGGAGGCCTAAAACCTAGAAAATCCTTGAATCCTTGCCAAATGAATGGTGGTCCTTTTTGGGATATTGGGTTGTTTGTGCACCGTTTGTGAGAGGGAGCCCTAGAAGACCGGTTAGGAGGCCTAATTGGTCCTAATCCTTGTAGCCCTTTTTGAAGAAAAAAACCCAAATTTGTGAAATCGGTAAGGGGTTAGAATCTTGAAACCTCTTGGGGGCTCATGAATGGGTGGATAGACCATGAAATAGACCTAAAACAACCTTGCTAAGACCTTGGAAGGTGTGGAACAAAATTAGCCCTTTTTAGCCATAGTAAGGGGTTTTGAGTCTCATGAGTAGGTGAGACCTTAGGAGCAGTTTTGCAACTCATTGGTGGGTGGATTGGGCATGGTCAGGGGATTTCTCAAGCAAAGGGAAGTCTTAGAGACCCTAGGGTGTGTAGAGAACACCGGGTGATCCAAGGAAAGGATCTAGGAGCATAGACTAGGCTAGTCTATCCCAAACCCCATCCCATCAGATCGGTATCAGAGTGAGTAAAAGACTTGTTGGACGGTGTATGTCTCTATATACTGGTGAATCAGTAGGGGAGAGTAGAATGGTTACTAATGCAGAGCTGGCTAGAGAAGTGGAAGAACAGAAGGAGAAAAATAGACTCCTTGAAGTAGCTATGAGTGAGATAAGGGATAAACTGCAGGAAGTGGTGGATCAGAGGACACATGAACCTTAGGATGAAGACACCAAGGGTAAAGGCAAGAAGACTATAGACATAGATGACATCATCCCTGAACCAGATCCTTTTCTCAATGAAGAACCATTTGTAAAGGCTATTAAGGCCTTGAACACCAAAGCTTTTGAAGGATTGCCACATTTCAGTGGAAGAATGGACATAGACACTGTTATGGAATGGATTGAGGGCATGGAAAACCACTTTGAGTGTGAAGGAGTGATAAAGGCTTAGAAGGTTAAAGTTGCCAAATCAAGATTGAGGGGAGCAACTTTGACATGGTGGAAGTACCTGCAAGAAGAGAGAGTTAGTATGGGAAAGCTACCTATTGCAAATTGAAAAGCTATGGTGGGTAAGATTAAGGAGAACTACTTACCAGAGGATTATGAAGTCCAGCTTCATAAGAAGAGACAAGGATTGAAGCAGAAGGATCTTGATGTGGCCTCCTACATAGAAGAGTTTCAAAAGCTATGTCTAAGATCTAAAGTCCAAGAAGATGAATCCATTAAGGTGGCTAGGTATCTAAGTGGCCTAAAGTGGAACATTCAAGAGGAGATAAGCCTATGGACTCCTACTACTATCCAGAACTATCATCAGCTTACTGCCAAGGTAGAAGAGAGAAACAAAAGGAAAGGAGACTCCAATAACAGGGGTAGAGGCAGAGGTAGAGATCAAGTGAATCACCGAGGTGGTTACCAAAGCAAGGCAAATGAGCAGAGGACCCAAGGATAAGCCAAGTTGACTGAACATGGCAGTGAAACCAATCCTAGAGGAGGACACTCTAGAGGAAGAGGTGCACAAGGTGGTCCAAGTAGGGGCAGATGTACTGATAGAGGTAACTCCTACTTTGCAACAATGAAGTGTTACAATTGTGGACAATTGGGACACCCGACATATAGATGCCCTGACAAGCCTACATCATCAAACAGTGGAAAGAGGGTTGCTTATGCACATGAAGACTCTTCAAGAAGCAAGACACTTGAGGTGGACCATATTAAATCAGAGATTGGAGAAAATCTGATGTTCAATAGGGTCTTGATAAGACAGCCAGTCAAGAGTGAACCTAAGCATAGGAGAGCATTGTTTAGGGTGAGATGCAAGATTCTTGGTAAAGTGTGCAAGGTGATAGTTGATTCAGGCTCAACTGACAATATCATATCAGAAGAGGCAGTTAGGAAGCTGAAACTCACAAGGATACCCCAAACTAACCCATACAAGGTGACATGGTTGAATCATGAGCAGAGTGTGTTCGTCAATGAACAGACTTGGGTATAGATTTCTATTGGAGGATACAAGGATAAGATCCTTTGTGATGTGTTGCCTATGGATGCATGTCACTTATTGATAGGAAGACCCTGGCAATTTGATAGGAAGGTGATCTATGATGGAGAGAAGAACTCCATATCATTCAAGAAGGATAGCAAGACCTTCAAGATTCAGTCTTTGACAGAGAATGAAGAAGGAACTTCAAAGACACCTAGTGTCTTAATGGCTACTGGTAAAGAGTTTTTGAACTTGCTACATGAGGAGGAGATAGTAAAGTGTGCCATATTTGTGAAACCAAAGGAGGAAGAAGCTAAGTTGCAAACAAAAATACCCAAGGAGGTAAAGCAAATGTTGCAAGAGTATAAGGATATAGTGAGTGATGGAAAACTTGCAACACTCCCACCTAGAGGTCTATAATTCATCAAATAGACTTTGTTCTAGGTGCATCCTTACCTAACAAGGCTGCATATAAGCTCACACATGATCAGAATAAGCAGCTAGTAAGGCAAGTGCAGGAGTTATTGGAACAAGGACTGACTAAGAAGAGCATCAGCCCATGTGTAGTCCCGGTAGTGCTAGCATCAAAAAAAGGAGGTAAGTGGAGACTTTGCACTAACTCAAGAGCAATTAATAGGATTACCATAAGGTATAGGTTTCCTATTCCTACAATAGAGGATCTAATGGATTGTTTAGGAGGGGCTATGTATTTCACCAGATAAGAATTAAGGAGGGTGATGAGTGGAAGATTGCTTTTAAAACCACAGAAGGATTGTATGAATGGCTTGTGATGCCATTTGGACTCACCAATGCTAAAAGCACCTTCATGAGGTTGATGAATGAAGTGTTGAAGGATTTCATAGGCAGATTTGTGGTGGTGTACCTAGATGATATTCTCATCTATAGCAGAATTAAAGAAGAGCACCTTGAGCATTTGAGGTTAGTCTTAGAGAGGTTGCATGAGGAGAAGCTATCCATCAACCTAGAGAAGTGTGACTTCTTGAAACAAGAGCTGGTTTACTTAAAATTTGTAGTGTCTAAGGGAACCTTGAAGATGGATCGAAGCAAAGTGGAGGCAATTTTAAATTGGCCTGCACCTAAAATAGGGACTGAATTTAGAAGTTTCCATGGATTAGCTCACTTCTATAGGAAGTTTGTGAGGAATTTTAGTGGTATATGTGCACCAGTCCTTGACACCATTAAAGGAGGTCTTAAAAACAAGTTTAGATGGACTGAGCAGGCTGACAAAGTATTTCAGTTGTTGAAACAAGAAGTAGCCACAAAACCTATCCTTCTCCTACCTACGTTTGATAAGCTATTCACTTTGGAGTGTGATGCAAGTGGAATTGCAGTGGGTGGTGTGTTGAGTCAAGAGGGAAGACCTGTGGCATTTTTCAATGAGAAACTTAATGAAGCAAAGAAGAAGTACTCAGCCTATGACCTAGAGTTATATGCATTAGTGCAGTCACTAAAGAAATGGAGGCATTACCTACTTCCAAAAGAATTTGTGGTGTTCACAGACAATCAGGCATTGAGTTACATTAATACTCAAGAGAAGCTAAGCAATAGACATTTGAAATGGATGGAATATCTCCAATCCTTCACCTTCACCATCAAGCATAAGAAGGGGCAACTTAATAAGGTGGCAGATGCATTAAGTAGGAAGTTGTTGACAGTTCAAGAACTACAGTTGCAGAGCATAGGCATACAAGGTTTCAAAGACCTCTATGAAGGAGATGAAGACTTCTCATCAGCTTACAAGGTTTGCAAAGAATTTGAAAACCATTTCTATGGTGAGTATGTAGATTACACTCTCCAAAATGGTCTCTTGTTCAAAGGTAACCAGTTGTGTGTACCTAGAGGATCCATGAGGGAGAACCTCATCCAAGAGAAGCATAATGGTAGTTTGAGTGGACACTTTGGGATTAATAAGACCCTAGATTTAGTACAGAGGTACTACTATTGGCCAAAGTTTCCAAGAGATGTAAAGAGGTATGTAGAGCAATGTGGAGTATGCCAAAGAGCAAAAGGGGGATCAAGCAATGCTGGTCTTTATCAACCATTGCCAGTCCCTAATAGACCTTGGGAATGTATAAGCATGGACTTTGTAGTAGGACTTCCCAAGACTAAAACAGGTATGGACAACATCTATGTGGTAGTAGATAGATTTTCCAAGATGAGTCATTTTATCCCATGTAAGACTACACATGATGCAAGCTATGTTGCACATCTCTTCTTCAAAGAGATTGTTAGGATTCATGGACTCCCTTTAAGCATTGTTTCAGATAGGGACAGAAAGTTCATGGGTCATTTTTGGCAAACATTATGGGGGAGACTAGGAACTAACTTGTCATTTAGCTCAGCTTACCATCCACAAACATATGGTCAAACTGAAGTCATCAATAGAGTGTTAGGCAACTTGTTAAGGTGTCTAACTAGGGAATATGGTCAGACATGGGACCTTATCATTCCTCAAGCAGAGTATGCATATAATGGTAGTGTGAATAGGACCACTGGTAAACGTCCTTTTGAGGTTGTATATGGCAGACATCCAAGGGGAGTATGTAAGTTAAGAGACCTTAGTACCTTGGAGATGAAGAGTGGGCAAGAAGAGGACTTCACTCAAACCATCAAGGAAGTTCAAGAGCAAGTTAAGAAGGCCATCCTTGAATCCACTCAAAAACTAAAAGCCAAAGTGGATGAGAAAAGGAGAGAAGTTTAGTTCAAGGTGGGTGACTATGTGATGGTCCATTTGAGTAAAGCTAGGATGCAAAGTGGTAAGCCTACCAAACTGCAGATGAAGAGGGTAGGACCTTGTCAAATTCTGGCAAAATATGGTGAGAACGCCTATAAGGTTGATTTACCTTCAAACTTAGCCATTTCACCAGTCTTCAATGTTGCTAATCTAGTAATGTACAAGGGAGAGATAGCAGAGCAAACTAAGAACCAGGCCAAGGTGTTACAAGACTTAGATGTAAACACCTTACCTCAAGTGAACAGGCCTAAAGTAGAGGAGATCTTGGAATCAAGGGTGAAGAAGTCTACTAGACACCAAGTCTACATGGAGCACTTAGTGAAATGGGCAGATCAACCAGTATCTGAAGCTACATGGGTGGAGGAGAGCAGGTTCAAGACACTTGGAATAGACCCGACTCTCATCTCTTCTTATTTTTCTTAGTTGTGTGTAGAGGGGGAGTATGGTGTAGGAGCACCCTTCTAGACTCTTTCTCTTTCTTTGTCTTATTGGTGGTATGCTTCTTTAGAAGCCATTGTATATAAAATAATGAGGCATGTGCTCATAGGTCCTAGGTAGGGTCCTAGAGGAGATCTTAGGGGTCATGAGTCAGGATTGTGATTTTCTTGAAAATGGAGGGTAGGTGTGTCTTGGAGGTATTTAGGGGTCCTTTATATCATGGTGGTGTCTTTAGGCTGGCCCATTGTGGGTCTAGGAGTCAGGAAGAGCAACATTGGGAAAGTTGCTCAAAAGTTGCAAAAGTTGCATGACAACTTTTAAAAGTTGTCAAGCAACTTTTCCACCACGATGTCAAAATCCTTAGGTTGGTTTGGACAACCCTAAATGTGGCACACCGATTGAGGTATGGGTAGTATAATATGTTACAAACCCTAAGTTAAAGGGTTGGATGTCAGAGATTGTATGGCTCAAGCAAACCGAATTGACTGTGCCTGTTTTTGGGTTACCAGTCAGTTTGAATGAAGTTACCGAGTAAACTAATGGATTGATTTGTGTGTAAACCTATGTGAAATGTCTTCTTTGGTGTATATATCTTCATTGTGAGTGATTATATTAGATTTTTGTTTACCGATTGAGTGTGTTTGTAAATAATTTGTAAGTTGCAGTCTTATTGTCCAGTCTTGGACCGGTTTGAGCAAATGAAGTCTTAACTCCATTCCCTGTTGTGGAACCACCATGAAACCATGGGGAATGGATGTGATGACCCTATTATAGTCCCAAGCAAGCAGGGCCCTTGGAAATGCAAGGAGGCCAAGCAAAGACCCATTCCTAGTCGAGACTGGACAGTGCCCAATTAGGAATGGTTGTTGGTGCAGAGGTCTTGGAGAGCAAGGTTGATTAGTGGAGAGTGCATCCTTTGGAGGAAGTGTAGAGGAGTGAGTGAAGCAGAATTGGTGTGAAGGAGGAGCCTCCACCAATCCAAACAAGGTGGCTAGAATGCAAAACCTTCACTGTGACCCAGGCAGACTCTAAAAACCCTCACAAAAACCCTTGAAAACCTTTAAAATCCACCTAGGATAGTGTACGGACACTTGGAGGCCTAAAACCTAGAAAATCCTTGAGTCCTTTCCAAATGAATGGCAGTCCTTTTTGGGAGATTGGTTTGTTTGTGCACCATTTGTGAGAGGGAGCACTAGAAGACCAGTTAGGAGGCCTAATTGGTCCTAATCCTTGTAGCCCTTTTTGAAGAAAAAAACCCAAATTTGTGAAATCAATAAGGGGTTAGAATCTTGAAACCTCTTGGGGGCTCATGAATGGGTGGATAGACCATGAAATAGACTTGAAACAACCTTGCTAAGACCTTGGAAGGTGTGGAACAAAATTAGCCCATATTAGCCATAGTAAGGGGTTTTGAGTCTCATAAGTAGGTGAGACCTTAGGAGCAATTTTGCAACTCATTGGTGGGTGGATTGGGCATGGTCAGGGGATTTCTCAAGCAAAGGGAAGTCCTAGAGACCCTAGGGTGTGTAGAGAACACCAGGTAATCCAAGGAAAGGATCCAGGAGCATAGACTAGGCTAGTCTATGCCAAACCCCATCCCATCAGATCCATCCATGTATATCCATCTATTATCCTTTTTCCTACATTATCCTTCATCCTCCATTATCCCTCATTTACTCTATCCACGTTCATATCCCTTTTCCACCTTTGATCTTGACAAGGTTAAGGATCTTTACAAGCTTCATGTGTCCTATCTATTACACTTGATCTAGACCCTTTAGCTCCTCTCCATTGCTCACTTACATCCTTCATTTCCACCTTTGATCTTGCTTATCCTATTTGTCCCCTATCCAAATCTATCCCTTGGTCTTTATCAACACTATGGACAAAATGCAAAAACATGTTTTCCACAAACCTCTTGACATGGCCACTTCTTTGGACCAAATGGCTTCGTTACACTATATCATCGCTTTACATCACTAAAATCCTTTCTTTAAATTGTTAAAATCCTTGGTTTACATTGTGAGATAGTCCTTGAAAGCGTCCACCATCATCCGCTTATCCATTCATGTACTCAAAATCCCTTTTTCATTGCTAGACACTAGGAGCAAACATTAAAACTCCTAAAAATCAAAAAAAGTCCTGAAGAAATTCAAAAAAAGAAAAAAAAAATCCAAAAAAAAAAAGGAAAAAGGAAAAAGAGAGAAAATGCCTTGGTGAAAACCTGGTAAACAGGCACCTTGGTAAAAAACAAAAATGAATCTTTGCCAAGCAGGTGAAAACCTAGCAAACAGGCACCTCTTGTACTCAAGCACTCCATCTATCAACGCAATGTTGGCATTCTCATTTTCATGCATAATTTTTTTCGCTTGTACATATGTTTCGGTCACTTTTATGACATCCTAGTTTGTTGGGACCCTCATGGCTTGAACTGATTAGCGTCCTAGTCATAGGTTAATCGACAGAGCACATTACATGTCCTAAGCAGTATCAACCAAGTCAACTTTACATCAGTGATACCCGGTCATTCACTCTGAGTCAGTCACTTGTCTCCTGACTATTGAAGAGTTTTATAACTGAATACACAAGCAAAACAACATAATGGAAAACAATCACTAAACAGTTTGAGCTATGCATGAAAATTTTCTGTGTGTTGTCTTTTATATTGGTTTTCGATTATTATCCCTCTGAGTAACTCGAGGAAGTCTATTGTGACTAAGAGGAGCAAGGATTGGGGGCATAATATTTTCTTTGTTTTCTACTTGTAGGAATGATCCCAATGATCTAAAAACATCTAAATTAGTTGGGTGTCTGTGATAAGAGCCTTCACATTAAGGTGAAATAACCACACATACCTCGACTCCGCTTATTTGAATGCTACAGGGAGGTTCCCATCATTTCTTTGTCTGTTTTGAGGGAATTTCTTTATTGTGCAATCCGGGTCCATGCGTAATCTGTCCAAGGATATGAACAAAAAAAAAAAGGGTCATTGCGGACAAGATAATTAATATTGCACATGCAAAGAAAGGAACTCTACTCTGTCTGCTATAATTGTAAAATGCTCAATGATGAAAATTAAGCTTTTCAAATGCAGTGACTAGGTTTCGGTTGCATCTCATTTTGCATCTCATCTTGCATTTCATTCTTCATCTTGTGAATTTAGAGTGATTTCGGTATGGTAACACTGATTTATTTATCTTCTGAATGAGAAGTTGGAAGCATCATCATTTCTCAGCTAGGTGGTCTCTTTTTCATCATCGTTTCTTCAATCGAGTACTTGTGTATTGAGATGTTAGCTGCATACATGAGCATCTTCTATAGATTCATACATTCATTATCACTTATTTGCATTCATATTATTGCATGAAGAAAAATAAACATTTGCATTACTAGTTACTCATTCTCCTCATTTATTTGCATAAAAAGAAACATAAATAAACACCCATATTCCATTTGCACACATTCATCTATACTAAAAAGAAATGCATACATATAGAATAAAGCATATAGAACAATATCTCATAATCCATCATCACAAGTACAATGAAATCAAATCATGAGCTTGTAAATCGGTTGTCCTGAGTCCATTTTCAGGATCAAAATCAAAATCCAATGTCAACTCTCTCATAGAAATTTCACAAAATTTGGACCACTTAGCACTTTTCACCAAATTCTCTTTCTTTAACTTTGCGCTCAATTTCAATGCTGAATCTCAATTTAATTTCTACAAATCAACTTTGCGCTCAATTTATTATCAATCAACGCAAAATTTTCAAAAATTCCTCTGAATCAATTTATGCTCAAAACAACTTATCATCGCTAAAGAAATTTCCTATCATCATGTACCCTCGCTATTTTTCGATTTCGCTCTCGAGGGGGCACACTCATGACCTCAAAGTCGAGAATTTCTTTCAAAAATCTTCATCAAAACTCGAGCAAAAAATATTTTCAACTAAAGAAAATTAGTCAATCAAATCCTTATTGTTAAGGGGCATCTCATCTTCATCACTTTATATCAAGTTGAGATCTCTCAATCATCTGAATCAAATCAATCTCTAGGGGCATATCAGTTTCATCGCTTCAAATCAAGCTGATATTTGTCTTCATCTGAATCAATCTCTTAACGCTAATCAGTTTCATCGCTTTTCATCAAGCTAATTATTCATTTAAACTCAATCAAGGGTTTAAAGAGTATCTTTGATCACACTCAATCTAAGCAGGTGTTCAGTATTCATCGCTTTGGATCAAGCTGGATAGTTTATCTTCATCGTATCTTGATCAATCAAGTTCAAGATCGATTTTTATCATCACTCACTGTATCTAAGTTCAATCAAGTTCTAGATCAGTAAGATCCACTTCTTGATCAATCAAGTTCAAGTTCAATATCTTTTGTTTTCTATCATTCCTAGTTCAATCAAGTTCGGGAACGGTATCGCTTTAATCAAACTTCATTCAGCTTCACCATTTCGAATCAAGCTAAACACCTTGCTTTCATCTAGTTCGTGATCAATCAAGTTTAGAACTGGTATCTCCTAGACATCAAATTTTCTTTGAACCAAAGTGCTGCTCGCACATTAATTCAAAGAGGGGCAAATGTAATACCCTAAAAATGGTCATCTAAACCATGAGCCCCTAATCTCGACAACATCACCAAGGTCCTAACCAAAGGCAATTAAATCAATCTTGAGCACACAATTAATTCTAAAATCATCAAATGTCACATGGCAAATTAATCAACCAATATTAATTAAATATTTATTTAATTAATTAAATCATTCCAAGTAAATCATTTTATTATCTTATTTATTTTAATTAAATATCTTTTGCATATTTAATTAAATAAATCAATTTGCCATTAAATCATCAAAAAGAGAAATTTAATTAAATAAATCAATTGAGCACAAATCTTCAAAAATGAAAAGAAATAAAAAAAGGAATTAATTGACCAAGAAAGAATTAAAAATTTGAGAAAAGAAATCAATTGCAGATAATCTTGGAAAACAAATTAAAAATTGATAAATAATCTCAGAGAAATCAATTAAAACAATTAAATATTAGAATTGAATGAAATAGAGAATAAATCAGTTTTTCCTGATTTTATCTTAATTTTAGTTTAATTTCCTTTAAAACTGAGAAAATCATCCAATCACATCAATTCACCTAGATTGTGCTTCCTCTTGGAGAATCTTGACTGCTCATCATCATTTGATCTCAGTCGTTGGTTTCTTTCTGAATTTTCTATAAATTCAGGCTCTCATCTCTCATTCAAGGATCCTGGAGGGTGGAGAATATATTGTTATTATGTTGTTTTTTCTCTAGGTTCATTGAGAATATTGCATATTAATTATTTCATATTGATTAAATCATTTAGCTTAATATTGCTTAAATCTTGTTAGATTAATCTTGCATCCATCGAGCATTAATATCATGCTCATATAGATTAAAATCCTTCGTCTTGGTGTTGTCTAGTCCCTAGATTGCTTATATAAATCTAAGAGCAATCTTATACTCGCATCATTTAGAAGGCAATGGGTCAATTTGTTATGGTTTTCATATTCATGTTTATATCTGTCTAAACATGCATGTAATGACTTGATTGAAGTGTTGTGTATTGAAGATATAGATACAGGTCCACTTTTCACTCACACAGTGGTTGTTTATTCTAGTATTTCATCAATCTCTTAAATTTGACTACCAAGTCTTTCTCCCTAGCCATGGTAGCTAAGTCCTTTAGTATCCTTGCATCTTGTTTGTTGAAACATGCCTCTTCTTCATGTACCTATTATTGTATAAAAAATCTTTATTTGTTTAGTTATCTTATCATGTTTCTTCTTATCGAGCTGAAATAATATCAATTCTTCCTCTTTGCCATCTCATTTTGGACTGTAGTAGCCCTCAAAGCCTTCAGCTAAGGATTTATTCTTGTGTTTATTAGTATCAGTGCCTTGTCTATTCACCGCATTGACTTTTTTTCCCAATATTATTATTTTTTCTCTCTATTATCAACTCCTCTCTGGAGTAATCTTTGTGTGATGTATTTGAGATCCACGGATCCATTCTATGATAGCTTCTTACACCTAGCTATGGTACTCTCTGTATCACCCTTGTTCCTCTTAATTGATCACTGTAGGATAGTTATTATCTTGGTTGGTATTAAAGTCCTTAGCATTTTGGTAGGTGAACATTGTATGATCTTGCTCTCTTTAAAATTTACATCTTTACATGTTTTCTACCCAATATTTTGATGCATAGTGACCAAATTTCCCATAATTAAAATATGTTGCATCTTTTTTTCTTCTATTTCTTCGGCCTCCTCTATAGTCCAAATTCTATTTATCCTCTAGGTACCCTTGGTTAGTCATTATATAGGTATTCTAGTTGTCCTACCAAGGGGGGATTGGGTATCTTTCTTCATCTCTCTCATCTTGTGTACAATTATTATTCAATAGCATGTATTTCCTCCAAACTAGATTGTGGGTTCTATTTCTAGGAAAATTATTGATGAGATGTAGATCCCACTCTTATAAATATTCACAATACACCAAATTTGGCTTGATTGTTCATGTAACTACTAGTGTATTTTTTTCCCTATCTTTAGGAAAGTTATTTTGAACATGACCTTCTCTATTATAGTATGTACACCATATCTAGTTAGGTTCATAAGTCTTGATCTCCTATTGTATTACTAATTTTCTTACTCTTGTAAATTCTTTAAGATTTTTTCATTTTGGTCTTTTTTATAGTAATATCTAGGGTTCGGCCTCTATCTAATATGTCATTGTGATGAGGTCCCCGCACTTTCAAAAATCCTTACCATCTAGTCTAGCTCTTACATCTCAGTTCAATCTAAAATGAACCATTCGATCTTTTACTTCTCTATTAGAGGTTCTTCTATTTCTTTTGTAGGCTTATTTAAACTTCTTATCATACACTTTAATAGATGTTGTGCATTGTATTAGGCTTTTTTTTGTCACACTTTTAATTGGGAGTACCAGTGTCCCAAATTTTAAAATGAATTTTGACTTAACTTCATTCCATGTGGTTGCATGCTGAGGGTAGTGTTTAACATACCATTTTGATTTATCTTTTCGTATGGTCCCCACAAAGTCTAGTAATCTTTCATTTTCTTTGAATTTTCTAATCTTTTCCCATACAAATTCTAACATGAAGTAGTGTGTTGTTGCATCAGTAGTATCATTTTTAAATACCATAATCTTAATGACTATGTCAATTATATACCAGAGTTTATTTTGGGATTCTACGGTTCTTGGTAGCTACTTTATGGTTTACTAACTGGTTTCTAGTATATTGATTTCTTTCCTCTATTATTTTTATTACTCTAGGGCTTTGCTTCTCTACCCTTATCTCTTTTTAGTTTTATGTGGAAGTATTTCTCTCCTAATATCTTGCTTCACATGATCTCTTTCTTGTTGCTTGATTTTTCTTTCTCTTTCTCTTCTTTTTTCTTATCTTCCTACTTCTCTTTATGATGTGCTATTTATATTTCAATCTCCTACTTTTGTATCTAGCAAGGGATGGGTCTTGGTCCGAGGATTGTGTCATTTCAAGAGTCCCTTTTATTCCTTGATTTGTAAAATACATATTCCTTGATCATGCTTTTTTCATTTATTCTTTGGTTATCCCAATCTCCTCTTAATATTTTTATTCTTAAATTAGCTAATTGTTCCAAATATTCATCAGTTAGTGATGGGGTTCTTTTCAAAGTTTGTGGGAACTCCTTGAACCTATCATCTAGTTGGATTCTAATATTGATAAAATCCTTGTCAGGGGATTGTGGTAGGGTAGGAGCCATGTTGCTACAACTAGATCCCAACAACAATTTACTGCTTCCTTCATACCCTTCAAACCTTCTTTGTATATTGCTTACCAACCCTTGAATTTTCTCAAATTGTGACTCTATATTCTTTGAGGTATCGTTTTCTCTAGTTCTATTTCTTTTTTTTCTCCTTGTAGTAGCACCCATAGTGGCATTCCCAACAACATCCTCATTGGTGCACTCATTCCTTCTCCCAAGTCTTTCTTCTATTTCCATTTTTTGTCTTAATCTTATTTCCTCTCCATTAGGTCTATCCATTATCTTTATTTTTTTTGCTTTGATATTTGCCTTAATCTCTCTTAGGTTCTCTCTATCACCTTTTTCCATGGGTGTGTAGGATTTGGTGTTTCATTATTCCTATATTCCATCTCATGGTGCTTATTTATTTGGTTTTGTTATCGAGAAGGTAGAGATTTTGTTAGTCATGGTTCATTTATTCTTTCTTTTGATCTAGTAGATTAAGAATTTGAAAATAGAACCCCAATAAAACCTAACCAGGGTCCCAACAATAGAACCAATGTTATCAATAAATCTGGAAACCCCAGACTCAACCCTATTGGGGAAGAAAATAGATTAATTTGGACCCTATTTTAGTATTTAATTCAAAAGAAATAACACATACACATATGGGACCCACAATCAAATGTATTTGTATCATATATATCAATATATCATATGCATTCCTTATATATTTGTTGTTCCTTCTATCTTCTTATTTTTGTATCTTATATTTATATGTTCTATCTCTCTCTTCTAGTGAATAGTTTTGTGTCCTATACATATATCTCTAGACAGGGATGCAACCCTTAGATAATATCAAGGTAACACCCTATCTTGTGACTTCTATTTTTTTCTTCATTTCTAGGTTACACCCTTTTATCTCTAGATCGATGTCTACATCCTATTTTTCAATCAATAGCCACTATTGCATCAATATTTTCCTTTAACTCGGTGATTTATTGATCTCTAATGGAATACCCAAGGTTTATAGTTGATACAGGTAGCAATTGATTGGGGTCATGTCACATTATTCTTTTGTTTAACAAGTGTGGGAATTTGGACTATCCTCAACCCTATGACACCCCTTGTAATAGATGATGAAAATTTAGCCTTTCTTGTAGTATTGGAAGTTCAAATATTATTCAACGTGTAGTTGACTTTGGAATTTATTAGTAAGCAAATAAAGGATATTGAGATGAGGCCCAATTCTTTTTTTCATTATCTTCTAGATTAACTTTCTCAATTTATCATTGATTCATCCACACCTTGTTGTCTTTCTTAAATAAATTTCTTCTTTCATTACAAAATTTATTGAAGTGCATACATTCACCTCTTTTTGTAAATAACGTTCCATGAAGCTATCGATTTCAAAAAAACTATTGGTTTCAATATCTTCTTTATTGATGGGATCTCTTGGTGAACTTCATCCAATAATTCATTTTATACTATAGCAACATCAATGCCTCATTGTCCTTCTTTATTATTTTCATGGACCTTAGCATCAACTAATTTATTGACAAGTCCACTTTCAAGGCCTTAGTCTCTTTATTTAATTCAATAGATTTCTTGGGAAATTCCAATTTTATTTCCCCAATTAAAAAATAATTGATTGAATTAATTTATTTATTAGCTTCCTAAACAATTTTTTGGGGAGAGTGAATGGCTTGTAATTTATCCATCTCTTGTTAGGTCTCATATAAAATTCCTTCATTTTTTTGTTTTTTTCAATGTCTTCTCTAGGTTTCTCTACAACTTTTTTCTCATCTTGGGGATGACAATGATTTATATTTTAAACTACTAAACACTTCCTCTCTCTAGCCATTATTCACTTTTAGTTCTTCTACTATTTTCATAGTATTTGACATAGATAGAGGAGATGTGAATATATATTTATTCGAGAAGTGAAAGGTGTCACAATCTCAATTTTTTTTCTTTAGATCTTGTTTCTTGAACCTTTTGTCTTGTTGTAATTTCTTGGATATTTGACTTATGATTGGTGATTTTTCTTCTGTCGATGAAAGGGCAATGGATAGAATGCTTTCTATTACCTAAATAGATATAGGTTTGACACTTGTAGGTCGATCAACTAATATTACTACTACTAGTGTTATTGAAATTGTTACTTCAATTACAAGAGAAGCTTCAACTATGCTAGATCCTTTTTTTGGTTGCACCATTTTTTCTTCATAAAATTTTCCCTTATTTACTAAGAAATCATCAAAATTAGGATCATATTTGTTTTCCTCTTATTTTTCTTGTCTACACTATATATTAAGACAACTCTAGAATTTAAGGCTCGTATGCATGATAATTCAACCAAGTAGAAGATCCATCAATTACATTTTATGTTATTTATTGCATTGAATATATTTCCTATTCTATCCAACTGGTATCTTGTATTGACTTATCAAATATCCTATTCATATTATAACTAGCATGCAACAATTCTCCATCTTCCTTAACTTTTTGAGGCACCTTATGAATTTTAATGGTTCTCATTTATTTTCACAATTAATCTTTGGTAAGACATTTTCCATACTCCACACTCATTAGAACAATCAACCCATAAATTTTTAATTTCAGGTTAGTGCTTCATTGTGGAAGCAATATATTTCTCCATCCTCACATAGGGATCATATTTATTTCATACTTCATATAGAAGTTGCAAGTTATGTAGTTGTAGGTTTGTTAATGAATCTCTTGTTGGAATCAAGGAACACTAAGAGAGGGGGGGTGAATCAATGTTCTACTAGATAACAAATTTTTTCACTTAACTTTAAACCACCAGAAGCATAAGCATGAAACTGAAATGAAAAAAACTCAAAACAACCAACCAAAAAATCATAACACCAATATTTTTACGTGAAAACCCAAATGGCAAAAAACCACGGTGGGATTTGAACCCACAATATTATTCCACTATGACCAGTAGAAAAACAATATTACATGAGAGGTAATGCACAAGCATTCAGGAACACTGCCTAGAGCTCACTACTCAATTACAATAAGAGCTACATCCTCGAAAGTCTCACTACCTTACTGATCAATTACAGTAATGAAATACAATAAAATAACTCCAAAATAGCATCTAACAATACTTGAATGAGTTCTGGTTAAGTGCCAAATCTCTGACTATATCTGCTCTGCAACTCTACTCTGTTTATTGTCTCATTCAACTATCGGATCAAGAATGTGGATGTGAAACTATGCTACAAAGGATTCTTGATCACCACTCACTTGCATATCAATCACACCACACACCAAAAGGATATTCTTCACCAGTCTTATATATTCGCAATCACAAAATAGTCATTTATCAAGTCGGCCTATTAATGTAACATGTAAGATTAAGTTGGCTTGACCGGATCACCAAAAGAAAAATTGGATCACTAAATCGATGATAAAATGATGTCTCTATGTTGGCCCAATCATCCCATGCATGATTCATGACACCACAATCACCGGAAAGCTTTCAGACCAAAATTGATCTGCTCAACTTAAAATATCGGTTAACTAGCTACCAGTTCACATCCACTTTCGGATATCAAGATCCATGATTACCGGATAGGAATATCAAGAAGAGTTGTCATGAATGACAACCCTAAACCACTAATCAAGCATTGATATCCACTAGATGAGTGTCAATTTCCAACAATCTCCCCCTTTAGCATTAATGGCAATGCTCGTGAAGAATGACTAAGTGTTGAAACCTATACACTAGATCAAAATTGCTAAGGCTCCCCCTTAGACAAAGAATTATGAAATCTGTAACATGCTTCATACATTGCACTCTTCTACTATATATTTTTCACCTTTACTCTCCCCCTTTGACAACAATGCCAAGGATGGGGTGTTGTCCAAAACATATAACCGAAGACTTTACAAGTACTTGAAGATATCAACAAAAATGTTCTTTACAAATCCTAAGTGAGTGTCCCACCCACTCTTCAATTTATCCACAATTGTAATGAATGCACTGAAAAAATATGCATGAATCTCCACATCCTTCAGTTCAGATGGAACAAGTTGTCCCATATCCTTCATACAATCAATCTTATTACTTAACATGGTGTCCAACCAGGGGGCAATCAAATTCCGGATTTCATCAACTCTTCTCAAAATTATATCCTTATCTGCATTAAGGCTTGAGATCTGATCATTGAGAGCCATTATTTTCCCTTCTACATTGTTGGTTAGTGATACATTAGAATCAAAAGATTGTGAAATACCAGCTAGTTTACCCTAACAAATATTGATCTGCTTATCTATATCTAATGTGAACTTTGGCAAAATTAGATTAGAATTATATATTTTACCACCTTCTATCAATGCATCTAAAATAGTTTACAGACTTTTATTCAATCTGACTCTATTAGCTTCTATCATTTTCCAGAATATCTGCATTCTTACCTCCTTGAATCTATCTAATACTCGCTTAGTAGTAGATTTCTCCAAAGAATCAAAATTGGTACTTACATTATTGATCAATAGTAATAATTTATCGGAGGGGCTAGAATTGGGATCTAGCTACAAACCCGAAGCCAACTTATACAGCACGTCAACAGACATCAAAATAATCTTTTATCTTCAGACTCTGATTTGACTAGATCCTAACTAGCCAGAGATTGCATAGCAGCCACAAGAATCAGCTTCTCAGCAGGAGACATTTGTCCTAGATCTACAGGACCATTACGATTGATAGAGATTTGGGGTAAGGTCCTTGTGACTTTGAATGGAGTGTTAATTGTCGGATCAAAAAATCCCCTCCCTTTATCTACCTCTACATCTTGCACCTTTGTCTTCTCAGGCTCCTTGGTGTTTCCACTTCATGGAGTATCATCCTTTTGAATCTCAAGAACTTCTCCAGTACTATCTACCACCAAAGGTTTCTTGTTCTTAGGCTTTGCATTGCTCTGTCTAGATCTGAAGGATTCACCTTTCTCAAATCCAATTCCTTGCATATCTTTTCCATGTCTCTGACTTTCTAGCATCTCATCAAGCCTTGCTAAGCTAGCATTGAATTTGTCTTTGTATTCATTTGCAATAACAAGTTCATCTCTTAGGGCAACAATCTGTCTTTCAAGTTCTTGACCATTATTCCTTGATTGTGTCAACTCAAGCTTCAACAGATCATTCTCATAAGCCTGAAAAATTTATCTACTCTTTCCTTCAATGATTGAGTCAAATTCTCTTCATTCTTCTTTCGATCCTTAATCTCTTTAGTCAGCCTCATCATAATGGATTGCATCGCATTCTTCAATGCAACATTCTCTCTCTCAAGCTTTTCAACTTTTCCCTAATTCTTTATGCATTGATCTTCTTTCTCCTTCAGCTTGCCCATCAATTCCTTCCTCTTTTCTCTTATAGAGTTCACTTGATCCTTCAAAGCATTAATGAAGCCTTCAGTTGTATTCGGGTTTCTCTTTAAGGTACTGATTTCATTCCTTGTTGCATTAAGATCCTCTAGTGCCACACTAAGTTGTCTCTAAAAACCAAAATCCATTGATTCAATTTCCTAGACCTTCCTCAAGTGGTTAGGCTTCCTCAGAGGAACTAGGCTCTGATACCAATTGGTAGAATCAAGGAACACTGAGGGGGGGGGTGGTGAATCAGTATTCTACTAGATAACAAATTTTCCGACTTAACTTTAAAGCATTGAAAGCATAAGCATGAAACTGAAATGCAGAAACACAAAGCAACCAACCACAAAATCATAACACCAAGATTTTTATGTGGAAACCCAAATGGGAAAAAACCATGGTGGGATTTGAACCCACAATATTATTCCACTATGTCTAGTAGAAAAACAATATTACATGAGAGGGAATGCACAAGCATTCAGGCACACTTCCTAGAGCTCACTACTCAATTACAATAAGGGCTACAACCCCGGAAGGCTCACTTCCTTACTGATCAATTACAGTAATGAAATACAATAAAAGAATTCCAAAATAGCATCTAACAATGCCTGTATGAGTTCCGGTTAAGTGCCAAATCTCTAACTGTATCTGCTTTGCAAGTCTTCTATGTTTAGTATCTCAGTCAACTACCAAATCAAGAATGTGCACGTAAACTATTCTACAAAGGATTCTTGATCACCACTCGCTCACATATCAATCACACCACACACCAAAAAGATCTTCTACACTAGTCTTGTATATCCACAATCACAAAATAATCATTTATCAAGTCAGCCTATTAATGTAACATGTAGGATTAAGTCGGCTTGACCGGATCACCAAAAGAAAAATCAGATCACTAAATCAATGATAAAATGATCTCTATATCAGCCCAATCATCCCATGCATGATTCACGACACCGCAATCACCAGAAAGCTTCTAGACCAAAACTACTCTGCTCAACCTGAAATACTAGTTAACTAGCTACCGGTTCACATCCACTTCCAGATATCAAGACCCATGATTACCAAATAGGAATCTCAAGAAGAGTTTTCATAAATAACAACCCTAAACCAATAATCAAGCATCGATATCCACCAGATGAGTCTCAATTGCCAACATCTCTATCATAACTTAAACTATTTCACACATATCATCCTATGTAAATAGGAAACTTAACTTTGGCTCTGTGTTTGGATTCCAATAGGTTGTGTGATGTAATTATCTACATAGACAGTTCAAATAGGACTTTTTTTATGTAGGATAATTAGGTAAAACTTAAATGGTTTTCCAAAGAATCCTTCTGTTCATATGTATGAGAAGTTGGGAAATTGAATGAACCAACTTAATCTAATATTTATAGTAGCTTGAGGCTTTATAGATAATCTCTTTTCTTTTTTTTTTGTCCATGGTCCTCACTAACAACATAGAGAATTCATCATTGGATTGTTTTTTCTCCAATTGGGGATAATAATCATATACTATTTGCTTTCTAGGTTTGGTTACATGAGTTCATACTCTTTCCAATCCAATAAAGGTTCATCTAGTACACTGGGTGAATGTACTAAGTAGGAAGCCATAAAGAACTTGCGCTCAACCTCAAAATTTGTTATTTCTTGGTGTATACTATCACTAATGAGTCTTAACCAATGCAATATGTTTTGGTCAGTGATAATAGTTTTTTATGTAAAAATACATATATGTTTTGAATTTAGTAACATAAGGTAAATCAACTACTCAACTTAGGAGTGTGACTATATCTCTAATTTCATTGAGGAACTCACTCTTGTAAAGTAATTTAGATAATTTTGACAATTACTTATTTAGTTTTACCATCCATTGTATATTGATCATGATAGATTCCACTCTTCATTGAAATATTTATTCACGTATCACTTAGTAATTGCTTCCTTGGTATAAAAGTGGATATCAATTTTTCTCATATAAAATCTTCAATAAGGTCTACATAGATTCATCCATCTATAGTTATTGTTTACCTACTAAGTTATAATTCTCTATGCACTTGATGAACAACTCAAGGAAATGTAGAGATATTAGTAATGCAGTAGCCTTGTCAAACCCATTGAACACAATCTTTTGAGACAAGTCAGGTAATATTTGGGTCTATTTCTACTTTGATTGCATTGAGATGGAGAATGATCCACTTGGCCTAAGATGTTCTAAAGAACAAGGTGAATTCAATAATCCCTTGTGGCGGGTACTCAAAAGTGACTCTACAAATTAGGAAGAAGAAGGTAAGATTGGATGAGGGGATGGATTTTTTTGTGTGTACAAGGCTATAATAGGCTAAGAACCCAATTCTAGAATAGAAAACAAAAAAGTAGAGTGGAACCAGACCACAGTCCAAATTTGAGGCAAAACTACAAGGACTAGATTACCTAGATCAACCTTCTCCCGAGACTGGGTCATTGTGCTCAGCCTGCTCCCAATAGTTTCCACTCTGATGAATTGCACACTATAGATCTTCACCTAATTATCCTCTACCTACTTCCATAGATCCACCACTTGTTCCTCCATAATAGAAAAGAGAAAAATGTTGGGTAGAAATGGGTTTGCCTAAGCCAAACCTTGTTTTTGGAATCAACCTTGAAATTGTATTGAATTGAACTTGAAAAGCAAGTATGTTGATATATAGCATAGACTAGATCTGAGAATAAGAGTGTCTCAAGTACCTTGATGATGCAAATTCTTCTTTGAAGATGATGACAAATGTTAATGCAATAGCATGACTCCACACAAAATACCTAAAAGGACATCACAAAAGACATGCTTGCATGAAGGTTGTTGCAGGTTGCCATAATGAAGAATATGGTGGGATGAAATGCCTTGAATTCTTGAATTGAGTTTCCTATAGTTCTCCTTTTGTGATTAGTTTGTGATTCATGATTACTAGAGCTAAAACAAGGGATGATACCTTGCTTATATATCTCTGCAAAAAAAATTAACACGCAACATTTGGAGCAAGATAACACAAGAAAAGGTTTCTCACTCAACCTAGTGAAGCATGTTTTGATTTAAATTTGGGGCCAAACATTAGGGAGTGGATCACCTTGGGAGACCTTCTCCTAGGAGCAACATGCCCTAAGAAACCTACTCCCCTCAATGTGGCCTCAAATCAGGACCCGAGGTACAAAATGAGAAGGGGAAGCTAGAATGACTTATCGAATTGAGTTGTGATGAACAAGACTAGAGGCAGGATGTCATACATACCAAAATAGGACCTAGTTGAGCAAGAAATTGTATAAGGATGCAATTTATGAAGAAAAATTTAGCTGCCACTTTAGAGGGAGTTTGAGGCCTACACACATAATCATGGTGTTGGCAATATGAAGGAATTGATTATGTGTTGCATTGATGTATTATCATTGATGTCAACACTAGCTGTTATGATTGGTTACCGATAGACAAATTTTGGTTATCGATAGAAGAACTAGTGTTATCGGCATAAGGGACTATTAGTTGGATACTACCGACATGTTTGGATCAATGGAATATGTTTGGTTTAATGTGTTCCATGTTTTTGGAGTATGTTTTGTTCAGTTGGTATTGACTTGATGATTGGATGCTATCATACACTCTAGTAAGCCTATACTGGTAAGGGTTTAGGGTTTTACCGACAGAGCTTTTACTGAGAATCTTTGACAGGATGCATAAGTGGTGTTGGTGTGGCTTCTAGATGGAATTTATGATGCAGAAGGTGAACTTTGTTCATGCCTTGACTGATTGGTGACATCGCTTTGGCATGGTCAATCTATTTGGGTCCAGGTTATGGACCGGTATTATGTAATGTGCTATTAAGTGTTCTCTACACATTACTGGGATGATTTATGGATTGGTTAATGTTGGTTTAGTCTAAAGTTGACATGGTATATCATTGTAATGTGGATGTATGTAATTATCTTATTGTAATATCTTTTAGGTGGCCGACCTAATTGGTTTAGGCCTTAGTGTTTGTATAAATTGATGTAAGATCTCTTTGTAGATCATGTCATGGAATGAAATGTGCGAATAATGAAAAGATCATATGCGAAGGATATTTGGTCGATCATAGGTGATTGGATTGGTTTTATATAAAAGGTCAAGGCCTCTAGTATTGAGCTTAATCAGGACTATAATCAGGTATGGTAGATGTTATCATTGGTAGTTCATTCTTCTAGATTATTGTCCAATTAAATTGAGGTGGTTATAACCTCTTTGTTGTTAGTGAGACTCCTTTGTAATGAGAAGTACGCTCTAGGCAGTGTGCATTCCTGCATGTGCAGACCCCTTATTGTTGTAGACATCTAAAAATGGTCAACGCTTGTGGGGTCATACTTTAACATTTGCGCATTGCCTTATTTTAGGGTTCTTGCATCGCATTAACATTTCTTCTATGTTGTGCACTTGGTCTTTATCATTTGCGAGCATCGAGTCCTTCATCTGCATTCCTCATTTTTCTCGCTTTCGAATTAGGTCTTGTCGATAGCAATCTTCAGTCATGATTTTGGTCGATCTTATCTTGTCACATCATGGTGCATGCTCATTTATCATCATTTTGGACATCGTCAATCCTAATCGATGATAGAATTAGGGTTTTGTCCTCTTGTCAATCTTTCAATCATATTTAGCTTGATTTGTGATTATCAACTTGTCAATCTCATCATTTTGCGATTGATTCGTCATTGATCCTTGTCCTTGTCAATCTTGTCATTTTGTGATCAATTCGTCATCGATCCTTGTCCTTTTCAATCATGTCAATTTGGATCGATTAGTCATTGTTCCTCGTCAATTGGTGCCTATCAATTTGATCTCCTTGTCAATCTTGCTCAATTTGTCATTGATTTTTGTCAACCAATCTCAATCATTTATCAACGTTGGTCCTTTGTCAATCAGAATCATGATCGAACCTACATTAATTTCTTGTTGTCTTGACCTAATTCCTTGTCCTCTTATTTCTAGGGTTTTATGATTTGTTCATTTAATCCTTTTCTTCTTCTTTGTGGGTTAAATAAATCTATTTATTTAGTCCTAGGTCTCTTTCATGAATTAATTAATGGATGAAAACCTATTAATTAATTCACCTAATTTATATTTCATCTTTTTCCTCAATTTTTTAATTTGCTAATTTCTCCTAATTCCTAATTTGTCATACATCTTGCATAGCAACTTGTCATAATTTGTGCATAATTTGTCATACGCCTTGCATAGAAATTGTCATACATTTGTCATAATTTTGCCATTCTTGATTTGAATTTCCTTTCAAATCTCTTCATGCTAATCTTGTCCTCTCTCCAATTTGTCTATAAATTGGATGATTTTCTTCAATGAAAGGATCAATCAATCAATCACATTTTCGAGTAACCGTATACTGCGAATTTCATCAACAACTTGCTTTCCACTTGCATTTTGCACTTGTAGGTGAGATCCACATCAAATTTGAAGGTGAAAGAAGAACAATTGACCCACATGAAGGAGATATCTGCATTGGTTTTCTTCGATTTCATTTGATTTGAATATCTTGTCTTTATGTCTTCATTGATTGGATTGGGATTGCTTTCATAGCAGCTTTAGGTTTTGTGGTTGTCCTAATTGCTATTGTTTTAATGATTTTCAATTTCCTGATCTACAATTGTATCACATACTTTCTCCATAAGTATTATCTGACTATGGGTAGGCTTCCCACCATGTTTTTTTCCTTTACCGCATTTTTCGCGTACAAATCATGGTATTATGTGGTATGGTTGCATTGTGTTGATTCTCTGTTTCATACTTAAGTTTTATTGCTTACCAGTATTTATTTTTGTTATTCTGGTATTTAATGTTTATGTGCTTTGGTTATAGGTTAAAGTGGTTTGATTAATATAATTTGTTGACAACTAATTCACCCCCTATCTTAGTTGTCCACCGATTATTCTAACAATTGGTATCAGAGTTTTGGTCCTCTTTTGCAGAATCTTAACCGCTTGAGGGAGATCCTATGGCAGATAATAATTCAAATCCACAGGCAACTATTTTCAAAAGAGAAATCCCTAAGGTTGATGGAACAAACTATGGGATATGGAAAATACGAATGGAGACTCATCTTAGATGTCTTGGCAAGGATATTTGGGAGATCACTGAGAAAGGATATACACCTTATAATCCAACATTTGGCAATCCTACTCTAGCAGACTTGGACAAAAATATTGAAAATGATTGCAGAGGAAGAGAATCCCTCTTGTGTGCACTCACTGATCAGCAAATTATGGGATTAATTGATAAATCATCTGCAAAGGTTATGTGGGATAAATTGAAAAGTTTGAATGAAGGTGACCCTACTGTAAAAATTTCTAAACTTGATGGTTACCGGGTAAGATATGAGAACTTGAAGATGGAAGATAATGAAAGAATTGCTACATTTATGGAAAGAGTAAATGAGATTGTCATGGGAATTCAATGTTGTGCAGGATCTTTGAGTAAAGATGAGATAGTTTCTAAAGTTTTGAGAGCCCTACCACCAGCTTACAAGATGAAGGCTACTACAATTAACGAATTGATAACAATGGCAAACAATTTAGTTAACAGAGACATTCTGATTGGGAAATTATCTTCTTTTGAGCTTGAATAATTTGGACCCTCTGGAGCTACAAAATATGAACCTTCTTTTCATGCATCATCATCTACCGGAAAAAGTGATTGGAAGTCCTATATGCAAAATAATTGGAATATATGAGGAAAGAGGATGAAGAATTTGAGCAACTTGAAGCCTTATTTTCTAGAAGAGTACCTAAAGTACCGGCAAGAAGTAAGTATGAAGGAAAGCACCTTTTAAATGTTTTTCATGTAATAAGATTGGTCATTTTGCATCTATATGTCCTGAAAGGAATGCAAGATTTGAAGAAAGAGTTAAGAAATCATTTATGCCTAATAAGAAAAAATAGAGATTCAAGAAAAACAAACTATGCTACATAGTGGATGAGGAAGGAGTAAGTGATGACTCAAATGATGAACTGGCAAGAGACTCTGCTAGTGGATCCGGTAATGGAAAGGAATGGGTGTTCTATTCTATAAAGGAAGATGAACTGGAACCAATTATCAAGAATGAAGAAAAGGCCCTGGCAACAAAATTTGAAGACAAGGATGAATGGGTAATTGATAGTGGATGCTCACATCATATGACTGGAGATAAAAGAAAATTTATATCCCTACAAGAATACAATAGCAGTCAAGTCAGATTTGGGGATGACAAAGCATGTATGATCAAAGGTAGAGGTATTATTTCTCTAGATGGTAAGCATAATACTGATAATGTCTGCAATGTAGAAGGTTTAAAGAATAATCTTTTAAGTGTTGGTCAATTGGTGGATGAGGGATTCCAACTTCAATTCAAAGATAGAAAACACAAAATCATTAATAGAACTGGTTTGGAGATTTCAACCGGTACTCAGACTAGATGTAATATCTTTCACTTGAACACCGATGATAAGAAATATTTGATTTCTCATATTGATGAGAGTTGGTTATGGCATAAGAGGTTGTATCATGTTAATTTTGATTGTATTGTTAAGATCAGTTCAATAAAGGGAGTTAGAGATATACCTAAGATTATAAAGCCTCATAATCTGGTATGTAAGGAATGTCAATTGGGAAAGAAAGTTAGAACTTATTTTAAGAGCATACATTATAAATCTAATGATGTTCTTGATTTGATTCATATTGACTTATGTGGTCTAGCAAGGACTAGAAGCTTTCAAGGTGATAGGTACTTCATGCTAATAATTGATGATTATTCTAGAATGATGTGGGTGACTTTTCTAAGGGAGAAGTATCAAGCTTTTGAGAAATTCAAGATCTTTAAAGCAATGGTGGAAACAAAAACTGCATTGAAAATCAAATGTTTGAGATCAGATCAAGGCGGTGAGTTCACATCTCATGAATTTAACAATTATTATGAGATAAATGGAATTAGGAGATAGTTATCTACACCCCGGACTCCTCAGCAGAATGGAGTAGTGAAAAGGAAGAATAGAACCATTTTGGATGCAACAAGAAGCATGATGATGGAAGCCAAATTGCCTCACATCTACTGGAGAGAAGCAATGAGTACAATAGTCTACACATTCAACCGAGTTCATATCAAAGATGAAACCAGTAAGACTCCTTATGAATTATGGTTTGGACATACACCTACTCTTAAATATGTTTGGAAGTAAATGTTATATCAAAAGGGATGATTCAATTGGGAATTTTGATCCTAGATGTGATCAAGGGATATTTCTTGGATATTCAATTCAGAGAAAAGCATATAGATGTTATAACAAAAGATTCCAAATAATTGTGGAGAGCGCAAATGTAATGTGAAAGTGGATGAGAAATACAGAGATCAATCTATATCATATGACAGAGAATCGATAGTGGAAGTTATCATAAATGATCCGACAATACCTCAACCGGTACAAGACACTGAGATAGTTACACCAGTACAATCAGAAAATTCAACTGTGACTGATGATCAGAACAGAGAACCTGAAGTTTAGAAGACACCAAGGTATGTAAGATTAAATCATTCTAAAGATCAAATCATTGGAGATAGGAACAAGGGAGTTATGACAAGAAGAAGACTGGCAAATGAAGAGGTATGTCTTATTTCTCAAATTGAACCGACATCTGTTATTGAAGCTTGTTAAGATAAACATTGGTTAAAAGATATCAAAGATGAGTTAGATTAGATAGAGAATAATAAGACTTGGACTTTAGTTCCTCAACCTAAAATAAGAATGTTATTGGAACTAAATGGGTTTTTCTAAATAAGCTAAATGAGGATGGTCAAGTTGTAAGAAACAAGGCTAGACTAGTTTGTAAAGGATATTCTCAAATGGAAGGAACTGATTATGGTGAGACATTTGTACCAGTAGCTAGAATTGAAGTTGTTAGACTATTTATTGCCTATGCTGTATACAAGAACTATAAGGTCTATCAAATGGATGTTAAATGTGCAATTTTGAATGGTGAACTTGAGGAAGAAGTAGAGCAACTTGATGGATTTTCACTAACAGATGACAAAGATATTGTTTGCAAGTTAAGGAAACCATTATATCGATTGAAACGAGCTCTTAGAGCTTTGTATGCAAGGTTGGATACATATCTTTTGAAGCTTGGTTTTACTAAGGACAGTGCTAATAGTAATGTATATTACAAGATCACTAACATGATGATATTCTAATTATTAAAGTATTTGTTGATGATATGATTTTTGGAGGTGAAGGTAAATTGTGCATGGAATTCTCTAATAATATGAGGAATGAATTTGAAATTTCTATGATTGGTGGCTTCTTATATCTAACTCTATATCTAACTCAGAATAGACCGGATATTATGAATGCAGTAAGTATTGTTTCAAGATATCAAAGTAATCCTAAAGAAAATCATGAATGTGTAGTAAAAAGAATATTTTGGTATTTGCAAGAAACAACAAAATATGGCTTATGGTACTCCAGAGATGATAACTTCATTTTATGTGCATATACAGATGCAGATTGGGCAGGAGATATTGATGACCGGAAGAGCACTTTTGGTGGAGCTTTCTTTCTTGGAAAGAAATTGGTTTCATGGATCAACAAAAAATAGTCATGCATTTCTTTATCTACTGCAAAAGATGAATATGTTGCAGCAACAACTAATTGCACTCAAGTCTTGTGGATGAAGCAAATGTTGAAGGATATCAAGGTAAATTGCAGTGAACTGGTTGTATTATATTGTTAACTCTGTAGCTATTGACATGTCTAAAAATCCGGTATTTCACTCTAAGACTAAGAACATATTAATAAAATATAACTTTCTTCAGGAAAAGGTGGAAGAAAAGGAAGTCAAATTGGTTTATGTGAACACTAAAGAGCAGATTGTAGATATATTCACTAAACTGCTATCTAAGGAATCATTTGAATATTTTGAGAGACAAGTTAGGGGTATCTACCTCTTTGACAGAAACTTAATTGATTGAGCAGAGCATCAATCGAGTATGCATCATCATCTTTATCCTTTTCTCCAGATTGATGTAGTGGTGCTACTACCCAGGGGGAGTAGTCAACTTTGAGATTCACAGGATTTTGATATCTATGTCATATCTTTGGCATTGATGTCAAAGGGGGAGAGATACATAATATGAAAAATAATGTTAGAATATGTCATATGGGAGAGATATTTAGATCAGTTTCAGATTGGACTACACTCCTCAGGGGGAGTTGTTGGGATTTTTCAGTTTTTCATTGTTATATCTTCTATGAGAAATTTTTGGCATTTCTTGGCACTAAGATGTTTTCTTTTTCACATCTAGTGTTGCCATCAATGAAAAAGGGGGAGATTGTTGGTAATATGAAGGAATTGATTATGTGTTGCATTGATGTTTTTTCATTGATGTAAGTACTAGTTGCTATGATTGGTTACCGGTAGACAAATTTTGGTTATGGGTAGAAGAACTAGTGTTACCGACAGAAGGGACTATCAGTTGGATACTACCGAAATGTTTGGATCAATGGAATATGTTTGGTTAAATGTGTTGCATGTTTCTAGAGTATTTTTTGGTTAGTTGCTATTGACTTGATGATTGGATACTATCATATAGTCTAGTAAGCCTATACTAGTAAGGGTTTAGGGTTTTACCGGCAAAGATTTTACTGAGAATCTTTCAATTCAGGATGTAGAAGGTGATCTTTGTTCGTGCCTCGACTGATTGGTGACATCGCTTTGGCGTGGTGAATCTATTTGGGTCTAGGTTATGGACCGATATCATGTAACATGCTATTAAGTGTTCTCTACATGTTGCTGGGATGATTAATGGATTGGTTAATGTTGTTTTGGTCTAAAGTCAACATGGTATATCATTGTAATATGGATGTATGTAATGATCTTATTGTAATATCTTTTAGGTGGCCAACCTAATTGGTTTAGGCTTTAGGGTTTTTATAAATTGATATAAGATCTCTTTGTAGATCATGTCATGGAATCAAATGTGTGAATAATGAAAAGATCATATGCAAAGGAGATTTGGTCGATCATAGGTGATCAGATTGGGTTTATGTAAGAGGTCAAGGCCTTTGGTATTGAGCTTAACCGGGACTGTAATCAGGCATGGTAGATGCTATCATTGGCAGTTCATTCTTTAAGATTATTGTCCAATTATATTGAGGTGGTTATTACCTCTTTGTAGTCAGTGAGACTCCTTTGTAATGAGCAGTACGCTCTAGGTAGTGAGCCTTCCTGCATGTGCAAACCCCTTATTATATCAGATAATTTCTGCAAAAGTATTATCTAACTGTGGGTAGGCTTCCCACCATGGTGTTTCCCTTTACCATGTTTTCCACATGAAAATCATGTTGTTATGTGGTATTTTTGCATTGTGTTGTTTCTCTATTTCATACTTAAGTTTTATTGCTTACCGGCATCTATTTCTGCTATTTCGGTATTTAATGTTTATGTGCTCTGGTTAAAGGTTAAAGTGGTTTGATTAATATAATTTGTTGACAACTTATTCACCCTCCCCCTTCTCATTTTTCCACCAGTTATTCTAACACATGGTAGAGTAGAAGAGAGAGAGAGAGAGTGTGTGTGTGTGTAATTCGCGCCAAAATACCCTAGAGAAAATAACTAAACTAACTAAAAAAAACAAATAAATTTATAAAAAAAACATTTACTAATGCCACACATAATGCTACAAGTACTCATATGCATTAGTCATAACATTACATGATCTTCATTCATAAACATCTTAAACATAATCTTATTCTTAACAACATAATATGCAAGCAGAAATAACAATACAACAACTATCCATCCCTAGGGCACCTCAACATCATTACTTAACTAACAATAATGCGTAAGAACATCCATAATCATGATACCATTAGCATCCATTACATTTAGTTCCTAATCACTTAATTTCTTCCTAAAATAAGTATTATAAACTATCAATGTAAATCCTACATATTCCCATTAACTCTTGAATTTATTTTAAAGCACCAAACCAAATGTTCCTATTTCCCTTTTCAAAACCATCTAACATGATATCAACATTTCCATGCAAACATCATATAAAGTTAACCTAATCCATTTCCTAACCATACGTGCCTAAAAACCACTCATGAATATTTATACACAAGAGGAAATCAATAATAGTGAATAGTATCGTTTGCATTAAGAACATCTACCATAATGCTAATATGTTCATTTAACATTCTCTTTACATCCATAGATACACATAAGATAATCTAATAATGTTACTCATTCATTCAATTTTTTCCATCCAATCCCAAATTACATACATAATGAATATCCAGTTACAACAGAAGTGTTAAAACAATTACAACAATCCTAACCTACTACATTACATCCTACTACAAGTCCTATCACATATGATTACAAGATACATAAACATGATACATAGTCTCTTTACAATTACATATTTCATCATGACATAAGATACATAATTACAATCTCAATTACATAGAATAAGCTCCAAGAATCCATCCACATGAAGCGAAGATAAAAATCCACATCCATGCACGCTAGCTTCTAATGAAGAACATCCCAATGGAAGAAGGCATCAAAACACCTAACCATGTGGAACCAATAAGGAACCACCCCCATTCTAGGAGATGACACAAGGTTCCAACTAACACTCTAGACCTAGGCTAACACCTAACATCCAAAGGACAAGAACTCACAATCATAGAAAATCAACCACATAATATTACACCAAAACACAACACAAGGATAAATCAAAATACAATAAACTCCCACAGGTGTACCAAACAATCATGACATAAGGATCATGGTCACATGTAGGGAAAGAGTGTCACCACATGCTATCCTCACAAAGAAGGGGCCAAACCACACTTTGATAGACATGTGGAGCCATCTCAACCTATAAGCAATCAAGGTATTTTGTCTTACCATCGCAACAATCTTCCCAATCTCATCCCGAGTCTCTCCTCAAGGGCTATGAGGTGGAGTCACAACAAAAAAACTATTCCTTATCTTGATTATTTGTATCCTAATTACCCAACCCACTAATCAAATTATTTTGTTATCACTTGCAAATTATGTTGGCATTATGTGAACCGGTATGAGGACATAATGACATTGTATGTTGTCATTGATGTCAATATGCTGAAGAGGTGAGAACTAACATATGAGAGAACCGGTATAACACTGTGAACCAACATTTGTGCCAAAGTGAAGCGGTGTGCTTGTTCAAGGTGAACCGGCATATGGTTATGGGAACCAACACATGGAAGTGTTGTATGACTACCGGTTGGTAGTCTCAACTTTAGGGTTTCCGGTTGAAGTACTTCAAGCCTATGTGGCTCAACCGGTGACTTTGTGTGATGAGTTAGCATGATAACAAAGAACGAATCATGTTGTCATATAAGCCTTGTGTGTGTGAAGGATCTTGCATGAAGGAGATTGTTCCTATCTACCTCAGGAATGTGAGAAGTCTGTAAAATGGTGATAACGTGTGATGGGTTATCAGCCGCCATAAAATCGATGGAAATGGACGATGGAGAATGTCTTGAGAATGGATCAAGAACTGTTGCATTTAATGTAGTGTGCTCAACGGTCAGGATTGAACCATTTGAATTCCTTAACCTAACAGGTTTAGGGTTTATGCTACTGACCTATCTATTTTCCTATAAGGTTGATGTTGTGTCTCTTTTTGAGGTTGTTGACAAAAGTTGTGTGTGTGTATCCAAGAGAAGGGATACATGATTCTTTCCAGACCAAAAGGAGAGAAGTGATGCTTGTAGAGTGTGAGTGCAGAAGGTGAAGAGGAGCTTAAGTGGATCTACATTGGCATTGAGTGTTGTTACCAGATCATTGTAATACCTGTTGATCTCTAACCACCTCAACAGTTGGAAAATCCCTTAACAGGGTAGCCTTAACCGACTTGTTGTAAATCCTTTAACAGGGTAATTCAAAGCTATTGAGTTCGAAATCCTTTAGCTATTGAGTTCTTGAAATCATCTAACAAGGTAACCTTTAACAGGGTTTAACCCTTAACTGGGTGATCTCTAACAAGATCAGTTCCTAGTAGAACCTATTGTAATGTCTCTAACCAGACAAGGCTCCTAACAGAGCGGACTTCTAAAGAGTTCAAAAACAGCTTGTGAGTATTCATTCCCACAGTGGTTTTTCCTAGTTGGGTTTCCACATGAAAAATATGTGTGTCATGTGTGATGCTTTCATCTTGTGATGCTTTGCTATTGTCTGTCAAGCATATGATGGTTCTGTGTTTTATGCCTATCAATAAAACATGTTGAACTAGTTGTTATTATGATCTAATAATAGATTACCTATTTATGCATAAGGGTAAAATGGTAGTGTAGTCTTGAGTTGAGTGAAAATCTAAGTGAGTAACCGGTTAATGCTTGTCTTAGTCATTTTTAGCTTTACCAGTTGCACTCTGTTTCAAACCGGTGTCACTGTTTGCCAGTCATTTGTAGTGTCTATTGTCAGATTGGTTTAGGACTGTATTTTTGTCTATACTGATTCAGCCCCCCCCCTCTCAGTACCGAGTTAGTACCATCAGTTCATCATTGAGTTATCAATTGGTATCAGAGCATCCTCTAGGTCCTCTGTGCTATAAGCTTAACCGCTTGAGGTAAAGATCCTAGTCTAATGATGAAGAGCGAAGGTCCAAAGTTTAACAGAGAAAATTTCAGTATATGGAAAGATAGAATGAAGATATACATCAAAAGCATGGGTGCTCAACACTGAAGCTATGTTGAGAGTGCCTATGTTGCTCCTACTGGTACTCTCACCGATGACCAAAAGAGAGAGATACAGGAGAATGGGCAAGTCATGGAAGCCCTAATTAGTAGTTTATCTAACATTGAGTTTATTGATGTCCAAGATAAGGAAAATCCCAAAGAGGTATGGGATACTGTTGAAAATATCTATGGCGGTGATGAGCATGTAAAATAGGCTAAGGAAGAAAGCCTTAGAGGGAAGTTTGAAGATATGTGGATGGTTGAAGGTGAGACCATTCAATAGTATGGAATAAGAATCAAAACCGTTGTTGGAGATATCAAGAGTGCAAGTGGTAAAAGGGAGGATTCCACTGTGGTAAGCAATGTCCTGAGATCCCTATTATCGGTCTATGCAATAAGGGTTGCCACTATTTAGGAGCTGAGATCAATAGACAAGACTAAGTTATCCCTGGACTCCATCATAGCAAATTTGACAACCTATGAGCTAAATAGTTTCGATGGCAGTGTTCAAAAGACTGAATCAGCTTTTAAAGCTTTTACTGTACCATCCAGAAAAGGAAAAGAAGCTAGCACTAGTGGTGAACCAAGATAGAGCAGAGAAATGGATGATGAGGAGATTTTGATGGCATTTGAAGCTCTCCTTGCTAGGAAACTTCCTAAAGGAACTGACAAATACAAAGGTAAGCTACCTTTCAAATGCTTTTCTTGTAACCAGATAGGACACATTGCTATAAACTGTCCTAATGGTGACAACAAGGACAAACCGGAAAGGTTCAAGAAATTCAAAGGAGGAAACTAGAGAAAATATTTTGTGGCAGTAGATGAAGGTGTCACAGATGAAGAATCAGAGGATGAAGAAAATGAAGATATTGTGTTTGTTGCTGTCAAAGAAGATGTGTCAAAAAAGAAGGCTCTTGTCTCCCAATTTGATAATTCCAATGAGTGGATCATTGACAGTGGTTGTTCTCACCATATGACTGGTGATCGGAGCAATTTTCTATCCTTGGAGGAGTATGATGGTGGTGTGGTTCACTTTGGCAATGATGTACCATGCATGGTCAAAGGCAGAGGGTCCATCTCTCTGAATGGAAAGAGTAGTGCTGACAGTGTGTATTGGGTTGATGGTCTTAGACACAACCTTCTGAGTGTTGCCTAGTTGAATGACAGTGGCCTCACTCTAGAATTCAAGAACGGAGTTTGCAGAATCAAAGGAAAGAATGGTGAATTTGTGGCCACCGGCATGCAGACCAAAGGTAACCTATTTCATTTGAATGCAAATATAAGTACATGTCTTATGGCTAAATTTGATGATAGCTGGATATGGCATAGGAGACTCTGCCATGTAAACTTTGATAACATTGTGAGGGCTAGTAAGATCAAGGCAGTTAGAGGGTTGCCGGTGTTAAGCAAACTGGATAATACCTTATGCAGAGAGTGTCAATTGGGGAGAATGTCTTCCTCAACCTTTAAAGGTAAATCTTTCACTGTTGACAATTTGCTTGATCTTGTGCATACTGATTTGTGTGGTCCTATGAAAACTAGAAGTGTGCAGGGTGATAGGTACTTCATGATTCTCACTGATGACTGCTCAAGAATGATGCGGGTCACATTCTTGAAAGGCAAGTCTGAAGCCTTTATAAAGTTCAAAGCTTTCAGAGCATTAGTGGAGAAGGAAAGCGGTAAAAGAATCAAGTGCTTGAGAACTGATCAAGGAGGGGAATTCACTTCCGGTGAATTCAACAAGTACTGTGAAGAACATGGCATCAAGAGGCAATTGTCTGCCCCTCGGACTCCATAGAAAAATGGCCTAGCAGAGAGGAATAATAGGACTATGGTTGAAGTAGCTAGAACCATGTTGGTTCAAGGAAAGGTAGCTCACACCTTTTGGAGAGAAGCGGTGAGCACTGCAGTCTACACAATGAATCGGGTACTCATCAAGAAAGGTAAGGATAAAACTCCTTATGAGTATTGGACCAGTAAGACACCTGTGGTTAGCTACTTTAGAGTGTTTGGTAGCAAATGTTACATCAAGAGGAGTGAACACCAAAGCAAATTTGATGTGAAATGTGATGAGGGAATATTCCTAGGATATTCCACCAAGAGCAAAGCTCTCAAGTGTTTCAACAATAGGACTCAGAGAATTATGGAAAGCATCAATGTAAGAGTTGATGAAACCTCTAAGAAAACTGAGGAAACTGGCAGTGAGCAAGCGGTAAACGAACCGGTTGCAACGTTCTGGGAACTAGTTGTCAGTCAACCAAGTACCAGTAATAGTGTTCCTACACCGGCAGATGTAGATGTTGATACTGATGGAGATGAGGATGAAGAAGAAAAGAAAGAGGAATCTATCAAGACCATTCCTCGGTATGTCAATTTGAATCATGATCCTAAGCAGATCATAGGAGATAAGGATGCAAGAATTCTTACAAGAAGAAAAGTCAGAGAAAAATCATGTATTATCTTTGAATTCGAGCCTAAAACATTCAAAGAGGCACATAAAGATGAAGACTGGATCAAGGCAATGGAAGAGGAACTTGACCAAATAGAGAAAAATGGTACATGGTCCTTGGTACACAGACCATAGCACAAAAATGTCATTGGTACCAAATGGGTCTTCAGAAATAAGCTGAATGAGGATGGCACAATGATTAGAAACAAAGCCAGACTGGTGTGCAAAGGATATGCCCAAGAAGAAGGAGAAGACTATGGAGAAACCTTTGCTCCTGTAGCCAGATTGGAAGGAGTTTGTATGCTTCTTGCATATGCAGCTTTTAAAGGCTTCAAAGTATATCAAATGGATGTAAAATCTAGATTCCTAAATGGTGTACTTGAAGAGGAGGTGTATATAGAGCAACCTGATGGGTTTTCCCTATCTGAAGACAGTGACATGGTGTGTAGGCTACATAAAGCCTTATATGGTCTAAAGCAAGCACCTAGAGCATGGTATGAATGCCTACATTCCCATCTTGTGAAGATTGGATTTGAGAGAACAAGTGAAGATAGCAATATCTGCTTGAAGTCTGAAGGAGATTAGATCCTGATCTGTGAGGTATTTATTGATGACATTATCTTTGGTGGAGATGACAAGATGAGTCATGAGTTTGTAGATGAGATGAAGAAAGAGTTTGAGATGTCACTCATAGGGGAGATTAAGTTCTTCATTGGACTACAGATCTAGCAGATGAGAGATGGAATCTTTATCACTCAGTCCAAGTATGTCAAAGAGGTGTTGAAGACCTTTGGCATGGAAGATAGCAAACCGGTTGGTACACCAATGGTGACCGGTTGTAAACTATCTAAAGAGGATGACTTAGCATTGGTTGATGAGAAGGAATACCGATCAATGATTGGTAAATTGCATTATGTAGTGCATAGTAGACCGAATATTGCACATGCAGTTGGCATTACTACAAGGTTCCAGAAAAGTCCAAGAGAATCCCACTTGGTTGCAGTCAAGTGGATTCTTAGGTATCTGAAGGGAACTGTTGACTATGGATTGTGGTATCCATATAGCAAGGATTTCAACTTGAAAGTGTTCACAGATGCTGATTGGGCTGGTAATGTAGATGACCGAAAGAGCACAACAGGTGGTGCATTCTTCCTCGGTGGTAGACTAGTCTCATGGATGAGTAAGAAGTAGAGTTGTATCTCTCAATCTATAGTGGAAGCAGAGTATGTTGTAGCTTTCATGAACTGCACTCAGACAATTTGGATGAAGCATGTATTAAATGGCTTCAAAGTTCCTGTATTTGAACTAGTAAGTATATTTTGTGATAATACTAGTGAAATTAATATCTCCAAGAATCCAGTTTTACATTCTAGAACCAAGCACTTTGAGCTTAAGTATCATTTCTTGAGGGAAAAGGTTCAAAACAAAGAGATTGCATTGGAACATGTTTCCAGTAAGGAGTAGTTAGCAAACATATTCACCAAGCCTCTCCCAAAGACTACATTTATGTACTTAAGGGGTGAGTTAGGGGTGTTGCCCCTTCAGGAGGTAAACTAAAAGCATATTCTCCACATTAGTCAGGTATTGCATAGTCAAATTTATTTTGGATTGATATGTTGAAGGATGCTACTCCTCAAGGGGAGCAACACAATGGAACAGGGAAGCTTGTGCCTCCACTTTGGCATTTTTGTCAAAGGGGGAGAAGATGTAAAGTGGAGAAGATATCTACAAAAATTGGGGGGGAAGATGTGAAGCAGAGAGATATCTTTGTATATTGCCATCAATTCCAAAGGGGGAGATTGTTTGCATTATGTGAACTGGTATGAGGACATAATGCCAATGTATGTTGTCATTGATGTCAATATGCTGAAGAGGTGAGAACCGGCATATGAGAGAACCGGTATAACACTGTGAACCGGAATTTGTGCCAAAGTGAAGCGGTGTGCTTGTTCAAGGTGAACCAGCATATGGTTATGGGAACCGGCACATGGAAGCGTTGTATGACTACCGGTTGGTAGTCTCAACTTTAGGGTTTCCGGCTGAAGTGCTTCAAGCCTGTGTGGCTCAACTGGTGACTTTGTGTGATGAGTTAGCATGATAACAAAGAACAAATTGTGTTGCCACGTAAACCTTGTGCACGTGAAGGATCTTGCATGAAGGATATTGTTCCTATCTACCTCAGGAATGTGAGAAGTTTGTAAAATGGTGATAACGTGTGATGGGTTATTAGCCGCCATAAAATCGGTGGAAATGGATGATGGAGAATGTCTTGAGATTGGATCAAGAACTGTTGCATTTAATGCAATGTGCTCAACAGTCAGGATTGAACTGTTTGAATTCCTTAACCTAACAGGTTTAGGGTTTAGGGTTTATGCTACTGACCTATCTATTTTCCTATAAGGTCGATGTTATGTCTCTTTCTGAGGTTGTTGGCAAAAGTTGTGTGTGTGTATCCAAGAGAAGGGATACGTGATTCTTGCCAGACCAAAAGGAGAGAAGTGATACCTGCAGAGTGTGAGTGCAGAAGGTGAAGAGGAGCTTAAGTGGATCCGCATTGGCATTGAGTGTTGTTGCTAGATCATTGTAATACCTATTGATCTCTAACCACCTCATCAGTTGGAAAATCCCTTAACAGGGTAGCCTTAACCGGCTTGCTGTAAATCCTTTAATAGGATAATTCAAAGCTATTGAGTTTGAAATCCTTTAGCTATTGAGTTCTTGAAATCCTCTAACAAGGTAACCTTTAACAGGGTTTAACCCTTAACCAGGTATTCTAGCCATCCCTTAACCGAGTGATCTCTAACAGGATCAGTTCCTAGCAGAACCTATTGTAATGTCTCTAACCGGACAAGGCTCATAACAGAGTGGACTTCTAAAGAGTTCAAAAATAGCTTATGGGTATTCATTCCCACAGTGGTTTTTCCCAATTGGGTTTCCATGTGAAAAATATGTGTGTCATGTGTGATGCTTTCATCTTGTGATGCTTTCATCTTGTGATGCTTTGCTATTGTCTGTCAAGCATATGATGGTTCTGTGTTTTATGTCTGTCAATAAAACATGTTGAATTAGCTGTTATTATGATCTGATAATAGATTACCTGCTTATGCATAAGGGTGAAATGGTAGTGTAGTCTTGAGTTGAGTGAAAATCTAAGTGAGTAACCAGTTAATGCTTGTCTTAGTCATTTTTAGCTTTACCGGTTGCACTCTATTTCAAACCGGTGTCACTGTTTGCCAGTCATTTACAGTGTCTGCTGTCAGCCTGGTTTAGGACTATATTTTTGTCTGTACTGATTTACCCCCCCCTCTTAGTACCGGGTTAGTACCATCAGTTCATCATTGAGTCATCAAATTAAACATAAACCCTCAATGTGGTCCCATGATAGGTCTAGATCCTAAGAATCCTTACAAGGAACCTCTTAGAAGCCTTTTTCTCATGACCCGAATCCTACACATGCAAGAGCCCACTCTCCCTAATCATGGACCAAGACCTTAGGGTGAAGCAAAAATCACAATAACATCATGAAGGATCCAATGAAATAAATCCACAATCACAAGATCACAAATACAAATTTAAAGCATAACAATGAACTATAATGCCAACATGCCAAAACAAGAGCCTCCACCATCAAAAGTATAACAATAAGAAAGAGTAAGGCATACACCAGCTTACTAAACAATATGCAAATTCAATCCTCAATAGTGAGGCATATCCATCCCACTGGACCTCATATACAATAAACCTCAACAACAATGCATTCTCCTTCTTGTTGGAGATAATCAACATATATGCACAAACCTCAATAGAAAGGCACAAACCATCTTTCTGGAGCATAAATCAACAATAAAATGAATGATACTAAACCATAAACATCTTAGAGAAAAATCAAGACAACCACAAAAAGGCCCTGGTACAAGGTAAAATCCAAAAAATGCATCACAGACTGGCAAAATGATCAAAGACCCATATACAAAGAAGTTAAGCGCATCTACCAATCAGAATAGTGCATCTGCAGAATATAGTAGCACATTCACAAAACATAATAGTGCATCTATTGATCATAATGGTATATTGACCTAAAATAACAATGCATCTACCTTTCAGAGTGGCACATATATTAGATTAAACAGTGCATACAACCAATTGTGTAGCGCATATACGACAAGGACTAAGAACTCAGAAAAATGGAAATAAATACTCACAATTGACTTAGAAGATTCAATAAGGCCTAAATTATGACTCAAAACCAATCCTGGAGATATGCAATAATGAATATATCACAAGGAACAAGTAAAAAATATCAACAATCAACCAAAGTAAGGACATAAGATTTATTCCCAAATATCAGAAGAAATCATGACATAACTTAGAGACCCAACAGCTAGGTAGCTAAATAAAGGCTATGAACAAGGAAAACATTCATTCCAAACACACATGAAAGAATGGCAAAAAAATCAGTCTTCCTAGGCCAAGATGAGAATTCACAACAAACCAAAGCATTCACAGAATAATCACAGAGCCATTCACGAAAAATTACCAGACAGATAAATAAATAAATAAAAATAAATGAAACATATACGATTTAATCCTTAATCTATATAGCATAATTATACAACATTCCATTTTCTACATTATTTCTCCCATTCCCATATAAAGAATTCAAGCACGGAGAAGACATATCTTTTCTAGAAAATCAAATGCGCAGAGAGACAAAATCAACAGACCTAGACAATAGAAGTTATGTCAAAAGAGAGTTAATGATGAGCAAGATCCAATTCCAAAAAATCCAACAATCTTCAGCAATCCAACCAAGCTCCAAATTGAAACCAAAATTATCCAACAAAATTCAAAATTCTCCAAAGTCGCATAAAAATTAATCCAGAAGCTCACTAAGAGAAATGCTCAAAAAGCCAATAAATAAAATCTCATTCAAAAACTATAGAAAAATCCTTGCCAATCAAAATATTCCACTAAACTATATTCTATACCAACTTCCTTCCAAAAATTGAGGTAAGAATATTAAATAATTCTATTTACTTACCCACAAATCTCAACCAATAAAATAACAGGGTGGGTATAAACATAATATTTAATTACTCAATTAGTAACAAGTGAATGTAATAATATAATAAGCAATAATAATAAATCAAAGCCCAAAAAAATAATTCAAATGCAATATAAATAAATGCTCCAATCAAATGTAAAACACAAATAATATAAATAAATAAACAAAATAATTAAATAATAATATCCTCACAATAACAACTTCCAAGATGGCTAATCACGACAAGGGGTAGGTACATAAATAATAATAAATAAATAACCAATAAATAAAACAAGGCAAATAAATAAATACATAATCAAAACAACAATTAACCCAACAATAAACAAATAAATAAATAAACAATAAAAAAAGATAAATAAATAAATAATAGACAAATAAGCAAAATGGATAATAAATAAGTAAATGTATAGACAAGCATAAATACTGAACCAGTAATTAAACTATAGACACCTAAAATTTGCAAAACTAATTACATGAATTTTATTCATTTAATCATATCATTTATTCATCTATTAATTAAACTAAGGTTTAATTAATATCCCTATTCTTCGAATCAGCCTGTTAATCAAATAAAAGATTTGATTAAAATCATTTTCTTCTACCCTAACCTATTAATTAAACTAAGGTTTGATTAAGTACCCTTTAGCCATTTAATTAAATAAATCTTATTTATTTAATTAAAACCTCTTTTTCCTTTTAATTGAATTTACATTTAATTAAAATCCCTTTGAATTTAAATAAATCATTATTTATTTGTGAATAGCCCCCCCACTTGCAAAAGAATACAAATGCAAGTTGCACCCCTTTTGGCTAAAATAAATCTTTTATTTTATCTAAAATTGCCTATTTCTCTCCACTTGCATTCTCCTACATTTTCCATTAGCATGCTAATATTCTTCTAGAATCCCTCTTACCCCTCATTAACTATCCTAATTTCTCTAATCATGTCACATCCCTAAATTTGGGGGAGTCGCTTCTCCAAAGTTGGGGAAAGTCTTCAAAATGTGTTGAAGACTTTACCTTCTTCAACAAGTTAACTTGTTGAGTCTTCCAAACTTGTAAGGCTCATACAAAATCTTTTAAGGTTATCTACCTTCCAACAAGTTAATCTCCAAAGTCTTCAAAGGCATTTAATGCCTCTTACAAAGACATCACCCTAGCCCATGATGGTTGTCCCTTTGGCCTTCCCTCAACTTTCCACAAGAGTTTACCTATTGGAAAATAGCATGCTCCCTTGGATAATGGAATTATCCAATGATGTCATCCCTAATTCTTTCTTGGTATCCTCTCCAGCCATCTCAAGGTGACATTTTTCAACCTGGGATTGGATTGAATCCCCCTCATGGATTGATAACTTTCAATCCTAGCCCTTGTTAAGATTGCTCAATCTTGGCCATCCATTTCTCTATTTTTTCTATAAATAGAGCCCATTTCTTCAATCTTAGGATCCATCATCTTGTGCATCAAACTTATTGTGAATTTGCAGGTTAATAAGGAGCTCAATTTGTCATCTTCAAACATTTAGCTCATTTTAGTTGCATGCTAGTTTAGATTTTATCATGTTGATAGTATCATGCTAATCCCATTTTCATGCTAGCTTAATTCATAGCCATTGTATATCAATTTCATAGAAATATGCATGTTAGTCTAATTAGCACACCATAAGCTTTCAATTTAGAATTGGCCTTAGCCTCATATCTTGCATTTCAACTTTTCATATCATTTGATCATCTAGCTAGGGTCTTAGTTGCATCCATTTTGATCTTGGCATATCCTTCAATCTTATTCTTTAGGTTGACATCTAAAAGATCAAGTGCTCTTCCAAGTGAGGCCACCTTGAATCTTGAAGATCCTTGAAGATAGAGGAGCATGAGATGTGCTTGGGGTTCTTGATTTTGAAGCTAACTTAGTTTAGATTCTATTTTGATTTCTAACTCTAACATAATGTTTCATGTGTGTGTTTGATGTTGTTTGATCCTCATTTTGGAGATTCCCACACTTTCCAACACACATAAACAATAAATAAATAAATAATAATCCAATAAATCAAAATCTCAAATAATTAAATTTAATTAAACATTAGACCATAAAATAATAATAATAATAATAATATAAAATCAGCAATTGAATACAAATTCATGAAATAAACATCAATAAATAATAAATCTCCAATATAATAATTCACTCTTTAATATCAAATATTAATGCCATCCATTAATTTAATTTAATAATAAATAAAATATATAAATAAATTAATTATTAATTAATAAATAATCACAAACTCACAAGGCAACCCAACATAGGGTTGAACAATATACCACATGACGCAGACCAATGACTCAAGCCAAGACACTAACTAACAAGGGTATCAACTTAAGCCTAGAGTGTATAGAGGGAATTCATGCCATCTCCAATCAACTTGCCATTGGGATTAAGACATGCTCAAACTTGTAAGGCTAGGTGGATTCGATGTCTAGTCCTTGCAAATCCTATAACCACCAATAGCCACGAGACAACATATACCATAATATATATCATAAATGATCAAGCAAGTGAGGGAGAAACACAACGTCATATCATGCTCGTAATGAGTGGTATGACATTGTCTCTATCACAAATACATTAGTAAGACAGTCGCAATCAACAAAACATCATCTCATCCACTATAATCATAAAGTGGGGTTAGAAATAATAAGAAGTCATCATATCCTCATAAGCAATATAATTGATACATGAATAATGAGTGCATCTAGATTACTACATATAATTATAATCATCATATTAGTCTGGGACATAATTTCATCCACATGAATCATAATAAATCCACTAATGTCAAAGACACTATTAGTATAAGAATGAGATAGAGATATCAGAACACACATAAACCTAAAAGTGTTTATCACACCCTGTCAAAAGGATGAGTCGGGGAGGGGCACTATAGAGATGAATTGGGAAAGCCTACAAAGAGATAAGACATCACTAAGTTTGAGGGAAGAAGCCCCCAAACCAAGCATCTTAACTCACACAACCACATGCAAGGACACAAAAAAACATAAAAAAAGACAAACAATAAATGAAAGACATGCAAAGGGGGTTGGTAATAAAAAGAAAGGTTACAAGTCAACTAGTCAAAGAGACCTCGATAATCAAAATGTCTCAACCACTAATGTCACTCTCAAAATACTATTACAAGAGCAAAGGTGATCACTCGGAAAGAGCAAGAGAATGATAAAGACAAGACAAAATTCTATAGTCCAATCAACTAGAAAGGGTATTCTATGGGATTATAGAGGAGAGAGAGAAAGAGTGCATGGATTCCACGAGACAACAAGATACAATATGCTAGTTGATCCATGAGAGAGGAGGAGAGTGAAAAATATTCTAGAAAGTTATGTTATCCTAGTTCCACTCATCCCAAGAGTGCTCGGTGCGAAGAGAGAGTTGAATAGTCTAGCAAGTTGTGTTATGCTAGTCAACCCATCTCGAAAATGTATCGATGCAAAGGAAAGGTCAAATGGTCTAGAAAGTTTTGTTATGCTAGTCAACCCATCTCAAAAATGTATCAGTGCAAAGGAAAGGTCAAAGTGTCTAGCAAGTTTTGTTATGCTAGTCAACCTATCCCAAGGATAACCAAGGAAAGCATTGTATCAAAGGAAATATGCAATAAATGGTACAAAAAGAATAAGCAAGCAAAGAATTGTATCATAGGAAATATGCAATAAATAGTATAAAAAGGATAACCAAGGAAAGAATTATACCTATAAATCTGCTAAATGGTGCAAAAGTATGACCATGGAAAGCATTGCCTCCAAAGAAATTTGATTAAAAAAAGGTGCAAAAGGATGACCAAGGAAAGACATGTCTCCAAGAAAATATGCTAAAAATGGTGCAAAAGGATGACCAAGGAAAGAATTGTGTCTAAGGAAATACACTAAAAGTTGCAAAAGGTTAACTAAGGAAAGCATTCTCTCCAAGGAAATCCACCACTTGAAATGAAAAAGGATAACCAAGCAAGCTAGTATTCAAGGAAATATACAATATAGTACACAAGGAGGCCATATATATGACCCCTCCTTAATTCGGCAACGTAGAGATATTATGACATCTTAAGGAAAGAAGAACAATGATACACACCTTCAATCATCAAGGAGATATACTTAAACAACAATGCACAAGCCACACTTATGAAAGAAGCATTACTATTATGAGACAAGGGAGAGATAATTGTGAGATATCTTACAACAAGTGTAAAGGGGATCCTTTTGAGGTATACACAAGGAGGAAGAGATCTTTCCTCAAAGACCATCTACCTCCAAGAGTAGCTCTTGAACAAAAATAGCATCATTAACCAAAAGAAGGGAAGGAGAACAAGAATTCACACCTTCCTTCTATTGCTAGGTAAAGGGATTCTTGATGAAGGATAACACACTTTTTAGCTCTAAGTGAAGGATTTGTTTAAAGTAGACATCCATTGCCAAGTGAGGAAGAGGTTCTACCCAAAAATACACACCTCTTGCATAAGACAAAAACCTTGAGCAACAAAAAAATTCCACACAAGATATAATATTGTATCATAATAAAATACCACCCATCCAAGGAAAAAGTGGATCCTTAGAGATAATATGAATTAGAAGATAGAATCCTTTCCCTCCAAGCACTGGGACATAGAGAAGGACTGCACACCTTCTAAGGAGAGATTATGCATAAAAAATGTACCATTTCAAGAAAATAATAGGTCCTAACCAAGGAACACATATTTACTCACATGAAGGATAATTCAATATGAGAAAGGATATCAAGTTATGAAAGATGCAACTCAACAAAGAAAAATTGAATCCATAGAAATAAGGAAGTTATAGAATCCTTTCCCCCCAAGCATGAAGAACAATTAAAAAAGGGATTGCACACATTCACTAAGAGTAGATCATTCATAAAAAGATGCACCAATGAAAACAAAGAACAAGTCTAACCAAGGGACATATACTTACTTACCTAGAGGACCACTCCATGTAAGAAAGGACCTCAAGTTATGAAACATACCACTAAAAGGAAGAGGCAACCTTGGAAAAACAAAGAAAATTGAAAGGAAAGAGGACTATTATGTTGTTATCCAAATATAATTAGGGTTTAAATGTATCACCACAAATAAAAAAGAGCACCTAATTAAGGTAAACTATCAATGTCATAGGGTGAGGATCAACGTAATTGTAATACCCTAATAATTGTCATCTAAACCATGAGCCCCTAATCTCGACAACATCACCAAGGTCCTAACCAGAGGCAATTAAATAAAATCTTGAGCACACAATTAATTTCTAAAAACATCAAATGTCACATGGCAAAATCAATAACTCAATATTAATTAAATATTTATTTAATTAATTAAATCATTCCAAGTAAATCATTTTAAAACAATTATCCTATTTATTTTATTGAATATCCTAGCATATTTAATTAAATAAATCAATTTGTCATTAAATCTTCAAAAAAGGAATTAATTGACCAAAAAAGAATTAAAAATTGAAAAAAGAAATCAATTGGAGATCATCTTTAAAAACAAATTAAAATTTGATAAATAATCTCAAAGAAAGCAATTAAAACAATTAAATATTAAAATTGAATAAAATAGAGAATAAATCATTTTTTTCTTATTTTATCTTAATTTTAGTTCAATTTCCTTTAAAACTGAGAAAAGCATCAAATCACATCAATTCACCTGGATTGTGCTTCCTCTTGGAAAATCTTGACCGCTCATCATCATTTGATCTCATTCGTTGGTTTCTTTATGAATTTTCTATAAATTCAGGCTCTCATCTCTCAATCAAGAATCCTGGAGAATATATTGTTATTATGTTGTTTTTGCTCTAGGTTCATTGAGAATTTGCATTAAGATATTGCATATTAGTTATTTCATATTGCTTAAATCATTTAGCTTAAATATTCATATATTGCTAAAATCATGTTAGATTAAATGTTGCAAATCTAGCTTAAATCTTGCATCGCTCATATTCATGCTCATATAGATTTAAAAATCCTTTGTTTAGGTGTTGTTTATTCGCAAGATAGCTTAGCAATCTGAGAGAAATCTAAAATTGCATCTACTAGAATGCAATGGGTCACTTTGTAATGGTTTATTATTCATTGATTATTGATTTACTAACCATGCATCTAATGACTTAATTGAAGTGTTGTGTATTCCAGATACAGATATAGGTCCACTTTTCACACACATTTTTGGCGCCCACCATGGGGTAGAGACTCTTTTTTTTGATCCTCAAAATAACTTTTTCTATCCTACAGGTTTCGTTCGTACAATCTCTATGAAATATCGTACAAGTGGTATTACTGTATCATACGATATTTTATCGAAGCCTTTGATTTATCGTACGAATCAGAAAAGGGGCTCGTACGAAATTCTTTTTTGAATATTTGATTTTGTCTTCTGTCATTTTATGCTTAGTTCTAACTCGTACGATAATATCCTTTTTTCGTTTTACTTTGTGATAATTGTCGTACGATGTTGTATTCGGTTGGGTTAAAACAAGTTTCACTTTTCAGGTCTTCTGTCCAATTTTGATTATGCTAATGCTAACCCTAAATCATCTTCTGTCTGCCTGATATTTTCATAGCCTAACCAGTTTCTTGCTGGATGCTTGTCAAAGAATTTATCAATCAAACACATGCCTGTCAAAGAATACAAACAAAATGACTATTGATACATTGTTTTTGCAAGTTGCCTAAAGAGAATCAACTAAACATCGTGTATTCTTTAAATTTATTTTTAGGCACTTAACTTGCTATCTGGTTAAAGAACAAATCTGTATTTCATGTTTTAAGAAAATTTTGACAGGTAGGAGAGTATGCTCTTATCTGTATAGACAATCAGAAATCCAGACCCTTGAGGCATTTTCTTTAAGTTTGAGATTTGTACATCTTTAGTGGGCTTGCCCTCCCGAGGAGCTAATAACTCTATAGCCATTACGATTGGTGAGAGGGGATTGACCCAAGTGGGAAAGGATAAATGCCAAGTACTCCAAGCCACTATAAAATAAACATGATTTGATGAAAATCAAGTCAACGACAGTGCTTAGGAATAGCTCTCCTCTGTACATTTGGGTATATTAAACCTTGGTTTTCAAGGTTGGGAGACCTCTTAATTGAGTTTATACCTCGATGCACCAAACGGACCCCTTACTAGTTCCAATTCAAATTAGAAGCTACCTGATTCACCTTCGAAAGGTTGATAATCTTTGTGCAAGAGAGATAGTAACTCTCCCAAGACACTTGTCATATCGTGCCCCCATTAGCATTTGGAGTTAGCGAATATGGCATTAAGAATCCATTGCTTGAGACTCAATGGTCGTATTCTGATTAACTATTGGGTGCATACCTAAGACAGCAAGCAAAGTTTTTCTTCTCTAAGCAAACTTCCATAGGGTTTGCATGATGTGATTGTTATTATTCGTATTGCGTGTTTTCTATTTTCATCCCTGAAACTAAAACTAGAATACCAAAAATGGAGAAAACAATACCAAATAACTCAGTGATAAACTCTTTCAGTGTCAAAAACTAGTCTTTGTCAGTTAGTGAAAACTCAGTCTGCCTCAAAATTGGTCATACTCAGTCATCAAAAACTCAACATTTAATCTCTATCCAGACACAGTCGTACGAGCCTTCTATTTTATCATTTTGCTTCATATTCTATGCCGTACAATATTCCATCAATCCTAACAGTCTGTCATTTTAGCCTCCATTCTATGTCATACGAGCCCTGATCGTCTATCGTCTAAGTTTGAGAACTGTCATTTTATCCTAAATCCTGTGTCGTACGATAAACCTGCATTTATCAGTTTGTCATTTCACATATACCCATCTGTCATATGGTCTTATGCAGCAACTCGTATGAAACACTACTATCATTTTCCTTAAGCTATTATACTGTTGTCCGGTCCTTGAAATCTTGTCGTACGAATCTCTGATTTTGTCAGTCCAGAACAGTAAAACTTGCCTAAAAACAATCTACAGTGAGCCTAAAATTGGTTATCATCCTCCTGAGCATAAACAACCTTGATAGTTTACCCTTGTCATTGTGTTGCACGATTTTGTCGATCATCTCTCAGCTAGTTCAAACAACATCTTATCAAACCTAAGTTAACCTAGATAATGTCTTACACAGGATATATCATTCCTGAAACCAGACAAAATCTTAGTTACTTCACTCAATCATTATGCTAAACAAATAACTAGCTACAATTTGATCTTGACTTTTGCAACACATCTAGCTCTTGGTCCCATCGGTTGTAAATGCCTATTCAAACCAAAAGTTCTCATAGCAAAACAAAAAAAGAAAAAGAAACCCCCATTTCATCAAACGACATTTCATTCTTTGTAGAAAACCTCGTCTCAAATAAACCATCCTTGTCACAAATACCAGTTTACAATCTACCAATCTTTGGTCAACCCCTATCTCCCACCATGTCTAGAGAAAGGCAAGAAAGACAAGCTAGTAAACAAGACACTTATGACAACCTCAGCAATCATGCCACTGGAAATGAGTTATCAACTGAATCTGAAGCCTCTGAACCTCCAGAGGTCAAAATACATAAATGTCAAAATGATAAAGATTTCTGAAAAATGATGAAGGTCATCATGGCTAGAGAAAAAGAAAACTATTTCCTAGAACTAGAAAAGCAAGGTGCCAAGATTCCTACTGGTTATGATGTGGAGGCCCTCATCACTGAAGAGGAAGAGACACCATTAGGAATTCTAAACAAACAAATACAAGCATTAAGAACTGAGGTCACAGAACTGAAAAACAAGGATAAATCACCAAAACAATATTCTCTAGACACAATATGCCCATTCCGATTTGACAAAAACCTTTACATGCCTTCATTTCCCTCAAAATTAGAAATGCATGAGTTTGCCAAATATGATGGGAATATAGATCCTCAAGATCATATCAGAGAATTTTGTGCTTTATGTATGGAGTTCATGCATGACCAAGCATATCTCATGCGCCTTTTCCTGAGAATTTTAGGGTGACAAGCTATGGAATGGTTCTCAAGTCTACCTATGGGAATAAAAACTTTTTAAGAATTAATCCAACTATTCCTACAGAAATACTCCTATAACATTTGTCACCTAGTCACTATGATAGAGCTTTCCAATACCAAACAAAAGAGAGGAGAACCCTTTCTCACTTTTCTCCAATGATGGAGACAGATGTTCTCTAGATATTCACAAACTATTCCAGATCTTGAGAAGATGGATATCTTTGTCAACAACTTAATCCCTGAATTGAAATACAGTGTCCAGATGCAAGTACATCCTTCACTCAACAAAATGGTAGATAATGCCCTCAAAATAGAAGATGTGCTTATAAAAAATGGAGATATATCACTTTGGAAAGAAACATCGCAAGGTTCTAGTTCAAAAGAAAAGAGAAAATACTGGAAATACGAAAAACATAACAACAGAAACATTGTTAATGATGGAGTGGTAGACAATGTTAAAGCAACAACAAAATCCACAATATTTAACTTGGCTAGTGGCATGCAAGCACTCAAGGCAGCTGAAACTGTAGCAGAAAATCCTCCGAAGAAAGCAAGAGAATGGTTTAAAGAGAAACCTTGGCTTTCAAAGCCTAAGCGTGATTTTACTCCTCTAGATGAATCATATGAATAGCCTTTTAAAACTTTATTGGCAAATGATTTGATAACATTGCCAGACAATTCTAGACCATGTGACCCAAAAATTAAACCCAAATGGTGGAAAGAAAACGAATGTTGTGACTACCATCAGAACAAGGGACATAACATAAACAACTACATGAAACTTCGACATGAAATTCAAGATCTCATCGACACTGGAAAAATCATTGTTGGAAATAACATGACTAATGCTGATCATAAGGCCTTTAAAGATCCCTTATCAACTTATGAACAAGGAGATTCCTCAAATTCCAAGGGAGGAGCTAGAGTCAATTATACCTACACTAAAAATGATAATGTGATCAACATGATTGAATCTTCCCAACCTGAATATTGCAATGTGATCATAATCAAAGATAAACAAAGTCAAGCACAAACTGTTAATGTTGTGACCTGTGCTAAAAAACAGGTTACTCTCTAAGGAGCAAGTTCCTTAACTTTTGATCAAACAACATCAAACCTACCAACTCCTTCAAACCGAAAAATAGACACAATCACAGCCAAATCAAAACAATTGGCTTCATCATCCTCTCCTGGTTATAGTATTGTTGAATAATTAAAAAGAACCAACACTCAAATCTCCATTTTGGAACTACTTAAGATCTCTTCTACCCATAGAGAGATCCTGGACAAGGCTTTGCCCACCACTAGTGTCCCTAAAGATTTAGACATGGATCGGTTTCAATCTATGGTGGGTCACCTGACTTCACCTCATTACCTCACTTTCTCTGAAGAAAATGATAACACACTAAGTCACTCGCATAACCAGCCATTACACTTCGAAGCTATGATCCATAAACACCGAGTTCAATGTGTTTTGATAGATGGAGGTGTTGGGTTGAATTTTTGTACCTACAATCTACTGACACAGCTAGGATTTTCTGAAAACGTTATTGATCCAACAAAGAAAATAACAATCAAAGCTTATGATGAAGAAGAAAGAACCTCTAAGGGTCTGGTACTATTACCAATCAGGGTAGGACTTGTAGAAAGAAATGTCATTTTTTCAAGTCCTTGACCTTCCTCTGTCATATAACATCTTACTAGGTGGGCCATGGATTCATGAAATGAAAGCAGTACCATCTATGTATCATTAGTGTTTGAAATTTCCTTATAATTGAGTTGAAGTCAGTATTCTTGTTGATACAAGCTATACCTGCAGTGCATTAACGCAGAGTGTTGCTGCTTTTGTTCCTCATAATAGAGCAACCTCTACAGCTGAAAGTTTGGAATATTTACTCAAAGATTTAGAAAAGAAATTGAAAATCACAAACACTGGCATGGATGGATACAAGATAGAGCCCGTACTCTCACTAATATCTCTTCCTCCATCACCAAGACAGTTGGGAAAACCATCAGAGGATGTGAAGCCACAAATTTCATCTCCAAAAGTAATTTATGATGGTCTCTTTAAATACAATCATCTACTTCCCTTGTAGATGAAATAGAAGAGGATGCTGATCTCAAATGGATTTTCAAAGAAGATAGCACAAACGAAGAAATATGACATTGTGATATTTCCGTAGCACAATATGGTTCAGGCTATAAGATGCTTCACCGCATGGGATATTCAGGTATCGGTCTTCTAGGAAAGCGTCAAGAAGGTATTGTTGAACCTATTTAGTTACAAACTAAGTCTGCAAATGATAAAGTTGGACTAGGATACGATTCAATAAAGTCATTAGATCAAAAACACACGTCTCACCATCAACTTAAGTGTAAGAAAAAGGTACTACCTTTAACATCACAAGAAATTAATACTCAACAAAATCAGGAAGAGTGCGACGATGAACAAGAATTATTGTTGACCCAGAGAGAGGAAACATATGGTAATCAAGTTCTGATTGTATCATCTATAATACCACAGGAAGTAGAAGTCCCAGAGGATATGAGAGAAGAAGTATACATGATCAGAGAATTGTTTCCACCATTGAACATTCTGGTCACATATACTGGCAGACAACAAGTAGATGATTCCAAAACTGATTCAAATGAGTATGAATGGGGTCCAAACCATCTCTCAGATATATCTACTATAGGAATCCTCAAAGAATCCAGTGATATCACAGATGAAGCACAAGAGATGATACACTTAAAGATGCAAAAGGAAATAGAAGAAATCAAACTAAAAAGACAAGAAGATTATGAATGACAGCTGGAGGAAGAAAGGACACAAGCAATTTCTTCATCTACTAACTCTACATCTAATGAGATAGGACAAATCAAATATGGAACTACAATAGAAGTATTAGAAGCTACAGAAGCAGGACCAGTCATCAGTCCAGAGGAAGCTAAATGGAACAAATGATAGGGATTAACAGAACCATCAAGGTTATGTCCACAAGTGTGTTAAATACAAGTGATCAATGAACCAAATCATGAAGGAACTTGCAGCATCAAAGATGTAGGTATTGATACTATATATACTTTTACTAAACCACTTGAAGACAAGTCAAAATCTTCATCTTATGACTCTGATAACTCAGACAAAAGCTCTATTTATAACAACAACTATTCAACAACACATTATGACTACTTTTTCATGAATGTTGAGATGTTGTCTGTTGACCCTATTACTATCACACCATGGTATGTAGTCCGGTCTGAAGTAGGTGAAGATGCTAGAAGTAGGTTGGTTGGGCTAGGTCCAATAAATACTAACATGAATTTCGATAATCGTATTGTAACTCTTCTTAGTCTCGAGAGACATACACAAGCTAGTCTTCTGGAACTCGACTGGTCGGTCTGAAGTCATGATGATAGTACCGTGAACTCCCTTGAACCAACTCAAACTTTATCTTTGATACATGCTGAACTAATTGAATGTACTCTTTATAACCATCCTTTGAATATACCCACCTTCACGAATGACTACACACTATCCTGCTATCTAAATGCAGTGGAACCAATGAACTCTTTCACCGGTGAGAAAAGGGAGAAAATGGCTGAAACATACATCAAGTATCTCAGTCATAAAAATAAAATAAAAAGAAAAATAAGAGATCTGATGGTGAAAACCACATTGTGGCAGTGTCAGGATAAAAAATAGTAAAAATAAAGGATGTACCTAAAGGTGAAAACCTCTTTGAGGCACCTGAAGGTGAGATACTTGATATGCTGCCAAGTCACTTCCATGAAAGGTCTTCGATATTGATTGAACCAACTCAACCGGTCAATATTGGAATTCAAGAGACACCACACATCATTCATATAGATCAATCATTATAAGCTGAAGAATTGAAAGATTTCACTCTCCTCTTTTCAAAAAAGAAGATCAACTTTGCTCGGTATTGGTGTGATCTTACCAGTTGGTTTTGTAGTGTATGGAATCGGTTTACGAGTGATTTCTGTAACTTGTAGATCATTGAGAGATGTTGTTTTGGGCCTTGTCTGATGTTCCTAGAGGATCACATGATGTTTTATGTATTGGAAGTTGTTCTTGGTGATTTGGGCTGACATGTTATCATTTGCACGTTTCATCATGAACCGGTTGGTCTTTGGCCGACTTGGTCGAGTTGTTATTTCTTGCGGATGGTATAAAGGTAAAGTTTCTATATTCATTTCAGAGGATAGAAGATAGAGGACAGAAGTCGAAGAAAATAGAGATCGAGCAAAGATGTAGTTTCCAGAGAGATTCTGGTCTGGGGGGATTGAAGTCAGTAGGGACTGAAGTTCAGATCAGTGCAGAACAATGCAGACTATTACCAGAGTCCTATTTATGGAGAAGACGATTTGCAGATCTTAAATTTGTGTTGCATGGATTGTTTTGTAGTCATGGGTTGTGGTCCAGCATGTGTAGCCACTGAAGGCATGTAATTCTTCAACTAATTTTAATGATGGATTTATTTGTTACCAGTTATATTGTGTGTTGTTTCTACCAGTTAGGATTTCTTACCAATTATATATTTTGAACTATTACCAGTTACTGGTATGTTACATAGTGTTTTGTGTTATGTCGGTAACTTGTTTGGTGTTTTGTGTTATGAACTACAAGGTGGGGATGTCCTTCATTGGATCTCCCTACCTTGACGGCGTTAAGTGGTATTAGAGATGGTTTGTGAACCTGTTGATCGGAGAAGACCTAGTTATGTATCGGTTGGTTGGAAAGGAAGTTGAGGCAACTTGTAGACTTGTTTAGATCACCGAATGTGAGGTAGTACAAGGCTTGCGAGTAGACCACCAAACATAGATCTTGAGTTTGAAGCAGTTAGTGGGTGGAGAATTGAATAGATCGTTGAACCGAGGCAGGCTGTAAGGTGGAATGTTAGATCGGTGACGAGAGGCAACTAGAACCTATAGTCAGACCGTCAAACCCTTGAGCCAGTTGCAAGTACCTACTGACAAATCGTTGAACCAGATCAAGTGATGGCACGAAATTTTCAATTAACCTCAAGAGTTTGATGCGGGAGCACTAGATTAGTTCAAATTGGCACCTTGATTTTGATCCCAGTGAGACATCAATCTTGGTATTGGCTCGATATTGGTGTGCTCTTACCAGTTGCTTTTGCAATGTATGGAATCGGGTTGCGGGTGATTTCTGTAACTTGCAAATTGTTGAGAGATTTTATTTTGGGCCTTTTCCAATGTTCCCAAAGGATCGCATGATGTTCTATGTATTGGAATTTGTTATTGGTGATTTGGGTCGACATGTTATCATTTGCACATTTCATCATGAACCGATTGGTCTTTGGCCAACTTGATCGATTTTTTATTTCTTGTGTATGGTATAAAGGGAAAGCTTAGAGATTCATTTCAGAGGACAAAAGATAAAGGATAGAAGTCAAAGAAAATAGAGATCGAGCGAAGATGTAGTTTTCGGAGAGATTCTGGTCTGAGGGCACTGAAGTCCGAATCAGTGCAGAATAATGTAGACTATTATCAGAGTCCTATTTGTTGAAAATAAGATCTGTGAATCTTAGATTTCTATTGCATGGGTTGTTTTGTAATCCTTGGCTGCAGTCTGGCATGTGTAGCCATTGAAGGCATGTAATTCTTTAACTGGTTGTAATGATGGATTTATTTGTTACCAGTTATATTGTGTGTTGCTTCTACCAATTAGGGTTTCTTACCGATTATATCTTGTGAACTTTTACTGGTTACCGGTATCTTGCATTGTGTTTTGTGTTATGTCGCTAACTTGTTTGGTGTTTTGTGTTATGAGCTGCAAGGCGGGGATGTCCTTCATTGGATCTCCCTCCCTTGAATGCGTTAAGGATTGTGTGATGAATAAGAATTTATAGAAGGATGAGAGTGTCTAAGTTTTGCAAAGTACTCCTTAAGAATTTAAAACTTATGAGATATTGATATGATGAATGAGGATATCCTAGACCTTCTCTAGTAGATTGTGAGGGAGGATCTATAGGGACCTTAATTCATTTTTCATGTTTTTGAATTTCTTGTCCTCTACAACTTTATTTTGAAATCATGTCATAGCCAACCTCATAAGATGCTTGTAATTTTAAAGAAGAAAGACCTTTATCATCCATTTGTTTAAAATGTGTTGTGTAAGGATAATGTGAAGGGCCAAAGGGATGACTAGGTGAAGAAGGAATATCCTTAGTAGGAAGGTTTTCCTTTCCATTGTCATTAGTCATGTCCTATTTTTTTGATTTGGAAGGAGGATCATCTAAATCTTCATCTTTGTTTAGTGCTATGTTAGGAGATAGATCATGAATAAAGTGCATAACATCATATTTTTTAGGAGATTTTGATAACAAAGATAAGATGTAGGAGAATTAGGAGGATTGAGAGTGATTGAAGTGGTTAAATTAACATGGTTAACTTGTCCCTCTTGCACCAAGACATCTTTGTGATGAGAGGATCTTGGAGTATGGACTCTAGCCTCATTAACAAAAGAGACCCTAGGGGAGGTACAAGTGTTATTCATTTCAATGTCATCTCTAGGATTATCACTTTCTACAAAAGCCCTCATATGGTCCACATATGCTATACATTTTCTTATAAATGTCCTCATAAAACAACATACAACATGGAGAAAATCTTTGAGAAATGATTTGCATTTAGGAGGGATTTTTAAAATTCTAATGATGTCATATGCATGAGTACTATGAATGAAAATAAGAAACATGAAGTGAAAGAAACTATTGTCTAACATGTGATTTTGATAAATCTAACTAAGAATAAATGTAATTATATGTGAAATGGAAAACAGACTAGATTTAGTGAATTCCATTATGAACAATGCAAGACTCCTAAATTCGATCTAAAAAATAAAATCAGAATTAATGCAATGTAAGAAGAGTCAAGTTCACCAAAATGTAATGGAGTGGAAATAAGGTTTACTAGCAAACTAGGAAACTTAGGCCTATTTCTAATTTGATTACATTGAGAAGAATAATGATACACTTGTCCTAAGATGTTCTAAGGCACAAGGTGAATTTAATAGTCACTCATTGGGGGTACTTGAAAGTGACACTACAAACTAGGGAGAATAAGGCAAGATCGAATGAGGAGATGGAATTTTTTTGTGTGTGCAGGGTTGTAACAAGATGAGAACCTGATTTTGAAAAAGAATACATCAAAGTATACTGGAGCCAGACCATAGTCCAAAATTGAGGAAAAAGTGTAGGGACTAGGTCACCTATATTATCATGCTCTTGGGATTGGGCTGTTATGCTTGGCCTACTCTCGAAAAAAATTTCTCTAAACAATTGAAAATTATAGATCTCCACTTGATTAGCTTGTACCTATTATTGTAGGTGTGTCACTTGTTCCTTTGCAACTAAAAATAGGTAAATTAATGTTGGGTAGAAAGGAGTTTTATTAAGTCAAAACCTATTTTTGGAATCAAACTTAAAATTGAATGGAATTGAACTTGGAAGGAAAGTGTGCTAATATATAGCAGGGGCTAGATTTGAGAATAGAGTGTCTCATACCTTCATCATGCAAATGCTTCTTTGAAGATGATCACAAATGTTGATGCAATACCATGACCACAAAAAAGACCTAAAAGTACATCACAAAAAGACATGCATGCATGAAGGTTGTTGAAGGTTGCCACAATGAAGAATATGGTGGGATGAAATTCCTTGAATGCTTGAAATGAATTCCCTATAGTTCTCCACCTATGCTTAGTTCACGATTCATGATTAACAAGCCTAAAATGAGGGAGGATACCTTTCTTATATACCCCTCCCAAGAATTTTGAGATGCAAAACTCAGACTAGGCCTTGAGACGAGAAAAGATTTCCCACTCAACCTAGCCAAGCATGTTGTGATTTGAATATGGGGCCAAAGATCGAGGAGGTGAATTCCCTAGGGGACCTTCTCCCCCCAATGTGGTCTTAAATTGAAACTTAAGGTCCAAAATGAGAAGGAGAAGCTAGAATGACATATGGAGCTGAGTTGTGATGAATGAGACCAAAGGTGGGAGATCACACATGAAAAATAGGCTCCAGTTGAGAAAGAAATTGTACAGGGAGATAATTTAGAATGCTACACTCTTCTTTGGAAATCATCCATTCTTACATCGCGTAGATCTATATCTATTATGACATCATACATTGAGTTAATTTAGGAGGGAAAAAGTCATCCCTTTGAACTCAAACTTCATATCTTTTACTCATTTAATCTATATAAAAAATGAAATTTTACATTACCAATTTTGTCTAATTAGAGTTTATAGTAATTATTTTTGAATTTTTACCTTAACTATTTTAATTAACAATTTATATATAATTATTTCTTAATCAAGGTTCCTTAATATTTCACAACTAGGTTAAAAGTTAGAGTTTTCATTTTGATTCCACAGTAACTGTCCTCTTGGTTAAAAAGTGTCCACCATAAGGCTCATCCTAGGAAACCTTGAGTATGTCAAATGTTTCATTCTCCCTAATACACCTATGCATGAAATTGTTAGGTCATGTATAAAATAGATAACCAACTATCCATTAGTAGGAGTAGCCGTATTGAACCAAATATTTCTTCTTTTAAGTGGCAAGTGTGAAGGTGTTTTCCATGCAACCAATTAGTTGGATATATTTGTATACCATGGATACAGACTAATAATACAAATAGATGTTAATCCAAAAATGAATCATCTACTAGTGGATACTCTAATGAAGTTGATAATCTTGAAATAAATTCATCTACCACATTAGATTTTCCAGGATTGTTAACAATAGTGATGTCAAACTCTTGTAACAATAGCACTTATCTGAGAAGCCTACCGCTTACCACTAGTTTATTTATCAGATACCATATTGTTGCATGGTTAGTGTGAACAAACATAGAGTAACCAATTATATATAATGCCTAAATTTGTCTATTACATAAATTACAACTAGAGTTTCCTTCTCTAACACTGTACAATTAAGCTCAACCCCTTTCAAGTTCTTACCAATATAGTAAATTGTACATTTCAAATTAATTTCATTTTTCCCCAATGATACTCTAACTACAAAGTTAGAAGAATCCATGTGTCTAGAAAGGAAGAGTCCAATTAGGTCCTTTTAGTATAGGTGCTTGTGAGAGGGCTATTTTAAAGGTTTTGAATGATTGTTGATAACTTTTTTTCATTCAAATCACACTTCCTTAGAAATGTGAAGAGAGGTGCATGAATTTTACTAGATTCCTATATAAAGCATTTGCACTAACCTACATGTCCAAGAAAAAAATTGACATCTCTCCCCTTTTGTACTTGAATTTTTGAAATGATCTCCATCTTAGCAAGGTACATTTGAATTATATTGGTTGACACAAAGTGACCAAGGACAACATCCTCTTCCATCATTATAAATCATTTTTCTCATGACTGAGGGAGAGGTTATTGTCCTGGCACCTTTGGAGGACCTTTTCTAGATTTTCTGATGCCTTCTCAAAGGAGCTCTCATCATTTGTAGAATCATGCATGTACATTTTCATTGAATCATTGTAAAAATATGGAAATATGCTTAAGACAACTCTCTAGAATGTGGTTGGTGTGTTGCATAATCCATAAAGAAATACTAAATAGGCATATGTACCCTAGAGGTATGTGAAAGTGGTTTTATCTTAATTTTATTACACCTACTAAACCTATCCAAGAAAGATAAGTATCTTTTTCCCACTAAGGAATCTAAAACCTAATCAATTAAGGGTACGGGAAAATGGTCCTTCTTGGTTTCTGCATTTAGCGTCGTGTACTATATGCAAAATCCTCATTTACCTCCCTTTTTGGGTACAATAACTAGTGGGGAGACCCACTCCCTATCTAAAAAAGAGTATATGAAATCTCCATCCAAAAGTTTCTAAAATTTGGCCTTGACTATATCCATAAGTGTTGGGTTAATCCTCCTTTATTGTTGTCTCACTAGTCTACAACCTTCATTGATGTATACTTTATGCACACACATGCTAATATAAATGCCCTTCATGTCATGATAATACTATGCAAATGCAGAAGTGTGATCTTGTAGAATTTTCAATAGGTTAGTTTGATACAATGTAGCTAACTCATTGCTAATTTTGAGTTCGTCTTACCAAGAGACACTTGTATAGGTTTTTGTTGTTGTCATGACTGAGGCAATTTATAGGCCATATATATCAACACTATAGTTGTGTGGCAAGATATCATAAATAATACTAGATGTACATGCATCTTCATTGAATAAGATGATATGAAGTGGGCAAGTTAGGTATGACAATATTTCCTCTTCCTATAGGTTTAGATACCATAAGAATATTGCAAGATATGAGAAAGAACTTCATCCTCATATTGAAGGTCTATCATAAGGATCCTCTTTGTAGTCATGAGAAATTGGAGGGAGCATTGATCCTCATCTTGAAGGTCTATCATAAGGATACTCTCTACAGTCATGAGCATTTGGAGTATTGATCCTCATCTTCTAGATTGGGCTACATAGATTATTTTTTATTTGTATGAGGATAGGCTAAAGGATTAATGACCTATTTCTTGATTATATTTCTATTGGAAATTATCATTTTATTAGACCTACAACCAATCAAAGTATTTGTGTTAGCCATGGTTGTGCAAGGATTAATCGATATCACCCTAAATTGGCTTTGGGCTGCAAAACCACAAAATTAATAGGGTATTACCCTAAATCCTATGGGAAACCAATAATACTGAGAGGGGGGGGGGTGAATCAGTGTTATACCGGAATAGTAAATTCTAGACTTATTAAAATATGCATACACCAACCAGTATACCGGTATAAACAGAATTGAAAGAACTAAAGCAACTAATCAGCCAATCACATAAATGAAAATTATAACACACAAATTTATACGTTGAAAAACTCAAAGAGGGAAAAAAAAGGTGGGATTTGTGACCCATGATATCAATCCACTAGCCATATGAAGAGATATTACAAAATATGAGGGCCCTCCACTTGTAGGAAGGCTCACAACCTAGAACACACTGCTCAAACACAATAAGAGCATCACTGACTACACAAAATTCCATACTACAATCTAGAGAAGTGTGAACTGCTTAAGATAGTATCTTCTATGCTAGAATACAATTCCGATTTAAGCTCTATCTATTTTAGTCTGAAACCCTAAACCCTTTACCGAAATAATCCTTACAATAAATTCCTCACATACATGATCTCTCTAATATATTTTGCATCATATTACATTCACATATCCATCACCATGTCTATTATCTGTCTATTTCAAAATGATCTATCAAACTGTCCTATATACCCTATACAAATTTTATGCCTTATGCTGGCTTACAAAGATATATACAAATTCAAATTACATGTCAGTCATGTTAGGTCCCGGAGACAACTGAGAGGGGGGGGTGAATCAGTTGTCTAATAAATTCAAACCAAAAACAACTTAACCAACTTACTGCTTAATACCGGTAAACCAGTTTAACATGCCGGTAGATAGTTTTAACAGTTAATTGCTATATCGGTAAGGATTAGTGCATGAAACATAAAGACAAAGTCATCCACAACACATAACACCAATATTTGTATGTGGAAACCTTGTAAGGGGAAAAACCATGGTGGGAAAACTTACCCACAATCAGATGATACTACTGCAGATAGTAAGTGTACATAAATGGGGTCTGCACATGCAGAAAGGCCAAGCACCTAGAGCTCATTGCTCAATCACAAAATGGGAGTCACACTGACTATAGTTGGATGGTTAAATCCAATAAGAATGTACTGTACAAAATATCATCTTCATATGCTGGATTCAGTACCAGTGTAGTTCGGATTGTCTTCACAAAAACCCTTCTTCAATCTTCAAATGATGTCTGCGTGTATAGCTCTGCTTATTCTCACATATACCTTCACACAATCCTTTTTCGCATTCTACATTTGATCTTACAAATAAGATCTTACATTTATACCATAACCTAAGACCAATTTTAGTAGGTCGGCTCTACAAGATATTATAATAAATTTTTTTTACAAACAATACAATATCCGATGCAATAACCGATTCAACATGTCGGCTTAATGCATTTACAATAATAATTAATCATCTTCATAACGTGTCATGCTGATCTGGAAAAGATAAACCTGTCGATGTAACCTTGGACCTATTTGCCAGTAACAGCAAATATGAATATAACAAAAAACAATTCTCCAAGACAAGATGTCCAAACGATGTCTTCGATATTACCAAGTGTTTTCCATATCATTCCAAGTGTCGGTGATCATTATATCTTGCCGATGTACCATATGCTGGTGACTGTGCATGAGTCACTTGCTTGTCGGTGAATGTTGCTGATTCTCCAAAGTGCCAGAGTTGATAAGTGTTTAGTAGGTGTTGACATCAATGACAAAACCATACCAAAATACCAACAATCTCCCCCTTTGGCATTGATGGCAACACAAGATGGAAAAACCATCAAAGTGCCAAAATAGAAATGCCAAATACCAAAAACCAACAATCTCCAAAAAGTGATCATAACCAGAAATCAAAATACAGATACAAAGAGTAATAATCTCTCTCAAACAACAATCTCTCCCCCTGGGAGCAACATGTGTTTTCCTTGTGTTTTCCTTGTGTTTTTCAAAGTATTTCCATACCAATCTCTCTCCCTTTGACATCAAATGCCAAAGTTACAACAAAACCAAGTTCATATACAATCAATTTAGTATACCAACCACTCCCCCTGAGAAGTAGCTTCCCATCAAAGCCGGAATAAAAGATTTCTTTGTTAATTCTGCCAGTTGATGACAATCATCAACTGTCTAAGTCTCTACCAGTGGTGGTATTACTCCAAGATGATCTCTGAGATATTCAAAAGTCTCCTTAGGCAAAGGTTTAGTGAAAATATTTGCAATCTCCTCTTTAGTATTCACATAAACCAGTTTTATTTCCTTTGCTTCAACATTTTCCCTTAGAAAATTTAGTTTGATAGAAACATGTTTGGTTTTAGAATGTAATACCAAATTCTTAGATATATCAATTACTGCAGTGTTATCACAATAGATAGTAATAGGTTCCTTGCATTTTACCTTTATGTCTTTCAACATTTTCTTAAACCATAGTACCTGTGTATAGTTAGATGCTGCTGCAACATATTCTGATTCTGTTGTTGATAAAGATGTACAACTTTGTTTCTTACTCAACAAAGAAACTAGTCTGTTTCCAAGAAAGAATGCTCCGCCGGTGGTGCTTTTTCTATCATCCACATCTCCTGCCCAATTTGCATCTCTGTATGCACATAATTCAAAGTTTTCATCTCTAGGATACCATAATTCAAGATTTATAGTGCCTTGTAAGTACCGGAAAATCCTTTTTATTGCCGATTCATGATTTTCTCTAGGATTACTTTGAAATCTTGAAACAATACATACTACATTCATAATATCAGGTCTGGTTTGTGTCAAATATAGTAAACCTCCTATCATAGATTTGTATCTAGTTGGATTAACAGGTGTAGATTCATCCCTTTGTGATAATTTGTCATTTGTTGTCATAGGTGTGCTTACCGGTTTAGAGTTTTCCATCCCACATTTCTTTAGTAACTCTTTTAAGTACTTGGATTGACTCAAGAATATACCTTTATCAGTCTGTGAAATCTGCAATCCTAAAAATAATTTTATTTCTCCAATCATAGACATTTCAAATTCTTGCTGCATTTTAATAGAAAATTCTTTACATAATCCATCTTCTCCTCCAAAGATTATATCATCAACAAATACTTCTATAATCAAGATGTCATCATTAGTTACTTTATAATATAAATTGTTGTCTGCATTTCCTTTAGTAAAACCAATATTTAAAAGATACTTATCCAATCTTGCATACCAAGCTCTTGGAGCTTGCTTCAATCCATACAGAGCTTTTCTTAACCTGAAAACCATATCATTATCATCTGTCAAAGAAAATCCATCAGGTTGTTCAATGTAGACTTTCTCTTCAAGATCTCCATTTAAAAATGCACATTTAATATCCATTTGATAAACTTTGTAGTTCTTGTGTGCTGCAAAAGCCAAAAATAATCTGACTGCCTCAATTCTAGCTACTGGTGCAAAGGTTTCATTTTAATCAACTCCTTCCTTCTGAGAATATCCCTTACACACTAGTCTTGCTTTATTTTTGACAACCTTACCATCTTCATTAAGTTTGTTTCTAAATACCCATTTGGTTCCAATTACATTTTTATCTTTAGGCCGGGGAACTAATGTCCAAGTGTTGTTTTTCTCAATTTATTCTAATTCTTCTTCCATAGCTTTAATCCAAAATTTATCTTCACATGCCTCATTAATAGATGATGGTTCAATTTGAGAAATAAGACATACCTCTTCATTTTCCAATCTTCCTCTTGTCATAACTCCTTTAAACTTGTTTCCAATTATCTGATCTTCGGAATGATTCAGTCTACATACCGGGGTGTCTTTGTTTGTTGTTGTTCCACAGTTATTGTGGAATCCTCAGATGATACCGGGGTAACTAGATCTTCATTCTATACCGGTGGATTTAGATTAGGTTCATTTGCCAAAAATTTTGTTGCTGGTTTAGAGTCTATATACCTTGAAGTTCCTCTGAATTGTTCATCAATCTTTACATTTGTACTTTCAATAATTTTCTGCAATCTTTTGTTAAAACATCTATATGCCTTGCTCTTAGATGAATAACCAAGAAATATTCCTTCCTCACTTCTAGGATCAAATTTTCCAATATATGCATCTCTTCTGATATAACATTTACTTCCAAAAATTTTGAAATACTTAAGAGCAGGAGTATTACCAAACCATAGTTCATGAGGGGTCTTACTGGTTTCACCTTTGATGTGAACTTTGTTGAATGTATAGACCGTTGTACTAACTGCCTCTCTCCAATATACATGTGGTAGGTTTGCTTCTGATAATAGACTTCTTGTTGCATCCAAGATTGTTTTGTTTTTCCTTTAAACAACTTCATTCTGCTGTGGTGTCCGAGGTGCTGATAGTTGTCTTCTGATTCCATTCACTTCACGGAATGTATTAAATTCCTTAGATGTAAATTCTCCTCCTTGATCTGATCTTAAATATTTGATTTTCTTACCGATTTCATTTTCTACCATTGCTATGAACAATTTAAAACTTCCAAGTGCTTCTGATTTTTCTCTAAGAAAAGTAACCCAACACATTCTAGAGTAATCATCAATAATTAGCATAAAATATCTATCACCTTGTAAGCTTTTAGTTCTAGTTGGACCACATAAATCAGTGTGAATCAAATCAAGAGCATTATTGGATTTTTCTGGAATACTTTTGAAACTAACTCTAACTTGTTTTCCAAATTGACATTCCTTATATACTGTATTCTAAGGTTTGACAATTTTAGGTAAATCTCTAACTACCTTAGTAGTACTGATCGTCACCATGCAATCAAAGTTTACATGACATAGTCTCTTATGCCATAACCAAATTTCATCTATATGTGCAATCAAGCATGTCTTTTCACTGTTATTCAAATGAAAGATATTACCTCTAGTCTGATTACCGGTTGCAATTTCCAAACCAGTTATGTTCATGATTTTGCATTTTGCATTTTTAAATTGTAACTGAAATCCTTTCTCAACTAATTGACCAACACTCAAAAGATTATGCTTTAATCCTTCAACATAGTAAACATTGTTAGTGTTATGCTTACCATCAAGAGGTATTGTACCCTTACCTTTGATTAAACAAGCTTTGTCATCTCCAAATCTCACTAAGCCTCCATTGTATTCTTGAAAGTTCAAGAATTTACCTTTGTCTCCTATCATATGATGTGAGCATCCTGAATCAATGATCCATTCATCCTTTACTTCAAATTTTAGCTGCCAAGGCCTGTACTACCGGTTGAGCAGTAGGTGTCAGTTGATCTTCGGTTATAGCAACAAAAACCCATCCATTTTCTGTTGGATCCTCATGAGAATCATCAGTCACACCTTCATCAGCAATGTAACAAGATTTGTCTTTATTCTTCTTAAATCTGTATCTCTGATATTCAGGGTTAGGCTTGTATGTTCTTCTATCTTCTTCTCTTAGTCTAGCATGTCTATCAGGGCATCTCGAAGCCATATGACCAATCTTATTGCAGTTAAAACATTTAAAGGGTGCTTTACCTTCATACTTACTTCCAACTAGACCTTTAGGCATTTTCCTTGCAAATAGTGCTTCAAGTTCTTCATTTTCTTTCCTGCTTTCTTCAAGTTCTCTTGCATAAAAGGCTTTCCAATCAGATTTGTCAAATGATGGAGCAGATGATGTTGATGCTTTAAAGGCCAAATCTGTCTTTATAGGAGCAACATGACCAAAGTCTTCAATTTCAAAAGCTGAAAGTTTCCCAATTAATGTATCCCTAGTAACTGATGTATTAGGCATTGTTCTTAACTCATTTATAGCAGTGACTTTCATTTTATATTTCGGTGGCAATCCTCTTAAAGCTTTTGAAACAATTTCATCTTCACTCAAGGTTCCTCCACAACATTTAATACCCAAAACAATCTCATTTACTCTTTCCATAAAAGCAAAAATCCTTTCATCTTCTTCCATTTTTAGATGTTCATACTTGACTCGGAAGCTTTCAAGTTTTGCAATTTTGACTATGGAATCTCCTTCATTTAGTGTTTCCAAATGATCCCAAATAGCTTTAGTAGTAGACCTATCTGATAGTCCAATGATTTGTTGATCTGATAATGCGCTCAAAAGTGCTTCTCTTGCTTTGCAATCATTTTCCTCATCTTTAGTCAAGTTGGGTGGAGTAGGCTGACTCTGAGTAGGAGCAGTATAACCATTCTTTGTAACATCCTAGATGTCTTTTCCAATGCAATTTAGATGTGTCTCCATTCTAATCTTCCATATGCCATAGTTCATTCCATCAAGTTTAGGACTGTCCTTCCTGAAATAGTTAGTAGACATTGGATCTCCTCAAGCTGTTAAACTTCTGCAAAAGAGGACTAAGCTCTAATAGCAATTGTTAGGTCTCGGAGACAACTGAGAGGGGGGGTGAATCAGTTGTCTAATAAATTCAAACCAAAAACAACTTACTGCTTAATACCGGTAAACCAGTTTAACATGCCGATAGACAGTTTTAATAGTTAATTGCTATACCCGGTAAGGATTAGTGCATGAAACATAAAGACAAAGTCATCCACAACACATAACACCAATATTTGTACGTGGAAACCCTGTAAGGAGAAAAACCACGATGGGAAACCTTACCCACAATCAGATGATTCTACTATAGATAGTAAGTGTACATAAATGGGGTCTGCACATGCAGAAAGGCCAAGCGCCTAGAGCTCACTGCTCAATCACAAAATGGGAGTCACACTGACTACAGTTGGATGGTTAAATCCAATAAGAATGTACTGCACAAAATATCATCTTCATATGCTGGATTCAGTACCGGTGTAGTTATGATTGTCTTCACAAAAACCCTTCTTCAATGTTCAAATGATGTCTATGTGTATAGCTCTGCTTATTCTCGCATATACCTTCACACAATCCTTTTTCGCATTCCACATTTGATCTTACAAATAAGATCTTACATTTATACCATAACCTAAGACCAATTTTAGTAGGTTGGCTCTACAAGATATTACAATAAAAACTTTTTACAAACAATACAATATCCGATGCAATAACCGATTCAACATGTCGGCTTAATGCATTTACAATAATAATTAATCATCTTCATAGTGTGCCATGCTGATCTGGAAAAGATAAACCTACTGGTGTAACCCTGGACCTATTTGTCGGTAACAACAAATATGCAAATAAGAATATACCAAAAAACAATTCTCCTAGACAAGATGTCCAAACAATTTCTTCGACATTACTAGGTGTTTTCCATATCATTCCAAGTGTCGGTGATCATTATATCTTGCCAGTGTACTAGATACTGGTGACTGTGCATGAGTCGCTTGCCGGTGAATGTTGCTAATTCTCCAAAGTGCCAGAGTTGATAAGTGTTTAGTAGGTGTTGACATCAATGACAAAACCATACCAAAATACGAACAAGCCAAATAAAATAAACATTAAAATCAATTTGTCGACGCCGGATCCAAGATGTGTCGACCTCCAATACTGATAACCTTTACTAAACCATGTCGGCCTGCATTTCCAGTGACCAAAGAAATCCTTTGTCCTACCGGTACGGGTGTCAGTGTAGAATTTGTGAAGTGTCTGTCGGTACACCATAGAATCAAAACATGAAGCCGGAACACAAAATCATGTTACCATGGATAACAACATAGTGAAACCAACCAATAGAGTGTCAATTGCCAACAATCTCCCCCTTCGACATTGATGGCAACACTCATGTGAAAAATGGTCAAGGTTTCATCTGTCGGTTTCATCCTACCCTACTCCCACTGAGCTGAATATGCAAAATTCTCCATATCTCCAAAACTCAATAACTCCCCCTAATGTATACAACTCTTTTTGTTCGTTTTCACATCTATACTACTCCCCCTTTGACATCAATGCCCAAAAAAATGTCAAAGAATAAGAACTGTACAATGAATATCCCCCAAAAAAATGTCTTATCGGAGCTTGACCAACTTCAAAATTTCTAGATAAGCCTTCTCCAATAAATCCACATAAGTATCCCAACCGGTTTTGAATGTGCCAGAAATAGATACAAGTCCACTCAATAAATATGCAAAATATTCTTTCTCATTTACCTCTGTCGGTGTGGGCTTTTCCAACATATCCATGCATTCTTTCTTGTGTACACAGAGTGAATCCAACCGAGGACTCACCAAGCCTCTCAGACTTCAGGCTCTTCTAATTATTTTTTCTCTTTCCTTCTCAAGAGCAGAAATTTGATTCTCCAAAATCAAAATTTGACCATCAATTGATGTAGTCAATGAAATCAATCCATCAAAAGAGTTAGCCATACTTGCAATTTTCTCCTGAATCTCCTTTATCTTTTTATCTATATTTGTTGTAAGTATTTCAGTATTACAACATACCCTATATATATTTGTACATTGTTTCAAATAATTTTCTATTAGGATTAGCTTCTCCTCAATCTTTTTCTTCTCTATTTCAATTACCTGATCAAAAGTGGCTCTCTTAGCCCAAGTAAACCTTTCTAGTTCTTATCGGTTTGATATTTATTGTAAGGATTGAAACTCCTTTGATATATGCTTAGTGGTTACCTTAATCTTGTCAGATGGGCTCGCTTTATTTTCAATATTACACTCTGGGACCAATCTGTGTAAAACAGTGATTGATTGATCTATAATCCCTTTATCTGTGGATCCCTCCTTCATCAATTTTTGAGCATCCATCATCATCATTTTAGTGGGACTCATCTTTGCGTTGTTTTTCTTTTCTACCTGAGAAATGTCAATTGAAAATAATGATGGACCAAAAACTGGTACCCTGTCGGACTCTCCTATTTTCTCCTCTGATGTTTTATCCTTTATCACCTCCTCACTTGCACTGGTGGTTTCGCCACTTGGTGTAGTTTGTGTAATTGTTGGTTCCTTTGTAGGAACAATAACCTCAACTTGTACATTTGTATCTAGAGTAAAATTGTCCTCAATATTAGTACCTTGTATAATGTTAACTTGTTCATTCTCTATATTAACCGATAGATTAGTATTTGTTTGTACATTTGTATTCATTGGGGGCACAATTTACACTATCTTAATGTTTTTCAAAACTGGGGGTGAAGTACCCATAATCCCCTTTCCTTTTCCTTCAACCTGGGTATTTATAGTGCTTGTCTTGGTTTTTGATGAAGTAAATAATTCTTTTTTTTCTCCCAAATATTTAACCCATGCTATCTGAGTCTCTTTCATTATTTCATTTACTCTCCCTAGCATCAGACTAGTTATCCTATGTTTGCTATTTAAGACTTTTCTATCTAGCACCTCAAGTGTCTTTTCCATTTCATCTGGAGCTATAGTAACATAGATATATAATAGCTCTTGAATTTTAATGTGTTTATCCTCTTGCATTGTTGATAATCTTCTAGAATCTAACATGTTATATAACTAAGCCGGTATTTGATTTTCTATTTCTATTAAGGCTTTCTTATAAATGTCCAAATATAATGGGATTTCTTCCTCTACCTCTCTCTGTTCATCATCCTCTAAGTTTTCATAATAAAATTGAACATTCTTCAACATGCCATCTTTAGTGATTTCATCTACCAATTATGCACAAGTTTTAGGTGAAACCTTACCAGAATCAGTGTCATTCTTCTTCTTCCTCTTGGCAGTACCAGATGTAGCTACAAGTGTAGCTTTAGGTGCTTTCTTTTGTGCTGGTAGCTTGATTGTGACCTTCCTAACAGGTTTCTTCTTTGCTTCTGTCTTTGATTCCTTTTATTTCTTCCTAACAACCCTCTTAAATGCTAACGGTGTGTCATCCTTTGATTCTGATTCTACAGTAACCAAGCTCAATATGAACTTCCAGATCCTTCCTCTTTCTGCATTTCTCCGGGACAACATCAATTAGTGCTTTGATGTCCTTTGAGACCTTTTGTACAAATTTGCTTGCTTTTCATACTTGTTTCTCTCTTTTCTTCCGGTTGAACTCTGTTTCAACCTCTTGATTTTTTTGTTGTGCAATACCACAAGACTTCTTTGCCTCATCTATTGGTGCATCAATTAGCATTTTTGCATAGGCATCAAGAATCCATGCATCCACCTCATAGCCCATTTTTTAATCCAAATCTTTCGGGGCTTAATTGCTTCCATGGGAGTCTCATCCTTCTTTACCATGAAGCATATGTCGATAGAATATTTTTTTATAATATGCTCAGGTACCCTTACCCTAGACCTCATAGATTTTTTAAATGCCTTAAAATACCCCCATACCTTATCATCTCTCTGGATTCCTAATGCAGCAATTGACTGTTTCAATTCTCTTCCTACCGGGATGTCAAAAGTCCATTATCTCTTACCAGAACTGGGTGTATCTTTTAGAAAATATAACATTAGGCAAACTAACAAGTTCCCATACCGGAAAGTACCCTTCTTCTCACCCTTGATCTTTCCTAGATTTATCAATCTCATCAAGCATCCAACTGCGTAGATCTAATTTTACATTATCTCTCATCATTTTGTATGCAGCCAAAATGCATGAAATGGAAACAAAATTCAGTCGGTTTGACTGAGTTACCTTATATTCAATGATCATGCTACCAAATTTTATGTTTGTGTCAGTGATAGTGCTCACTTTCATGGATCTTTTGTCAGATGTTGCATCGACGATCTTTCTCACGAAATCATTTGAGACCTTCTTGTTTGGATGTTGTCGAACCGATGGAAAACAAGTGATTGCTCGGATGGCTTCCTTGGTGATTTTGTAAGGTTTGTTCAGTCATATAAATTCCCCATGTACACTTCTCAGAACATATCTGATTATCTCATCCTCAAACTCCAGAATATGTTGAATGTCGGTAAACCCTAGGTCTTCAATATTCTTGAATGTTGGTTTGATCTTTCCAGATTCTCCCATCAGCTCACTCATATACATGCCCTTAATTTTTGAAGTCCCCAAGTCCTCGATGTGATAGTGAACATATGCCCTAACATCCTCTACATAGACAATTCCCTCTGGAACGCGAAAAAATGCTCCAACCGAATCTTCCAGGGTAGCCACATGTGGATACTGCTTGAAAATTGTCTTGGGGCGGTCCTTGACCTCAACGACAGTTAGGTTTGCAACAAAAATAGGACTAAAAGATGATCTCACTTCCATGTTTAAGATAAATACCTTTTGATCGCTCTCAGTGAAAACCTCCAACAAATTCATCCAGATGCTGGTATGATCGCTCAAGAAGAAATCTAATTTCCTTTGAATATCCTTTGATCGCACTTAATCACTCTGAATCGCTCTAAATGCAGGGTGATTAACAATGAAGTCTATTTGATCTTTTAACCTTTGAGAAAAACCCTAATCTTCCATTGAAATAAATGACTGTCGGTGAAAGATATCGTATCTCGCTCAGAACATATCCATGCTAGATAATCCTCTCCAATATCTAGAACATCTTCCAGAACCTCTTCCCGAGGTATATGCAGGATCTTCATGAATTTTGCCTACCCCTAAGGCATATGCCTCAGATACCAAATGACCTTCCTGCCGGTGCAGGAGCAGCCCCTTCTTTTAGATAAGTAACCGAGACATTCCCATCTGATGTTTGGTTTTCAGTCTTCCTAACCCATCTCTGAGTATGATCTTGCCAGATTTCACTAACCTTCTCTTTTCCTTTTTCATTTGATCCTTATGATTACTAACCGATGGATTTCTGCTTCTACAAAACATAGCAATTTGTCGAACTTGATTACATGCATAACATGTAACATTATTCTTTTGAATTTCCTTACTAAAACTGGTGAAATTGCTTGACCTGCTCTAATTAGCCATATGTCCAAATTTTCCACAAGCATAGCATTTTACATTCATTTTGCAATCTTCTGTCTTATGACCAAACTTACTGCATTTAGAACATTTACTGGGAGTAGAAACAGGGTTCTGATTTTCTCTGTTTCTACATTGCCTAGCCATGTGACGAAATATATTGCAAACAAAACATCTACCATTGAATTTATAAGCATTAAATTATCTTACCGGTGCCTTATGTTTTTGATCTTCATTAGTAGTGTCGTAACTCTATCCTTGCTCAAATCCAAGTCCACTGGAATCTCCAATATGCCTCTATCTCTTCAATAACTCATCGAGCTGTGTTGAGTTGATCTTGAATTTTTCTTTGTACTCACTTGTAGTAGTTAAATATTCTTAGTATTATCATTTGTCTCTCAATATCTTTCTCATTACTCTGGGATTGTACCAAATCGGTTCTCAACATATCATTTTCATGAACCAACCTACCACATTCTTCAAATTTGCTCTTTAGGGATACAACAAGATTTTCTTTCTTTTTCTTTCTGTCCTCAATCTCCTTAGACATCATCATATTTATAACTTGGATTTCATTTTTCATAACCATGTTCTCCTGACTCAATTTCTGACATTGTTCCTTAAGTGCATTTTTCTCTTCATCATCTTGATTTGGCAAAAATTCCTTACTCCTAGCTTGAATAGATGTTAGCCTCTCTTGTAGGACAAGAATGAATTCTGCTTCAATTTGTCTTATAGATTTAAGTTCTTCAACCTTTTAACATCATAATCTTCAAGTGCCATCTCAAGTTGCTTCTCCAAAGCCATATTCATTGATTCCGGTTTCAAGATCTTCCTCAAGCTGTTAAACTTCCTCTGAGGCACAAGGCTCTGATACCAATTATTGGAAACCAATAACACTAAGAGGGGGGTGAGTCAGTGTTATACCAGAATAGTAAATTATATCCTTATTAAACTATGCATACACCAACTGGTATATCGGTTGGTGTATGCATGTTTTAATAAGGCTAAAACTTACTATTCTGGTATAACATTGATTCACCCCCCCCCCCCCCCCCCCCACCTCTGTGTTATTGGTTTCCAACAAATCCAAAGTGATCATTATGGCCTCAATTACTCTTGGTTTCACAAACGACATTTCTACTAGTTGCAAGACAATTAGAGTTGGCCTTATGTTGAGTAATTGTCAAGTGTTCACTATCTCCCTAGTCATGACATTTATGCTACACCAAGATCAATCAAAGTATTTTTTATTAGAGTGCTAGTATTATGAACATCCACAATAGAATTACTAGGGTCTAAAGATTTAGGGACTATATAAACCTAAAATTGGTTTGGAGATAATTAATTAAATACAAAGTAATTTAATTATTAAGCCTTGTTAATTAATTAAATACGAAGTGATTTAATTAATTGGTTGTTTTATTCTTCTACTTATAAATAAATCTAAGGATTTATTTATATAGTTCATTTCAATAATCCCTTGCATTAATTAATCTCAATTAATTAATCATCACCATCATAATTCATTTCTTCTATTTCCATAATTAAATAAATAAATTTAATTATTTGTTGAACTTAATTATCCCTTATCATTTAATTTGAATTTTTAATTCAAATAAGCACATGAATCATAATCTTAACCACCTAGCCTAACCATCCTCTAACCTAACCCATTTAGTCTAACCCTGGGTCTAGCTAACCCTATCCCTTCTAGCTTCCTCATCCTAACCTCTTTCCAATCTCTTTGGAGTGCCCACCATCTCTTGAGGACACATGACACCTTTGCCACATGTCTTTTATCCCTTGACACTTGCCTTCTTGTGGGTAATTTTTTGTAGATTTCTCGACACTTGTCACCCTAGGGATGACAAGTGTCCCTTCTCTCAACCTCTTTTCCAACTTCTTCATTTTTAGCCTTTGATGTCTCCATATTAGATCCCAACCATTGATTCCTGCCACCTCAACCTTGGCCTTGGAAAATCTATAAAAGCATCTCATTTGCATTTAATGGGGCTCTCCCTCATGTTTTTAGCTTCTTCACGCTACTTTAATTTTGCATTGTATCATTTGAGCAATTAGCAATTATCATATCAAATTGGCATAGCATTTTAGCATCATACCACATCATCATGCATTTAGCATAATATCATGTAGTTACTCATATTCTAGGCAGTCATTTTTGTTGATCTTGTTGCTACTACTAAGAGCCACCTCAAAAGATATACAAGATCCTTGGAATTAGAGGAAAATGAGACATCAGGAGGAGGGCTGAATTTGTATTTCTTATCTTTACTTTGCTTTGGGTCGTAGCCAGGGTTGAATTTGTATTGCTTATGTTTACTTTTCTTTCCACTTTATTATTGTCTCATTTATGTGTTGTTTAGGATAGTTTGATTATTAGCACATTATTTTCACACACATTTTCTGGTGCCCACTGTGGGGTCGAACCTCGTGAATTTTAACAAGTTTGCTTGCAAGATTTTTTGTTGATAGGGTGTTCAGAGTTCTAGACTAACATATTCACAATAAATATTAGCACATTCAGGATGAAGATTCGCGTTCTAAGTCTTTTGTTTTGGCATTTTGGTTAGTTGAAATGGCATATATGTGACCTATTGTAGCACATACAAAGGACTTTATTTTGTTCCTTATATTTTTCTTTATTTTGGTGTTCTCATTTCATGTTCTAGCATTCTAGTTTAAAACTTTAGCATTATTGGTTATGAGGCATATGCACATGTGCCAAAGGAGAAGCTAACAAAGTTAGAGAACAAGTTGTGAAATGTATCCTCATTGGATACAATTATGGTGTGAAAGGATACAAGCTTTGGGATCCTGTTGCACAAAAAGTAATACACAGTAGAAGTGTTATTTTTAGAGAAACCAACCCTTCTTCTATTGCATTGTAGCCAAAATAAACTAAATAGGAAGATGTGATTCAATTTCCTTCTAAGTATGAAAGAGTAGAATAGAGACCCTAGATAAGCAAGAAGTTGAGGAGATCTAAACTAGCTTTGAATCTTCAAAAGAGGAGGAAGAAACTCCAACTCGTCTTGTTCGAAGGTCTACAAGACATAGACAACCACCTGAAAGGTATTCACTTGATGATTGGAGATTGATTTTTTCTTTGAATAGTAATGTGGATGAACATAGATTTGTAGAAGAGGCATTAGGTATGAATGATGCAAAATGCTAAAAAATTGCTATGGATGAAGAAATGGTAGCTTTGAAAAAGAATGATATGTGGGATCATGTACATTTCCTAAAGGACATAAACATGTTGGTTGCAAATGGGTATTTAAAAAAAATATTGGTTTGAATGGAGCTATTGAGAAGTATAAACGCAGGTTGGTTGTGAAAGACTACTCTCAGGTTCAGGGTGTTGATTATAGTGATACATTTTCTCCTATTGCAAAAGTGGCATCCATTATATTTTTGCTCTCTATTGATGCTTCATATGATTTATAGTTTGAGAAAATGGATGTGAAAAACCCCCTTATTCATGGTGATTTGGAGGAGGATATTTATATGACATAACCATAGTGCTATGTGGTAAAAGGAAAAAGTAGTTTGGTTTGTAAATTGAAGAAATCTTTGTATGACTTGGAACAGAGTCCTAAGGTTTGGTACCAAAAATTTGATACATGTATGTTTATTTTAGGGTTTGATCATTCTAAATTAGATCATTGTGTTTATTATAAAACTAATGGTGATCATTTCCTCTATATTGAATTATATGTTGATGATATATTATTCATTGAAAAAGGGAAATGTACGATTTCAAAACTAAAGTCTTAGCTTGCTATTAAATTTGAAATGAAATATCTCGCTGTAGTGAAACACATTAATGGATGGAAATTAGAAGGGATAGAGTGAATAGAAAGCTTTGCCTAGGCTAGAGTAGTTATATGAATTCAATTTTACATAGGTTTAACATGCAAGATAGTAGACCATCATGTGTTCCCTTTATAGTTGGAACAAAATAATCTATTTCAAATTGCCATGCATCCCCATTAGAGATGAAAGACATGAGCAGAGTTCCTTACCAAAGTATAGTTGAAATTTTGATGTATGCTATGGTCTACACTAGACCAAACATTACCCAAGTAGTGGTAGTTATTTTTCAAATATATGTTTAATCTTGGTAGAATTTATTTGGATGCAGTTGAAAGGGTCTTCAAATATTTGAAGGGTGCCTTAGAATATTATTTGTGTTATCTTGGTAATTTGATAGGAGACAATATTTCCATTGTATTCATGGTTATGTGGATTTAGGCTAGACAGGTGATGTTGATAGCAGAAGATCCACTAGTTCTTATGTGTTTACTTTATTTGGTGATGCAATTAGCTAGATGACTAAGCGACGGGTTGTGGTTGCTTTGTCCACAACTAAAGTTAGGTATATGGAAGCTACTCATGCTTGTAAAGAATCCATTTGGCTTAAGAGACTGTGATTAGATATTGCAATAAAACAATGTGCAATGATAGTTTATTGTGATAGTCAAATTGTAATCTGTCTAACTAAGAACTTGACATTTCATGCCTAGCCCAAGCACATTGATGTTTAGTATCATTTTGTTAGAGATACGATGGAGGAGAATAGGGTGAAGCTGGTAAAGGTAGAGACACACCCGATGAATGTTGCAAATTCTTTAACTAAGGTTGTAAGCATGGAGAAGTTCATATGGCGTTTAGAGTCTATGGGCCTCTCAGCCCCTAGTGATTAAGCAATGATGTTGGAACCCCTCCCTTTGCTCTTGCAAGGTGTTCAACAAGTGAGACAATGTTAGGAAAATGTTATCTCAACCTTGCATTTATATAAAGTTACTATTTATAGTAAGTTTTCATTTGAGCATGAATTAGTCTAAAAATTTCAAGCTAGAGATTCTAATAAACTAGATAAACATGCCGACTAATCTTTGTTACAAGATCATATATACATTTGAAGATATTGAAAATTCTATTTTTGAAAGTTGCAAAAAAAAGTTTTGGAGTCAATTTTGAGGTACTTGGAGGCTTTGGAATGGCTTGAAAGTGCTCTTAACTAGTGTAGTAGGTTATCTGTTGATAAACCACCTTGCGAGCTTTTCAATGCTTCAAATAGTTTGTCAATCAAACACTTGGTTCAAAAGTTATGGCCTTCAGAAGTTGGATCTCCTAAAATATGAAATATAAAAAACGTGTTGGATACATATAAATGAGTTGTAATTGGGAGCTACATGTGTTGATGTGCATGCTGACACATCATAGGATATCTTGGATTGGAGATAAATTAGGTGCCACTTTTTGAATGGTTTTAGCTCATGGTTTTGTAATACCATTTGATGATTTCATGTACTTATTGTATCTCCTATATATTATGTGCATGAGATGGAGGTTGTTTGTAAGAGTTTTATAGTTGTTGAGTTGCCTCTAGATCTCCCTTAGTGACAGTTTTGTGAGAAGCTTGCTCTACAAGTATATAGTAATCCATTGTTGATTTCTAAATAATAAACTGGGTACATTTTAGAGTGTGGGGTTTTTCTCTCAAAAGGGTTTTCCCCACGTAAATCACTATTTTGTGGTATACAAGTTATTTATGTTTTTGTTTTTATTTTTTGTAACTGTTGTAAATATTTGTAGAACTTTTGCATTACCCTCCTCTCAAGATTTGTGTAGGAAGTTGTTCCGCTACTTAACTTCTTTACATTATTCTCCTAAAATTGAAAGTAACAACTTAAACTAATAGAAGTCTCAATCCGTATTGGACTCTTATTCAATCAATAAAACAAAAAGATAGGAAACATGCAAGAGTGAATGAATGCCATAATGAAACATAACTTCACTATCCTATGAACTAGATTCCATTAACTCTGAGTGAATTTATTCTTCAGAGACAAGGTCAACATAATTCCTTAACAATTGCATTTTGGTTTGCACTTCCTTGACTTCTTCCACATGGGTCATAGGGGAACATTTTGCTTTGATTGTGGGCCATTACTCAATCCTTAAGTTGCAGGTTAGTATCTTAGAGCAAGCATTCATTCAAATCAACACCATTTATAACATTATGACATTATATCAACGACAAAAATCCAGAAAACATATTCATACATTGCATGTCATGTATCTATTAAGTTAAAAAATAGTTCAAGATGAAGTCTTGAAATGTATAAAAGTCTTGAAACATATATAATAGTGTTATTTGAAGGACCCATCACCTTGTATTTTTATTTGTGCAAGTTAAAGCTTTGAGACCTCTCTTACCTAAGCACCTAGTTCATATTTACCCCAATCCCCAATCCCTCTAATGCATCCAAATCTTTGAACTAATTGTCCTTGTCCAAGTTATGGCCTTGCCATCACCCATTATCTTTCCCTTGTCATTCTTAATCATTGAAATCCAATTCCATATTCTTTGCCTCTTTTTAGAGTTCTTCATTTGATCATGCCTTTCGTCCTAATTTTAATTTTTTCTTGGCTCTTATTTAACATTCAAACTTATCCATATTAGCATGCATCTTACCCATTTTCCACCTTCGTTCCTTTTCCTTGTTAGATGGTCACTCATGTCCTTACCTAAACACTTCCTCCTAACACATACCTAAACCTTGACACCACACTTAACTCTCTTCATATCCCTTGAATACATATTTCTTGTCATCACTAATGCCCCTTCCATCCTTTTTCCATCACTTTCCTAAGGTACTTGTCCAAAACTCTAAAATATTTCATGTTTAATACTATTCCCTCATTCAACTATCCTCACAATATTTAGATCACTATTAAGGCCCTAATTAGACCTCTACAATTTTTCAAGATATTCCTATCCAAAAATAGGATTTAATATCCTAGGTGTGATTTAATATGCATTTCTAAATGGTAGATAGTGTTGTCTCACATGGGCTACCATCAATGTGGTAGATATTTTTGAATTCCTAGATTTGAAGTTAATTATTGTTGGTAGCAAGCGCGCAATTTTCTTGTAGATGCAAATGTCTATTTTTGTTTTACCCTTTTAAATTTAATTTTAGCTCAAAGTACAAGAAAAACTACCACTCTCATCAACTAACCTTTAATCCTTCTCAATCTATTGATGAAACCATCTTTTACCTTCTCTCGATAATACCCCTAATCTTGAAAGTGAAACAACAATTCTAAAATTACAAAAACAATTTTGAAATCCAAAAATCTCATAGGATTCCTCCTCATTCCCTCTCCTCTCTCTCTTTTTGTGATGCATTATTTCTTCATGATGTCTACTCTCCCTCCCACACTCTTTCACATATATATTGCATTTGTTTGTATTGTAATGTTTCTTCATCATGTGTTGTTTGCGCGTCTGAGTTGGAAACAGTAATCTCGTATAGCCCGCTTGTATTTATGTGGAAAGCTGTCACAAAACGCGGTACAGTCAATCTCACAACTTCCACACAGATATATTTTTTAAGGAAAACAGTGACTAAGTCTTTGCTGTCATTCTTCAAAATGAATAAAAAATGATATAATAGAGAAGAATCCAATCCGTGTCACGTACAGTGAAGAAAAATCTGAGAGCACTTGGATCTAGAGATTCCTGACGTTATGTGAATGACTATAAAGACACAGGAAGAACGACAAGATCCTGTTAATAAGGCACACAAGAAGCGTTAAAATTGTTTATCAATGGAATAGCTTGAAGACTTAAGCAATACTTCTTCTGTTAAATCAAATTTGTCTGCATTACTCCTTCCAAAATATCAGTCTTATGAATGATACACTGAAAACTCAAGGCTCAAGATGAGAAATAATAATTGAGTTTGATTTGTAATAGAATAGAAAATTACTGTGATCAAACAATAGAAGAGGATAAGGATGAGGATGGATTCTCTTTTACTTCATTCATGTCAAGTTATTCTTTGAATATATATTGTTTTTGATATTATAAGATAGTTGGGCGATCCAATTTAATGATCCAATCACATATTGATGGATGATTGAGTGGGCTCAAACAACCCAACATTGGAAGAATCCAAAGCCTTGACCCAGTCGGTGAGAGTTTTGTGAACTTTAGATCTACATTGGAAGAACCCAAAGCCTTGACACAACCTTACCAACCGTTTGAGCTATGGGTCGAAGCCCAGTTACTACTTGAATATAATAGACCACTGTTGGATGCACTTAAAGACTCAAAGCTCAGCAAAATATGTTATCCACACCACCCACTGAAAAGAATACAATGAAATATCAAATAAGAGCTTGAATATAAGTTTTCTATTTTTTTAGACAGTAGAAATGAGTAGTTAAACTTTTTAACGTGATCAATGGCACTAACACATCACATATACCACCTCCACAAAGACAAGGAGGGCAAGGAGACTATGATGCTCTCACAATGGAGTCATGCCCCCAAGCTCAAAAGTTTCTATTTTGAATCTAATAGATTTTTTCTTGTTTTCTAAAATGAAACTGTTAATTGTAAAAGTAAAATTCTAGTCTATGTTGTTCATTTGTATATTTGGTTGTATTTATTTTTAGGTTTGAAATATAGAGGTAATAATGTATTATGTCGTTATTTGATAGAAAAAAATTATAGAATTTTGAAAGAATGTGTAAGAAGTATATTGTATAGGGATAATCATGAAGTACATACAATGTAGCGTCTTGCTATCATTTTGTACTAGTATCAATCAAAACATATTTTACTTGTGAATGTACTTGATAGTTGCATAGTTTGGTTTTGCTTTGTGAAGGTTTGGAATATAGCTCTTGTTTTATATTACATAAATAGGAAAATCGGGGTCCACATTCTTATAAGAGCCAAATGACTCAGAGAAAACAGGTTCCAACTAGGAGATCACAAGATATTTCCATGAATCGAAAAACAACAAAAATAAACAAATACTAACAAAAAAGGAAATATGGCACAACATAGTACACAGAACCAATGGAGCCATCAGCACCACAAACATGAGCTAATTGAAAAAAGAATGCCCCAAGCAATGGTTTTTTGATTGCGAATGATCATTTGCAATTTTTTTAATTTTTTAATTTTTATATTTGTTCTAATTTAATATTTTTTTTTTAAAGTTAATCATAAGTACTTCTCATTGACTTTATATGAAATCAAAAAAAATTATCTTTATAAATTATTACATCTATAAATTTCATGATAATAAAAACTTATTTTAATTTATATATTCACTATATTATAAAATTTATGATATTTTTACTCTTCCCTTAAAAAAATTAATGTTTCTCCATAAAAATTTTCTCATCACAAAGATCAACAATCAACAATTTGTAATTCTAGCCATTAAAAAATTAACCTACAAACTAAAATGATAATTGTATTAATAATATTATGTCTTTCTCTTAGATAATTCACAAATAAAAACAATTTCAAGTACCCGAGGAAAACATGAGATTGGCATTTTTTATAAATGCTCATTTGTATACATCAGATTTTATTCAAGTCCCTCGTGACTTGGTTGGAATCAAAACACATGAAATTCCAAAGTTTATTAATACTATTTAGTCTTTTTGATATTTGCTAGTCTTTCTCATAGTATATAAATGTGTTTGAATTTGCAATCATTATTTTAAAAGAAATAGCATATGTGATAGATATTTAATTTTATAGACACATAGACACAATTATGTGTGAGTTATAGAATTCTCAAAGGAATTTATTAAATCTAACATTTTTCAATTATTGATTAACTTGGATTTCTAAACAAGATTGAAGCTAAGCTCCATTCAAATGATCATGGGTGTTTATTTATAATAGCTCGTCTTATGAATGACCTTTCTCAACCAAAAAGTTGTCGAAAGCTTGATTCCAAATGTAACATGCAAAGAGAACTTTCTAGAATAAATATAGTGAAGGTACAATAAACATATGGTTCATACCATAAACTCTTTAAGTACCACTAATTCTATAAATATATTGTTGTATTTATTCATGTGTCAAAAAGATTCCACAAGCTTTGGATAGTGGAACTACTAGCTATCTTATTGTGCCTAGCCTTTGTGGTGATTAGAACCTCCTAAAATTTGAATGGAATGTTGCTAGCTCTTAATAGAATATGTGTTCCCAACAAAAATGTTAAATATACAACTATGATGGAATGTAATAGAAATTATGATGCTTGGATGATGATAAAATGATATTAAAGACCCACAAAAAATCAAATAGAATACTATAAAAAAATTTGCCAATAAAACATTTCTCTTACTCCTAGTATTATCCTACACCAAACCTTAGAAATAATTTGAAAAGTGTGCCCCTCGATTTTTTATGGCTAAAGATAAACTAAAATAATCTACCCCAAGTCTTTAAAATCTGAGATGGGTCTATTACATGCCCTCCTTTCCAATTCACCAAGTACTCTTCACATTGCATATTCCTAGTACCTCTTCAATTCCATTATCCAAAACTTATTCAATCTCCCTTTCTAGTTGTCATAGTATATGATTCTTCTTATTACACATTTAAGCTATTATCTCTTAACTTTCCATCAAAAATACAACATTTAATATTGGAATGGAATTTGGTATGATAAAGAGAAGACTAATTATCTTTGTCAAATGCTATTAATAGACACAACTTTAAGATCAAATAGCTATTTCAAGAAAGAAATTGACTAGTCTAATGGAAAGAAAAAATAAATCTACCTAACAAGTTAAAAACATGAAAACATAGAAACTATTGATTATAGATTACAAATAATTTACCAAATCAACTGTCAAGCTACAAGTACAAGATAGAGAATAGAGAGAAACCTAGATGCAAAATCTAGAAGCCTCTATGAAGGATATAATGTGTTGTGTAGATGTCTGCACATTGCATTGGAATTTGTATGACAAGTATCATGGAGATTAAACTCTTTCATGGTAAAAGTATCTTATAAAAAATAAAATAAGAATAACCAAGTAGTTCACTAGTTTAATAATACAAAATATAATAATAAGATTTAATCTGTTTATTCAAAATAATGAGATGTTAGAAATATAGAAAAATGTAAATTTTCATGAAGTTGAGCACATTCTCCAAGAATAATCACAGGGGCTTCACTTAATGAACTTAAGTTATAGCACGTGCGTTCATGGCATACTAAAGAATCCCGCTATTTTCAAAAATATTGCCCTAAACTCCTTTTTTGTCACCCCCTCCCAATACACAGATGAATTAGAAGCCCCCCTATTTTCACCAAATATTACTTTTTTCCATAGCATGAATTAAAAACCATCTCACCAAACCTCTATTTATAAAAGATTTTATATCCTTCAAATAGTATCATATTATCAATTCCTTATAAACCCTATTTCATAAGACCTCTATTTATGAAAGATTTTATATTCTTCTTCAAGTGGTATGATGTTGTAGCAGTTGTAAAGTTAGAGGCTGTCTATCCTAAGTAAACTACAATGATGGACAAGAATTACTTTAATCTTTTATATCTCACATGTCTCCTTGTGGGAAAAATTGGTGTACCATAATCCAGATAGTGATAGCAGAAAGGTTGAATTCTGTCTTGTGCCCTATTATTTTAAGAATCTGTCACCCTTTATTTGCTGTCATTCTTTTGTATAAAATAACAAGAGAATAATTCATTTCATTTCATGTCATGAACAATAAAATAGGTATTCTTGCTGGTATGTCAATCAAACAGCACACAATGATGAACGACAAGACAGTCTAAATACAGTAAAGAGGAAGCATTGAAATAACTAAAGAAATGTGTAGATGGTACCATGCTTTACATATATTCAAATACAATTTGTCTGCATTAGGAAATGGTCCCAAAATGTTACATCCAAGAGAAAAACACATTACATCTTGCCATTTCTGTGGACGTCATAAATACCAATTAAGACTGGATTCATCTCAAACCAGGGAAAAAAACATTATGATGATTTAAGACTAGTGATGTGCACAGTAAAATCAAGCAACTAAAGTCAAGAAAAAATCATTAGATCACAACTATAAACAATAAATTCAATCAATTTAATCTACGGAAAAATCATTATAATGATCAAATACATCAGTTTTTTACAATCTATGAAATTATGATTAATGTTTTTGGATTTAATTGTGTGTTATTTTTTGTATCAATATTTTGGATTACTCTTTGTGATCTATCATCAGAGTAAATGAATACAATCAAAATAAAATGTACAGTAAATTCAATCAACTTTTTCTCATGAAAAAATCATTATCGAGATTTCAAACTAACACAAACAGTAAATTTGATCAGCTAAAACGAAAAAAAAATAATTATGATGTTTTCAGACTAGTTATTGAGCTGATAATGGCTTGGAAAGTTACTGTTGCAGAAAGCAAGATTTTGAAAGTTCAGTGTCTATATTCTTGTTTTTTGGGAAAGTTTTATTTTAGATAACTTTCAACGACAGATATATATACAATTATGTTTGTGCAATAATTCTTGTTGAACTACTTATATACGAAGGATATTTGTCATGGAAATATTGATTGATTTGAATCTTAGAATATATTATGGTGGTAACATTTGTGAACCTCGTTAGTACAGTGATTTAGGTTTGAATAAATAAGCTCATTTAGTGTTTTTGAGAATTGTTTAAGGTGAGTAGAGAATCTAGACTCTCATTCAATAATAGGCAGATCATAACTGATCTTATAGGAATATTAAATAAGATTAATATAGTTTCCATATGTAATATAAACTGACTAATCTTTGATAAAAAGAGGGGATTAAATTCGTGGTTTGTAGTGTAACTTTTTAAGTCGTAATAATTGGGGATCTAATTTCTGTGGTGATGTTACACAAACACAATGATGTGATATGTTTTGGACTCACATATTTGTGCTAAGTCTCAAGTTTATTATAGAGGGAATTGTATCATGGTCCTTCTCTCCACGATGCATTTTACGTACAAGTGACTGGTAGTAGTTTTGTAGCTACCATGTTTATGTATCTTTTGCATTTTTGTTCCAATGTTCTTGATTCTTGGCTTGCAGTGTAATGTTTTGAGTTTATCATACCACAACTAGGGGATGTTATTTCCTCAAGGACTCTACACAAACATAATTATGTGATATGTTTTTGACTCACATATTTGTGCCAAGTGCCAAGTTTATTATAGAGGGCATTTTATCATGGTACTTCTCTCCACAATGTATTTTACCTAAAATGACTGAAAGTAGTTTCAAAGAAATCATTTTTATGGCTCTTTTACATTTTTGTTCCAATGTTATTGGATTCATTTGGGTATTTATCAATTAGTACTTGTCAATCCAATGAAAATTTATGGTAAATATAGTTACCATTCATTCAATACAAATAGTCTTATTAGATTTAATATTTTCATTCAAAAGTTTATTTTAATATTTTCTTAAAAGGAATTAATTATATAAATATCAATATATTTTTATAATGTCTTTTGAGTTGTGAGTGGGAATGGGGATGGAAGTGTAGGATTCAAATTTAATAGGGATGACGATGATCTTGTGAAGTAGATGAAAATGATGAAGATGTGGATTTTCCCGAGGTCAATGTTGATGATGATGAGTGTTAGTGAGAAAAAAAGGGAACAAAGACCAAAGCTTTGAGCCCCAAGTAACTTATGTATGTTGTATTTATACCTTAAACTTGGTTATACAAAGGGATCAAGGAGTTAATCCAGACAATGTACTAACTAGTTGATAGAATATCAAAGCATAGAACATCCATAAGAAATAGCATATTATATATAGAACTTTGGTATGTTAATATTATCAAAGATGACTCATATACATTTATCTTCTCCTTATATTTCCTTATTACATCTTTTATTATTGAGAAATCGGTCTGATTGATTAAAAGAGTAGATTGGAATAAGATCTTGAATTATCCCTCCTAGATTTCATTCTGTGTTTTCAATTGCTGGTTTTCTAGAATGATTTTTTTTAAATAAATAAAATTGAAATATATTTGGGGGTTTGGCAGATTAGATGGTAAATTTGGGAAGAACAATCCTGTTTGGCCATTATGCTGATTGATTTTGGAGAAATCTTCCCCTTTCCTGATCTGGGTGTATCTTGTTTTTACAATTGCTTATGAAGGAATTATAATAAAAAAAAAATATCTATTTGTCTCTGTGAGACTGTGTGTGTTCCTTGCTGTGTGTGAAGTCTTATTAACAGCAAATTTTAAAAACAAAAATATTATTTTAAACGGAATTTTTATCGCTCCGTGCGTTTTTATTTGTTTTAGCGGACTGTGGGAATTGGGGTTTGGGAGAGCGGGGAGCGGAGCTCCACCCGCTCCCCTCCCCTTCCCCCGCTCGTCCCCCCCCTTTGCTCCATGTTTCCGCGCGTTCCCGTGGCTCGTGCTCGCAGACGCTCGTGGCTGCGGCCCACGGCGGTGGCCGCAGGGCGCCGCGGCACCTGCGAGCACCACCGTGAGCGCCGCCCACGGGTGGTTCCCCGGCGCTACGGCTAGGGCACAGCCCGCCCTCGCCTGGGGTTTTTAAAATGCATTTTGTGTTGTTTAAAACATAGTTTTGTTAAATGCGTTTTGTTTAAACGTAGATTATTAAATCATTTTTTTTTTATGTATTTTTTTTAGTATTTAAAAAAAAATGCATATGATAATATATCATTTTAATGAGAGTATTTTTAATGTTAAGTTTAATTAGTTTTTAATCTGGATTAAGGTGGCATATAGTGGTAAATGCTAATTAGATATGGATTAATCTTATAATGGGTTTATAAGTGAATTAATTGTTCAATCCCATTTCTCGACCTATGCTCCTTTCCTGATTAAGTTCTAAAACTGTTGATTTTCGCAATTGAATATTGTTACTTATATTCTGACTGATCTTGGATTAATAAATCTAGATCCCACATTCTAGCTGATTAGAGCATTTGGCTAATTAAGGTAGTTTTGTTTAAAAATAATAGAGAATAATATGTTATTGGAAATCGTTGGAATACGATGTAAATTCTACTTAATGATGTTTTGTTGGAGATTAAATATCTTATTTATTTGATTCATGGTTGTCTGAATTTTATTAATATAAATTGGTTTAAAAACTCTTTATGGCTTAAATTGCCTGTTCGATGCCTTGAACCTTAGGAGTTAAAAAACCAAGAACAACTTATCCCTAGTGGAGGTAGATAACTGTAATCTGTTTTAGATCATGTAGAAAACTTGATCGACTTGTAATGATTAAATCAATTTGAGGAAATATTGTCTTTTTTTATTATTGCCTTGCGAGTTTAATTTCTGTATTCGCCTTTAATTATGAAATGGCATGTTTTGCTTTGTTTAGTAGGACCCGGTCGTATGGATTGACTTGGGGTACCTATTTCAGTCCTCGATTTCGAGTTGGCTATTGTATTGTGGTAGTGTCGTTTTGATCTTATCCTCCTGGTGTGTGAGTCGAATGATGATTGTGGTTGACCGTTGTTGGTCGGGTCTCTAGTTAGAGTACCGTCAGTAGGTGATTACCCTTGAGTCGTGTTTGACCTGATGATTGTCTCTCCCTTCTTGAACTCCATTCGTTTGACCATGTGTATTCCTTGGTTTGAGTTCGTCCGAGTATAGTCTAGTGTCATATGGGAAAGTGGCTTTCGATTGGGGGCCGCGCCCAAAGTGGCTGCTGGGTAACCCGTCGAAAGTGAGTCTAATAAGTGATAACCTAAGTAGATTAGAATGTAACCTCTAATAAGATAATGTGCCTCACACATGGGACGAATGCTATCATAGATTCGGCATGCTGTGAGAAGGCCTGAAATGGCAAACCATCTTCCTTGTCTTCACGAGAGGATGTGTGGGTCCACATGAGGCTTGGATGGGCCGGAAGTTCGGATTAGATTGCCAGGGTAACCCAGTGTACGGGGCCGGGACCTATGAAGACTTGCCATGGTATCCATACCAGGTTGTGTGATGACACTTGTCCCTACGTTCGCTAGTGTGTTGTCGTTTGTCCTGTTAGGAGTACCTTGGTGAGTCGTCCTTTTGTCTCTGCCCTTGTGAGTGTCGGTTTCATGTTAGACCTTGGGTGGTGATGGCTCAGTTTTATGGATGCTCTCATGGACCTCTTGTTTTAGCTTTGATTATGTTCAGCTGGATCCTGTTCTTTTCAAGGATCGTTTTTGTATTAATGGACCGATGTGGTCGTCGTATATTGTCTATGCATCGCCTTAATGGCTGGATTGTAATGGTGTAACCTCTTGTATTCTTAACTTTATTATTTATCAGAGGGGTCTTGCAGTTGCGCAGACCCGGAGATGTAGCCCTTTAGGGGTGAACTCCGAGATCATTATGGTGTTATGTGATGTATTCTCTTATGTTTCCTTTATTCAGCTTTATCATGTATGATTAACTTATGTTAGAATGGTTAAGTGGATAAATGGAATTAACTATCAATGCTTATATTTAGTTCTTTCTTGAATGCCATGTTGATCGAATGCGTAAGTGGTTTAGATGAGATTTATAGTAGATGCATGTTTGTAATCGTCTTTTGAAATGCAATAAGTTGGAATATGAAAGAAGGTAATTTAGAGTAATGAATTATACTCAGTTGTTGTTAAGGAATTTAAATATGCTTGGAAAGATCTCTTATGTTATGACGAAATCCTAGTGTATTAGAATGTTAGATGTATGGTTGTAATTTTAAATGAAAAAAAATTGAATGAAGATTATGAATGGATCTTAATGGATGAATCATTGCTTGTGATTTATTTTTCCTCTTTGAAAGAAATTATCCTGATTATGAATTATCTCGTTTTAAGATATTCAGCCTTTGGATTAATTGTGTGAGTTAGGTGAATTGTGAAATTTAAGTAATCTCATTGGGAAACTCTTTAGGTGTTAGTTGATGTCTTCCGCTATGTAATCTGAATCTTTGATATCTTGTTGCATCTCTTGTGTTGTAACCTTTTAAAAAAAAAATTTGCACTCTATTCTTATGTTTTGGCTTAATCCCTTCGGGGTTTCCTGGCGGGGCATTATAGCCTACGCGGTATTAAAATTTGAAATCACCTCATAAGTGCTTAGGTCTGTTGTCCCTAAGCCTAAAGAAAAGATACCGCGTACGTGGTGTTTTTAGTAAAGTGAGCGCATATGCAGTGCTTTTAGGAAAGTGAGCGCGTAAGCGGTTTTTAGTCCTAAAAACCCGTGTATGCGATACTTGTCAAAACAAAAATTTAAATGACTAGGTCTTATTTTCCCCACGACTGTTGCGTTTTTTCCTTCATTTTCCCCACGAAACTGTGAACAAGCTGCCACATTTCTCCACCAAATGCTACAAACCAAGATTAGTTTTGTTTAGTTTTTGTTTTTCTTTTTCGTTTATTCAAAAAAATTTATGTTTTGAATTTAATTTCATTTATTTTGATTAGTTTTTTAATTTTTTTTCAAAAACCAGATTCTGATAATCCACAACAACAACAAGATGCACCTTCTGAAAACCCCGAACAAAACCCACAAGATACACCTCCATCTCCTCCTTTTGATCGTACACTTGATACACAAGAGCAATTGATTAATCAGTTAGGGCAAAACACATCTAAAATAAATTGACTGATTAATAAATTGAAAACATTTGAGTTTGAGCATCATAAATCCCTTGCCACTAGCCTAGAAACATTAGCTAGTGGTGCCACAGACGTTTCACACAAATTACAAAATGAGAAAACTTTAGGAATATGTGTCGTCAATACTATGCTAGTGGGTTATCATATGAGGGAGTGAAAAACAAAAATATTAGTAAACAACAAATATGTGCCCTTTTTGTTGATCCTAAAACTAGTCAATTGTTACCTCTTAATGCAAAGAGGTTTCCCATACATTGGTGTACCAATGTGCAGATGAAGAAACTTTTTTGGTAGAGGTGGTGGATGGTCTTTGATGATCCACCTTGTAATAATTATGAGGTGCCATTGTATTTTTTGAGAAAAGTATACTATGAGTTTGTCATCAATGTGCGGCCAAACTATTTTGACATGAGAGAGCTCCATGGCAGAGGTGGTAGCTCTACCCAAGATAGACCTGGAGCCCATAGGCAATTAGCCCCGGAGAGTCGCTGCCCCCTAGCACCCAAACCCAAGGCACATTAGGTTGTCCAAGTAGATCTCAAAGAGTCAATGAAGCTATAGACTCTTCAGATGGTCACAACATTGACTGGTGCCATCATCAAGCATGGGACACATTTAACACACCCTCTTGTACTATACTATGAGCCATTAGTTTCTCAAGGTGGCAACAGAGAGCCCATTCAGCATATGTGTGTCAGTTGCTCGAGGATATGCACAAGGACAGATGATGAAGCCGCTACAAATGGATCCACATCTCATTCATGCATGATTTACGAGAGTAGATGTTAGACTCGCACGACTAAGGGTGTGGCACTGACAGACGAGTTGATGGACATGTTGTTTGGCCATCAGTCGTAGACACAGGTGTGTTGATTTGAATTCATAGCATTTTATTTATCAACCACTTTAAATTTATAATTACATAAATGAATTCTCATTTATACATCGATTTAAATTGATACAAATAATATGCATTTCAGGATGCAGCAATAGTATCCCATACTCCTGCAATTACTATAGTTGCAACTTCGATGCCTGAGGTAGAAATTTTGTAACATGTTAAAATAGAATAGTACACTTTGAACTCAAAAAAATTACAAGATATACTAACTATCTTTAATTCTTGGTCCATTTTTTGGTTTGTAGGTGTTGACAGGGGACCAAATGTCCCAGATTCATGACATCACACTCTCAGTGATCGATTTTGGCCTACAAGGCTATACGACATCATATTTTGTACACCCTTTTTTATGTATTATTTTGATGGAATATGCAAGTCATTTCATTTTAGATTTTTAAAATTATGTTTAATATATTATCTGTACTAATATCTCATGTTAATTTTAATTTTTTAGGGTACCCCCTCCATGTCTAGACCTCATCCTAAGGAAAATAATTCCTCGAAGACGCCAAAACATGGGAAGAAGGTAATTGAACACGTTTTTAGTTGTACAATTGTTTGAAAATTTTGAAATTGTCTTAGTTGGGATTTGTAGATTCATTAGTGTTTTTTGTCTATTTTACGTGTACAACGGCCATTGAGCTATGTCGATTTGTTGAATGCACCTGATTCACCCATGGATTGAGAGAGGGCAGAGGTATGTATCTCTACTTTATTTTCTTGATTTCATGATTATATGCGCGTGTACATGTGAACTTGTGATAAATTATAATCTTATAATTTTTTCATACAAGAAATATCCATAGTTGCTTCATCAATGGTGAGCCCTCCTTTGTGCACTGGAGAAGCATCTTAGGATTCGATACACTTTTTTTTGGTATATTACATTAATTATTTTTAACCTACAATACTTATCATTATATTAATTGTATTTAATATTTGATCATTTTTTGTATAGGTAATAGCGATAGTTTCTCCATCGATGGTGAGTCATCCTCAATCCATTGGAGAAACATCTCAGGCACCAATACATCATTGTTCTCTATATTATAGATTTTAAGTGTTTTTGATGTATTTATGTTAGTACCGTTGTATTAATTGTACATTTAATCTACAATAGCCCCCTTTGCGGTCCAGTCATAATGTGGATCCTTTTAAGTTTGTCTTCAAGAAAACTCCTAAGACTGACAAGGAGAGGAGAGCGAAGACATTAGATCCGAGATTAGCCGATGAGATAATCTACATTTCAATTGCAAAGAAATTATAGTTAAATGCATAGTTATGTTGTTAATTGTGAACTATTTTCTACAAAAGAATTCTAACTTGGGTTTTGAATTGTGGTTTTGCAACCATCTATAGAGTCGTGTGCTACATCGAAGAGGCTCGATTTTTATGATCCACCACAAGTTTAGGATCATATAGTGTTAGTTGTGGTCATAGAATGACAAATACATGTAGATATATTCTACTTTTTTATTGTATATCTATTTAGACATGGCATATGCCACATTTTAGTAATACTTGTATTGACCTGGCAAACATGCATTTTTTTGATATATATATATATTTGATCCAATAAATGTGTACTGAGTTCATTATTGTGTATTCATTGTATTTCGTGGTTGCCCTTTTATAAAGTTAATTGATATAAAACATTACAATCATGGAATATGATTTGATAAAAATTAAATTAACCCTACACAACTCCTTGTATTCAATCCATTATTGTGTATTCATTGTATTTGGTGGCTGCCCTTTTATAAATTTAAATGAATATTTACCTATGTAGTCAACAATATGAATATAAACAACAAAAATTGACAATATGAATATAAACAACAATATGTCTGTGGTGCGAGAGCACCCTCATGCTCGCAATGGTCAAATTTTGGTTCTTGTGTTTGGGGTCATTTGGATCAAAGATGTAAAAGTTGCTCAATTATTGTCAAAGTTGTCAAAGTTTGGCTTCATTTGGATAAAAGATGTAAAAGTTGTTCAGTTGCTGTCAAAGTTGCTCAATTGTTGTCAAAGTTGTCAAAGTTGTCAAAGTTACAAGATAGACTAGAATTGATTCAGTTCGTCGTGTGCACAAACCGACATCACGAGCACGTCTAAGTGGGTAGGTTTATGCTAGGCATGCTACTCCCATGCATCCCAAAGTGTCGAAACGTCGAGAGTCATACCCTACCGACGTGATCTCTCAAGTGCCCTGAGTCCAAAAAATTATCAAACTTTGACGGATTGTTTCTTCCAATATAGAACACATATTATCGATATGTTTGAACTTGTGGGTCCATGTGAATCTCATCTACAATGTCTTATCTCAGTTTTTGACGACTCGGAGCCATTTTCAATTGGTAGCATTTTTTCATCTGCTGCAAAAACTGTCAGTTGCATGCAATGCAAAGTTGCAAGATAGGCTAGAATTGATTTGGTTCATCATGTGCACAAAATGAAATCACGAGCACATTCGGATGGGCAGTTTTATGCTAGGCATGCTCCTCTCATGTATCCCAGAGCGTCGGAATGTTGAGAGTCATACGCTATCGATGCGATCTCTCAAGTGCCCTAAGTCCAAAAAATTGTCAAACTTTGATAGACTATTTCTTCCAATCTAGGACACATATGATCAATCCATTTAAACCTGTGGGGTCATGTGAGGCTCATCTATAATGGCCTATCTCAGTTTTTGACGAATCAAAGCCATTTTCAATTGGTAGCATTTTTTTTTCTGCTGCAAAAACTGTCAGTTGCATGCAATTCAAAGTTGCAAGATAGGCTAGAATTGATTCATCTCATCATGTGCACAAACCAATATCACAAGAGAGTCTATGTGGTCAGGTTTATGCTAGGTGTTCTCCTCTCATGCATCCCAAAGCGTTGGAAGTCATACCCTACCAGCGTGATCTCTCAAGTGCCCTGAGTCCAAAAAATTGTCAAAATTTGACAAACTGTTTCTTCCAATACAGAACACATATGATTAATCCGTTTGAACCTATGGGGTCATGTGAGGCTCCTCTACAATGGTATATCTCAATTTCTAATGACTTGAAGCCATTTTTAATTGGTAGCATTTTTTTGCCTACTGAAAAGTCGTCAGTTGCATGCAATGCAAAGTTGCAAGATATGCTAGAATTGATTTTGTTCATCCTCTGCACAAACCAACGTCACGAGCATGTTTGGGTGGGCATGTGTTACACTAGGAATACTCCTCTCATGCATCCCAAAGCATCAAAACATCGAGAGTCATACCCTACCGGCACGATCTCTCAAGTGCTCTAATTCCAAAAAATTGTCAAACTTTCACGGATTGTTTCTTCCAATCCATAACACATATGATCAATCTGTTTAAACCTGTGGGGTCAAGTGAGGCTCCTCTAAAATGGCCTATCTTGGTTTTTGACAACTCGGAGCCATTTTCATTGGTAGCATTTTTTCGCTTGCTCAAAAATCTTCAGTTGCATGCAATGCAAAGTTGCAAGATAGGCTAGAATTTATTTGGTTCATCGTGTGCACAAACTGACATCACAAGCACGTATGGGTGGGCAGGTTTACGCTAGGCATGTTCCTCTCATGCATCCCAAAGCGTTGGAATGTTGAGAGCCATACCCTACCAACGCGATGTAGAAGTTGCTTGACAACATTTTTGACAATAATGATAATTTTTGCTCAAATTGTATCTAGACTCAATCTATGACTCCTATGACCCGATAATGACTCAAATAATTCTCCATGATTATACAAGAGTCAAGAATGCTCATGATTGACCTTATCAATAATGGTCATGATTAACCTTATCACATCACATAAACTCAAAACATAGTCACAAAACATAGACACAAAAAATAGTCACATATTGTTCAAAAATTTGCCTCTAAATATGGTCAAATTAGCTCTTGGCTATTTGAATATACAAAAAAATGTCTTACAAATCATCTCATGGGATTTTATACAAAATTTAGCATTACAATATGTGCGATTCAGCTCATCGCCATTTTAATATAAAAAATTTGGCATCTAAATATGTACAAATCAGCTCATTGTCATTTAAGTATACAAAATTATGCCCCTAAACATGTACAAATCAGCTCAAGGGCATTTATATATACAAAAATAGAATATTGAATAATTCGTCGATGATATATACAAAATTCTCAAAATCATTCTACTCTGAACCGTAGAATCAATCACATGAGTCTTCAGGATCAACTCTAACCCATATTGTGTCAAGTATTGCATCGTGGTCAGATTCACGAACTTTCCACAAAATCTTATTATGAGGTCTACCACGATACTTCATCAAATGAATATTTCTTGCACAAACAAGGTTAGAGAAATGAAGATTATGTCTGTGTGTTTTAAAGTCCTCGAACAACCAAACATCAGAATTCTTGATAGGGTATCTCCTAAGCCATGTTCTTGTCACGAAAAAAGATCCTATTGGGTGCTCAATACCCTCTCTGTCAATGATTGTGGTTGTCAATTTTATTTTAGGCTCAATACAACGACACAAATAGTAATATGTTCCTTCTTCATTGTTCTCTTCTTCAACAACTGCATACACATGACTTTCATTTTATCAAGTTATAATTAATACCAAAAATAAAGTGTGATGTACAACAAAATGATTCAAAAAGAATATTTGCAAAAAAATTAATTCAAAATATCACCTGAATCCACTAGGTCGGATACATGGTCAAAATCCACTAATGTGATCTCCATCTGGCTCAATTGTAGTGCTTTGGGAATTTGATATGTATTAATGGGAACCAACAGTCTACAAGACCATTTTTCAACCGACTCTTGTGACTCACATTCTTCCCACAAACAATACATGCATGAAGAGCAAAAACATGCCATTTGTCTCGTGTAAATTACTAGTGAACTTGCATTTGAACTCATAAATGAGTTCATGTCACTTGATCCTGCAACTGTACAATAATCTAGATAGTTTTCAATGTTAGATTCAGTGATCATTCAAAAATATCATCGAAAAATTTAAACATCCTTGTATAAACTCTAATGAATGAGTATAATCATCACTTAAGTAGAAGTGATAGTCTCTTACAACCTTTCTATCCTCCTTTGTGCTATCATATGCATGAATAAATGTTATATGTACAAAAATAGAAACTTTTTCTCTTCATGCATACCATCATCTTAAAAAGATTTACTGAGATGTCAATATATAGACATTCATATTTCATGTCGGCCTAAGGAAATCATGACACAATTTCCTAGGTGTAGTGTATCTAGACAAGTGATCATAACTCATCACAAAAATGACCACCAAGTAGTCGGTGCTGGTAACTCATCATAGAAATAACCAAATACCAGTTGGAACAATCAATACTGGTTTGAATAAAACATATGAACCGTTGTCCTTGAATCTCCGCTTGATCTCCATCTTTATCTTCATCTTGATGCTGACTTAGTATAACCACAGGTTGTCTCTTATACACATACCGGTTGACACAAAGTATTGGTTAGGGATTAACCACAAGGTATACCGGTTGACAATGTAAACAATTTAAGTTATGCTAGTAGTCAATATAATCATGTGTGTGTGTGAGTGTTTCATCACTAACAACAAGTGATAAATACATTACAATCATCATCAAGACAACAATCTCCCCCTTTGGCATTGATGGCAACACTTAGAAAATTTTATAGTAATGTCACTAAGTTTGCATACACAACTAATTTACACATATACTCATACTCCCCCTTAATGCATGCATAAATACAAAATTTTCAAAAACACACATACATATTTCTACTCCCCCTTTGACAACAATGCCAAATTGAAAACATAAAATATATACATATATATAGAAAATTTGTATCAACGTATTCAACATATATAACAATAACTTAAAAAAAAGTTCATGCATTAGCTAATCACATAAAAATAGCATTGAAGCTCTTCTTCATCTGTGACAAAGCGTTTTCCCAGGATTGCAGTATGTTTGTAGTATACTCATATGTAGACGTCAATTGGAAATGTAATTCTTCCATTGAGTCTAGTGTGCAGGTTTCAGGAGTTGCAAGAATAGCTTATGCATTGGAGTAGGCCCTTTGAAGAATGTCTACTTGTGATGTGAGCAAACTTTTGAGGTCTTTAAGAGATCGGAGTCTCTTTGCCTTCTCATTATCATAGTTGTCTAGTCTGTTATACAAATCATTTGCAGACTTGCTAAAGGCATGTATGAAATCCTAGAGTGGGACATATGCCTTGCATATCCTTTCCATTTCTTGCTCTTTTTCAACTTTACTTTTTGAAATGTCAGAATAAAAGAAAGCAACACTGGAGGTAGAAGCAAGATACTTTCCTCCTATTTCAATACTTTTACTCAACAGACTTTTATTGTGAGATAGAGCCATTTTTCTACTATCAATATCCTTTGCCAGTTTATCTCCATATTTCTTCTTGTGGCTCTTTTCAGCATACAATTAAGGAGCATCTTCTAGTGACTTGATTTGATCAGATCCATCTGCAACTAACTGACCAAGTTTGCTAATGGGTGTAGAAAGATGTGCTATAGATGTTTCTGGTAGTAGACCAGACAAAATTTCTACTACAGTCTTAATTGTCTCTGCTTCAACCCTCTTCTCTTTCAGTCTCTTCTTATGTACCCTAGATTTCATAACATTAGCAATCTTCATCATTTCTAATGCACTTAGATTGTTCATATCAATTGGTCCTGAGATGCTTAGAGAATCATCATCATCATCTTCAAGTTTTTTCTTCTTTGTCGGTTCAGGGGATACAACCTTAATGATAACTTTCTCTGTATTCTTCTCTATTTCCTGTTGTGTGACAACAATTTCAGTAGGCTCCTTCTGAATTTATTGAATGACTGATGGAGATTGGGGTTTCTCCAGTTGTTCTGTTGTCGGTGGATTGTCCACTTTTAGTTGAGTAGCTGGTTGCTCAACTAGTGTAATCTGTACATTAGTGATTGTTGGGGGTTCCATATCTGGTGTAGTGTTGTCTCCAGATAGGTCCATTGTGTTCTGAACATCTTCATCAATAAGAATAATGGAATCATCCTTCTTCTTGAGAGGATAGACCTCATCAGGTTGAATAATCTCCTCTTCATCCTTTTCTGGTTTATTAACATCATCAGATATCTCTTTTGTATCCTTATTCTTCGAAGAATGGATGAGTTATTCCATCTTTTTGATTTCATAGGCTATCTGATGTGTCTCAATTTCAACAATTGCCCTTTTACCATTAATAAGCTTCAATCTTCTTGCTTTAAAAGAAAAATGTTCTTTGTACTAATTAACTAAAGCATTAATTCCATCCGTAGATAAATTGGGAAAATATTGTACAAATATTTCATCAATAATTTCTTTTTTCCAATTTTATAGCATCCTCCCATTTATCTAAAAGAATATTATACAAAGAGATTGAAATAATCTTTTCTAGATCATTTGGAAATCTACTTTAATGACACAAATGAGTGATTACTTATTGAATCACTTGCTCTTTCTCATCTTCAGTGAAAGAATCAAAATATTCTTTGACATTGTCAAACCTATTCCTCCCTAGTGTCTTCATCGTTCTTTCAAAATAGGTATCCAGTTTGTAAGCAGCTATATCAATAGGTGTAGTTGCCTTTGGCACTACCTTTACCTTCTTGGATATTTTGTCAGTTGCTTTTTCTTTCTTGGGTTCTTCATCAGAGTCTGTTCCCTCAGACTGTAGCTGCAAAATTAATTTGTTGCCTCTCTTCTTTGTCTCCTTCTTAGTATATACTTTGGGTTCCAGTTCCTTTTTGGTTTGGACAGTCCTGGTAACCCTAGTACTCTTTGTTGCTCGAAATGCTTCATTAGACTTTTTATTCTTTCCTTTTGTACTTTTGACAGGTGCAATACTGGTTTGTTCAAGTGCCTCTTGGACTGCCACAATGTCCAATTTTGCCTGCTTCTTATCTATAGACGATTCTAATAGGGTATTAGCATAACCAACCTATAGATCATGGTTAACCTCATAACTCATGTCTTCCATTTCTTCTTCTCTTGGCTCAATTGCTTGCATTAAGCAAAAGTCAGTGGTAACGGTGAAGATTATGTCCTTCTCAAAGTGTTTTACCACATCTTCTGGTAGCCTCATTCTCATACATCTTTTGGAACTCATTGAAATACCTATTCAGGGCAGCATGGAAAGTATTCTTTACAACCTTGATGTTGTTCTTGATTTGAGTCGAGACCGGTGAGTCCTTTGACCACTCAATGTCTCCAATCCCTAGTAGAAAGTTCTGAAAATAAAAGAATAAACCGACTAATAGCTAACCATACTTGAATTTCAGACTGCTATTCTTCTTGATAGATTTCAAATTCAAAAGCAATTGTCTCCTGATAGCTTCATAGAGATCATAGTCTGCATTATCAACAATCATTCTATGAGCTGCGTGAACTGCTGCAGATGGAATACTATTAAGTATACTGGAGTAAAATATTCAGTAGCCTATCACCATTGCTGCTAGTTTTACTATAGGGTCCTTAATGTTGTTGATGGAAAAAGCACTCCCATCAAATGTAGAACCGGTTAATTTGAAGATAGTATGCTTTAGAATTTTCCTTAGCTCAAGTACTTCATCGTTTGAGAAATAGCCAGTCATAGCCTGAATGGCTTCCTTTGTAATTGTGTGAGTCCTTTCTAAGTACATGTTTTCTCCATGAACTCTACTCAATTATTCTAATATGTGCTTCTTCGAAATCATCAAGAAAATAAGAGGCATTATGAAAACCCTTTTCGAAAATCCTAGCATATTGTGTCTTAATCTTGCCATTCTTATCGCAAAGTGATTTCAACTATGTGTAGATGTATAGAGACCCTAAGTCTTCTAACTTGCAGTCAAAATAACTAGACAAATCACCTTTGACCAAAACTCCACTCGAAACTTGCGATAATGCATTATATGACACAAGCTTATCTGCCTTTTGAACTTCCATAGGCTTAAAAGTGATCATCAACCTCTCTACAGACTTTGAAGTAGATGCAATTCTAGATGAACAACATTCAAAGTGGTATGTTCAAAGAAATACCTTTTTCGCACACTATGCCCCATTTACTGATTGAAATGCCCAAGTGCACACTAGTTCGACCTTCTGCAACCTTCAATTCAACTTAATTTCACAAATCATGAAACAATTCAGAAATTTATAGCAAGACAGTCTTACTCAGCTCAACAAACGCTCCAAATTTCTTTCTCGAATGTGTTAGGGTAAAAATGACAAAGTAAAACTCACTTTTATCCTTTTTACCTACTATAATAAATGCTCACCTGTTAGGGTTACAATCCCTAATTTCACTGCTCAAGTGGAAAACCAGTTGATAACATGTTGACAAAAAGTTACCAAAATTTCATGTTTCAAAATCCTTTTGCCGTTCATTTTTTTTTCACAAGGGGTCCGGAGATGTTTTACCCTTAAGCTCCCCTTAGCCATATTAAGAAGGCTTAAGTCACCGGTGCAGGGTTCTCTTCACTAGGTGAAGGAACATTTTTTTCTTTAGGCAACTCATCACTTTTCTTCTTAAAAATTCAATTCATTTCCTCTTTGGTTTCTTCAACATTAACTTTATGCTTTCCCTTCTGATCTTTAGACGAGTTGACTGGTTTGCTGTTTCTGGATCTACAGAATTTTGCTAATTGCCCTGGTCTGTTACAGTGATAATAGGACATACCAGATGATTTCCAAGGTCCTGCATTTCCTCTTCCTGTTCTTGTTCTGCAGTTCATAGCCACATGACTAAATTTATTACAGATGGTGCAAATAACATTTGTTACCTTTTCAATCTCAAATGGATGAAATCGGTTGTCATAGGATCTTTGCCAGATCAAGTTTACCCGGTTATCAAAGTTCCTTATCCGATCACCATTTGGTCTTGGATGCATGTGTGGTACATGATTGTTTGCTCCATATCTGCACTCAATAGATCTATGTCCATACATTCCACATGTGAAGCAATGACCTTCAAACTTCTTGGACACATACCTAGCATTAGTATTGTAACTTGCATTTCTATTAGGTTTGTCTCTACAAACATTTGCAGTGTGACTAGGTTTATTACAAACAAAGCAGACAGGTTTAAAGACCTTCTTACCGGTAGGCTTATTGATCTTAGGAGAAAATTTGTTCTTAAGATTGTTTCTCTTTGTACTGGAGGATTCACCTTTTTTAGTTGTATGAAAACCAAGTCGAGAGACATCACGCTTCATTCTTTGTGACTGAATTTGTTCTTCCAGCATGGTAGAACTCTCCAATTTATCATTGGCTTCAGTAAATTGTTTTGTGAGATCTTCATTATGCTTTGATAGGTTCTCTTTCAGAGATGATGCAAGTTCAATATCTAGTTGCAGGTTCTCCTTTTCTTCACTTTCAGCAATCAAATGCTCATGCATAGTGGCATTTTCTATTTGATCTTTGTAATCTCTTGATCTCTTTCATTGATAAGATCTCAGCAGCTCTTCTAGCTTCCAGTTCCTGACTCATGCGAATAGTGAGACCTTCTAGCTCTCTCCTTAGATTCAGTTTCTCACCGTTTGACTTTTTAACTTCCTCTCCTAAAGCATCAATATTGGCTTCATTTGAAGAAATATTATCAGATATCTCTAATAGTTGTTCAGTTAGCTCTCTCCTTTTGACTTAAGAAGCTTTTAGTTTGGCCCTTAGGTTTTCAATCTCATTTCTGCTATCTTCTAGTTGTCTAGCCATTTCAAAGTAGCTCATGACCCCCATGGTGGTTTCAAGGCTCGCTTATAAGCGGTTAGGCTTCAAAGAAGTTAGGCTCTAATACCAATTGATGGACTTGAAAATAACTGAGAGGGGGAGGGGGTGAATCAGTGACACCAAATACCAAACTACTTTAAACACTAACTGGTAGATGAAATTAACAAAGCTTTTAAACACAATGCATGTAATCCAAAATGATATAACAACATCCAAAAAAAGTAATGCATCTACCATAACACAAGTGTTTATACATTGAAAACTCAAATAGGTAAAAACCACGGTGAGATGGAACTCACAAGTTAACTATCTGCAGTAATAAATAACTGATCGATTAAGGTCTACAAAATGCTCTGCTAGGAGAGAATCTTGTTAGAGATCCCAAAGCTTGATTAGAAGCTTATACCTTGTTATGAGTAGTACTTTGTTAGGAGTAACCTCAGTGGAGGATTTCAAAATCCAAACTAATGGATCACCTTGTGAGAGGATTTATACATTGAAGCTTATTAGAGCTTACCCGATTAAGGGATTTGATTCTGCTGTAATAGTTAGCAAATAACAAGAATGGTTTGATCTATTTTGAGCAACACAATACTTGTTTGATCAGATCCTTCTAAGCATAATCAACATTGCTCCTCAACACACTCTTCATCTTAACACTTATCACTCTTCAACAAAAGCTTTTTCTCTTGATGCATACCATCGTCTTAAAAATATTTATTGAGATGTCAATATATAGACATTTAGATTTCATGTCGGTCTAAGGAAATCATGACACAATTTCCTAGGTGCAGTGTATCTAGACAAGTGATCATAACTCATCACAAAAAATGACTGCCAAGTAGTCAGTGTTGGTAACTCATCACAGAAATAACCAAATGACGGTTGGAACAATCAATACCGGTTTGAATAAAATATATGAATCGTTGTCCTTGAATCTCTGCTTGATCTCCATCTTCATCTTCATCTTGATGCTGACTTAGTTTAACCAAAGGTTGTCTCTTATGCACATACTGATTGACACAAAGTGTCAGTTAGGGATTAACCACAAGGTATATCGGTTGATAGTGTAAACAATTTACGTTACACCGGTAGTCAATATAGCCATATGTGTGTGTGAGAGTGTTTCATCAATGACAACAAGTGATAAATACATTACAATCATCATCAAGCCAATAGGGAGAAGGGGATAGAGGGAGAGAGAGGTAGAGGGAGGGGGAGAGGGAGAGAGAGGGGGGGAGAGGGAGAGAGAGGGAGAGAGAGAGAGGGGGGGAGGAGAGAGGGAGAGAGGGCAAGAGGGAGAGAAAGGGGGAGAGAGAGATAGATAGAGAGAGAGAGGCACCATGTATGTTCTTGAGAGGGGGAGAGAGTGAGACAATACACATACATACACACATATGTGTGTATATATATACTTAATGTATTATATATTATATAAAATATATTATATATTATTATATTTATATATATTATATATATATACACATATTATATATACAATATCATATTATACATATTATACACACTCCCAAATTTTAAACAAAAGTAGCACGTACACGTTGTTTTAGCTTTATTACCGTGTACGCGTTGTTTATAGTAAAGACAATGCGAACGTACTTCTTATACCATAGGTACCCCATACACGCTTTTGACTATTTAGGCTTGGAAATAGGCCTGGATGACAAAGCTACGGGTTGGAAGTTTGATTTCCCTCCATTTCCCTCCTTTTTGACGTGTTTTATTTTATCAACTTGGTTTCTCGACTTTGTCATCATTGGTTTTACACTTCATCAAGTGGGTATTTCTAAAATTGCCACCATATTTTCACCCATCTTCTGAGCTTTCTAACCATATATTTTTTTTAAAGTTTGAACAATAACATATTATTATTGAATTTCTTTTACCAATGTCTCCATAGTTCTCAGAGACATACGTGTACCATTTTTTTAATAAATTTTGATCTACTTATCCAAATTTTAAAAACTTTATATATTATTGTAGTGCAATTGATTTTTTGCAATTAAAAAACAAAATTGTATTTTTTATTTTTTTAGTGCAAGTTATGTTTTGCGCACGAACATGTACCTAATTTTCAGGATGTGCTCGATTGGAAAAATCATTAAAAAAAATAATCAACAAAAAATTACAAAAAAATACACAACTTCTAGTGCTCACTCATAACTATCTTTCTGCCAAATGATTTGTCAAAATACTAAATCTAACTATGACTTTTTTTATGCGCACGTTAGACACTATGTTATGTTTTTCAAAAAAAATCAGGCTCTATTTTTCGTACACGAAGGATTTGACCCCCTTAATCTTATCCAATTTTGAAAAAGTTTAGTAGTTTGGAAACTAGATTCAGAGTACTACAATATTTTCTGTTTTATTATCTTTATATCTTGAGTGGACGACTTTCAAATTTTGCCTCCAAGTTCAGGTTCACCTAATTTCAAAAAAAAAAAACCCACTTATACCCCCCTTTTTTACCACCATCTTTGTGCACTTACCCAACCATACATCCTACTCGTAGTCTAGATGATATATTTTAAATGTCAAGCTTTGTAAGATCTTTACAGTGAAGTATGGTAGGTTCTTCAGTTATTGTTTTTTCTCTTCCTCCTTTCTTACCAATAGTTTCATCCCTTTCAAAAGGTTAGCTTGTCCTCATGCCAATTCTACTTTGTAGGAAAAATACCCTTATAGATCTCCATGAGATTGGTAAAAGTGTTATCCTATTATATTTTGGTGTGTTGCAATTGTTGGCTTTGCACCTAAATTTAAGTGAGAAGCTAATCAACTTCTTGCATTTTTTTAGGAATTTGGATCTATTACACTAGCTTTTGGACCTCTTGAAAAATTCTAGTGGTATGGGGCTAACCTCAAAGCTACTACTTCCCTCAACTAGTAAATTTTATGCCTTGTTTGGTCTCAATGATCCTGGAGCTGATGGAATTGTGTGTATAATGTTTCAATTTACACCTGGGATTATCCATATGTATCTTGGAGAGAATCACATGTGGTAGTCCTTTGAAGTATCTTTACCTCAAACCGATCCATTTGTGCCTTAATAAGAGTTGTCATAGTGGGCCATTGAAAGAAAAACTAATACAAGGCTTTAATATCTCCCTCTATATTCTTTAGTGTATAATGTGCGCTTATAGGGTGGAGTGATTGGTGTTGCACTTTTTCCTCTATTCTTCTATTATTGTATTTGTGTAGTTCCACCAAAATTTGTTGCCTCATTTTCTTCTTATATAGCTAAGTATCTTGTATGACAGTATTGTGAACGGTGGAAAATTAGGGCTTCACCAAAAATGTAGGTAAAACCACTAATTTCATGAAGTTAACCCTTTATATTTAAAAGAGGAATGGAAACCAATTCATCTAGCCACAATTCAATTAAAGAAAGGGTTGAGATGATGATTGTATTCATGTGTTTAATTTCTCTTTTAGAGTTGAAGTTGTATTTGAAATGTAAAGTTGGATCTAGGGAAAATAATGAGTAATTAAAGCTAAACAACAATGAAAAAGTGTTCCAAATTTCAAACAGAGTTGTAGACAAAGATATGAGAAGAGAAAATGAATTGGAACCTATAGCTAAAAATTTGTGCTAAATTATCAGGACCAGGAGGGTAGGGCTCCTTGGTCCTACAAATTTTGAGCAGACATGCGAGGTGTTTTCTAAGTCAAGAAGATGCACATAATCTACTGTTAGAAGATTGGGCAATATTCTTGAGACCGGGGTGGTGGGAGCTACCTGGTCCTCCACTTTTGTTTTGCACCTATAAAAGCTAAACCTATTTGGTGTCATTTGTTCTATCGAAATCTTTAATGACAACACTTGAATCAATTTCATGAACATAGAGAGAGAGAGAGAGAGAGAATGATTGTGGATAGGGCTTTATCTTGGTTCAAACTCTAGTTTAGGATTTATCATTGAAATTGAAATGAAAATGGAATTGAATTGTAGCAGAATACTTTCCATTTGATGGAAATGCTAGATTTGAATTTGAATCCTTGTAATTGAAGTTGATATTTTGACGAAACTTTCTTGAATCCTTAGGCCAATCGTTTAGGATGTCATATAGAATGTCTTCATAGAAGTTTGATCATGGATGCCATCTTGAATGCTTGAACTTGACTTGACCTCTCCTTCAATGCTTGACGAATGCTTGATTGCTTACTCACTTGAATTAAATTTTATAGAGTGTAATTGGGAGAGATCTATCAATCTATTTTTCAAATGAGAGGGGTGGGCTTCTTTTTATACTTAATTGTCTAAAAATTATTTGAATTTCTCAAGCAAACTGTAGAGCCCCTCCCCAATCAAGCTCTGGTTAACTTAGTTGACCATATTAATAAATGCTATAATTCAATAGGATGGGCTATGTTAGACAGATAGTTTAGTGAGAAAATTAATTGAACCAAGCTATGGAATCATTTCACCTTGTGGTGTAAATTTTGATGTGTTATGGATTTAAATCCTATATGATCCACTGATTGGATAATCATGATATGACGTATGTCAACTATCTCTGAAAATTGCAGTACTTCATTATGATATTAGAAAATGTGGATGCATGTCGTATTAATGATTAAGTTTCATTAGGATTATGATGATGCCTTTGAGTAAATTGCTTTATGTGGATTTTATTGGATAAATGATAAGTTGATCGTTATGATTGAAATTGTATGCAAAGTATCTGAATTGTATTATTTTCATATGTGGATATTAAATGTGATTATTTGGGCTTACTAATGTGCAAATTGAGATGTTCAGGAAAACTAATCCATGTGACCATGGAAACTATTCGGAGAATCAAGCCTAGACCTATGTGCATTTGTGAAGCCAAGGGTTGTCTATTTGGAAAGACAACACCTCGTATGTATTGTGTTTTATTCATCAACGTAAATATTTGAATGTGTGTTAAAATTGCATTTATTAAATTGTTTATTCCAAAAAGAGACATTTGCCATGTGTAATTAAGTTATGTATTTTTATTGTGTAACTTGACACGTGTTGTAAAGTGAGTAGGCAATGACATGTCTCTTGGAGGGAAATTGTTTCAACCAATGCATATTTTTCAAATATTTGAGTGTGGTCCCAGATTAGTCTTGGTTAGAGAGCCTTTGAAGTGGTCAACTTAAGTTTGACCCGTAGGTAAACTTCAGATGGGTTTCTAAGGGGTCATATTGATTCCTAGGGTTAGTTTAGGGGCTTTTCCAAAGGTCCATATGGTATACCTATGGGTAAGGGTCAATTTTAAGCATGTGACCACTCCCATGTGACTGTTTAGTCACCTCAAAAATTGATTTTTCCAAGACGGACGAAATCCAACTTTGGAGGATTCCACCTAGGTTAGACAACCTTCATTTCTTGTGTCAGTTTCTCTTCCCCACTTTCTCTTACCTTTTTTAGTTGCCAGTTTTAGTAAGCCTGTAAGAGGTTGGGAAGACCAGCCAATGTGAGCTCACACTCTATCCAAGAGGTTGGAAAGAGTGAGAGGAGCCTTCTTAGGGAAGGGTTTGAGGCTTAGGATGGTAATCACCCACTCTCCATTTTTTGAGACTTAGAATCTTGAGTAGTTTTTGTAAGTTTTTTTGAAGATTTTTGGCTAAGTCTTGAGAGGAGAAAGATAGTGGATTTGGGAATCTCTTCTACAAGATTCATCATCCTTTTTGGCAGATTTAAGGTTGGTAGGATTACCATCTCATGTATGTTGTTTTTTTTTTTTCAAATATTAGTTGTTGTAATTGTTTTTCATTGTTGTTTCTTAGCGTGTTTAGAAAAATGTTGAGTTCTTCCCTATATGTTTTTATTGAGGTTTTATGTTATTGTTTTAGGAGCTTTCAAGGCCAAACTCACCATTGGGAAGGTAGAGTGGCCTTGGGGTGAAGGGTTGTTTGACAGCCTATGAGTGAAGAGACTCTCTTTGGAAGAGAGTGTTTCACAAAGGGATTTTGTGACCCTTGATGCATAGTGTTTTGTTTATGAAATAAGGGTCATAAGGGGAGTTTTGTTGGCTTTTATGCCTTGGGGGACATAAAGAATTGTTGGGACAAGTTTGGAACTTGTGGATGTGCTTCTTGGTAGCCTTGCAATGGCATTATATTCTCTTATTTGCAGAATTCTCCTCTAGGTACTTGGTCCACCTTCACCCCACTTGAAAAGTCACATAAGTGACATAGTTTACCCTTGGGTTGGGAGTGTTTATGTTGCTGTGAGTTTTCTTTCTTATATGTGTATTGATTGTGTGTATCTTGTCTAGCCTTGGTTCTCCTAGCTCGGGGGTGGCTTCTTGTAAGCCTAGGTTGGGAGGTGAGCCTCCATGATCACAACCTACAAGTTTTTATTGCAGGTTTACTTGAGAAAAGATTGGAAAGGAAGCTATGGTTGAATCCATTATTGTTATTAGTATTTAGTTGCAAAAGAAATGAAAATGTATTTGGCAAGCCCTCATTTAGTAGAAATGAGAGGCTAGATTTTGTTATCTACCTAGTTGTATAAAGGGAACCATGATGTATTAAATGTAATTATTTGACTAAGTTTTATCATGAAATAAAGATGTATTTTACTTGAGTATATTCTTGCAAAGAAAATAGTAAAAATAGAGTTATTTCCCTATAGATATTTGGGTTATTCTTTATTGATATTTACTTGTTGAAATAGATTAGAAAAACAATTCATTTATGTCTTATTAAGCTAATAAAAAGGAAATAAGAATAGTAAAATGTTAGTAGTGTAGTTATGTGAAAAGAAAAGAAATAAATTAAATGTTAATAGTGCAGTCATTAATGAAAAGAATGAAATATCTCTTTATGTCTATAGTTTAAACTCACAAATTAATAGACATTCTAACAGTTGGTTTAAATCTTGCATTACATCTTGTTGGTGTGGATTAAATAAAATTTAAAGAAAAGTTAGCTGCAACTGAAATAAATTTATTAATCGTATATTTCACTATTTTGAAAAATGCATGTGTGGAGGAAAATAGTATATTCTAGATAGGGTTATTTCAAATCAAAAGTAAACTATATGTATTGAAAAGAAATAAAAATTTAATCGATTATGTTTTATGGAGAATAACCAATTGTAAGTTAATAGAAAATGTAGATTTTAAGTATATATATTATATAAATTAATATCTAATGTTCTAGTTCTAAACTAAGCTGATGCATTCATTTAAGAAAAATAAAAGAACATGTATGTTGTTTTTTTTAAAAAAAAAAAATATAGATCATTAAACTTGTGCATATATTTTGTATTATCTATTTAATCTGATTAAATAGAATAACCTTTAAATTAGATTAAACATGTGGGCATGAGAATAGGAATTTAAAATATATATATATATATATATAATATACATATGTATATTTTCAAAAAAATGTTTCGAGAAATTTATACTTCCCTTATTGCTAAACACATAAATATATATATATATATATATCTTCATTTATTATATTTTAGAATCTGTTGTTTTATATATATATATATATATATATATATTCTTTGCTTGTCTTTTTATTTTTAAAGAAAATAAATTTAAAATATATATATATATATATATATCAATATCAAGAGATCGACGGTGGGAGGGCCAAGCAACCCTACCCACCACTGGGGAAGGGGCTTTCGTCCCCCTGCGGGCACCACAGTGGGCGAGCCACTGCTCGCTGTGGGCCGTCCGCAGTGAGCGGGCTGAAACCCACCACTGCGAGCGACCCCCAGCGGCGGTGACCGCCACTGTGGACAGCGGCCGCTCCCTATGGGGTACCACAGGGGCCGCCCACTCCAAACGGTCGTGGCCTCCATTTAGATAGTTTTGTAGCCCTCGATGGCCCTTTGCCATGCTTGCCTCCTCTGCCATGGCCGCCACACCTGCACACACACACATTTCAAACAAAAGAAAAATATGTTAGAAGTAAAGGAGCCCTAACCCAATTTCGGGTTAGGGTTAGTTGTTGATAAGAATAAGAATGATGTTAAGTTATCAGAATAAAACAAACCCTAGTTAGGGTTAGAAGAAGAGATTAAGAGAGAGATATTAAAATAATAAAAGGGGAGGGAAAATATTGCTTTAAAATTTGAAATGGAAATACTCATTTAACTTAAGTTGTTATTTAGTTTAGTTGGCTAGTTAGGAAATTTAATGGGAAATGTAAAGAATTATTATATAGCAATATTATTTCCATATTTTGGGTAAATTTATTTGAAAAGTTTATTAATGAAAAGTTTAAATAGTATGATGATTAAAATTAAGTTTAAGGAATATTTTTAATGTCGAACATTGAATATTAATATTTATTAAATTTGGGGATTGATTATTTATAGAGAAATAATATACTCTTTTTGAGTAAATTTATTAAAAAGGTTTATTGATGGGAATTTTATAAAGTTTAATGATTAAATTTAAACCAAGAGGTAACATAAATGTTGAATATTAAATATTTATATTAATGTTTGGGGGAGTAATATATAACAACTTGATGTAAGTTATATAATTACATTTTTTTTGTATTAGAAATCGGAAGTCCAAAAATGGAGAGTTTATACAAAAAAAGGAGGCAGGAGGCAGAGCCTCAACCACTAAACCGTGAAATCAGACTAAACAAACATCATATATAGTTATCAGCTATATAGTATAGGTAGTTCTAATTTTATCAGAGGGTACTAATGCAGGATCTCATCCTGATCTTCCAGCCAGGTGGTCTAGCCTAGTGGTCCTTCCATCCATGCCACCTTTTTCCCTTCCAGGATCTGGGAACACATTTCTACCTTGTTGAAGGGTGGAGGCCTGTTGTCCTATAGCTCCTTAATGAGTTTCTTCACAGCCTTATTAAAGGAGACTTGGTTCTCAGTGAGTCTGGCCTATTCATAGTCATCTTGCATCTCGTAAACAAACATAGTTTCTCTGTCATCTTTGAGGAATCGCAGCAGCTTGTTCCTTTCTAAGTTCATCAAAAAGCAAACCTACAAAACAATTTTGTAATGTGTGAGTTTTTTAAAAAAACCAGTAAGTACCCTTTCATTGCCTTGAAACTTCTCCTCATTCCTTAGTTTCCAAATAAACCAAAGTATGTAGGTAGATAGAATTTGCCAGACTAGGTCAGCATCCTTCTTGAGCCCATGAATAAAACCAGTGATTATATCAAGAGTGTAGACATGTTTGTGATAGAGATTCCAAACAACAACCATATTTCTCTAGCAAAAGAGCAGTCAAGGAAAATGTGGCGCACAGTCTCAGGCTTCTTGCAAACAGAGCACAGGTTGTATGCAACAGTTTTATTCCTAATAGGTAATATGTTTAATATAAGTTGCCATCTAAAGCATTTGATCTTAGGGGGGATGGGGGATCTCCATAATTTCTCAAAGGTTTTCTTCCATGCCTGGAGATTATGATCAACATACCACAGAGCATTAATATGATCGATCACCGAGGTGTCATTGTTAAGCAGGGTATAAATAGACTTGGCCTTGATCTTGGGGAGGGTGGAGCCATCTTTCCAAAGGAAGGTAAGGTACCTATGAGCATCTACATGTGTGCCTCTAAGAAGATGGAGAGGGGTACATGCCTTCTTAACCATGTTGTAGGTCCTCTTATGCGAGGTAGGGAGATCATATTTATTGCTAAGAATTTCCCAGCTGATAAGATTGTCATGTTCTAATATATCCATAAGGTACTTGACACCTTTATTGTGCCAGTACTTAGCAGAGCATCCTTGGATTAAGGCAAGGGGTCTAGAGTTGTGATATAGGTTCCACCATATTGACCTTTCACCATGGAGGGTAGCATCACAATCAATGTTAGAGTTGACAATAAGCCTATGCACATGCTCCCAAGCTTTCCAAATAGATTTAAACACCTAGGTACCTTGGACAGACACAGAGAAATTGCCTGCAATCAGATCACTGAGTGGGAGGGTTTTCCAGGTTTTGGCAGTCTTGGGGACACCATTTTGTATATTGTTCCTGATGAGAATCTTCCAAGGTTCATGACCTTCGAGTGAGTGGAATATCCATTTGGCCGCAAGGGCTATTCCCTGCAGTCTAAGATCCTTAAGGCCCAACCCACCAAGTTTTTTGTCTAGGTGGCACAAGGCCCATTTGACTACGTGAGCTTTCCTCTTGCCCTTCCCATCCGACCAAAGGAAACATCTGATAGCCTTTTGAATTTCAAAAATTTGATAGTTGCTTAACATCCAGATAGAGGAATAGTAAATACTATAGGAGGAGAGGATTTTCTGGCAGACTTGAATCCTGTTGGCTAGGGATAGGACCCTATTGTCCCATTTATTTATCTTCCTATCTATTTTTCCTTTGACCCAACTCCACATGTCTCTTAGAGATGGGGAAATAGAGAAGGGGATACCTAAGTACCTAACTATTTTGTTAGGTCCTCCCCAAGCATAACCAAACTGTTGAAGCCAGTCTGGAGGCTCATCTTTCCACTCAAGTAGAATGGATTTGGAGCTGGAAATCTAGGCACCTGATGCTCTACCAAAGGTGTCAAGTTTTTGATTGAGGGAAACAATATTTTGCCTAGAGAGCTCTAGGAATAGTAAGGTGTCATCGGCAAACTAAATGTTGATTAATTCAGAGGTGTCTAGCATCTTGATGCCATGCACTCTAGGGGATAGGGTGGTGTCTCTCAGGAGATAGTACATGGCATCTTATGTTATGACAAACAAAGCAGGGGAAAGGGGTCAACCCTACCTAATTGATCTGGAGAGGGGAATAGACTGGGAGAGAGACCCATTAACTTTGATCAGGGTGGATGCATCCTTGAGGAGGATCTGGACATAATCACAGAATTCACTAGGGAAGTCGAAGGCTTGGAGCATCATGAGGATGAAGCCCCATTCCACCCTATCATAGGCTTTTTCAAAGTCGACAAGGAACATGGTTGAGTCCTAGTTCGAGGTTTTGGCCCATTCCATGAATTCTGAGCTGGTCACAAGATTCTCCAATATGTACCTGCCTTTAATGAACCCCATCTCAGTAGAGCAGATGAATTTGGGGAGGATCTTCTCAAGGTGGGAGGCTAAGGCTTTGGCTAAGATTTTGTAGGAGACATTGAAGAGGGTAATTGGCCTCCAGTTTTTTATGAGGGCTTTGTCCCCATCTTTTGGGATAAGTTTAACAATACCCATATTGATGGACTCCCCTAGGGTGCCAATATCAAGTGCTTCATTATAGATATCATAGAGATAATTAGTGATCCAATCAATATTGACTTTGTAGAATTCAGCAGGAAGGTTGTCGGGGCCTGGGGCCTTATCATCCTTGAGTGCCTTAATGGCATTAGCAATTTCTTGCTTGGAGATCCTAGCTTTAAGGAGGAGGGCTTCATTCTTAGAGATTCATTTTGGAATAATGGAACAACATTTACTATGAGCATCTTTCGAGGCTTCATTATCCTCTAAGGTAAACAGGGTTTTGTAAAACATTTCAAAGGCATCTTTGATATCATTGATATTCAGGAGCTCCTTATCTTCTATGGTTATTCTGTCAATTTTCTCTTTGGTCTGTTTTTGCTTTAGAAGATTAAAGAAAAGTTTGGAGCCTTTATCTTCATACTTAAGCCAGTGATTGTGGGCTCTGATGAAAGCCCCTTTGATTTTGATTTGTTGATGTTTTCTGAGGATGTCCCTAGCTTCAGAGACCCGCTTGGCCAAGGTAGGGGAGGAGCGATGTACTTGTATTTCTTGTTCCAGAGAGTGGAGCTGATGTGTAAGGGATTTCTCCCTAGATCTAAAGTCCTTGGCTTTCTTTTGGCTAATGGTTTGAAATATCTTCTGCCAGGAGGAAATGTTTCTCTTCCATCCGAGAATATGGGATTGAGGAAGTTGAGGTTGCAAGTTGAAGAGACTAACTATTTTGATGGCATTAAGGACTTCCTTGTCTTGTAGAAGAGAGGCATTGAGGAAAAATTTCTTACTGCAAGGGTAATTATTAGTGATGGAGTTTCTAGTGTTAATGATGGCAAGGATAGGAAAATGGTTAGAAAGGGTTACTCGAAGGACAACCACCACGTTCCCAAGTTGATTGGGGGAGAAACAAAAGAAATTATTATTAATATAAAACCTATCTAGTCTAGAATAGATCCGGTTAGTGCCTTGTTGGAAGTTGCACCAAGTATACCATAGGTTATGGGCATCAAATTTGGTGCCTTCCAGGGGGTCAAACAGCTAGAGTTGATGCTTAAACCAGTCCCAATGAGGTTTTTCTAGAGTTTTCCATTCAAAAGGAAGGCCCCCAGCCTTTTCATCCTAGTGTTCAGTCATGTTAAAGTCTCTGGCCATGACCCAGGGGATATTTGGGAGGGATGTCAGCCAAATCCAGAGGGACAATCTTTCCTTATAGTCATTGGGTGCATATATGGAGCATATGACAAAGCAAGATCCTCTAATATCTAATATAACCTAGGCTACTCGATTACATGGGGAAGTTCCCTTATTCCTGAGGTAGTTTGCCCATTTAGGGGCTAGAAGAAGGCCAACTCCTCCCTTACCTCTCGGGTGCTCAGTGTAAATTTTAATTGCATCTCTCCAAATGAAGTCAAGTACGGTGTCAAGAGAGAAACCAACGGCTTTAAGTTCTTTTAGCATCACAAAATTTAAGTTTTTATGAGAGTCTAGAAACCTTTTGATAAAAAATTTCCTATCAGGCGACTCAAGGCCTCTAATGTTCCATGATATGTACTTCATTAGAAAGGGGGGCTAAACAGGGCTGGTAGGGAGATCATGTTGATCTCCAAGATTTTTCTTGTTTTTAGATCCCATAGGTCTACCTTTCTTCTTATTCATGGAGGATCCTTTCATAAGGTCCTCATCATCTTCACTAATCTCAGATGGCTTAATTCTAACATCCGCATTTCCTCCTATGTCAAACCCAGACAATTGGGAGCCTAGAAAACCAAGGAGCATCGTGCTAGAGCAAATGTCATCTAGACCCTTATTGCCATAGATAACTTCTATCACATGATTATCCTCTATTTCATTAAGTTGGGAGCCTATCGAGGGGTTGGTGGTGCTAACATTAGAGGTAAGGCCTACAAATGAAGATGGTGCCATTTGTTTGGGTGTTCCAGATCTGAGTACCATTTTTACAGTATTATTGTTGATGCTAGCATCATTAGCACCACGATTAGGGTTTTCCAAATTTTTAACCATTTTTGTAACCAGAGAATTAGTCAGGTTTTGCGAAGTGGATGGTAGGTCCTTAATTTCAGGAGGGGGATTGCCAGTAATGGCCAATTGATCTATACTTGGGGCATTAGATCAGTTTAGGGCATTTTGGTGGGTTAATTTCTATCTTCGCTTTCTTGAGGTAACCACTTGAAAACAATCAGAAGGTGATTCTTTGGGAGCTTTTGAGGGGTTGGAAATAGGGATGAAGGGTTCAAGGACCAGAGGTGTGAGATCAACATGCATCGGGTTTAATTCATTGGGCTTGGGACTGGGTGCGGAGGTTTTTTCGTTAGCAGAGTGCAGGGGAGTCACATTTAGGTTATTATTGGTTTTAGAGTTTTTTGAGGTATTGGGTGAATCCTTCTTTTGTTTCCTACGATTGATGATTGGACAAATTTTACGAATATGCCCTTCCTTTTTGCAAAGAAAACATGCATTCAAACCTCCAAGCATCTCAACAGGGCAAAGGAAGGTGTCTCCATTAATATTTAGGTTTAAGCACGGGGGGATGCCAATTCCAGGCTTAATAGATACGAGCATTCTTGCATCTAGGTTGGCCACTAGATGGGTAGTCTCATCAACCCTAATTGTTTTGCCAAACGGTTCCATTAGTTGGGGAAGAAATCACCACAGAAAGGGAGGGACATCTTTAAGGATGACCCATCTGGGGGAGGAAAGTGCGAGAACTTCTTCATTGACTAACTCTCGAGACCAAGCTAGGGCTTGAAAGGATGTATTTCCGACCATCCAGTATTGCCATTTGAGGGCTTCCAGTTGGGCTTCATGCGAGTTAAAAAAGATAAGGTAGACACCTCTCTGAATTTTCCTACAGAACAATATTTTAAGCCCTAGTTTCAGGTTCCAAAGATTGTTAAACCAATCATCTAAAAATTTCCTAGGCAGACATTTTTGGATGTCCACACAAGCAAAGAAAATAGCAGTGTCACATAACCTAAGTTTTTCTAAAGAAATTTCATTCAACATCTCAGTATTTGGTGAAATGCAGAAGGAGTCTAAGGTAATGTGAGGTCACTTACCTTCCTTACTAGATCCTTCACCATCAAGAGCCTTAAGGAATTGCGCCAATGGGTAAACTCCATTCGTAGGTGGGGCAACGGTCTCTACAAAAGTTTTTTTTAGGTTTGTGGTTGTGTGAGCGGAAGATTTTGGCCCATTAATGGCTCCTCCATCTGACTCGGGCTCCATCAAGAACCAGGGTTGGGTTGCACGAGGCGCGTAAAGAGATGGTGCAGTTAGGTTTAACCAATAGTGCAGAGCTTTGAAAACCAAATGTATTAGAAAAGATGCAAATGGACGGGGTAGAGATCGCAAACCAGATGGAGGTTAACTCCTCCATGTTGACTCCTCTCTTCTCCTTCCACCATCGACTACCTTAAATCCAAAATTCACAGAGCTCACCTCCAGTCTAACTTTTCTTTTGCTATCCTAAAAGGTGTGCCTCACAACCCCTGAAACACAAATGACTCCCCACCTATCCATCGTCTGTTAAAGCTGAAGAAAGAACTAGAACAAATATATCAATCTGCAAATCCAAACCGTCGCCTCAAAGCTTCACCTTACAATTTTTGTTGCTAATATTGACAGTGCTATTAGCATCCAACCTGTCGACCACCAGATCACAGTGCATGCGAAAAGTAATCTTCATCGTTTTCAATTTCCAAAACTTGATATTTACTGGAACATTGGCCTTCAAATGTAGAGGAATGCTTCATAATTACATAATAGAGATTTTAATGGTATTTATAATTAAATGGAAGAAGTTAATATAGGTTATTAAATGTTTATTTGTAAGAGGATATTGTAGTGGAATAATATATATATCTAAAATAAGTTAATGGTCTTGATCTGTGAACTTGTTTAACCCAAGTGAAACCATTTACTAAATAATATAATTAATATAATGGCGTTTGACACCTTTAATTTTATTTGATCAATTAATTAATATTAATACAATGAAATTGTATTAATATTGAATTAATAGATTCAAGATTTAATTAAGTTATAAATGAAGAATATAATATCAATGATGGAGGAAACTTGATATTAGATAAATAATTGATATTGATTCAAGTAATTGTATTAATGTCAATTTAGTAGAAGTTGGGCTATAAAAACGCAACTAAAATTGAAAGGACATTTGAGTGAATTTATTATTGTCCTTATAAAATTAATTTATTCCGCTTTGATAATAAGAGTTATCGTAATTGTTACGTAAGTAAAAATCTATTCATGTCGCTTGGGAGTTAAAGTTGAAGCCTAAGACTTATAGTTAAATTTTAATCCATCGCTTACTTTAGAAACCCATTTTAATATCAATTAAGATTTCATTTGGAACAACTTGTTAAGTTGTCACAGCTAATTAAGCATAGGTTGCATGTAATTAAATGTTCAAAAAAAATTGTTGTTTGTGTTTTTGCCCAAAAGTTTGGGCATGACACAAGCCAACATGGGACCTAAATTATTGTCCAATTGAAGTGATTGATGGGACCAAATTTGGGTCCTAATTACAAGGACTAGGGTTCCCTCAACACCTTGGTTCTATTAATCAAGACTCAAAATTGAACAAGGGTCAGAAAGGGAATTGAAAATGCATTTTTTTGGAAGGTGTGAGTAGAATCAAAGTAGACATTAGGCACTGAAAGAAAAAATGCCAAGGTGAGGTCTAGGTGAGGACAAAATTGTATGCAGATACAATTTACAAGTTTCAATTAATATCTTCAACTACAGTGGAAGGGATTAGGAGGGATCCATTTATATCTAAGGGAACTTATCCAAAATATCTTGAATACCGAATTTGTTAGATACTTCAAGCTAGCCACATGTTGTTCCAAAATATCCTCTCTAGTTGCTTGATGTAGGATCTCCCCCAAATGAAATTTATGCAAATTAGAGATACCACTTATGTCTACTTGAGACCCGACAAGTGGGATTTGTAGCACCTATGGTGATGTGAAATTTGTTGTAGTTACTTTTGTTGAGCCAAAACTTTATTGATGGAATACATAGGTTCAAGGTTGTAGAGGATGATGAGGTATCTAATTGTGGAAGAGGCTCATGTTATGGATGCTTTAATTTAGAGGAAGTGAACTTTGTATATTTTTATCTTCCTCATGAACTTGTTGAGATTATTTAGTAGTGTCTTCCTTAATCTCTATTTGGATATTCCTCGTTACTTCTAGATTTCCCAACATTAGCTTATCAAGCCTTTGTTTAGACTACAATTCCTTGGTTTGAATCTTCATGATCTTTTTCTTTTGCAAAGGAGTAGGAATAGGGCCTGTCTGGGTAAACTCTACAAAGTTGTATCACACTTCTATAAAGGAAATGGTCAATGTTGATTCAACTTTTTAAATTGAATCAATAGAAAGTGAAATATATGTTTTGAATTTTGAAATGATGTAAAATAATAAAATGTATATTCTTTTGTGTATTTTATGTTTTAATTTTTTTTTAAAATATGATTTGAATATAATTTTTTATAAAGTAAACATTATAATTTATCTCCTAATAGAATGTTGAAATTGAACTTACACAATGCACCACACATTACTTAGTAAATTTTATATTTTTCTTCAATTTTTTGTGTATATTGATAACTTGAAACTTTAACTTGCATGGATATATTTTTTACTATTTTTTATAAATATATATTTTTCAATAAATTTGAAAAGTTGTGTGTACTAAAATATAACTCTTTCCATTTAGCACCACCTTTTTCCTTCATTATTTATCCAAATTAGAAAAAAATTGTAGACATAGATTCTTTTCTCTAGTGCATCATATTTTCTCAAAAAATTTAAATAAATTTTAGTATTTTTCCTTGACAAGGTAATCAATCTTATATTTTATAAAAAAAAATTTAAAAATAATTAAAATATATTTTTTGTTCGATAAAAGTGATCGAGGTCATTGAAATTTTTTATTAAAAAAAATATTTTTTTACAAAATATTTGTATCCTTTAGGTACAAAAAAGAGTATGTATATGCTTGTCAGCTAAAGTCCCAACCAAAAGGTTATATATATCCCATAGAATAGTAGAAAACCACCCACCACCCCTATGCTGGTAAACAAATAGCAATGAGAAAAACATCTAATAGGATAAAATTAAACATCCAAATTATGGCCAAAATTGGATGAAGAAGCTCCAAAAGTATTAGAATGAGAAGAAGAATCTATCACCAAATCCTCATTAGACGAGATAATCTCTAGAGGAGAATCAATATGAGTTGAGTCTGCCATAGCAAGGAGAGGATTTTGCATCCTAGGAGTAGGAAGAGAAACCACTTGAAGTGGAGGGACATCCAAAGGAAGCCATACATCTCAAGATGGAGGGTGTCCTGGTAGAGTATACAATCCCACAAATTGGTCCAATGCAACAAAAACCATATCGGGAATAACAGAAGCCAACATACACCCAAACTCCTTGATGGAATCCCAAAAGTTGTCACCCTGCACACCAGACCTAACTACAAACAATCGCTCATAAAGATGAATATTAGCCATGAATTTAGAAAAAAATGATAAAACAACCAATGGGAAGGGATCTCATTTCCATCCTATGATTAGATAAAAGAAATTCTAATAATTCATCATCGTAGAGCAAGGAGGAAACATACTTTTCAAATAGCATTCAAACCAAACCAACATCCAGTAATAAATCTATGGCACTAGTAGCAAATCAAGAAAAAGACTTATGAGAATAAAGCAGGAGAATTACATTGTAACCAATCATTACCAAAAAATAATAATAATAATTAAAATATTAAAAGATATATTTTGGAATATTCACTTGTAAATCTATAAAAGGGTATTTTTACATTTCAAAGAAATTATTATTTATAAGAGTAGGAGTTGTTGAAACATCAAGCTTTCCAAAAAAAGATTTGTTTGGTAATTAGACCCAAAGTGATATAAAATATACATTTAGTAGACACTTCCAATTGGAAAAGTTGTGACCCATATATAACTCAGCTATAATGAATCTATATAGACCATATGTTTGACTAAAATTAATTTTTAGTTAGAAATACTTAAATTCACTTGTGCTAATAAGTTGACATGAAACATGACATAGTATTATACTTTTACACATCTCCTCAATGGATATTGCTCTTATTTTCTCTTCATTTTTTGTTTCTTGTTCTCTTATCACCCTAAGTATTATAGCTAGTTGGTTCAGAAGGTAATTCATCAGCTCCTCAAGTGTTGTATTTGAGACTACCATATATTTGATCAAACCCATTTCTTTGATGAGCTTATTGGATTTTGTCATGTTAGTGTATTTTTTAGAGTCATTTCTAGCACCTCTTTTTAGAAAAACCCATTGTAAAGGTGGTCCCCATCAACCAGCAATGTGAATTGCTCTTGAAAAATAATGTCCTCTTATGAATCTTTCTCTTGTTCTTCTTCCTTTAGAGAGACTTTCCTATGTCATTTTTGTTTCTCTTCCTTTTTCTCCTCCAAAATCATTTGGAGTATAGTTATGATGGCCTCTTCTTCTAATGGATCCTTCTATGGTGTTTTAGTAGATAGTCTCCTCTTTCTTTGTTTGCTACTTTAGAATTGTGTTAATTGTGGTAGGGATGTGATAACTTGTAGCATTAATAACCTCTATAGAGTGGTGGTGCTTTGTTCCTCTAGTTTTACTTTAGGAAGGCCTCATTTTTGCATAATATTTTCTTGTTCTTCTCGAGGTGTCCCTGTAATTAATTCTTGGCTAAATTGTCCATCAATTCTTTATAGGTTGTAAAAAAAATTATCTTGGGGTCCTCAAGGAGACAAAGAAGTGTGCCATTATATGAATCTATCTCCATGCCAATGACTTCTTAAGAAAATTAGGGAATCTAAGAAGTTAATGATTCAATAGCTTCCATGAGTGTGAATTCATTGACTACTAGGAATACAATTGTGTCCATGTAATTTTGGACCATGTAATAAGAAATTAATTCTTTATCTTTGCATATTCATTTAAAAAGGTTGAAAAATTTCCTAGTTGATTGTAGTATATGATGTGGAATCTCAAAAATACTTGATGTATTCTTGAATTTGCACTACAACTGGTCTAGCAAAATCCCACACTTTACCTAAAAATGATGGTAGTTCATTCATGAAGTATAAATATAGGCAAATGAAAGAGTGGCATATTTGGACTGATAATGGGATTATTTGGTTAGCTTAAAGTTATCCAATAACTCTTACCACAGGACCTTGCAAAGGTCAATATATTTTCTATTGGCCACCATCTGATATGCCACATGGTTAGATGTTGTGATAGTTGAATCCTCCCTATTTTTGCAATATGTGTTGTATGCTATGACCATGGTAACATATTTGACTGTGGGGTTGGTGATATTTGTGACATCTAGGATCTGGCCATCATATGTAGCCCTTTTAGTTTGGTGACATCTACATTCTCAATTGCCTTATTTGGCAAGACTTCTTTTTGAGCCCATAGGCTTGTGACTACTTGAATGGATTCTTTTATGATTTAGTATTGTCTATCTAGGTAGAAATACTCGTCACATGGATCCTACTAAAGATGATGTGAACCCAAACTTCCTCAATAGTTATATCAAATAACTCCTTCCATACATTGAGCTTCTTTGTAGCAATGTAGATGCACGAATAAATAATTTTGGGTGTTAGGTTGGAGAAGGGAGATTTATAGGGCTTCAAACATTATATGGTCGATCTCCCTAAGGGGTGAATAGTTGTGCTTCTAGATTTCTTCTGTGTGGAATTAATGGGGACTTTAGAGAAGGCTTAAACTAAGTTGATTTTCATGGCATTATAAGGGAACATTTTGTATTTGGGTTTAGGCTTCTAAGAGATATCGACGAAGACATGAGCTACCATGGCTATGTGAGGTAGAGAATACAAGGGTTTGTAATGTTGCGGTTTAGAAAAGTGTGAAAATGTAGAGTTAGTGTGATATAAATCTAAAGGTTTTGAACAATGGCCTTGTATCTTTATATTCATGGAGTGATGGAATGTAATTAATCTTGTAGCCATTTTTTGATCATCACATGGTTTTTTGGCAATCAACTTTCTACTGCTCTATTCATGTGAACTATTTCACTTATTTATTTTAAGATATACTTGTTAGGATTCTCAAAGATACTGAGAGGGGGGGTGAATCAGTATCTAACCGGTTATAAGATTTTCTTAACTTAAATCATGTAAAGCATATCAATACTATATACTGGTAAACAAGAAATAATGCAATAAATAGAGATAACAACAACCACATGAAAAACACATCATAACGCAGTAGTTTAATGACGAAACTTGGTGTGGGAAAAACCTCGATCGGATTTGTGACCCACAATATTCACTTACTGGGCAATAATAGAATATTACTGCTACAAGAGGGGACTGCACATGCAGGAAGGCCAAGTGCCTAGAGCTCACTGCTCAATTATAAAATGGGAAGTCTCACAGACTTACAAAAATGGATTATATAAATCCAATGTCTTGTATTGCTTCAGAATAGCATCTACTATGCCAGATCCAGTACTGGTTTAAGCTCTTCTGTATAGATAAACCCTTAACCTATAATTTGCATAATAGGTTTGCCTTATTTTGCCTAACTTCTTCCTTCTTTTCATTACCAAAATGTTCTACAATGATCTCTTACATATATGAGTCATTTTACAACTTGCCAAGTCGGCTTACAATGATTTTACAATAATTTACAAAATATACTATAAACAAAATTCGTGTCGGCTTATGTGTCAGTATACTTCCTTTCACTGCCGGTGGTCTGTGTGCCAGTGTAGAGTCTGACCTTACTGGTGCTGGTAAATTGTCTTGCTGGTGTCATAGGATTGTAAGGTTGCCATCAATGACAAAACCTTTAATCACCTACAATATCTCATTGGAGTGTGCATTTGCCAACAATCTCCCCCTTTGGCATTGATGGCAACACTCATGAGAAAAATCCAAAAATTGTCATCCAAAAAAGAATCTGCTAGAATTGTCTTGCCAAAAATTGTGTATCAAAAGACTATGTGCTCCCCCCGAGCTGATGATCCATTTGCTAATTATTTTTCTCATTACCACCACTCCCCCTTTGGCATCAATGACAAAGGTTGTTAAAGTGTCAATTCAGTGTGGTTTCCAGCTTTATCCTTGTAACCGGTTGGTTACAATCTGAAAAAGATCTACCAGTACCAGATTCAAGCTCTTAATGAACTGTTTGCTATCTTTTAATGCGGCCTATGTCCTCTGAATTGTATTGGCGAGGTGTTGTATTTGCTCTGCCGGTGTTTTCTGTCCTTGAATTAAAGCATCAAATATTTCTTTTCTTAAGGAGGCGAGGTAGTCCAATTTTGGACTTAGTCTCTGTAGACACTAAAAAATTATTATTTTAATTATTTTTAATTCCTCACATAATTAATTAATTAATTATGTTAATTAAAATTCTTCTCAATATTAATTAAATATAATTAATATTTTCACTATATCATATGATTGATTTATTTAATAAATCAATCCCTTTCTTTATTCTTCTAAAAAATCAAATCCTCACAAATCTTCCTCTTAGCTAATTAATTTCAATTAATTAGCTAACCTACATGATTCCTACAAATCATCTTCTTAATTCATCATTAACCTAATAAATTCTTCTAGAAACTCCCTAAACTCACTTAACATTATTCTTCTAATTTTTTATTCCCTCTACTCATTCTCTCTCCTAGTCAAAATCTCCTACAAATATAAATCCCACCTAACATTTCCTCTAATCCCCCTCCTAATGAGTCGTTAATGGCTAATCATCATAATTAGCCACAAAGTCAACTCTTTGTCCTTTCATCTAGCCACTAGCTTTAAATGCTCTTTTTCTACATGAATGTAAGATTTTTGAAATCTCACATTCCTCTAGGTATTTCCCTCTCCCAAGAAATTTTTAATTCCTTTTTATTCTTCTAATCCCCATAATATCCATTTTCGGAGAATTTTTAATTCCTCCAATGCATCTTGTAGAGTGTGGAGATATGAAATGCCTTTAAGGCATATTTCTTGGTCTCCACACTCTCTCTTGGACCTTATGTGAGCTCACAAGTAAATCTTAGCCCTTCATCTCGAATTCATCCTAGCCATCTGTTTTCTAGTCCTCTTCCTATAAAATTAGGGCTCCATCCCTTCATTCTTAACATCTGGAAATCCAGTAAGCTTATGCTGCCCTTTTGAGCCCAGGAAATCATCTCGGCAACTTGATCATCTCATCCTTATCATTCATCCTTATCATTTGTGAACAATATTGAAGAGCCATCCACATCCAACAATCAAAGGAGCACATCAAGTGGAGCATTGTCAAGGGGTGCCTTCACTTCATCAAGCTCAATCCGAAGGAGAAGGTAAAATAGCAAGGTGAAATGGTCTTTAAATGATATTTTAGCATTCTACATGTTTATTTCATTATGTTTTGATCAGTTTACCTTTCAAATCTGTTTTCCCCTCTTCATTTTGGCATGCCTTGTGGGACCCACATCCCTAAGAACTAATGTTGTTGTGTTTTTAGGTTTTTGTGAGTTGTGAGATGCAGGTTCTAGAATAGTGCAACTGCAGAAACATAAAATAAAATATATATATCTTTTTCCCAGGTTCCAGAATCACGGCTCTACATTTCTGCGCGATAGCTCCTCATTTTGTTCTGTTTCTGTTTTTTTTTTTTTATGTTTTTGTTTCTGTTGCAGCACGACAGCTCTGTTGTCTGATTTGTTATTTGATTTGTTGTCTGCTCTATTTTAGTATAATCTATGTGAAAGTAGGAGAGTATGCTCTTGTCTATATAGACAATCAGAAATCCACACCTTTCACTTTTCTATTCTATTTAGCACGACTGTATGCTCTGACCGTAGAAAAGTGTGAAAATTGGAGAGTATGCTCTTGTCTATCTAGACAATCAGAAATCCAGACCTTTGACACTTTTCTATCTGTGTAGTGCTACTGTCTGCTCTATTAATCTATCTAAAAAATTTTAGGCACTAACTATAATCTGCATTTAATTTATTTATTTCCTGTTATCTGCTCTATTTAAATATAATTTGTTCGCCCGCAAGAAAGTGTGAAAGTAGGAGAGTATGCTCTTGTTTATCTAGACAATCAGAAATCCGGACCATTGACATTTTTAATTTATTCTGTTTAGTGTGACTGTTTGCTCTGTTAAATCTAGGGTTTTCATCTGCTCTATTAAATCTAGGGTTTCTATTTTGTTAAATTTAGGGTTTCTGTTTTGTTAAATTTAGGGTTTCTGTTCCGTTAAATCTAGGGTAACCAAAAAAAAAAAAAAATTTCTATTTTTTCGCCATATCTTCTTTATCTTGACTCCATTTTCCTCCAAACTTCACCAGATTCTCCACATTGCCATTTTCCACATTTTCTTCCTTGGGGACCTTATCTCAAATATCCACTTTTTGAAGCCCAAAATCCCATATTCCTCTATTTTTAGGGTTTGCCATAACTTTTTCCCCCTTTATCCAATCACCTCCAAATTTTTTCCATATTATCCATCTCCAACTTTTGCTTCTTTGTCCCTCTTGGACAAATTTTCCCATTCCTTCATCTTTCCTCCAAAATCCTCATTTTATGCTTGCCTATCCCTTGGAAAGTGACAAAAACCTAGTCAAACCCCATTTACCCATCAAAACTTCCTTCAAATCCACATTTGTCATTAGTAAAAAAGTTTTTATTCATGTTTTTCTATTCATTCCCAAAAAATTAATATTTTTGTCATTTTGTTGCCTTTTGCAGGACGCTTGTTGAAGACTCCATTTTTCAAACTACTAATCAAGTTGTTTTGTAGGACGCTTTTTGAAAACTCTATTTTTCAAACTACTAATCAAGTTGTTTTGTAGGACGTTTTTTTGAAGACTCTATTTTTCAAACTACTAATCAAATGGTTTTGCAGGTTGCCTAGCTGATTCAACCAAATATTGTGCATTTATTTAAATTAGGCATCTAGATATTAATTAAAATGGAATGAATCATTGTCTTATTTGTCTTTAAGAAAAGCGTAAAGGTAGGAAAGTATGCTCTCATCTTACTAGACAATCAGAAATCCAGACCCTCCAACCTTTTCTTGTTTGATTGTGTGTTTACCTCTAGCGGGCCTGCCCTCCCAACTTGCTCTTTTAGAAGGTAAGAGGGGAATGACCTAAGTGAGTACACTCAGACCTGGGGTTCCCAACTCACTATAATAAATAGGCCATTGACTACGAAAGGGTTAATAGTTGGGGCTATATGAGAGTTCACTCTCACATTGGGTGCTTAGTAGGATCCTAGAGATCTCAATCATGCTTGCGTGACTACTAAGTTCTTGGTACTTCGTTGGGCTATAGGCCTCAATTGTGCTTGTGCAACTACGAAGGGTAGCTCCTAATGGGAAGACTTACTAAACACCTTGTTCATAGTGGCCAAAAACCTTCTAGTCATTGGTGCAGGAGGTCGGACCTCTAAAGCGGGCCATATTCTTACGGCCCTTAGTAGAGACACAAAGTTTGCCATGAGGAGTTTTCATGGGAATTGATGCTTGGCTGCCCCAAAAAATGAGTGTCATGGAGGGGAGCCAGTGGGGTCAAGCATCTAAGTGTCCGCTCTGGGTAAGCGTAGATGGGAAACCAATTGGGATCCAATGACTACTGTCCTTGCCAGTCTTAAGAATGTTGTATATGAGCATGAGTGTCTTTGAGATAATATGCATTTAATCATTGTGTTTGCTTTGTTTGATACATACTTGCCAAGAGTAGACTAAAAACACATCACTATCCCCAAACACTTTGCAAAAATATTTGTCAAGACACAAATAAATTGTCTAAGTCATTACCCACACCAAGTCCAAAATTGCGTCAAAACTTCGTTCGCCCCATTTTTCATAAGCCTAAGAGAGAAGCTAAGAGTTTATCCTCTAAGTCAACATTCAATTTTTTCCTTTGAAACACCTACTATCTTCCAAATCAGGGTGGTCATATCCCTTCATACAACTTGCCATTTAAATAGATCCTTCATGTTCATGCCAAAGACAACCTAGTCATCAAGTTTTCTTCTAAACCATCACTACCATACCTTCTTCATCAATCATCCTCAAATTTCTTAAATCCTTTCATCCTCAAATTTCTTAAGTTCTTTCATCACAAATTTCTTAAGTCCTTTCATCACAAATTTCTTAAGTCCTTTCATCCTCAAATTTCTTAAATCCTTTCATCACAAATTTCTTAAATCCTTTCTTTCATCACAAATTTCTTAAATCCTTTCATCCTCAAATTTCTTAGGTCCTTTCATCACAAATTTCTTAAATCCTTTCTTTCATCACAAATTTCTTAAGTCCTTTCATCCTCAAATTTCTTAAATCCTTTCATCACACAAATTTCTTAAATCCTTTCATCCACAAATTTCTTAAGTCCTTTCATCCTCAAATTTCTTAAATCCTTTCATCACACAAATTTCTTGAATCCTTTCATCCACAAATTTCTTAAGTCCTTTCATCCTCAAATTTCTCAAGTCCTTTCATCACAAATTTCTAATATCCTTCCATCACAAATTTTCTAATTCATTTCATCACAATTTTCCTAAGTCTTTTCATCACAAATATCGTGTATGATCGCAACTGGATCCTGAAAGAAAAAGATGGCTGATCAACAATATGGCATGCTAGACATTGGTGTCCTATATGAAGATCCCATGCAAGATCATACACAAAGTGGGCAACCTAGCGATCAAGACCAAAGTCAAAATCTTGACATGGTTAACCAAGATGAACTTTGTTCAGAAGTGCAATATTTCCTAGTGGGTTCTTATAACCAAGAGATGATGGAAAAGTTTATTAAACACAATCCTACTGCACTTCTGAAAATTCTTCTTGAACATGGAGCTCAACTTCAGCCTGAATTTAATAGATCCACTCTCACCCAACAACCACAAGGAGACCTCGCTCCCACACAAAGTGTTGCACCTACTATTCAAACTCAATCGATTGCAGCCCCATCAATCATCCAAGCCCAATCAATGCCACCCGTGACACCTCCCACCATGGTCTCCATCCCGCCTTCTTCCTCCTTATCATCCATACCACTATCAAATCCAATCTCATCCTTTCTCCCAACAATGTCGCAAATTTTATCCGGACCGCATTCAATCCCGTCACAATAGTTGGCAGACCACAACCAACTATCACACAAACCCCAGCGACATCGGTCATCACATCCCATGTTCCCACCTCCTCATCATATCAATATATTGGTGGTGGTGCACCTTCTTTGGTTCATCCAATTCTTGGGGCAAATACAATCCATCAATATCAAAGTCCACAACAAGACCTCATCAAGGAAATTCAAGACATGAAGAATATCATCAAAAACATTAAAGAAAAGACTAATAAAAGGAAAGCTTACTCATTCGAAGATTTTTACCCTTGTCCTTACGACCCATCTATATCAGTTGCACCATATCCCCCGAGATTTGAGATCCCTAAATTCACCAAGTATGAAGGCAAAGGAGACCCCCGTGACCATGTCTGAGAATTCCACATCTTATGCCAAGAAGTCTCCTATAGTGACCTTTATCTTCACAGACTCTTTCCCAAGAGTCTCATGGGAGACGCCCTAGCATGGTTCTCATCTTTACCATGAGGTTCCATTGTCTCTTTTCCAGACTTGGCAGAAAAATTTGTGGCCCACTATGCATACAACATGGGTAATGATGTTTCTATGATGGACCTATGTAATACAAAACAAAGGCCTGGAGAAACCTTCACCAATTTCCTACAAAGATGGCGACATCTTATCAAAAAATTCTAGTGGGACATGCCAGAACAACATCAAATTGAACTATTTCAAAAGAACTTGGTGTCTGAACTTTCAAGACCTTTAATATCTCAATGTATCAAATCCTTCCAAAAATTGATCGATAAGGGTCTCGCCCTTGAACGTGTCTTGTTGGAGGAAGGAACCTTGAAACATTACCAGAAGTCATCACAAAGTTCTTCCTCTTATCATAATGACAAGCCAAAATTCTGGGCTAAAAATAAAAACGTGGTCAATGATGGTGTAGCTGATGCAAAGTGGGTCCAAACTATGGCCTCTCCCCCAAAATCCACCACCAATATTCATCAATTCAACAATCAAAACAATTCAAATAAATCTCAAAAACCTCACAACAATGTCTCAATCCAGGGACGACCACCCCGATTGAATAATAGGACTCCAAGAGATTTCACTCCTCTTGCTAAGCCTATTGAAGTGGTGTTTCAAAAACTTGTCCAAGCAGGTATAGTGGTTTTTCCAATCACTCACCCGTTTGATCCCAATCAACCTAAACCAAGATGGTATAATGAAAATGAGTATTGTGAATACCATCGTATCAAGGGACATCATACACAAAAGTGTATGAAACTGTAGATCTACATACAAGATCTCATTGATAGAGGTGAGATTGAGGTAGCAAATGCAAAACCTGGTAATAACAATGAAAAACTCAAAATGTACCAGGAACCCTTCCCAAAGCATGATAAAGGAAAAGGCTCATCATCTAACACAATGGGTTATGACTACGCTAAACACGTAACCGGTTTTGATTTTTTAGTAAGTCGCATTGAACCTACAGACAATCATGTCAATGTCATAACCATCCAAGGAGTTAATCCTGCTTCTTCCCAAAGTAGACCAAATCCGGCTAGAATAGTCATTCAAGGTGCCACACCTTCCACCTCCCATTTCCAAAATGACTGCAATGCAACTACACGCTGAGGAAGAGTCACCATCCAATGAGTTCCTCCCCCACCAAACCCCCCACCCATGTCTTCCACTTGTCGATATGACCTCCTTGATCAACTTGGGAAGACACCCGTGCAGATCTCCATTTTGGAACTTCTCAAGACTTCTCCGATCCATAAAGAAATTTGGAACAAGCCCTTCTCTAATCACGCTTTCCAGATAATATCAACACCACCCAATTCCAAGCCCTCATTGGAAACCTTGCTGCCCAACAGCACATTGTATTTAACTCCAAAGATGCTCCCATAGATGAGGACCATAACAAACCTTTGCACATCGAAGCTCTCATCCACAAACACAAGGTCAAATGTATCTTGATAAACGGTGGATCTAGGCTTAATCTGTGTACATACAAATTCATAAAACAATTGGGACTTTCTGAGGATCTGATAGACACATCAGGAAGGATCACAATAAAGGCATATGATGATGCATAAAGAAATTCAAAGGGTGTGATCACGTTACCTCTTCAAGTGGGCCCCATTACAATTGAAACCCCTTGCCAAGTACTCGATCTTGATCTCCCCTACAACATTCTCCTTGGGAGGCCATGGACTCATTCCTTGCAGGTCATACCCTCCACCTATCACCAATGCATCAAATTCCCCTATAATGGAAAAGTGATCACTGTCAAAAGTGATCCCCAACCTTTTCAATATTGCAAACTATTAGAGGGGAAGCATCCATATCATTGCCCACTAAATAGACCTTCGCCAACACCTCTATCTAACACATCAAATGTTGCCTCCACATCATCCCAACCAAATAATCAAATCAAGATCTTGGACAATGGCTATGGAGAATACAAATTGGAGGACGTCTTATTAATAGGCAACCTCCCTCTCCCTCCTAAGTCATTTGGCAAACCAAAAGAGCTAAAAAAGGACCCAAAACCAGTCATGCAATGCCAAAACACACCTTCCAGCAATGGGGTCCACTTGATAATGAGAACCTCGAAGCAGATATCTCTTCATGGCTATACCGAGAAGAGGATGATGATCCAACAAGAATATCCAAAGAAATGTACCCAAAAGCATTTTCCATAGTTGAAAAAATGGGTTACAAAGGACATGGTCTGGGACTAGAGGAGGAAGAAAAGCACCCATAAATCCTATTTCCTACAGATACAACAAGGCTTGGGGTACACCCCGGTGCCTAAGATTACTATCACTAATGCCCCTTCTAGTCCTTCTTCAGATATCGAAAGTGCTGACGAAGAGGAATTCCATGAAATGCCTTATGAATATGAGAAATATACCTTCTTCGATGCTTACATCAATACCATCACCCCCGTAACCCCTCCCAGTTCACATGAGCTACATCTTGTCCATCCTTAACTCATTGACTAGGGCCAACGAGACAAACCCACTTTAGATATCTGCGCTGACGATAATGCTCTCATTGCTATCCTAACAACGCAAAATATGGAAGATTGTAATATAATTGAGGGTATTCAACTACACGAAAAGGGATACTTTGGTAGTCAAGTCAATGCCCTTATCCACAAAAAAGATAATAAAAGAAAAAGATATGATTTCGTAAGTGAAAACCTCCCTGAGGAGCCTTTGGATGAACAAGAAATAAAAACAAAGGGCGTATCTGAAAGTGAAAACTTGGAAAAGGCACTTGACGATGAGGGATTTGACCTCCCTACCATTGGTTACCTTCCACAAGACAAATCAAATTTGTTGATAGAAGAAACAGACAACATCAACATGGGCACCGAAGTCATTCCGAAAAATGTGCTCATTGCCAAATCCCTCACCGAAATTGAGAAACAAGACTTCATCAACTTCCTTACAGAGGTTAAAATCAATTTTGCATGGTCCTATTTTGATATACCAGGGTTGGATCCTACCTTGGTGGTTCACAATCTCGCCGTCTGCCTAGATGCAAAACTTGTAAAACAAAAACTCCACAAGATGCACCCGCATATTGCTCTCTTGGTCAAGGCAGAACTTCAAAAGTTGTTAGATGCAGAATTTATCAAACCCATAGACTACGCTGAATGGGTCTCCTACATTGTACCTGTCGGCAAACCTACTGGGGGCATCCACATCTGCACAGATTTCTAAGATCTCACTATAAAACAAGTCAATGATGAATACCAGACAAAAGATGATAAACTCCTTCCCTACCATACCATGGTTGAAGATCTTAAACAACATTTCACAGCAATCAAGTTTGATCAAATCCCATGAACAAACAACAGGGTTGTAGATGCAAAGGCCACCATTGGCTCCCTCCTTCAAATGCCAACACACAGTCAGAAGTGCGAGTTCTTGGTCGAGTAATTGTTTATACCGGCATATGACCTACCAGAATCTAAAATGGTGTGTGTTTTCGTTGGTCTAGAGTCCCCTTGGTACCAAGAAACCTTCGCTTTCCTCAAGGACAACACCATTCCCCCACATCTCACCAAAACCCAACAACAAACTGTCATCCACTGATGTGCCCGTTACACCATCCTTGCAGACACCTTGTTTAGAAGGCATTTTGATGGTTCCCTCCTAAGGTGTTTAGATAAACAAGAAGCTGAATGGGAATTACGCGAAGTACACGAGGGCATCTGTGGGGCACACTCAAGTGGACTCACATTGGCTAAAAAACTTTTGAGAACAGGATACTATTGGCCTAAAATGGAAGAAGATGCATACCACTATGTGAAGAAATGCATCCCTTGCTAGCAGCATGGCAACAAGAATCATGCACCGTCAGAAGAATTGCAGCCATTCATTACACCACGGCCCTTCTCATAGTGGGGGCTCGATCTCATTGGGAAAATCCACCCTTCATCTTCCAACGGACATAAATTCATTATCACCACCACCGAATACTTCACCAAGTGGGTAGAGGCTATCCCTCTTACTTTCACCACCGGCAAGCAAATATCCAAATTCATCTTGAACTACCTAATCTGCCGATATGGCAATCCAAAAGTTATCATCACAGATAATGGTAAACAATTTAAAAACCAGGATGTCAAAGAACTCTGCCAAAAATTCAACATCCAACACCACTTCTCCACTCCATATTATCCCCAAGGCAATGGCCAAGCTGAGGCTTCTAATAAAACCCTAATAAAAATCCTCAAAAAGACAGTCAATGAAGCGGGCCGTGATTGGCACCTCCAAATCCATCCTACATTGTGGGCCTACCACACCTCCATCTGCACCCCCACAGGTGCCACTCCTTATTCCCTAGTATTTGGTTCTGAAGCTATCCTGCCCCTTGAGATCAAGATCCCCTCTCTAAGGGTATCACTACAAAACATCCTACCAGAGGAAGAATACAGAATTTTCCCGCTTACAAAAGCTAGAATTGTTAGATGAAAGGCGCCTCAAGGCCTTGAATCATCTCTGGGTATATCAAAACCATCTGCACATGAGTTATCATAAAAAAGTCAGAACTCAAGAATTCCAAGTTGGTGATCTTGTCCTCATGGAGAATCAGAAAAATCTACAAGAAAGAGAAAAGAAAGGCAAGTTCGAGCCTAATTGGCTTGGACCATATGTAATTGTTGGTGAACAGATTGTCCTCTTACTTAATTTTCTTTTAATTTACTCCATGCCCAATGTTATGAAGAGAACAGAACCATTCACTACAATTGAGAAAGTATTAATTCTACTTTAACTTCCTCTCTGAATTTTTCTGCAGGTACAACTCCCTTAATGAATTCAACTCTTATAATTACACTTTTTCCTGAAAGTGCATAAGGTTCTCTCAACTACTCTTAGGTAGTGAGGTAATTACAAAATACAGATCGCAAATGGAAAGATTCACATACATATAATCAGCAAAATCTATCTCAAAGAATGGATTTTCTGCTAGATTTTCAACATATATCAAAACAGGAAATAGATGAACTTACGACTAACCAACAACAATAAGGAAATTTCGAATCGCCGAATTATCTCCGCAAAGTGATAATAATTCAACACTCAGAACGCAAAGTTTCAAAGTATAACTCGAAATTTTTCATATATGTATATCCAACTTCAATGCACAAAGTCTTTGGAAGCTAAAACATGCATATACTATCCTTAATCACTGTACTTCAGAAAAATCTATCTTAAAACTATATTTAACTTGCTATTCTTTTCTCCTCCTATTGCTAATCCCCCAAAACAGTTTAATGCCCCAGCATTTATAGTTCTTTTTTTTTTTAAATCCCGAAGGGCCTCCCTTAAAACCCAGCCCTATCGGGTTAATACAAGAAACCGTTATGAAACTAGAAAGCGGTTATCAAAAAGATAGAACGCCAGCGGGTGATGATTCAGTTCCCACTATATTCACCGGTTTCCTCCTCATTTCCGACGGTTTGTCGTACCAGCTTCCAGCTCTGGAAAGTAGACATGAATTCCTACGTGGCCTGTGAGTGCGGGTTCTTTAAACTCATCAGCCGGGCTCTACATGCATCTTTCTGCCACCTGTACTCCTTCATCTTTAGGCTCTGACACGACATCAGCTTCTCATTGAGGCGCAACATGGATTCTATACCTGCCAACGAAGTGAAATCATCGACCTTGGGCATTTCTTTATCTCTAATCCATTCAACTGCTTCGGTGAAACTCTTGGTTAACACTTCAATGTCCATGCTACCTTCATCCAATTGTAAGATGCCTGTGGGGTTGACAATCTTCATGTCTTTAACCAGTTCCTTATGCATGTCTGTGATTTGATTCTTGACGTTTTGGACCTCTTTGATGGCTTCTTTGTAGATGGACTCCTTCCAGCTCATATTACTTTTTAGGATAAATAATGTGCACGGGTCCGCGGCTTTCATGGGGTTTTCACCTAAGAATTTGAGAACTCCAAACTTTTCAACTTCAGTTACTCGGGAAACTATGGTTTGGCACCGTGACAATTCTGTCTCCCATACTGGTATCAAAGTTTGAATCTCCCCGAGCAATACCTCACCCTCAGAATAGATACTAGTAACTTCGGAAATAAATTTATTCCCTTGCTCTAATATGCTATTTACCCAACTAACCACAGCGTCAGACAGCAGTTTTCCCCTCTGTGTCTGTTTCATCAATTGCTGGCTTTCGGCGGAATTTGGATTGAATGGCTGAGGCAGCTAGATTATTGGGTTAGGCCCTAAATTAATCAGCGAATTGATGTATGTGGCCATCGTCACCACCATTGCTTTCAATTCTTTCTTCTCTTTAGAATCTTTTTCTGATTGAGTGAGCATGTGGTCAGCAGAAAATTTAAAGAAATTATTACCAGTACTCCTATTAAGGGTACCTAGTTCAATGGAAGTGACTTTGAATCCTTCCTCATCAATTTCCCCTGATTCCCTTTTCTGTTTATAAGTAGCTACCTCCACTACAATTTTCCCCGTCACTGGATCTTTAGTGAGACAAGCATCCGTTTTCATTTTCTTTGCTTTAGATCCTCTAGCCGCATACCTAGTGACAATATCTTTTACTGGTGAGGCCACTGGTTGTAAACTCCGTTTCTTATTGATTGAATTTGACAACCATAAAGGAATAGTGGGAGTAGTTGATATCATCTGAGTATCTTTAATCGGAGTCAAGAAATTGGGTTGATCTGTCTTTGATGTTTCAATGAATTGGACTTCATCGTCTGCTTCATCTTGAAAAGGGGACTTATCACTTGAATCCTGCTTTGGTGATGTCATTTTCTGCTTCTGGGAACTAGGCTGCTTCAAAGCTTTGTTCCTGGAATGGGATCTCGTCCTAGGAGCCGTGACTTGGGAAGGAAACTTTATTTTCTTATCTGAGGCCAATGTATCACCTGCAACATGAGAAAGTGGAATGTCAGATTGAAGCGGTTCCGAGAGAGAAATCACCTTAGGAGAAGACTCATTGATGTTTCCATTTCTTTTCCTTTGCAGCCAGTCATCCGTATGAGTTAATATGGATCTGGCTCTCAAATTAATATCATCATCTTCCTCCTTGCTCCAATCAACTGTCAAGAATTTTGCTTCGTTTGATCCTTCCCATCCGGGTTCAACTAAAAATGAACCATCTTCGACGATTCCCTGTGTTTTGAACTTCAATTTGAAAGAACTAATTTGCTGCAAGGTGAGTCTAGAATGATCCCTTTTCAAGACTTTTTCTTCATTTTCACAGTCTTCCCATAGATCTTCTAGTTGCGGAGCAACTGATGAGTTGATTTCAAGGCCGAGGGTCAGAGCTGCATATCCTTTACTATCGAAGTTTCTCCTGCTGCGGTAGAAACCAAGATTGAATCCCAGCAAATTGCTTCCGATGATGGAAGCGTCATTCATGTTATTACAGACCAAAGAGTGCAGCTTGATAGGGAAAGCCGTCTCCCATTTCTCCTGAGGGAGGTTATCCTTAATAACAGCAGAAAGTTGCCTACACAATTCGGCTAAAATGAAACAATCAAGGGCATATCGAGGCAACCTCACAGGTTCTTCCTCAAATTCTCCGACTCTCAAATATGTGAACCTAGGAAACTGAATAAAAGAACTCCCATAATGTTGAACCAGCCTCATTGATTCGGAAGAGAGTCATGGCATCTGAACACCTTCTAGAGCCAAATAAATGTTTTCAACAATATATCATGCACTTTACGGAAATCCTCCAGAACTCTGTCTTTTTGCAACAACGGACAATATTGGAAGATGGTCATTTCTTCATTCCATACCTCATGCGGAAGAGCGGCGAGATCACATGTGCAGGCAATACAATAAGTCGAATATGAGGCCATACGAAAATCTTCTCTAGACTCTTTGGCGCGTTTGAGCTGGCTTCTTAGGGAAGTGGCAATAATCTCCGCCCAATCCATCCATTGTTCACCCTTTAAGATAATTTAAATGTACCTATACATCCATTCTTCGAACAAACATACATCGGCTGAACCTTTCACCCTGTGTAATAATACCACCAGGTCGTGTATGTGGGGTTTCATGTGGCTTCTAGTAATGACCTTCGGAAGCCTAGAACCACCTCCATAGTTAACCTTGGTCCATTTCCTGGCAAGAGTGTTTTGGTACACACTAGGGTTTTCCCGATACTCAGCTTCAGCTTGAATGGGTGAGAAAGCGGCGAAGGTACTTGTTGTTAATTTCAAAATAGAGGAAATGGTTTCCCTGGAGACAGGAAGTATGACATTACCATTTTTGCTTACTATGCTCTTGCTTCTTACATCATAATGGTCAATGCAAAGTTGTAGGAGTTCAAGGTTTACGAAGGCGGGGGGAAACGCAGCAGCTTCAATTAACCCGCTTGTTAATATTTCCATACATCCCTTAACCTCTTCCGTATTCGCAAGAAAATTTGCTTGAAGACTTTCCACATTTACCCCTTCTAAATTGATATCACAAATCACTGGTCTTTTACATTCAAGGCTAGAAACATTACCAAGAAAATGCATAACCGACTTCATTCTCAACTTAAACAAGCAAGACCTCTTTCAGACAAACCTTTGAAAATAACAGTTTTGCAGAACAAAACAAAGGTTACTAAATGCTCACCTATTTTCCATTGAAAAGCAAATAATCTCCTCTAGCTTCCCTAACTGCTCCTTTTCTCCGAAATCAGACCTCCTCTCCTTTATCCTTTTTTTCTTTGTTTTTGGATAACTTACCAGGCAACTGAATGAAAATTTATCACAGGGGAACTTTATGCATGGGAAGATCGGATAATGATAGTTCATCACCTCACATCAGGATTGACATGCTCGAGGCGTCGATGCATAAATGCCTCGATTAATGATTTACCCTTTCGCATGAGTTAATAATAATTGATTTCATGCGATATCCAGTCATTCATAAGACGAAGGTCTACTCACACTCATAACAATGATGCCCTTTTCCTTGAAAAAGAAATAAAATCTTTTGATTTGACATGCTGACGGGACCATTGATTGCTTTGAGAGAAAAGCGGCGCATCGTACTCCAAAAATAAACTCCCGCCGTCAATACTTGCCAAAAACCACTTTGAATAGGCTTGAACCGAGCTTCAAAATGGTTCAAAGTATTTCAAAGAAGACCGCCGTGATAAAAGATACTTCCTGCCAAAGAAAGAGTATTAGTATGAAAAATTTGGTCGAACCACTTTGAACTACTTCGAACCAAGGTTCGAAATGATTCGAAGCGATTCAAAATGGAGGGGAGGAATGACCGTGGAAGCTTGCGACTTTGACCAACTTCTGCAAAGGACGATAGACACTTAGATGATGCAGGAGAGACCTCGAATAAGATAGGTGTGGTTTTTAAGGGGGAACCCTTGAATTAATATGGCGACTCTAAACGCAACTAACAGGGGCTCTGTCTGGGGACTGTGTATGCGGAATACACAGAGAACTCAGAAATAGGAGATAGAACTCAACACAGCAGACACGAAAGAAAACAACAAGAACGAGAAAACTAGACACAACAAAAAACTATGTACACAGCAGGGGACATCAAAACTTAGAATTTGACCAGCTTCAAATCCTGCCCATTTCCCTGTGGGAAATAATCTGATGAATGTGCCAATGACACACCGTGCTCGTAACAGAAAAGTGATGTTTCTTCTGATGAGAAATAAGTGGCATTATCTGAAACCACTTTCTGAGGTACACCAAATCTAATAAAAATTTGCTCCATCAGAAATTCACATACCACTTGAGAGTTAGATTTCTTCGTTGGAATTGCCTCCACCCATTTAGTGAAATAGTCTATCGCTGTTAGAATGTAGATATGTCCAGCGCTTGATGGAGGATTTATAGGTCCAATAAAGTCGATGCCCCATTGTTGAAACGGTTCATCAATTACTACAGGTCTGAGAGGTAATGCTGCTAATTGAGGACGTCCAGTAAAAAGTTGACATTTCTCACAGTTTTTCACAAATTTATAAGCATCTTTGAACATACCTGGCCAGTAAAAACAATTCCTGAGAATTTTAAAGGCAGTAACAGTGGATGAAAAGTGTCCTCCGCAAGCCTCAGAATGGTACGCTTTTAACAATTTTTCTTGTTGCTCTGCATCCACACATCTTAAAAATGTTCCATCGATTCCCCTCTTATATAGAACACCATCTGAAATTACATATTTGGCAGCTTTCAGCCTGAGATTCCGTTTATCTTTATAATTCATGTTTGATGGGCATTCACCGTACGAAAGAAAATATGCAATGTCAGAGAACCAAGGATCTGTTAGACTGACCAGTAAAACCATATGAGCTTCATCGGATTCACCGGGAGACACATCTCTATTTTCAGCTATCATTTTGCACAAACCACGCCCCCTTACCAGAGAAGTAGGTTTGATTGTTAAATCATATTCTTGCACTTTAGCTACCCAAGTCGCTCGTTTATTCATTCCTACTTCTTGCTGAGTCAAGATGCTTTTGACTGCGGTCTCGGGCACAAATACAACAGAATGAGAGTGCAGTATGTAATACCTGAATTGTTTCAATGCCCTTACTACAGCAAATGCATGTTTTTCTGTTGGACTATAATTTAATTCATGCTTCTTCAATGGAACACTCATGAAGGCGATTGGAGCTTCTTTTCCTTCATCATTGGGTTGGGTTAAAATACTAGATAGAGAATGCTCAGAAGCGTAACAATAAATAATGAAGTCTTTCTCAAAATTAAGGCTTACCAGCATTGGAGCACTTGCGATAGCTGTTTTGATATCTTCAAAATCTTTTTTACCCTCTTCTTGCCATCTGAAAGGACGTTTCTCGCTCATCATGTCCAGCATGTATCTCACTTTTTCAGAAAATTCGGGTACAAAACTTCTCAGGAAATTGATCTGACCAAAGAAAGATTTCAAATCACTTCTATTTGTAGGCAGAACTAGCTTCTGTATTGCTTTCACCCTCTCTGGATCGATTTTTACACCTTCTTTAGAAACAATATGCCCGAGCAATTTACCTTCTTCAACGAAGAAAATAGACTTCTTCGGATTCAAAGATATACCATGCTGTCTACATCTTTCCAGCACCTTCTCTAAGTCCCTCAAATGATGTTTCCTTCTTTTAGAATAGACAGTTAAATCATCAAGATATATAACAATTATCTTATCTCGCAGGTCTTTGAAAGAGGAATTCATCGCTCGCTGAAAAGTAGCTCCGGCATTAATTAGACCAAAAGGCATTCGATTGTAGGCAAAAGTACCCCAGGGAGTGATGAAGGCTGTTTTGTGTTGATCTTCTGGGGTGACACTAATCTGATTATATCCTGAGTAACCATCCAGCATCGACATTACTTCGGATCCAGCTACTGACTGCAAGACATGATCCATAGTAGGAAGTGCATAGTTATCTTTAAGGCTTGCTTGATTCAGATTCCTAAAGTCTACACAAATCCTTATTTCATCGTTCTTTTTCCTTACTGGAACAATATTTGCCACCCATGTTGAATGATGTATTGGGTAAATTATACGGGCCTTTAACATCTTTTCTACCTCTCTAAAAATGGCTTCTGAAACTTTGGGGTTGTAATTTCTAAGCTTTTGTCTGAAGGTGGTGGCCCCTGGTTTCAATGGTATGTGATGCACGAATTCACCATTTCTGAAATTTTTTAAGTCACCATAACCCCATGCAAAAACATCTTGATATTGGATTAAAAGCTCAGATAAGTTCCTCTTTTCCCTTGCAGAACAAGTTTTGCCTATAGAGATCAGCTTAGGATCCTCTTCACTTCCAATGTTGATCTTGTCATGTTCCTCTTTATTTTCATTAGAACTAGCATCTTTCTTTATAGTACTGTCATCCTTTCTACCAAAAAGATGTTCTAAAGAAACTAGGCCTTTGGGAATTCTATTTCCTTGAAGTTGGATCACTTCCCCTGTTTCCGTTGATTCTTCACCGATTGGCTTGCCCCCATGTTCAGATCCTTCGAAAAGGATTTCAGCGAAATCTCCTGCGCATGCCATGAATTCTTTTAATTGTTCGTCATCATTAAAGACCTGCCAATGATTAATATTATCTGGGACTCTTGGTCTGTATAGCACTTCAATCCTATAAGTATTGTTTTTGAATTCGAGATGGGGCAATAATAAAGATGCAGAGACAGCTAAAGAATCAGCTTTGGTATTTTGAGCACGAGGGACGAATTCAATAGAAAAAGCTTCAAATGACTCAATTTCATCCCAAACCAGATTTCTATAATGCCTCAGTCGATCATTTTTTATAGAGAATTGTTTTCTCACCTGCTTGACAATGAGTTCAGCATCCCCTTTTGCTTTTAACTGCCTTATCCCTTTTCCCTTTGCTTCTTGTAGACCTAGCAGTAACACCTCGTATTCTGCTGTATTATTTGTATTATGGAAATCCAGCTTAAAAGAGAAAGGGAAAATTTCCCCGGAAGGTGATATGAGTACTACACCAGCACCTGAGCCTGAGTTCGAGCAACTTCCATCAAATTCTAAAGTCCACAAGGTTTCTTCAGCACTTACCGTGTTCTCTTCACATGACTTCTCAGGTAAGATGATGTAATTCCCGAATTGACACTCCTCATATAATATCTGTGCTTTGGGATTGTCAGAAGGTACCACAGTATATTTGTTTTTCGGCTCAGGTTCTAACTTTATTTTCTTCTTTCCTACAGGAATATATGCTTCGGACAAGTCCATTTTAATTTCTCCACCTATATCCTTGCAGAAAGTTCTGCTAAGTAGCATCCCATAGCTGGCTGGAATATCAGCTACCAGAATAGTAAGCCTCACTCTCTTTTCAGGGCAAGCGTAAAGGACAGCTTGTACATCTTTCACTTGGCCAACCAAGGGTACCTGTTTCCCATCCATAGCATAGCAACACCCAAAAGTTTTTGTGAGTTCCAAACCAAGGGCTTTTGCAACTGGCTGAGGCATAATATTATCTGATGCTCCAGAATCAATAATACAATTACTAAGCCTTTGACCATTTAATAACAAAGATATATAAAATGGATTAGGCTTTTTCTCCTCCGTTTCTTTTTGAACAGAATTAGCAGTAGCTTCAATGTTCTTTGAGCATCTCTCGGATACAAAAGTGGGTTCATCAGCAGCTCCTACATCCTCGGAAACATTATCTGTAACATGTGCACTAGTGACTGAACTTCCCTTCACATATTGAATCAACTTGTCTAACTCCTTAGGATTAAGCTTTAAATATTCAGCTGGTGAAATGGATATAGAAGAAGTTTTACAGAATTCCACAATGTCAAAAGCTGAGGCACTAGCTTTCATTTCAGCCCTGAACAAAATCTTAGGTTCCATAGTATCAGCCTGAACATGCTCCTTACCTTTAGAATTTGATACATTTGGGGTGTTTCTAGGATAGAATTTTTGATTCCGTTGGCCTCTAGTCATGACTGTGCAGGCAGGCTCTTGAAGTGTTGTAAAAACATCACCTCCTCTCTCTAAATCAGATTCATATTCTAGGAAGTAACTACCAGACTCATCTTTTTCTACATCATTTTTTTTCAATCATCGCTTCTGCCATAAGAGCACTCTTTGCTAGCTGAATACAATTTAGCCAGTCAGGACATTCTCGTTCATCATGATCCGAAGTCATGTGGAAAGAACACATTGTTTCTTTAGGGGCTTCTTCGATTTGTAGTCTCGGCTGAGGAGCGGTTAATAGGGGAGTTCTCCCAAAATTTTGAGACTGCTGCCGTCTTTGAATGTCTTGATAAGGGGAAGGATACTGATTATGTGTTTTATTCTGCTGCCTCTTCATCATTGCTATGTCATTCATCAGTTTTTGTAAGACTGGGTCTGTGGGTGTAGCAGATGAAACGGTCCCGGGAGTATGTACCTCTCTTTTCCACTTACCGGCATTAATGAATGCATCCTCCAGTTGAATAGCCAACCTCTGAGCAGCGCCTAAATCAGCACAAGCATCTTTAATAAGATGAAAACTTATATCCGCTGGAACGGCATTAATAAAAAATGATTTCTGATTTTCTTCACTAGGTCTTGACGCCGTGGGAATTCTTTGAACCAATCTATTGAATTTGGCCACAAACTCTCTCATAGGTTCATGCATATCTTTCTTCATTTGACTGAGTTGGGAAAACAGAGAACATTCATTTTCAGGGGTTTTAAATCTATTTTCAAAGGCATTTTTCATATCATCCCAACTAGTAATAGAAAGATGGGGTAAATGATTGAACCAATCAGCAGCAGCATCAGTCAAGGTTCCCACAAACAATCTCATAGCAACCTCCTGTGTAGGGACGCTTATAACAGCACAGGGAGAATGAAAAGCGCTTAAGTGGTCGTCTATTGAGACCTTGCCATCTCCACTAAACTTGGGTAAAACTTCAGTAGCTCCTTTAGGAAGTGGTGCAGGATTCACACCTAAATTCAGTGGACCTATGTTCTGTCCCCAAGGTTGATTAGCAGCCATGTTGGGTGGTACAACTTGCAAGGGTGGAATTGATATATAGGCTGGAACAAGGGCACTCAATGGAAGCAAGGATTGAACTAGAGGTGAGAAGGGAGAAGGCTTTGGTGGTGAGATAGGCCTGCTTTGGGATTTAATCTGTTTCTTTTTAGGGTCGTTAAAATCTGGCAAGAGTTTTAGGTTTTTCAAAGGCTCAAAGTTCTCATCAAGAATTCCCTTTTTTCTTTCCCCTCTTGTGTATCTACGAGTAGCCAGTTTCTAAACTACTAATGCATTCAAGGTCTTGCGGGTGCCTGGGCTAGTCTATTTACAATAGCAACCTCTTGAACCTCTGGCACTCCTCTCAAGAACTCGGCTCTTTCTTCCTCTATTTCTAGAACCACTAATATTTGCTGATAGTGTTGACCACTTCTACGTTCTCACCAAGCAGTTGCCGCTAAGTCTGAAATTATGTCTTCTTGAGTATCTTCAAATCGAAGATTAGGTTGTAATACAGGAAAGACGTCGTTATGTTGAAGAACCATGGTTATACATTACATTTAAAAATTAAGGTTCCTCCAAAAGGACTCGATTTCCCCAGCAGTAATCATAGCGAAATATGGATCAGGACCTTATCAGTTGGCTACTCCTGAAGGTGATCCTTTGGATGATCCAATGAATATCATGCACCTCAAAAGGTTTTATGCTTAGTCCTCAGAAAGTCTTAAATTGTCAAAAAAAAAAATTAAAAATGAGAAAAAAGATCCTGAAAAAATCATCACTTTGGTGCAAACCTGGCAAACAGGTTTGCACCAAAGTGCAAACAATTTGTGGCGCTATGGGCAAGTATCTTGGTGAAAACCTCTGTGCAGGCGCAAAGGTAAATAACCAGATCCACTGTCTATCATGTCGATACTATAAATCATCTGCCATCCAACCCACCCATGCACAACATTCCTTCTTTTCTGCCTCCCAAAAAAACATGTGTATGATGATGAGTCTTTGCCTGAGTCATGAACAAGAAATGTCCTAGTGAAGCTAAGCTTTTATGCCTCTGTATAAGCTTCAAGAAGTCTTGAGAAACAATCCCAAGTCCATCCTAGTTCTACTCTTGGCAAGAGGTATCATTTGGTCGCAAGGAAGAGACTTGTTAGATTTTGTTAGATCTTTTCATATAGGCTTGCATCTTTTTCCCTACGACTGCCACTATTTACGACTGCTTGGGTTCTTCCATATCCACATACGTTATGATAGGTGCATACTAGGGCATATTTCATAGTATGGCATGTTTTCGATCCTTCTTGTATAAATCGACGACCTGGTACTAGTGTTTATCAACACTTACCTTCTCGTGTACAAGAGGTATCAGTGTGTTTGAGGGTTTCCTTGCACGAACCCACAATTTTGTGTTAGTGTTTCTTAACACTTGCATTGTTGTGTGCAAGAAATTCTCGTTTGTCTACAGAGTCAATCCACGCCCTGGGTTTCTCATGGCATCCTGATTTCTATAATCAGTGGTGCAAGTCACTCAGGGCAACATCAAACTAGGTTGGCTCTCCACATTTATTGTGCACAAAATCTCACCATCATTCCATCAAATCCTAAACTCAATAATCCCATGGAGTTCTCAATTGCCCCTATTTTCCTCCGTGGTCTCACATCTCGTATTCTTCTTTCCAAATACCTCACGACTGCTTCATATTTCTTCCTCATTTATCCCTTCCACCTTAATTTTTCTTCCTCTATTTTTTTTTTCCTCACATAATCAATTATGATTCTAATCATGTCTTATACAGGATGGATCCTTCTTGAAACCAGACATTGTGATCAATCATGTCTTATATAGGATGAATCCTTCCTGAAACCAGACGCTCTTATCATGTCTTATACAGGATGAATCCTTCCTAAAACCAGACGTTGTGATCGATCATGTCTTATACATGATGAATCATTTCTGAAACTAGATGTTGTGATCTGATCATGTCTTATACAGGATGAATCCTTCTTGAAACCATATGTTGTGATCTGATCATGTCTTATATAGGATGAATCCTTCCTAAAACCAGATGTTGTGATCGATCATGTCTTATATAGGATGTATCCTTCCTGAAACCAGATGTTGTGATCTGATCATGTCTTATACAGGATGAATCCTTCCTGAAACCAAACGCTCTGATCATGTCTTATACAGGATGAATCCTTCCTGAAACCAAATGCTCTTATCATGTCTTATACAGGATGAATCCTTCCTGAAACCAGACGTTGTGATCAATCATGTCTTATATAGGATGAATCCTTCCTGAAATCAGACACTTTGATCATCTTTGTCTTATATAGGATGAATTCTTCCTGAAACCAGACTGAATCTAGATCTTATCAATCAAATCAATCAAAGATTTTTCAATCTTACCAACCTATGAAATCAAGCTAATCAAAGAACTTGCTTTTTCATCACATCAAATCTATCGGGACATCAATTTCACAAAACTCCAAAGATCAAATACCTCAATTGATCTCCTGAGGGGGCATCACCATATAGTAATCTATCAATCAAGAGCCAGAGCATCCTATCAAACCAATATCAACATCAAAACAAGATTATTCTTTGAATCAATGCGTCATCACACCTCGCTTCAAAGAGGGGTAAAATGTAGACACTAAAAAATAATTATTTTAATTATTTTTAATTCCTCACGTAATTAATTAATTAATTAATTATGTTAATTAAAATTCTTCTTAATATTAATTAAATATAATTAATATTGTCACTATAGCATATGATCAATCCCTTTCTTTATTCTTCTAAAAAATCAAATCCTCACAAATATTCCTCTTAGCTAATTAATTTCAATTAATTAGTTAACCTACATGATCCCTACAAATCATATTCTTAATTCATCATTAACCTAATAAATTCTTCTAGAAACTCCCTAAACTCACTTAACATTATTCTTCTAATTTTTTATTCCCTCCACTCAGTCCCTCTCCTAATCAAATTCTCCTACAAATATAAATTCCACCTAACATTTCCTCTAATCCCCCTCCTAATGAATTGTTAATGGCGAATCATCATAATTAGTCACAAAGTCAACTCTTTGTCCTTTCATCCAGCCACTAGCTTTAAATGCTCTTTTTCTACATGAATGTAAGATTTTTGAAATCTCACATTCCTCTAGGTATTTCTCTCTCCCAAGAAATTTTTAATTCCTTTTTATTCTTCTAATCCCCATAATATCCATTTTTGGAGAATTTTTAATTCCTCCAATGCATCTTGTAGAGTGTGGAGATACGAAATGCCTTTAAGGCATATTTCTTGGTCTCCACACTCTCTCTTGGACCTTGTGTGAGCTCACAAGTAAATCTTAGCCCTTCATCTTGAATTCATCCTAGCCATCCATTTTCCTCTCCTCTTCCTATAAAATTAGGGCTCCATCCCTTCATTCTTAACATCTGGAAATCCAGTAAGCTTATGCTACCCTTTTGAGCCCAGGAAATCATCTCAGCAACTTGATCATCTCATCCTTATCATTCATCCTTATCATTTGTGCACAATATTGGAGAGCCATCCACATCCAACAATCAAAGGAGCACATCAAGTGGAGCATTATCAAGGGGTGCCTTCACTTCATCAAGCTCAATCTGAAGGAGAAGGTAAAATAGCAAGGTGAAATGGTCTTTTAATGATATTTTAGCATTCTGCATGTTTATTTCGTTATGTTTTGATCAGTTTACCTTTCAAATCTATTTTCCCCTCTTCAGTCTCCATTTTAGATCTTTAGCCTTTCCTTTTATTCTCTCCTTTTCTCTTTCCAACTTTAGAAGTTCATCCTCAAAACCTGTTATTTTCTGCTCAAAAATAGATAATGGTTCAGATGAATTAATGAAATTATCAGCTAGTTGATTTATTTCTTCATGTATCTTTTTGATCTTCCAGTCTATATCTACTGTCAAAAAGTTAGTTTTACATGTATCTTTGTACAAGGTTTTAAATTCCTTCAATGTACTACATAGTTCTGGTAAAAGAGTGTCAAATTGTCTTGTACACTTCTTTATTTCTTCTTCAAAGAATTTGTGTTTTTCCTTCTCTAGTCTCTCCTTGAATGCTTCCTCTTTTATTTGTTCAACTGTCACAGTGTTGTCAGTAATATACTTAGACAATGTGTCAAGTTGATTCAAAGAATCTTTATTATCTATATTGCACTTAGGTGCTATCATTTTCAAAATTGGAATTGTGTCATCAATTGCTTTGTATGCTTGTGAACTACACTCTGTTATCTTCTTGATAGAATCCAAAAGAACTTCTATCACATTTGTTGGTTTGAATTCTGTATTGGAAGAACCAACAGTCTATATTCTGCTAGTGGGAGAAATATCTTTTCTTGTGGTGACCTCTATTAGGTCAATTTGTGTTTGCATTTCTTTAAACAAAGGTTTGGATTGCTCAGCTATTGCCAGTGGCACTGTCTCTACATGAACCTGTTGCTGTGAGGGAGCCTGTTGCTCAGTGTTGTCACTTGTTGGTTTACCTTCTATGCTATCTGTTGCCGGTGCCTCATTTGCCACATCTATTTTCCCTATTGAATCCTTATCTACCACAATATTGACTTTCTAAGTGTCAATGTTCATTGTATATAACACCTCAGAATAAAGGATTTGTGTCCTCATGTGGTATGTCAATACTCTCACTAGCCGATCGATTGTCAGTGGTAACTACTGATGGAGTATCTAGAGGTGATGGGGATAAGTTATCTATTATTTTTATGCTAGGTGGACCACCAACCTTACCTTTTCCCTTATCCTTATCTTTTTGGTATACTTTTCTAGGTTTAGGATTTCAATTTTTTCCTGCTTTTCCTTCTCTACAAGTAATATGTCCCATGCATTAGTTGTTTCCTCTGCAACCTCATTCACTCTACCAACCATAAGTGCTACATGTCGGTGTGCAGTTGAAAATACTGACCGGTTAGCCTCAGAGATCAATTTATCTATCTCATCAGGTGAGTTGACAAGATGTATAGCAAGTAGTTTTTCAATTTTTATTTTCTTATCAAGATCTACAACAGCTTGCCTTCTAGCTTCAAGTCTTTTGAATAGTTCTATCAGTAATTCATCCACAACTTGCATCAAAAATTTATTGTAAATATCCAAGTATAGGATTACACTATTTTCAACTTTTTCCTTGTCATCAGTTGATAATGAGTCATATAATTTGTTGATGTTTTTCAGCTTTCCATCCTCTGTTATTTAATTGAGAAGTTTGCCGATTGGAGCAATGGTTTGTTGAGTCTTCTTCTTGGGGGTTAACTTCTTCTTTGGAGTTAATTTCCTAGTTGTGGGCATTACTGCCTATTGTTTCTATCTGGTTCTTCTAAGAGAAGGTGTAGATACCGGTGAAGGTTTCCTTTTTCTCACAACTCTTTTGAATGCAACTGGTATATCACTTTCCAAAGAATTTCCAACCGGTGAAAGGTGAGTTTCCGGTTGAAGTGCTTCTAACTCATCTTCAGTAATTCCAATTTGTTTGAGTACATCATCCTTAATAGCTTTTGCTTGCCTGGATCCTCTTCTAACTATTGCTTCAACCTTCTTAACCTTTTTCTTTGATTGAGTTTGGTTTTCAATAGTCTCAGCACTGCCAAATACCTCTTCTTTAGGTTCCTTAGGTGCTTCTAGGAGGGCTTTTGCATATGTTTCTATTATATGGTCATCAATTTCATACCCCATTTCAGTAATCCCAATGGTTCTTGGGATAACTGCCTCCATCCAAATTTCATCCTTCTTTATAACAAAACAAATTTCATCCTTATACTTGTTTACAATTTCTTGTGACAATCTGACTCTCATCTTCATCCGGGCCTTCAATGCCTGAAAATACTCATCTATGTTCTTTTATCTGTTCTCTCCCATGTTGTTTAGTAAATCTGATAATTATTTGCCTATCAGTATGTCAAAACCAAGATTTACGTTACCGATACTAGGTACTTGTTTGGTTATGTGTAGCATTAGATAATCAAGTAGGTTTCCAAATCTGAATGTCCCCTTTTTGTCTTTCTTAATCTTTCCCAAATTGTCAATTAGTTCATCTTTAAGCCATTCGCACACATCTATTTTTGCATTATCATTAATCATGTCATAGGAACTCTTTATGCATAGGCTAGAGATTGATTTTAACCTATTTGCATGTGTGGTTTTGTAGCCTAAGATCATACTAATGAATCTGACATTGATATATGTTACATCATTTACCCTTAAATATCTCTTGTCAGATGTTGCATTGGTTAGGTTAATCACTAGGTCATTTGAAACCTTCTTTGTTTTATCAGGTCTGTTACTGGTGGAGGGTAACCCTGTCACAGCTTTTACTGCTTCTTTAGTGATTTTGTGAACTAATTCCAACCAGAAGAATGCACCATGTACCTTTCTTAGTACTATCCTTATAACATCCTTTGGAAAATCTAGAATACTGAGAATTTCAGTGAAACCTAGGGTTTCTACTATCTTGTGTTTAGGTTTGATATTGTCGAATTCATCATAAATTTTAGTTTTATACATACTCTTGATTTCCTCATCACATAATTCTTCTATATGATAGTGAATATACATTCTAGGGTCTTCAGGAAAAACTACTCCCTTGGGGATTTGAGAAAATGCACCAATATTATCATCTTTCTTGGCAATTTCAGGAACTAACTGAAATACGGGTCTAGGGCATTTTCGACAATAGTAGGGTTTTCTATGAATTCAAGAATAGATGAAGAAGCCATGATTATAAATACCTTTATTTGCATTAGGAATGATTTCTTGATGAGTTGCTTCACTTCTTTGCTCGAAATGTCTTTGCTCTGGAATTTCCGCGCTCTTGAAGGTTTGAATGCTCAGTGAAATGAAAATGGAGCCAAAACACTATTTTATAATGTTAATTTTGCCAACCACCACATTTAATGCTTGTCGGTTAAGTAATGACTTAACTTATCTGCCAGTATAGAAGTAATTTCAACTTCTCACCATCAACCAAGGGAATAATAGCATGTTTCACATTTGATTGCCAAACCCTCAAAGGAATTTTCTTCAGTTGGATGAAGAGTCTCCTACCAATGGAGTGTTACTTTGTTCTGCCAGTGGAGTGTTACTCTATTCTACTAGTGGAGGATAATTCTTATCAACATTTAGTTCTGATTTCTTAATCCATTGTTTTGAGAATTCCTACTTTACCTCTTCAACTTTTTCTTTACCTTTCAAACTAGGACCTTTGTTATTTACCAATGAGGACTTGCTTCTACAAAATTTAGCAATATGTCCAATCTTGTTACAAGCATAACAAGTCACACTATTTGTTTGAATAGCTTTTCCATATCCTATGCCGGTTTGTGTTCTACACTGATTAGATAAGTGTCCAAATCTTCCACAAACATAACATCTTACATTCATTCTGCAATTCTCTGAATTATGACCAATTTTGTTGCATTTGGAACATTGACTAGTGGGTGTATTAGTGCTTTGATAATTTCTAGATCTACACTAATTTTCTCTATGACCATATTTGTTATAGTTAAAGCATTTGCCATTAAATTTATAAGTAGTAGGTTATCTTACCAGTTTGCTATGATCATGTGTGTTTGCAGTACCGGAGCTTTCACCAGCTTCAAAGCCAAGGCCACAAGTGTCACCATTAGGATTCTGATTCTTCAGCAAGTCACCAAGTTCTTCTGAGCTTTTCTTGAATTTTTCTTTATGTTGATTTGTAGTATCTAGATCTCTTTCCAAGATACCTTTTTGTCTCATGAGTTCATTTGAGTTATTTTGTGCATGCATCAGATCCATCTTCAACATATCATTTTCATAGCTAAGTCTTGTGTTTTCATTTGCAACATCATTCAGTCTTCTAGTCAAGTCTTCTTCATTCTTCTTTCTATCTTCAATTTCTTTACAAAATCTCATAGTCATATCCTGCATCTCATTCTTTGTTGTCATGTTTTCTTGTTTCATCTTATTCATTAGATCACTAAGAGTTTCCTTTTCATCATTCTCATTTTGCATCTTTTCACAAAGTTCTCTTCTCTTGTTCCTTGCAATGGTGAGATTTTCTTGAAGTGCTTGAATAATATCCTATGCAGCTTTTAGATCATCTTCAAGTTTGATATTTTTCAATTTTTCGGTATCATATTCTGAGAGAGCTGCTTCTAATTGCTTCATCACGTTTTCCATCTCTACCAGTGTCAAGATCTTCCTCAAGCTATTAGGCTTCTAAAAATAGAGGACTAGGCTCTGATACCAATTGTTAGGATTCCCAAAGATACTGAGAGGGGGGGGTGAATCAGTATCTAATCGGTTATAAGATTTTCTTAACTTAAAACATGTAAAGCATATCGATACTGTATATCGGTAAACAAGAAATAATGCAATAAACAGAGCTAATAGCAACCACATGAAAAACACACCATAACATAGTAGTTTAATGAGGAAACCCAAAGTGGGAAAAAACTCAGTGGGATTTGTGACCCACAATATTCACGTACTGGCCAATAAGAGAATATTACTGCTACAAGAGGGGTCTACACATGCAGGAAGGCCAAGTGCCTAGAGCTCACTGCTCAATTACAAAATGGGAAGTCTCACTAACTTACAAAAATGGATTATATAAATCCAATGTCTTAAACTGCTTCAGAATAGCATCTACTATGCCAGATCCAGTACCGATTTAAGCTCTGCTTTATACATAAACCCTTAACCTATAATTTGCATAATAGGTCTGCCTTATTTCACCTAACTTCTTCCTTCTCTTCATTACCAAAATGTTCCACAATGATCTCTTATATATATGAGTCATTTTACAACTTGCCAAGTCGGCTTACAATGATGTTGCAATAATTTACAAAATATATCATAAACAAAATTCTTGTCGGCTTTAGTGCTGGTATACTTCCTTTCACTGTCAGTGGTCTATGTGCCGGTGTAGAGTCTGACCTTGCTGGTACCAGTAAATTGTCTTACCGGTGTCATAGGATTGTAGGGTTGCCATCAATGACAAAACCTTCAATCACCTACAATATCTCATTAGAGTGTGCATTTGCCAACAATAGTATAAAATATTGTATGAATGTATATTTTTATGATATATTATCTAAAGTAATGCTTGGAATATTCTTTTGCAATACCTTATTTGGTGTCCTTATGATTAGGCTGAAGAAATAGGTGTTTTGACTCAAACCTAACCAAGAATATTCACTTCTTTGAGAATTAAATTGTACTTGGTTGGTAGAATTAGATTTGCAAGATCTTATTATGTATTTCCCCTTTTCCTAATTTCAATGATTTTCTATTAGGCTTATGCCCTATTTCTTTCCTTTTTATTTCCTATTGTTGGTCTCTTTTGGTATATTGAGTGTATGCAATTTTTTAGCTTAGACATGGTGAGGAAGTATATTACTAACAATTTCGTATTGGTTTCTTGGATGTTAAATATTTCTCATATTGCACCCATGCATCCAAAACTTCCTCACTCTTTGTATTGGTATTTTCAAACTTATAGATTGAATATTACTAACTATTTGGATATTCTTCATCTATAATGGAAAACTTATAGATTGAATAGATGATTCTTGATTTGTCTTCATCATCACTTTATTGAGTAAATTCCTCTACACATACCCTATATTATCCTTCTCCTAAGGAAGTATGAGATACTCTATTTTAATTTTCAAACCATTAGAATTGACAAACCGTTTTAGCCTCAACAGTGCTCTAAAAGTATTGAACAGTTCGTTCATTTCCACTACCTCAATTTTTTTCTTGTCTCTCAAGCTCATGAATATTCACTTCTACATTCTTCTATGTTCCTAGTGTCTCCATACATGCTCCATACCTAATCCACATGCCAAGCTTATGTTGATTGAAATTTTGATTAGCTTTGGGAAGCCTAATATTTCTCAAGTAGTTGAGAGAATGATATTGAGATGGACACCTAAATATAACATAATATGATTTATTTTTAGATTATTTAGATGTGTGGTAATTTGAAAAGGTTTTCCAATTCAATTCCTCTATGATTTTTTGAACTTGTATTTATTCCTATTTATTTTGGATACTTGCACAATTATTTTAACTTGACCAATAAATCCTTTTTATTGGACCAACGAGGCCAATATTTTCAACATTAGAGTGTTTTACTCTTTAAAAAATCAAGCCACCTCTTCACTCTACTATTGTCCAATATTTTTCTAGCATTTTCTACTATCCTATCATGTTATTGCTTATTGGACCTAAAGTTAGGAGCATAGATTTGTCAATTTTATTTCCTAAATTCTTCTTATTTGAGTTCTACACATTTGTTTCTTCTCTTGAATATTGTCTATTTGAAGTACTAGATGACAAGCTATCTATGTGTTGAAATCCTATCACATTATATGTTGGGACTCTCCTCATGAATATTTCTCCTCTATTTCCTTGCAAAGCATCATTCCTTTAATGTAAAAGGGAATTTTTAAAATATTGTTGCTCTCTCACACATTTAAATAGATTATGTGCAATATATGCACATAGAATGCACAACTTTTCTTCTTCATTAACCATCATTTTGTTGTAAAGTGACTCACATTTACATAGATTTAATAGGTTTCATCATTCCTTTTTTGGTTGTTAATTTTGCATCATCTTCCTCCTTTATAACTAGATTGTCTATTGTCTTCTAGATAGATCTATGGATTATTATTTTGTAATGTATAGGAATTTCTCCATGGAGGTTGTCTATATCTCCCATAATTAGCATGCAAAGATTGCTCTCCACAAACTTTTACATAAACCATATTTTGGTGTACCTCCTTGTCACAGTCATGATGCAATAAAAATCTAGGTTGTAGATGGTCTTCAACTTTTTAGAGGCATAGCTAATTACTAGGGAATTTTTTTGTTGGGTGACTATCCCATTCACCACAAGTCTAATAATATAGTGAGTTCAATTTGGTCAACGCAAATTTGAACTCTACTTGGATAGTAGTTGTTTTTCTTTCTCCTTATAATTTGGGGCATTCGTTCTAGAGGTTCCCTTTCCTTGAGCAATATGAACACCATATTTATTTTTAATCTTCTTTTCTTCTCTGTTGACCATGATACCTTGCTACAAAGTTAGTTTATCTACCACTAATCATAATTTCTCAAAGGCTTCTTCCTGTCCATGTTTATTCACCTTCATCCATGGTTGGGCCTCAATTAAATATGCTATAGTGACAATATCCATATAAGTTTAAAATTTCTCCCATTTTATATTGGTATAATGAACCATTCAATATTTTTTCATTCAATCAAGGGTTCCCCCAAATTTTGTGATAGTTCCTTGAATCTTTTATCATATGCTTTCACTAACTCATCCGCTTTTTGAACTAATTCTCTCATCTTACTTACACTTTCTATTGGAATGTATAGAGTACCAAAGTTGGCTAAGAACTATTCTTTCACTTCTTTCCAATATTTTTCATGTTTAGGATAGATATTTTTTACCAATCCAAGATGTCTTTCCACAAGGAGACCAAAAAGTCCAATAACTTATTTTTTTCTTTTTCAATGTCATGCCCTACTCATAGTAATTCTAACAAGAACATATGTTCTGCAACCTTTGTGGTGTCTTTTTGAAAAACTTATAGGTTGATTATTGACTCCATTTTGATGTCCTTTGTTTTAGGTTTGCAAAGTTGTGGGTTACTTGTTTTCTCCTTCATTATTCTTTTTGGCCAATTTAATCACAAAATACTCTTCTCCAAGAATCTTTCCCCAATATACCGTGTTTTCTTCTTTTATATTTGTCTCTTCATTATGTGGTACTTCCTCAACTAGAATCCTCCTACCGTAATATGACATAGTGGGTGGATCCTATTCTAGGGGTTGTGATTCTTCATAACACCTTTTCCTTTTCTTGTTTATTGATAAAAATTCGTTATCTAGAAAAGATAATTACTCTTTCAAATAAAAAATAGATTTCTTTTATCCCTTCTTTTCTTAGTTTCTTTATACTTATTGTAGGTCATAAATTTATCCCTTTACAATTTCATGCTTAGTTTGGCCCCACTTTGGTCGTTGTGTCTAATGTGTACATAATTCATGCAAATCTATACTTAATTTTGTGACCATTTTTGTTAACTTAGTGCATTCCCCTATTCATGACCATTTTTCCAGCCCAGACTGTTAGGGCTAGGGTGCCCAATGCCCATTTCTAGGTAGTTTGGCCTCGAATTTTGACTTATGAATGCTAGCATTGTAAATAGAAATAAATTTCCCTCTGATGTTGGCCTTTTCTAAAAATTAAATCTAGAAAAGTATAATTTGCATATAAATACAACTCCATCATTCATTTAAACTCTAGGCCTTACAATTGTGAATTCAATTAAGAATATTTGAGCACAAATTTGAAATCAATGTTTCAAGCATTGAAGTCTACATGTTTTTTTCAGCAACCATGATCAATCATAATGTGTTCCTCCATGATGAAGGCATGTATTAACATTTCCTAGCAACATAAAGCCTTATGTTAGACTTCATGCTAATGGTTTCATTTATAAGGTAGTTGTTGTCAATTCAAGTATTTTCATAATTGTTTTAGCCTATGCCCTTCTAAGGACAAGCTCCCTTTTTCATCACTCATACTTTTAGTGCAGGTGGAAACACAAACACATGGTTTGACTTAGGAAAGCCCCTATACAACACAAAATATTTTTCCCATTTTTTAGTGTTTGGGTTTAGATTTGACAGCAGAGAGTGTTATAGGTGTGCAGACAAGATAGTGAGACATTTTTAGACTTTGACTAGGAAAAAATAGTTGTACTCTAGGGTGCCCAACAACTGTGTCTAAAACTTTTTGGTTGAAATTTGAAGAGAGACAAATCTATAAGACCTACTAACTATGAATATGAAACTCTATGTTGGAATAAACTCTTAGATTGGACTTCCAACAACTATGTATAACATTTTTCAGGCTCAGCTTGTAACTACAAGCTATTTATTGTGTCTTTTTGACTTATTTGAGTTATTGTGTTAGTTTTTTGTTCTATATTTCACTGTTATTACTAAAATTTATCAATTTCTTATCATTTAGCCTAGATCTTCCATACATACATTCCAATCTCAAATCCAATCACAACATAATAAAAAATGGAACAAGCAATCAAAGTGTGTGTCTATCCTTTTGGGATTGAATTTGAACCTTGTTCATTATTCCCTAATGATGTCATGTGGACAATTGAGATATTAGTTTGTGTCCATATGCTAGGATCCAATTTCTACCATTTCATTTTTGTGAACTTGAAATGTCTTATGCTTGGCCAACTTCTTATTTCCATTTACAAATCTGATCTACATTCATTTATTTGGTTCATACTTGCAATTATTTCCTAAATTTATTTTTTATGTTGTCATTGGTTAATTAATCACAATATTGATATCTCATATTGTTTACATAATTTGTTAATTGATCATAGCATTGCTATCCCACATAGTTTAATCAATTGGCTAATCAGTTACATCATTGTTATTATTTCATATCACTCAATTAATTGGCTAGATGATTGCCATCATTGTTATTTCAATTTTCATTTGTAATAAACTTTGTGAGACAAACCAAATAATTGAAAACATAAAAAAAATTCCCTCCATAGCCTTCTAGTTCTCTACTATTCCTTTCTAGTAACAAGTGTGTGTTTGTAGATATTATACTCATTTATGAGTTTCATAACCTATTTTTCTAAATTTGAGATTCTTGTGTGAAGAAGTTATCAACTCATGGCTTCCCATGCTCTAATTAGTAATAGTGTTAATCTTGAGTCACATATTGAATTATTCCCACCAAGAAACTGAGGAGAGCAATCTTCCCCCAATCCAACACACATCTTGCCTAATATACATGAAAATTATTTCCCTCATGCTTCTCATGATGACGATGAACCTCAAATTCAAGTGTTTGACAAAAAAATGAATAATCTTAACAAGGAATTGGAAGGCCTTCAACAATTTGTAAGTATAAAACACTTGGTTAGAACCTTAGTCCTCTTGATTGAGAGTCCAAGGATATTTATACAAGGTGATTCACATGGTGTATATGTTCTATGTAGCATAGCTCACATAGTGGATATAAACACTATGACTATAGCTAGTTGCATACAAGTGCTTGGATATATCGCTCAAAACAAAATGCCAATGCCTACAATAAATACCCTCCATTCTTACATACACGTCTTCTATTTTCCCTACTACTGCAGAAAATAGTAATGTCGTCCATGTTAGTAATGGGCCTAATTCTATAAATAAATACACCTATGCACCTCCTTTCTCCACTCTCCCTTTTTTTCTTAAAACACCCATCAACCATCTCCACCCCCCACATACCATGTACTATTCCACACACCTACCATAATTGTCCTTCCAACCCACCATCACAATCTAACTTTTCACAAGATAATTCACCTAGTGATACTATCATAAACCAATGGTTGCAAAATGTGTCATCATTATAACAAAAATCATAAAACATAAGCCAAACCCAATCCCAACCAACTCTTCCATCAAATTGCAAGCACAAGAAGCCCAATTTTATTTTTCATTCTTAAGAATCTAATTCCACAACACATAGAGTAACCACATTTTGAGAAATATAATGTAAAAAGTTATTAGCATTGCACTATGTGTTGTCATTGATGTCAAATCCTTTAGGTCCGAATTAATTCTAGATGTGGTATGATGAGAAAGAGTGTTTGATTTAGGCATATTATGCACTTGGAGGTTTCTTGGTTTCACCTAATGTGATTGATATCTTAGAAGATGATTTTTTGTATTATCTTTGGGTCCGACATGATCTAGAGCTCGAGGCCTTAGGCCAGATATTGAGATTGCATAGTGTACAGATGTGTTTTAGGTCTGACCCTGGAGATGTATGTAGCGTGTTGATATGTACGAGGAAGAACAATATGATATAGTTCATTTTTTATTCATTGCCACCACTAGAATGTTTAGTGGAGAACTATTTTAGATCCCTATCTCAACCGACATTGAAAATTATGATTTCCGGAGACAGTACATATAGGAGTATGATTTCATGATTTCATATATGGCTTTTAGTGTTGAAGACATGATATTGAAAGAATTTCGTGATTATGTGAGATATTTATCGAAAGAAATTTCGACAATACGGACTGTGTTTTTTTCTTGTGGTGGATTCTCTTTATCTTTCTTTCTTCTTCGACAATGATCCCATCTGTAATAAGCATTTTGGCAATGAGCCTTTCATGGCAGTGAGCCCACCAATAGTGATCCACCCTTTGTAAAAACCACCTTAGCCAGTGTTTATATATTGAGAATTAGCATTCTTCGTGATTTTTCCCTTCTTGGATTTTCCATGTAAATTTTGGTGTCTCTTGTGTCTAATCTGAATTTTGCATGCACTTCCTAATTTTGTTAATTCAATTTAATATTCTAGATCTGTGTATTAAGATTAAAATTTTAAAATTTGTTATCAACTGATTCACCTTTCCCCCCCCACTCTCAATTGCTCGGATATTCATATTCAACAATTGGTATTAGAGTTGTGGTTCCTTAGTATAGAGCTTAACCGCTTGAGGTAGATCCTCATCTAATGGTACACAAGTTATTTATTCCTATCTTTGAAGGATCTGATTATAGTTTCTAGAAAGTGAAGATGAGAGATTACTTGGTTTCTATAGGTTATAATACTTGGAAGGTTGTGGAGACTAAGTATGTTCCTCTAGAGAATGAACTTAATACTACGGATGAGATTCAAGATTATGAAGAAAATGAAAAAGCAAGGTATGTTATTTTTAGTGTATTATCAAAAAATAAATTGACTAAGGTTATCTCTTTGAATTCTTCTTATGAAGTCTGGTAGAAGCTAAAAGACATCTATGAAGGAAATGAGAGAGTCAAGCTGACAAAGAGATAGACTGCTACGAGAAGATATGAAAACCTGAGGATGGAAGGAGAGGATATTGTGAGCTATTTTGAGAAGGTTGATACCACAGGAAATGAGATCAGAGATCTTGGAGGTGCTTTGAGTGATGAAGATGTGATTGACAAGATTTTGATGACATTATCGGTGAGACAGTGACAATATCTCTACAATTGAAGAAACTTTGGATCCAAAGAAGTTCACTAGAGAGAAACTATTTTGTACCTTAACTACATTTGAAGTACGGAAATTTGGAAAGGGTAAAGAGAAATTAGAAACCGCTTTCAAGGCATCTAAAGACAGTCTAGATGATGAGGTAGAAGAAAAATTTATAAGGAAGTTGAAGAAAGGCACATGAAAATACAAAGGTATGTTACCCTTTAAATGTTTTAGATGTGGTAAGATTGGTCATATTGCAATTAGATGTCTAGAAAATGGAAATAGACAAAAGTTTAAGGAAAACAAGAGAAATTTCAATAAGAAGGCATGTTATGTTAAGGATGATGATAACATGTTAGATGATGAATCAGACTATGAGGATGGTGATTGTTTGTTTTTGGTACAAAAGGATGTTACTAACTATGATATCTCTAAGACTATTCCTAACACATTTCATGCTACAAGATATAAGAATGAATATTTTACTGATAGTGTATGCTCAAATCATATGATTGGTGATAAAAGTAAATTCATAAAACTTGAAAAGTATGATGGAGGTTCAGCTAGATTTGGAGATGATCAAACATCATAAATTTTTGGTATTGATTCAATTACCTTTTATGGAAAGCATAGCACTGACAATGTTTATTATGTGAAGGGATTGCATCATAATGTCTTAAGTGTTGGACAGATGTGCGAAAATGGATACAATGTCATCTTTTAGGACAATGGATGTGAGATCCGAAAGGATTCTATAATGGTTATTATAGCTGGAAGGAGGACAAATGGAAATATGTACCAGTTGGAAGGAGCTACAAAGCATTGCATGATATAACAACTTGATCACAGTTGGCTATGGCACTAGAGCATGTGTCATATCAACTTTTATAACTTGATATAGATCAATTCAAAGAGTGGAGTAAGAGATTTTCCCAGATTGTCTAAATCAAAGAACATCTGCAGGGAATGTCAAATAGGAAAGTAGACCAGATGCACATTCAGAGGAAAGGAGTACTTGTCCATCGGATTACTAATTTGGTTCATGTGGATTTTTGTGGTCCAACCTGGATAAGAATCCTGTAAGGTGAGAGGTATTTCATGTTACTGATGTATGATTATTCTAGAATGACTTGGGTTGCATTTCTTATAGAAAAATTGAAGCATTAGAAAAGTTCAAGATATTCAAGGAAAAAGTGGAGAATAAAGTCGGTAGGAAAATCAAGTGTTTGACGTCAAATAGAGGAGGAGAGTTCATCTCGGATGAGTTCAATGACTTTTGTGAAAATAATGGCATCAAAAGGTAGTTATGAACTACCCAGACACCTCAACAAAATGGTGTAGTAGAAAGAATGAACCAGACTATAGAAGAAGCAGCTAGAACCATGATAAAAGGTGTAGAGTTACCTAAAGTCTATTGGAAAGAAGCAAATCATACAACAGTGTACACACTCAACAAAATTTTATATCAAAGGAAGTGTGGTAAGACATCTTATGAACTATGGTATGACAGAACTTTGACAGTGAAATATTTCAAAGTTTTTGGAAGCAAGTGTTATGCAAAGATACTTTTGAGTATCTTCGATAGAAGTTAGGGTTGTTACCCCCTACTAGTTTCAACTAATGAATTCCATGTGTGCATTGGTCCAGTGAACAACATGTACATTCTTTTCTGGACTGATGTTGATGTGCTTCCTATTAGGGGAAGCAGGAGTGAGTTTCTCAAGGGAATTTTTTACCACCTTTGTCATTTTTGTCAAAGGGGGAGAGATAGATGATTGTGCACTCAAAGATGATATTTCGTTGATTATTGTTGATGGATGTTGCCATCTATTAGCACATATTTTTATTAAAATATTTTATTCTATATAGAGGGCTTTTTTCTTTTATCATATGAGCATTTATTACTGGTTTGCATATGCATGAACCTTATTAGCACAAGTAAAGTTCTCTAAGGATCAATTATTTCAGGAATGTCAAGGTATCACTTGGGCATACTGAGGGCATGCATTGAGTATAGACTGCACAAGGAATCCATTATGAAGCATTTGTCAAGCAGAGGGGTCATTATGGTGTGACCAAGGATTGTCTTCTAGTATGTTTTAGACCCTATGGGAAAAGTTGGGATCATCAATTTACAGGATGGATGGCTCATTTGTGCTAAATTGCAAAATTTCACTTATCGGCATAAGTAGTCCCAATGAAACTACATTGGCAAGCCTAAGGAGGATTATCAACATTACTTGTATCGATGAAATAGAGCACAGACTCATTGGAGCGCTTTAAAAAATATTCAAAATAGTGCACACTCTTGGAAAAGTCATTCCATCAAGATAGTTTGTTCTGATGAGGTAGTAGGCGGTTGTTTTCTATTAGCTTGTATTGGTTTATCGACAAAGCATAGAAATTGCTATACCGATAACCTATAAAACCATCGAAATAAATTGTAACGATACAGAAAAAATTATCACATAGCATCAGAAGATCGGAAGTAATAAGAAAATTTTATCCCAATACCTGATGACTAAAGGAAACGAAAGGTGGAGCTATCGATATTACCTATACCGATAAAACAACTCGGAATCATAAAACACAAAAGTGCATCGGGAACTCATTGGGACTTAGGGAGGAATAGAAAAAGGCTATTTCGACCCCTGATGAAGATAGAAGCATTGGCGGGGGCATCAGCGTGAGTTATACCAATTAAAAAAGCATCTAATGAGGGTTTATCGAGACATCAAAAGAAGAGATTTTAAGTTATGTCGATAACGCGGTGGTCTTAGTCATAATGTGGATTGGCATATTAAGATCATCAAGGTATCAGAGGGATATGAAATAAACTATGCTGACACCCGGTGAGTTAAGTAAGAGGACGTGCCAAAGATGAATGCAGTGGGGAGAGTTATGTCAATGGAGCGTTAAAACAAAAGGAAAAGCCAAGACTCAAGTGATGCCCATCAGGATAAAGAAAAAATTTCTATCCTGAGACCCGATAAGTGGGTCGGGATACTTTGTGCCGATCAGAAAGCAAAAATTGGTAAGGTCATAACAACCAGAGCCACATATTTGAATCGTCAAAAGGAGTCTCACCGATTAGCCGTTGGACATCTCGATGAGAAGAACTGACAAAATGGTTTCTATTAAATGCATCAATTGAGTAGATTTGTTGCCACATGAAGCAGATTTGTCAAGATTGCAATAATCAATTACAAGATTGGACTCCTCGAGACATATAGCCAGTAGTGGAGAGTAGCATTTCTCACGGAGTAATTGCAGAAAGATATCAAGTGCTTATTGAGAAAATTTCTGATTTACTGAGCATAAAGTGAAGGAATTTGTAGAGATGGAGGCGTCAAGCTCAAAAGGGAAATGAAAGGTTGCCGAATTATCTAGTTCCATGGAAAAGAAATCAAAGGGTGAGGTCAGTAGAAAGCTAAATTAGGATATGATAGACCAAATGGGATCTCAAGGAGCTAGCTCATGCAGAGCTAAGACAAATTTGCCTATCCACGACTAGTTAGAGGATAGATACAGAGAGATTGGAGATGTATTCACCATAGTGTGAGGGCACGAGTTGTTCCTTTTCCATTACTTCCACAAGGATGAACCCATGCCAATTTCAAACCCATGGAAAATTGGTCTAGGTAAGCTTGTAGTACCCAATGTGTTTGTGAATATTGATTTGTTGAAGCTTTTAGTAAGACATTATGATGCAAACAAGCGATGCATTATGTTGCTTGATGGGAGTTCTCTAGTGCACTTTGTAAAGGCTACAATTCAGGAAGTTTTTGTAGTAGATTAGGAGGCAGAATTTCCTTTATCTTTTGTAGATTTGGAAGAGGAGTATGGAAAGATGGACACTACATACCAGGGATGGAATCTTGTTGTCCATAAAGCAGAGAAGGGGAGGCTAACAGAGGGAGATGGTCCTCCTTATGACATGACTATTTTCAAGAAGTATCTGCAATATACATATATGGCTTATGGTCAGGTGGGAGGATTTGAAGCTCCTGATGTGGCAAACAAAGGACCACTTGTTCTAGCAGCAGAAATTCAAAGGCATGAGCCTAGGGTATTTGAGTTCGCTTCATACCTGGTAGACAGATTGCATGAAGGTTTCTTGAACCTGAAAGATAATCCAGACAAATATTTCAAGAACTATTCACTATTAATGCACATCATTTTATTTTATAGGAAACTTAGAGGGTTATGGCCGGAAGAATTGAATGTGAATACAGTTGGGAAGGATGGAAAAGAGCAACCAGTGCAATTATGGGTTTCCCTTTGGGATTATAGATTTGTGAATTCTCATTACCTCAAATTTGAGGAATTCTTTGTCAAACCAATTTTCTTTCTCTTTGGAGAGCCTCGGCAAGGATCATTTTCTAAGGAGGTCAAGAAGTTTCTTAGGCCTCACAAGCACCAAAATCCAAAGGTCAATCACAACTAGGGTGATTGGTACACATGCCAAAACTTTACTTTTGTTCACTGCTATGGATTTGAGGGTTATCCATATGTTCTTCCAAAGCCTGCACCAGATAGGATTGCCTTCTTGGAAATTGTAAGGCAGTTAAGTGTGTCTAATGCAAAACATTTCGAAGGAGCACACAAGAAATCTTTCCTCCCTAGCACACTTTACTTTTAGGATTTTAAAATTGTATCAACTAGGGCATACGAGGCCATTGACAGGAAGCTGGTGGATGAATACAAACTGTTTCAACACGCATCTAGAACACACTGTGATCTTGAGGGTTACATCCATTCAAGCAGGAAAAGACAGGAGTTGGGAGACTACTTCCATTAGGAGGACAAATTCGAAGACATGTGCAAGAATAAGGAGGTGGAAGAGCTTGCAGAAGTTATGGGGACGTTGCAGAAGAAGTTAGAGGAAAGAAGGCGAAGACTATAAAACATGGAAGGAGAACTAGCCCAAAGTGATTCAGGGGAAAATGAAGTAGTCTCCAAGCTTTGTGCACCTAGGAAGGAGAAGGACCTAGAAGCAGAGGATAGACTTATTGTTAGCTCTGAATGCAGAAACAGATGAAAGAATGACAGAGCATGTTTCTTTTATCTCTGATGAGAAATTTATCATGTCTAAAGAATTTAAATCATTCCTATACCACTTCAAGGGTAAGAAATTAAGGGAAGCAGCGCTAAATGTTACCCCTAAGAATGAAGCGGAAATAATGAGGAGGTTGAAGGAAGACATTGACATAGAAGTTAAGACTATGACCCCACAAAAGGGCAGCGAATTCCTAGTAGAGGCAGGAATAATTTTGTTTCCAGGATATGAAATTGAACATCCAAGGAGTGCAAGATATTTTTATTGGATCAATATATGATCCAAAAGAGGAAGAAATGTTATTGTGGGCCTTATATCCTCCTAATAAAAGGCCAAAAATCATTGATGTAAATAAAGCTTTTGGTCACATGATGACCTTGAAAGTTGGAGAAGTAGATCCTATGGTCATAGCTGACATGAGTATTCATATTTAAAAATTCAATAAGGCCCAAATGAAACATGAGATAGCTGAAAAGAATAAGTATAAGGCTTTATATCAAGAGACCCTTAAGAGGAGAGGGCATCTAATTCCCCAAATTACAGATTCCGAAGGCCACTAGAAGAAAAAATTTGAAAAGCTATCTTATGAACACAATAAGTTGAAAAAGGAGATGAGAAGCATTAGGGCTGATACCGCTTGTGTGTTGCTAAGTAAGAGATATGACAATTTGGAGAAAGCATTGAATGAATTCTGGGACGAATATCAGAGGAACATGGATAATATGGTTTCACACACCAGAATTTTGGGATGAATATCAGAGGAACATGGATAATATGGTTTCACACACCAGAATTCAAGATAGACTTGACAAGTTGTTATGGGATGCATCGACCAGAGAGAAAGTAAAGAAGAAGGTACAAGCTCTGCTTGCTACACGAGGAAATTACAAAGGAATTGAAGTTTGAATTTGACGAATGCCAGCAGATTGCTTAGCAGGGGTTCCCAGTTTGGTAGATGATGCAGGTGTGATCAAAGACAAAACCGTATGGATTCTGAGTGCAAGTCTTTGCTTAGTGCAGCCCAAACCATTGCCAAAGCAGATGTCCTTGACATGAATGACACAGTCGATCAGTTGGAGAATTTTTATGTGATCGAGAATGCAGCTAAGGATGTGATCTTCTATGCTACAACATACAAGGATCTTGGCTACTTGCGGTATATTCAAAAATGTGGACGACGGCTAGATCGAAAGTCTTAGTGCTGTGTTTTAGTTTGTGTTATGAAATTGATGTCTTAGTTAGGTTTTTAATTACTATTTAGTTAGTTGTTAAGATAATTTGTATTGAGCCATTTTATATCCAAAAGGGGATTTTTTGGAGGGAGGGGAACATCATACTATTGCAGGGACTGAAAGTTATGTGTATTAGGAAATTTCATAGGAAGAAGAAGTATCATTTTGGCAAGCAAATTGTAATGAAGTATCTCCAAGTATAGCTTTTGTGTACTATCATTTCTCAAAGATTAATATACAAGATTCATTGTTTCTACTTCAAATGCACTGTTTACTTTCTGTGTTGATGAAATATTCTTTGTCCTCTTGATAAATTTGTTTAAGGATTTGTTGTAATGTGAATCACATGTTGTTACATTAAATGTGAGATTGGGTTCTTATTGTTTATGTGACACATACTGAACCATTATAGTGATTATTAAATTTGTCTCCTGAGTTGATAAAGTTATTTGTCCACAAAGTATCATGTCTATTCTGAGATAGAGGCACTGGTCTGTATTTCATTCTCTAAGATTCTGATTTGATATGCATAAGGTCCTTGAGAGAGAGAGAAGCATTATTCTGAAGCCTTTTGAACTATTCTATTGTATGTTTCTTGAATATCCTGAAAGCATTTTATCTCCAAAATACAACAATCTTTATACACAATTATCTTTACATTCAATTTTCAATTTCAAAAGCATTCAAATAAGAGAACTCAACTGTAGTAGGAAACTATTGCCATTCTTGCAAAGAGTTGTCCTAGCAAAAATTTAAATCCACTATAAATAACCTCTTTTGTGCTTGAGAGGAAGAGGAACACCCACCTAGGTTTAGTGGAGCCTAAAGTGCAGAGGGATTTGGTCATCGACCATCCTTATTTGTTGGCCAAAGCTGATTGGATTACTTGAGGATCTGGCAAAGTCTTTTGTTTTTCCAATCTGTGGTTTTGGGCACCAACACCATCAATGACAAAGGGGAAGATTTTTAGCATTGCATTATGTGTTGTCATTGAGGTCAAATCCTTTAGGTTTGAAGGTGGTATGATGAGAAAGAGTGTTTGATTTAGGCATATTGTGTGCTTGAAGGTTTCCCAGTTTCACCGAATGTGATTGGTATCTTAGAAGATAACTTTTTGTATTATCTTTAGGTTTTGATTGATCTAGAGCTCAAGGCCTTAGACCAGATATCGAGATTGCATAGCATGCGGATGCATTTTAGGTTTGACTTGGAGATGTATGTAGCGTGTTAATATGTTTGAGCAAGAATGGTGTGATATGGCTCACTTTTCATTCCTTTCCACACCAGAATGTTTAGTGGAGACCTATTTAGATTCCTGTCTCATCCAACATTGAAAATTATATTTCTAGATATAGTATATATAGGAGTTTGATTTGATGATTTCATATATGCCTTTTACTGTTGAAGACATGCGAGATTGAAGGAATCCAGTGACTATGTGAGATATTTACTGGAAGCAGTTTCAACAATACAAACTATGCTTTTTTCTTGTGGTGAATTCTCTGTCTTTCTTTCTTCTTTGGCAGTGAGCCCACTGGAAGTGAGCCACCCTTTGTGAAAATCAACTTAACTGATGTCACCTTAACCAATGTTTATATATTGAGAATTATCATTCTCCATGGTTTTTCCCTTCTTGGGTTTTCCACGTAAATTCTGGTGTCTCTTGTGTCTAATCTGAATTTTGCATGTGCTTCCTAATTCTCTTAATTCAACTTAATATTATGGATTTGTACATTAAGGTTAAAATTATTAAATTGTTTGTCAACTAATTCACCCCCGCTCCCCCTTCCCCCCCCCCCCCCCCCCCGTCATTTTCTTAAATATTCATATTTAACATAAGTGACCTTAATACTCATGTGTTGGCATTTGCCATTTTATGCAGTGATTTTCCTCTTGAGTATATGTCCTAGCAAAAAATTTCTCTAAATCCTTGAAAGAAACATCTTTGGATTGAATTTTATCTTTAATTAATAATTCAATTACCAATTGTTCACAATTAGGGTGTGTGCAAGAAGTTGAGTACACTTTTTGGCCAAAAAGTGGAAATGTTTTCTTGGTTTTTTTAGAATTTGTCACATTTGACCTAAAAAATTTAAGCACTTGAATATTGAATCTTCAAAATAGTCAATAATGTGAAATGTAGTTATCAGAGTCTATTTTCCAAAAATGTAATTATTTTAATACCCAAATCATACAAATTGATTTTAATAGGCATGTCTAAAAACCACTATTTAAAAGTCAACTTTTCAAGATCTATATTGGTGTAAAATTAGGGTTTCACCAATTAAGATAATAAAACCACTAATCTTACTAAATTAACCATTACATTAAAATAGGGGTAAATCCAATAGATCTAGCCACAATTCAATTAGAAAAAGGGTTGAAATACTTATTAGATTTACTTATTTGTTTGTCACCCCCTTTTAGTTGAAATTGGATTTGTATTGTGAATTTTAGGGTAAAGAAATGAATAAGTGAATAAAAAATAACAGAGTAATACAAACATCAACATAGCCACATATAGGGATCTGAGAAAAAGAAGAAGATTAGAACCTATTGCTAGAAATTTAGGCTAAATTGTTGGAACTATGGTGGTAGGTCACCCTAGTCTTGTAACTCTCTGATAGGCGAGTGGGATCTTTTCCAAATCAAGGAGACACACTAGATCCACTATCAGAACCTCGGGAAAAAATCCTAGGATTGTGGTGGTAGGTCACCCTAGTCCTCTACTTTTCACTCCTTCAAAATCTAAACCTATTTGTCATCTTCAATTCTATCAAAATCTTCGATCGTATCTCTTGAGTCAATTTATTGCACACAAAAAGAGAGGAAAAGGGGTTGTAGATAGGGTTTTTCCTTGAGTACCCTAGTTTATGAATTAAGCTTTAAATTGAAATGATAATTATAACAGAAATAGAATTGAATTGTAGCAAGTTGCTTTCCTTTTGAGGGAAAGGATAGATCTAAATTTGAATGCTTGTAATTGAAGTGTATACCTTGATGAAGCTTGCTTTAATCCTCATTGGATGTCATGTAGAATGTCTTCATAGAATTTTGATCATGGATTCCATTTTGACTGCTTGAAGTTGACTTCACTTCTCCTTCAATGCTTGATGGATGCTTGATTTCTTTCTCACATTAATGGAATTCGCTAGAATTCAACTTACATTATATAGCTTAGGTTTCAAATGAGAGGGTTGGGCCTCCTTTTACACCTAACTATTTAAAAACTACTTGAATTTTTTAGAGCAAGCCAACATGGGAACCAAATTCCCACTCACTTGAAGTGACTATTATGATGACCAAATTTGGGTCCTAATTGAGAGGACCAAGGCACTTTGGTGCCATTGTTCTAAGCTAGGGCCAAAGCGCCCTAGTTCCTTGGTCTTGAGAATCAAGACTTAGCTTTGGGGAAGAGACAAAAGACAAGGAGAAAATGTAGGTTTGTGAGAGGTGTGAGTAGAATCAAAGTAGTCATTAGGAATCGAAAGACAAAATGCCAAGGTGAGGTCTAGGTGAGGATGAAATTGTATGCTGATACAATTTATGACACTACATTTAGCTCCACTTTAGTGGAGTATTCATGAGACTACACCCATACTCATGATCAAGTACAAATTCGCATTGAAAAACTTTCACGAAGATACCAAAGAGATAAGACACACCAATCCCCCTGGGAATTTAGGATCTTACTACTCTAATATTGAGATAAAGGGACAACTGCACTTGCCTAGTAATATTTTGTGCTTAATGTGAGTCATGAAAAAAGAAAATTCTAAATTACAAAGAAAAAGGTTCAATTTTCAAACTAACTTGAATATTAAAAACATGTCATTGGTGTGTGCAAAGAGTGTAACATTGAGTGGAGTGTATGCCCCCATGTTACAGTGATTGTGCATGCCTTATCAATAGCGATTTCTTTAAGGTAGCATGCATCCAAAATACAGAACATTACCACAATGAGATGCCCCCAAGAAAGGAAAAATCAAAGGATAATGGTCACAAAATAAATAGGAAGAAGGCACATAAGGGATCCACTAACTCTTGGGTCAGTAATGCACTTGTGGTAAATAATGTATATCAAGAATAGTTGTATTGAATTGACCTCATCTCCCAAAGGTATTGAAACTTAAAACACAATAGAAGAAGAGTGTAAGAGATAACAAACAAATGTCATTTTTAGTCAACATGGAAGAGACCAAAAAGGAGATCTCAATTCTTTGCATCATCCTCAAGTAGAAAACACAACAACACATTTACGAACAATAGCATATGTACAACATAATATAGAGATGTCATATAGAATACTTGAGATACAAATTGAGGAATGCCACAATGGATTTGGCCTCTATATTACCTTGCACTAATAGAGTAGTGAGGGTCATCCAAAGAGAACCTAACATAACATAAAAACATATCAAGAAACACCTCATGGGGGAAGCACATTAAGAATAGGAAAACACATAAAAGAGAATCCATGACATGAATGAATCTATTCAAGCAAATCATTCACCTCCAAATCATGCTTAACATTATTCAAGGATGGTGGACAAGATGCAAGAGGAGCCACATAGAGCATGGTAGGTGGAGCTATTGCAAGTTCCAAACAAGGACCATTCTCTAATGATGAATCACTTTTATTGTCACTTTAGTGCAAAAAGAGATATTGAAAATGAAATCCTTTGTATTGGTGAAAATGAAAATCTTCTTGTTGTTGAAAATGAAAATCCTTGTGTTGGTGAAAATGAAAACCCTTATGTTGTTGAAAATAAAATTATTTTTTTGAAAACTAAAAGTAATGATTTGGATAATCTTATAATGAATATTTCTTCGAGACAAATAAGAATATATGCCAATATATTATAAAAGAAATTTGTTATCCAAAAAACCTATCATTTCGATTCCAACTCATGATGCAATTGATGAGAATGTGGAAAATGAGAAAAGTAATAAAAAAAGTTACGCATTTTTGTGAAACCAAAAATAAAGATGAATCACTTAAACATGATATATCTACTTGTAGCATCATAAATTGCATCCCTTTACAATTTATTGCTCAACTAGGCCCCATTTTAGCATTTCTGGCCTTTTGTGTTTTACATGTTTGATCTAGATCCAATTCACCATCTCCTTCTCATTTTGGACCTCAAGTCCCAATTTGAGGCCACATTGGGGGGAGCATGTTGTCTAGGGGGGTCCACTCCCCGATTTTTGGCCCCAAATTTAAACCATGGCATGCTCAACTAGGTTGAGCAGAAAATATTTTCCCATGTAGGTTTTCTCTAAGTTTTGCACCCAAAAATACTTGGGAGGTATATAAGAAAGGTATTATCCCTCATTTTGAGAGAGTGCATAGAGGTTTTACAATATAGTTGTGAAAGGAGACAACCAAAGACAATTCAATTCAAGAGAAAGTTGTCAAACATCAAGGCATTGAAGACTAGGAGTAATTAGCAGATCTATGCATTTGTGATGACTTTCATTATCTTCTCTTTCTAGGTTCAACTGCATTCAAGACAACATCATATGTTCATATGAGCATTTAGACATCAAAGAGGGTTATGAAGGTATAAACATTCCATTTCAAGTCTAGCCTTTTCTACCTAATAGCATGCTTTCAATTTTACTTTAATTCAAATTAATTTCAAGGTTAATTTCAAAATCAGGGTTTGCCTAGGCAAACCCCTTTCTACCCAATATTTTCTCTCTTTTCTATTGTGTGGGAACAAGTAGTTCACCTATGAAAATAGGTTTAGACTAATCAAGTGGAGATCTATAGTCTACAATTTGTCAGAGCAAAAATTACTAGGAGCGCATCGAGCATAGTGCCCCAGTCCCAAGAGTAGGCCAATATAGGCACCCTAGTCCCTCCATTTTTGCCTCAAATTTGGACTATAGGTCAGTTACAGTCTATTTTGTTGCCTCCTCTTCTAAAATTGGTCTGCCATTTTACTATCCTTTTGTTCATGCCAAAAGATGTCAACTTTAGCCTATTTGATCCTAGTTCTTTTATTTATCATTTACAATTACATGGTCATCTTCAAGTATCCTACAATGAAGGATCATTGCATCTACTTTATGCTTGAGCCTTGCTGAGACTAGTGGATCATCTTCCTTCCAATGTAAGGTAGGACAGTGAAATAGATTCCTTGTTTGCATGCAAATCTTATTTCCTCCCCATTACACTATTGTTGCAAGTTCCATTGATTCTATTGTACATAAGAGTTGATGCACAAATAAGAATGCAAAACGAGTAGTTGTAACAATATCTATAGTGAATAAAACATCTTTGGATAAAAGTATGTTAAGCAACATTAGTGGAATTTTAAAGATATATCCTAAAACATTAGTAAGAGTGGCAAAGAGTAGAGAAAGTATTGAAAATGATCCAATCAACCAATGTTGGAGTTTTACTGATCAACTCCCAAGGTCTTACATAAAATTAAATATTAAAATCAAATCTTTAGTTGAAAAATATTGGCACTATAATACAAAGGTATCATCTAATGCTAGAGAAGTTTTCAAATTAAGAGTGGGGTCTAGAATTTGTGATCCTCATCCAAGACACGGGATTTAGTACTTTTTCTTGAAGGACAACAACCTATTGGATGTAAATGGGTATTCAAGAAGAAATTGGGTTCAGATGGTAGTGATGAGAAGTATAAAGCATGGTTGGTCATGAAGGGGTATTCTCAAGTGGAGGGAATAAATTATGGTAAAATATTCTCTCATGTAGCTAAGATGAAATCTATTTGATTCCTATTATCACTTGCAACATCTTATGACTTGGAAGTTGAGAAAATGGGTGTGAAGACAACATTACTTCATGATGATTTGGAGGAGTAAATTTACATGTCATAGCTAGAGAATTTCATTGAAAAAGGTAAAGAGAATCTTGTTTGTAAGTTGAATAATTCTCTATATGGTTTGAAAGGGTCTCCTAGAATGGGGAATCAAAAGCTAGGCACCTATGTGTTGTCTTTAGGATTTTTTAGATCTAAATCTAACCATTGTTTATATTATAAATCTAAAAACGATCATATTCTTATCACAGTCTTGTATGTGGATGATATGTTGTTTATTGGGAATAGTAAAATAATGATTTCAGATTTGAAATCTCTCTTAGCAGCATAGTTTGATATGAAAGATTTGGGTGCAGCGAGATGTATTCTTGGGATTGAGATCATTAGAGATAGAGATAGAAAAAAACTTTGAATGATCCATAGTAAGTATGTTAACTTTGTGTTGGAGAGATTTAGCACGATAGCTTGTAGGAAGGTAGTTGTTCTAGTGCTATAGGGAAAAAGCTCTATGTGGAGAATTGTCCAAAATCTCCTACTAAGATGAAGAACATGTCTAGAGTACCTTATGTAAGTATTGTTGGCAACTTAACATATGTTATGGTCTATACAAGGCCAAAAATTATCCAAGCAATGGGAGTCCTTATTCAGTTTATGGCTAATCCTGCTAGGGTGCATTGGGATGCGATTAACAAAGTGTTTAGGTATTTGAAGGGTACTTCTAAGTATTCCTTGTGTTTTAATGGTTATCCTACTAGACCTCGACATTTAATTTTCATTTGTGGATATGTGGATTCGAATTGGGCATGTGAAATTGGTAGTAGAAGATCCTCTAATGGATATATTTTTACAATGTTTTAGTGGTACTATCAATTGGATGAGTACGCGACAGGTTGTTCTTGCTTTGTCCACTATAGAAGAAAATTGCATGGCAATTATTCTTTTAACAAATCCATTTGACTTAAGAGATTTTGTTTTGATATTGGTTTTGATTCTGTCTATTGTTACAACCATAGTGCTATTTTTTCTATGCCAAAACAAAGCGTGTTGATGTGCAGTTTCACTTTGTTCATGATATGATAGAATGTTGAAAGGTGAAGATAGAAAAGGTTGATACTTTGGTGAATGTTGTAGATGCACTAACAAAGATAGTGATCACAGAGAAGTTCAAATGGTGTGTCAATTATATGGGCCTTGGGGCCTTGAGGAAATCAGGGAGATTGACTCTTGGTGGGTCTTTGAAAAGTGAGAGAATGTTGGCATTAAGGTGTCTCAACCTTAGAGTCCAAGCATGTTTATTATTTATTTTATTTATTGTATCCACTTTGGAAGTCTTGGAAATTAGGGGACTAGTGTCATAGGTTGCTACGTTGAAAATATGACAATTTATTTTACTCTCTAAGATGATTACTAGTTTGGTGGAAGAGTCACGGAGAGTGATTATTTGGCAATTGGTATTTATGGTGGAGTTCATTTTTGGTGAGTGGTGTGAAGTAGGTGTTGCATGTTGAACACACAAAAATACTGAGAGGGGGGTAGGAGGTGAATCAGTTCATAACTCAAAAAACTTTACTTCTAATTTATTAAACTTTGAACCACAATTAATTTATCACTACAATAATGAAACATGAAAGCACAAAGCACAACAAACACATGAACATCAAATTTTGCTTGGAAAACCCTAAAGAGGAAAAAACCATGGTGAGAATTACACTCACAATATGAATAAATAATTAAAAAATTTAGGTTCAAGGCCAATGAGCACACAACCCCTAAAAGGACGTGGAAAACTAAGGCGTACAACCTTAGGGTAAGATACAAATGGTTGCACAAACTGCCACAAGGAACACACCTTCTTTTGGCAAGTGCAAAGGATAAATGAACTGAAATGAATAAGATCTCTTGATCATGAAACTATCCTTGAACCACTTTGTTAAGAGACTAATATCATGGTAAACATATCTAACCACATACACTATCTCAAGTCTTTTCTCAACTATCTTTTAAACTTATACAATATCAAATCTACTTGCACATCAGCCATATGCACTTCACATAAATTCACATCCATCCCATACTCAACTCATACATCCACACTCCTATATATACAAGATAATTCACTAAAACCCTAAATTAGGTCGACCTCATATAGAATATACAATTACACAAATTGGGCTATCTAGACATATAACATCAAATGCAATCCACTTTAGGAGATAGAGAGAACCCAAAAAATCATAGCACATCCTCTCCAACCAATTCCAATGAACCACACATGCTAACACATCCTCCAAGTTCAACACCAAGTGAAACACGTGAGTAAATAATGTAGCACACGAACCAATCAGCCCCAAAACATTCTCCAATACACACAAATTAATGTGGATCAACACATGACATGGTGAGACCCATATCAACATCAAAACTTAATCATCAAAATATGTATACACCAAAAGAAATAGTCCATATATAACACATAACCTCAATCAACTGGAACCCAAACCAATTGACAATGTTGAACTAAGAACATCATAACTTTACTTATGGGTCAAACAATCACTAGAAAATTGAACTGGAACATTGCACAAATCAAATAAACATGTCTTCCAAGCCATAGAACTAAATAACATATATCATAGAACTGCCAAGAATTCTCCAAACTAGTTTTGACAAACATTCCACTATCAGAAATAGCAAAAACTAATTCAACCATCTAAGCAATAGAGGACCTTAAAACTTGATAGTACAATATACGCAGATCATAAACATTATATATAGAACCACACTCCATAATCTTTACATACTGAAGGAATACAAATAATTCTTCCACTGGGACATTAAATACTCTTTCCTGCATAAATAATGTTTTCTACATACTAAACCTTTTACTACACCAACCTTCCAGAAACACCTCATACTTACTCAATGTCATTACCAAATAACTCAACAACATTAGACCATACTTCTCCAAACCGTCTGCAACACATAGTGACATTAGTGACAATGCAAGACAAGTTGACATTAATGACAACATAATACAACAACTCAAGTTTCTAGCATTTCACATGGCAGGTTAATCATTATGGGTGAGTCATGAGTAAGTGATTTGGAAATTTGTTATATGCAACATGTCATGGAATTGGCAACTTGTTGTTTTAATATAACTTATCTCTTTGGCATTGGAGTTGGTTTTGAAAACCATGGACACTTTCCATTTGTGTTGAGCTCTATATATATGTGGCATCTTAGCCTATTTAATATAATAGGTTAGATATCTTCTAATAAGTTGTTATATGTCAAAAATTCTCCAAGAATTTTTTGTTGTAATTACTCTTAAAGAGCATTAGCTCTATGCATTGTATTGTAACTATTGGTTGTTGTTGATAATACAAGTGAATTTGGGTTTTGGAGTGTGGGTTTTTTCCTGAATAAGTTTTCCAACATATATCTGGTGTTATGGTTTTATTTGTTTAAATCTGAATTTTATATATGTTTACACTCTCCAATTAGATTTAGCATTTGAAAGCATTATTTTGCACTTGGCTTCCTTTCAAAAACTACCTATGAAAGACCAAAATTCACAAATTGGAAATCCACTTATTTAGAAACCACCTCCATATTACAAGCCAACTATGAAAAATCAAGAGTCACAACTGAGAATTCCATATTTGATGTCACATTGGGATTTGAACATGGGTTTCCACATTGAGAACTCAATGCTTTAACTAATTAATCTCAACCCCTTGGACAAAAAGAAATTGATTTAAAAAAATGTTAAAAACAATTCTTTAAAAAACACAAAACAAAACATATAAATTTAATCTACATAGAAAATACTATAACTCATTAGGTGACATCATCTTTAAATTCTTGACTAACACCAATTGAAAAATGTTGATTTTGAATCTCCACTGCAAGGTAAAAATTGGGACATACTATTATGTTGTCACCTATCCACACATCTCGCTCTAAAATTAAGTGTACAATAAATCTCTTTAAAATTCTATATCTCCTTACTTTACATCATTCTTATATTCCTAACCAACACAAATTGAAATGTTGGTTTTCAATGTCCACTCAAGCATAGAAGTGTGACATACAATTGCATTGTTCTATCCACGATCCCTCTATGAAATTAAATATGCATTGAATGTATTTAAATACTAAAAGAAACAACAATTTGCAAAAATGTTAAGTCGACTCACAATGGCTAGTGAAAAGGGTAAAAAGGTTAAAATTTGAACTAAATATTTTAAATTTTGTGGTCAATCTTGAGCCAATCTGAATCAATCCAAGTCTTATAGATTGAATTAAAGCCACTTTGGATTCATCTCAAGTCATACAAGATTGACATTGGATATAAAAGTGTTAGTCTTGAGGGAATGAATCAATATGTGGGTGTAAGTATGAGTCTAGTGTAACAAATCATGCGCAAATGACAAATATATTAGAATGCGCATAAATAAAAATAGGATAAAATGACACACACACACATGCACACAGACACACACACACATGTGTGTGTGTGTGTGTGATGAAATAATTATTTTTTTTGAGTGGTAGATTATAAATCAAACTCAATATAAATATGGTGTACTTGTGAGAATGCAATTATGTTAAGGTACTCCTTAAAAGTGCATATTATACAAAGTTCATCGTACAAGTTTATAATATAGTCAACTTAAAGATCGTATGTAAAGCTATGTATATATATAACATGAATGTCATATAAGACAAGGTATTCTTAAACATCATCAATTCAATAGTTAAAAGTTGATTTTGAAGAATAAAATAGAACAAATATTTTTCATCTTTAATATAATTATGATATAAAATTATTATTGATATTTAAGTAGAATGTACAAAACATTTCACTTCTCCATTATGTTTCTAAGAAAACAAATCATCTCTATTCTTTATTTTAAATAATGGGAAAACGTTTGCAGTATTAGAAACTCTGTTGAATGCATGAGACCCTACATCAAAATAGCAGGAGAAATCTTGGTAAATCAAAATAATAAGACACTGATCAGCTTTTGCCAAACTAACGAAGCAGAACTACCATAATAAGTAGAATTACTATAACATATAAAAAAGTGAAGAACATTTTCCTATCTATTGTAAAGATTAATTTTTTCCCCCGTGAGTAGAATTAGTAAAGCAAAAGATCAGCTTATCGCCATGGCTGTACTGTATTTTTGTCTTTAACTCTCGAATTTCTGCTACACAACAAAAGTTTACTACAACATGGGCATCCCAAAAGATTAGCTGGCGATTTCAAGTACATTCCAAGTGACAAAGGGCACTGTCTTGTCCCAACTGAAAATGCCACAGGCCTTGACAGATGCCTCTGCAGGTATATCTGAATTATCATGGAATGGAAAATGATAATTCAATATAACAATTTCATAAGTAAGGAGTGCATAGTGTGGGTTAAGACTATTGAATTGTTTCTTAAGATCAACCACATCTTCTAATAGTGCACCCTAGGTGAAAGTGGATATTAGAGTTGTGTGATGGGTATTTGAGACAATATAAGAGGTGAAATGAGGATGTGTGGTAAGAAGTAATAACATAACCAAGGATGGAGGAGGCATGGTAGGAGATAGAGGAATAGCATAAGGCATGAAAAAGGAGGATGAATGTTCTGAGACATATGGATGGTATGAAAGGAAAAATAAGGTGTTTGTGCATTGCTTACATATGTTGGTACATTTAGGGGGTGTACCATAAAGAAGTAAACCATTGTGTGGGATAAAATCAATGAGAATATCAAGGACATTACAAAGATAGGAATAACACGATTGGTAATTGAAATAGCAATATCTCAAAAAGTAATATAGTGGTAGCAGTATGAGAAGACTTGGATGAAAATAAACGATGGGAGTAAACTCCATTATAATAAATTCTAGCAAGGCTCTAATTTCATATAAAATATATATACAAAAAGGTGCATTCATTAATATTTGGTATAAAATAGAAACCAATTATTGAAAAGAATGTGTACATCCACAAGAGCATCAACAACAAATTGGCTAGTAACAAAAAGCCATGTATCCAACTACAAATGCATCATGACCATACTCTCCTTAGTTAGGTTGATCATCAAAAGTGTTCTCAACATGAGTACTAGAAAATACTTTATTTTCATTTGATTGGGTAACCATAATAGAATTAAGACTAACACTCCTCAAAGAAAGATTAAGATCCATGTAGTTTGTGGTGTAAACATTTAACACTATGACTGTGAAAGATGGAAAGATAAGGTTATATTAATCAATCAAATGTAAAATAACAAAAATTGGTAAGATGTCATTTTAAAAAAATAAGATATGAAAAGAGGTCATATTAATCAATCAAGTGTAAAATAAGAAAAATTGGTAAGATATCATATTTAAAAAATGAAATCCTAAGGGTGTATCCAACAGGTGCGTATGGTGGGAAAAGCCAAGGTCACACAATAATGCTCAAACTTTATAAAAAAAGAGTTATGAAGTAACAACAAATTTGTTGGAATTTAATTCTAGGAAGATCTAAAAATGTGGGAAAAAATAAAAAATGTAAATCTAAAAAGCCTAATGGTAAAGAGGGATAACCCGTTGAGGTATACGTAGTCAAGTTCACTAAAAATGTAAAGAAATAAAATCTTTTTTATGTAATTCTAGGTGAATTAAATAAATTCAAGTAACAAGCATACAATTGTCTTAGATTTGATCTTGAGGTAAGTCAATAAACCATTAATCAATCTTTTTTTAATTTAATGAGATGGATAACTTGTACATAGCTTTGGGAACAATGATAAAGAATTAAGATTAATTTTGCATAGAATCCAATCACCAAGGTAAAAAAAACTAATGGTCATAGTCTAATGAATTTTTTGGGATATATGCAGTCTTAGAAATATGTATGGTACGAATCCAAGCCCTTTGAGATTGAATATGAGCACTATGATAATGATTTAATGCATGGGAATGAAGTGTGACCTAGATGATTGTAAGAATTAATTGACAAGAAGATACAACAAAGGCCTCTTTTTCATAGCCTTCCTTGTGCTTGAAAATGTTAAAAAAAGTGTTCACAAACATCTTGGGGTAGATTGTCACATCACTAGGGTAAAGTTCACCTAAGTCAACCCCTTGAATAGATTGGCTTTATAGCCTTAATCAAATGATCATCAACAACATTCATAAATGTATAGATGGCTTGTATACTTATGGTGTGGCATGTTCATTTTAATCTCTAAATTCAAATGTTTCTAGAATGTGTGTTCCTCTATACTTACATATCTATCTATAAAATTAACTACACATTTAATACATCCATAATACCAAGACATAAACAATTCACAAAAATGTGTTAAGTTAGCTGATGATTGCTAGTAAAAAGAGGAGAGAAAGTTGACATTTGAATATGAAAATTTAAAAATTTGGTGTCAATCCTAAGCTATTCTGGAATGATTTTAACTCGGTCAGTATAGATCATGTCTCGAAATTTATTGAAAATTTAAAAATGTTAATTTTAAGATAGTGAATGAATATATGAACATAGATATCAACATAACTAGTTAAATTATACATAAATAACAAATATATGAAAATATACATAAATAAAAATAAAATTCATCAAAAAGAAAGAAAAAAATATTAAATTGTGAATCAAACTCAAACATATTTATATAACCTTTCCATATAGCCATGGAAATAGATCCTATAAAAATTTCCCCATTACTATAAAAATCCCAAATGCCAGACTAAGCATAATTCTAAGTATAACATATAAACAAGTGAAGATATTCCTTTCTATGGTAAATAAGTATATAAATAGTCTATCTCCATGCCTGTACCTTTATTTTTGTTTCTAACTCTTGAATTTTTGCTACCCAACAAAATTTCATAACTATGAATGGATGAACGTATTAGTTGGGCTTTAAAGTACAAATGATTAAATGTTGTGTGTGTGAATAAGAAAGTGACACACGACATGAGAGATGTCTTGCAAATATCAAATGTATTTCAAACTTATATTTATTGATATGATTTATATTGGTTTTCAATCTGCTTAAAAAAAAAAATATTGGTTTTGAAATCAATCTACAATAATAAAACAAATGTTTTAAGTTTAATAATGTAAGGAAATAAATATGTCATCTGTCAACAATAATTTAGTTTTGAGCTAATTATCTAACAATGAATATATGATTATTTAATAGGGTAATGTATTAGAGATTAGATGTTTATTTGTTTTGTATTGATAAATAATTGACTTTGTCATTGATGAGTTGATACATTACAATAAATGATTTGAAATCAAAATCTAGACATGGATCTATAAAATTGGATTTAGTAGAGAACATTATGTGTATAGAAATTATGTACTATAAACTAGGTTACATCATGTACATCAATCTATTTGGTATTTCTTAATTCTCTATTAGTGTAGGCTTCATAATTTAGTTGTCTTCATGTCAATACCTATTTATGAATATGCTTGTGCCTAGAAATAAAATGGGGATTCTCCCAAGATAAGAGGGAATGGATTCTTATCTTGTCACAATAGTAGTCAAGCCTTTGGAGATGAATAGAATCTCACAGATATGCAAAGCATGCAATATACATATAAAGGGTGCTCCCCTTACAAACCCAAACACACAACAACAAAAACAACAAAGAAACAAACAAAAAGTGCAAGAAAGGAAACATTTGCTTTCTAGTATCTCGATGAAATGAAATTACAACACTTGGAAAATAATATGCTACAACCAAATGGGTTTTCTAATTACAATAATCTACAAGCTAGAGCCATGATCTACACTATTGGAACTGTGTCCGTAAAAACCCCCATTTGCCTTCTTTATCCAAAATGTTAATTGCCCTAGAATATTCTAGAAAGTGTAACCCCCATTTCGGCACCATAAATCCAACCATCCATTTTCTCGCTCAAGAAGATATTGAGGAATTTTGTGGATTTTGGTAGTATAACTTCCCGGGGTCATAACTTTTTTATATGACCGTTAGATATTCAATCATCATATATCATTGGAAATATCTCAAAAAAATAGTTGTAGGCTAAATGTGAATGTTTGGGAATACTTTATTTTTTGACCAATATTCGGGCCCATTTGGAGCCTCAGGTGCCTCAATTTTGACTTTGAACATTTTTTTCCAAAATTTTGAAAAGTGAAAATATTAATATCTCACCAATGACAAATGATAATGAAGTGATTTCTTCACCATTATGGAGGTTTGTGTAAGATTACATGCGAAATTGATGACTTACTAAAAATAGTAACCCTGCTATTATCAGCCCTTATTAAAAGAGAAGAATATTTTTGGGTGATGTAAAATTACTCTTACACCCTGGATCCTCTTGCATCAAGTCTCTTGATGTATGACAATAACCTAAGGAATTCACTTGCATATATATTCATAGTCACACATTTTAATCTATTTGATACGTGAGGCCAACAAGATAATAGTTAGTTTTCAAGAAGTTTAGCTTTAAGGCAAGAATTTTAATTTTTTTTATAAGTAACTAGCTATGCACCAAATGACCTAGTCCCAAGTGACAAAAGGTTGTGAATATGGATTAGTTGAGGTTAATATAATTTGTAGTGGTGATTCACTAATGGGTTTTGGATAGGATTCAATTGGTTTGCCAAATAGACAAATTGTATGTTATGATTCTATTTATGATGTGTACACAACAATGAAAAAATGTTTTAAAGTACATGTTATGACCTTTTTATCCTAAATATTTTGCCTACACTTTGATAACTATGAACCTCATTGAATAATATATGCCAAAGTAATATGTAGTAAAAAGAAAAAAAACATGAAAAGATATAATGTTGGACTATTGGATGGTCCTATGCTATGTTTGTGTACCAAAAAAAAAACATATTTTCTTTTACATTTATACGCAAGTCATAATTTAGTTGTTTCTACATCAAGAATTATTGTTTAAAATTAGTAATCATCATTTAAAGAATGTAAGAGGTGTAATGAGAAATTATTTAATTAAATGTAAAAGATAAAGCAATACCTTATGGCCAATAAGGCAGTGTAGAATTGAAACTATCTAACCTCCATAAAGTATGTGCATGAAAAAAAAATTATAAATGGATCATGACCAATAAGGAAATTGGAAAATGGAAACAATTTGACACCCACAAAATATTTACAAAATAATGCAAATGATGCATAAGGTAAAGTGCAGTTGGAATAAATTTGGCATCCACAATATATGTGCATAGTAATTAGGGTATTTAAGAGATCATGAAAAATAAGGTGATGTGGACTTGGAACTTGTATGATTCCCACAAAGTATATATTCATGATAGTCAAAATGATACATGAGGAAAGTCCTAATTGGAACATAACGTGTTGCCCCACAAAGTGTGTATAGAGAAAGTAGTGTAAAAGGGGTCATGATAGTTAAGGTGATGTAAAATTGGAAATAATAGATTGATAAAGAACAAGTACTAAACACTAATTCAAAAGAAAATAAGATAAGGATACAAAACATTCCAATATCTATATTCAAGGTTTACGAAATAAAGGAAATGGACTACAATATATATACTCTAGCAAACAAAATCCTTAGAGTAGGATAAGTTATTCATAGTGATGTGTGGACTAACTCAACATGTAAGAGTAGAGATGTTAATTGAACTCATCTTATGAGGGCGAGCTAGCACCTAACTAATTTCAATCAAGGAGATGAATGAGGCAAAATTGGCAAACAATCCCATAAATCAATAGAGTTGACATGAGCTTTTATTTCCTAATTTATCTAGGTAAAATTAACATAATATCTAATTATATAATTATACCAAAAAATCCTTTTAAATGCAACTGAAGTAAAAAGAAAAAAGAGCTTTGATAGTGCAGTCCATACTACATGGACCCATGTACAATTTGAAATACCCTAATTTAAAAGAGTGTACCTTGTCTAAACCCCCCTCCCTAGGAAAAAAGATAGAAAAATCAGGAAAAAAACATCTCCAAAGGAGAGGGGTAATGAATGATAAGAGAGGCCTCCCATCCCCTCCCCCACCATAAGAAAATTTTTGTTGACTCATATACCATGAATTAAAATATGAAATTAAAATTTGATAAAGATCTATGTGCCTTCCTTGGGTAGTAGTAGACTAATAGGTGCACATAGAAGTTCTTCTAGATGTAAGAAGCAAACTAAGGGATGAAAATACAAAAGGAACATCTTTGAAAATTGTGCAATGGTCCCTATGTTAGTTATGAGTGGTTCCAACTTCATATTAGGAGCCCTAGGCTTAATTGAAAGGTATGACTACTTAATACCATGTGGAAATTGATTTATAATAAGTGCCAAATTAAGTATTGTGTGGATGTGGAATCTCAATATATACCATGTGCTACACTACTTATTCCTTGACATGAAATCTAAAGAATTTCTATAATCTCATATTACAATCCTTTGGGAAGTTTTGGATATACTATGTCAACATTCTGGTCTATTGTGGCCCATAAGGTTTTGTAAGGGAACCTACAATTTTAAAGCCATGGCTCACAATAATGGTTCCAGCATTCTGAAGAATCCTCTTATGCCTAGAATGGGTGTTCATCTTATTCTATGATGGTTTTGTTTGGCAAGAAATCTAAGATTGGAAACATGGGTGTTTTTGTTGATCATCCAATCAATGTTGGAAAATGGGTGAAAATTTCATCAAGGAGAATGAAATGGCAGGCCCCATGTTTGCAAAAATATATTCAAAAAGGGTTTGTGTATGCTATATTTTGATGAAATATGGGCTAATAGAAGGTTTAAATAGGTTATAACAGATGGAAAAGGGGAAAAGGGAAAGCAGAGGTATCAAGGAGGTGAGGTTTTTTCAAGGAAGAAGGAGGCAGTAAGTCCTATGAACCCAAGGATGATAATAGGGTTTTTCCAAAGAAAAATTCTAAATTTGTAATGATTATTTTAGATGAGGAGATGGAAAATGAGATGGTCAAGAAAATGAGAGGTATTTTGCAAAATTGTGCCTGATAGGGAGGTTCAAAGGATTCTAGCCAAGTCTCAATGATTTTAACAAATAGATTTTAAAAATATGGGGCCCTTTATTGAATGGGGATGTTCAAATATATCCTAGTTCATGAGGGTTCTTTGTGGTAGTGTTTGGCAATGGAGGAGATAAAAATAAGATTTTACGCAACTACTAGTGGAGATGGGAGGATAAGAACTAGCCGATGATCAAACCTTGGTACCCAACTTTAAATCGTACTACTAAATATTTTGAGAAGATTCCAATCCAGGTAAGACTCCCCAATCTCCACCCACAATACTGGTTTGATTCTTTGTTTGTTGCTATAGGTAGTTCTTTGGGCAGATTTCTATCTATGGCTGAGAATTATTCAAATTTTTTGCATACTGCGTATGCCCAAATTTTAGTGGAAATGGATATGAATAAAGATTTCTTAGAGGAGGTTTCATCGAAATTAGCTAAATGATGTTTGATTCAACCTCTGTATTATGAAGGGATCCCATTTTAATGTCAAAGATGTTTCCAAATAGGGTATGTTGTTGATGTGAGTGCCAAGCACAAATCTAATTAACTAGCACCTTGGTGGAAGGAGGTTTCCCCCACTCATTATTTGGTGGAGAAGGAAGAGTTATGTCAAGAAAGAAAAATAAGGGTTGATCTTGACAAGGATGTGTGCATTGGATAATAGCATGATGTGCAGCAAAACCCTAATGACTTAAGTTGGGGTTTGATTCTAAAATAGGACAATGATATTATTGTTTGGGAATTGAAGATGGAGGAAGAGTACATACCAGAATCCTTAGGGGATTTGGAAAAAAAGGGAATACAATCTTTTCAAAAACATTGTGTGGAGGGTTATATATTCGAAGTGCAATAGGAAGGGTGGAAGGTAGTTTCGAGAAACAGAGATAAGAGAATTAAGGATGATGGATCCTTCAATATGCTCCTACACTTTCATTCCAGAGTAGATACATGTGTAGTGTTCATGGGTATTCTCACTGTGGTTCTATTTTATAGGGAATATGGCTACCCCTTTGTAGCCCCACTTGGTTCTGGCCAAGACAAAAACCTAATCGTAATGTACTAGTGAAAAATTAGAGTTTCTACCACTAGATGTAGTAGAACCCACTAATTTTTTCTTAGGGACTAATTACATTAAAGAGGGGTCAATCCAATAGATCTAGCTTCAAATAAACAAGGATGGGGCTGAGAATTCTTACTGGATTCATTGATTGGGATTGCATTCCCTATTTTTAACTTGAATTGTGAAAATGTTGAAACTAGGGGAAATGTGTGTAAATTTAAGTAATTATGCATAAACAGTGAGCTACAATTGTCAAACAAAGCCATGAACCAGGATCTGAGAAATATGTGAGTGTTTGGATCTATTTCCAAAAGGTCATTCTGAATTGTTAGGACCAGAATTCTCGTTACTCTGGTCCTCCACATTTTTCATCATCCAAAGAAGAGTCTATTCATCTATGTGAATTAGGCTTATCCTGAAAGTTATAGCTTCGTACATGTTCTTGCACATAGTAGAGAAGAAAAATTTATTGGGAATAGGGGTTTGCCTTAGGTCAAACCCCAGTTTTAGAATTAACCATGAAATAGAATTGACATATAAATTAAGTACTGTAATGGAAATGATTTCCTTTTGAGATAAATGATGAAAATGTCTAAAAAACTAATGATAGACCTTCTTAGGAAGTTTTGTTTGTCTTCACAAGGAATTAGGGTTTCATGTAGTTTTCATAAAACATAGAACATGAATGTCATCTCCAATGCTTGAATCTTGACTTCACTTCTCCTCCAATGCTTGAAAGAAGAATAATTGATTTCTCACTTGAATTTTCTAGGATGTAAGTGAGATCTTGAATTTGTTAGATTTGAAATGAGAGGGGTGGACCTCATTTTATACAAGTTTGGTAAAAAAAAAATTAATTTTTCAACATGATCTGACATGAGATTCAGGTTCTAGCTCATTTCATGTTACTATTGTGAGGGCCAAAATGGGCCTTGATTGAGAGGACCAGAGCAAGGGCGCTCTAGCCCTTGAGGACTAGGACACTAGCACCCTGGTCCTGACCAATTAGGGACTCAAAATTTTGGGGGAGAATGTGTATATGATGAAAATATTAAGTTTGGTGCATGGTGTGAGTAGAATCAAGGCTCCAATCAGGCCTTGAGGGAAAAATGACAAGGTGAGGGACCAAATGAGTAAAAAAATGTAAGGGACTACAATTTAGGATGCTACATTTAGCCCCCACTTTAGTGGGAGTATGAGACTAAGCATACTCTTGGTAAAGTACAAAGGTTTTCATTGAAAGGCTTTCACCAAGTCATCAAAGATGCAAGATACACCAAGCCCCCAAGGGACTTTAGGATCTCACTACTTCAACATCAAGATAAAAGGGATGCCATAAGAGAAAGAGAAAGAGAATCATGACTACTATCCTAGTAAGGTTTGCTAAATATGAGTCATGAAAAAAAAATTCAAATAAAAAGGATTAGTTTGCAAATTAACTTGATTATTGAGATATGTGATATTGTATGCATAAAATGAAACATTGAGTAGGGTGTATTCCCCCACATTAAATCAACTTCATACACCTTATCAAGAGCAATTTCTTTAAGGGAGCATGCACCCAAAATACAAGCACGTGACCATAATGATATGCCCCCAAGAAAGGACAAATCAAAGGATAATAATCACAAAACACAAAACACAAAACACACAAGGGATCCACTAAATTTGGGGTCAGTATACTCTTTTGATAAATAATGTATATCATAAATATATTTGTATTGAATTGATCTCATCTCCCAAAGAAAGTGGAACCACAAGCACAATGTAAGGAGGGAGCATGTGTCTTTTGAGTCAACATGGAAGAGACCAAAAGAGATCCCAATGCTTTGCATCATCCCCAAGTAAACAACACAAGAGATTAGAAATAAAATAATTGAGATACAAATAGAAGAATATCACAATAGAAAGAGCAAGAGAGGAGAGAGAGGATCTATGACACAAATGAAGCTAATCAAGCAAATCATCCACCTCCCAATCTTGTTGAACATTTTTGGGGGAAGGTGGACAATATGCAAGAGAAACAAGTTCAAGCACTATAGATGGAGCTACTATAAGTTCCAAACAAGGACCATGCTCTAATTATGAGTCACTTTATCTGTGACTAGGAGCTAGCATTAATTATTGTAAAAATTATTTAGACAAATCATTGTCAACATCAACAAGCTCATATTCATCATTATAATCATTATCATGAACATCATTTTCATCCATTTCTTCATTTATATTAATTAAAATACGATATTCAATACAAATAGAACATGAGCCATCATCTTTCTTAAGAATTTTTAAACTTGGTGATTTAGATTGAACATCCTCCCTAGGGTTAGGTGAAGGTTGGAAAAATGGGACCAAGTCACCATTTGGTTTCTTCGAGGAGGAAATGGGTTGAGAAGCAAGTTCACAAGCCTTAGCATGACGTCTTTGTCAATGTTCTCTCACACAATAGTTTCTTTTAGTTTTAGCCATGGGTTGTGAAGGTTTAGGATCAATGGACATAGGCTTCTTCACTTCATTTAAAGAAGGAGGAATGGGAGAAGGTATACAAGGTTGATAAATAGGAGATGTTGGGTGCTTCCCTTTGTAAGATGTAGGAGGTGAGACTGCAACATATAGAGGATGAATAGAAGTTGTAGGAAGGAGACCACATCCATCATGAGGAGGAGGAAAAGGTCTAGGATCTCTAGGCATACTCAAAGATAAGATCATCCCATTCTTCCACTTTTGATAAGATTGAAAGAGATCATCACTTTGAGGTTTAAGAGGCTCAAATTATTTAGGCCAAAATTAATCAAGGTTGACATCTCCATGCCTCACCATGGGTTGATGCATGCTATGATTGATTGTTATAATTTTATCATTATGAGGGAATTTGAGACATTTACGAATAGTAGAAGAGATCTCTTTCATGGAAGAGAGCCTAGGATATCCCAACTTCACATTAAATTTATTCAATGCAAGAATGATAGCAAAAATGGCATCTAAGAATTTACTACCAACCTCAATGGGAAGTGTAATAGAACCAATAGTAGGGAAAGAGAAACCATCACACCTTAATCACTACATCAAATTCATCATATGTTACTTGATGCAATTGTAAAGTATAAAGATATTATTTGGTGATCACATTCACCATACACTTTGGATCAATGAGCACCCCTTGTGAGAGTTGTCTTTGATCTTTGCAGTGATATATAGTGGTCCATTAGGTGCAATGATAGTCTCACTAGGATCAAAGGTAATAGATAGATCCTTAGGAGATGCAGGTTTATCAAAAAAATTTACCACATTATTAGACTCAAGGCCAAGGTCATTGGGAGAAAAAGAAAGAGGCTTGGATTCAATCACATTAGTAGAATGGGAAGGCAAAGGATTAGTAAATATTTGAATATTTTTATTAGGAAGAGCTATGTATTTTTTTCCTTTCTCATTCACATCAGCTACGAATATGGTATTTTTATCAATAAATTCTTAAATTCTACTCCTTAAGGTATAACACTTCTCAGTATCATGACCTGGTTGATGATGAAATTGGAAAAAAACTTTGAGGTCATGGTAGGGTGGCAAAGGTTTGGAAGTATCAATTGGCTTGATGGGAGGTAGTTTCAACATATTTTTATTTATCAATTGTGTCATTATGCTATGAAAAGACTTGGAAAGAGGAGTAAATTCTTTTCTAAAGTATTTGGATAAAGGGGCCACACGTGATGTTGTGTCTCCCATTTGAGTATTGATGTTGTCATCGAATTTGATGTATCTCTTGTTTGGTTTAAACTTCATAAAATATTGTTGAGAAGTCTCATTTTTATCAGCCAGATCCATTGAAGGAGATTATTCAAATTGACTCACTTGAAGCTAATAATTATGAATCACTGTGCACAATTGCGTAAAGGAAGTATTTGGAAAAGAGAATCTTATCCCTAATGTATTATATAAATTGTCAATTAAAATTCTTTGAACATAATGATTAGGCATATAATAAGAAATTTGAGAATACAAATGTTTATATCTACAATAAAATCAATCACTTCTTCTTTAACACCTTGCTTACAATGAATCAAATTAGTCAAAGTAATTTTAGGACCAATGTTATTGTTAAATTTTTTAATATTCAAGAGTTATCTAATTGATGAAATGGTGTAATAGAATAAGGAGGCAAAGAAAAATACCATTTCAAAGCTTTATCTCTAAAATTTTGAGTAAACAATTTAACCATAATCATTGATCATGAGAAAAGTCACTACACAAAGTTTGGAATGTTTTCACATGAGTCAAGGGATCACTTTTTCCATTGTAAAGATCCAATTGAGGTACTTCCATGTTTTTAGAAGCAATAGCATGAACAATATCATCAATTATTGGGCTCGCTACATCAAATTTGGGCACATTAAACCTGGATTGGGTAATGGTAACTAGTTGTTGTAGGAATGAAACATTTTGGGCTAGGTTATTTATGGTTACATTGGTGGATGGATTGAAATTAGAAATGTTGGATTGTGATGGAGGAGTAACATTGTTTTATGTAGGTTGAGATTGAGAGTAAGGAGGTGGAATGATATAATATATGGGTATGGGAGATGATTTTTGGAATACTAGGATCGCTGAGAGTGATAGTTCTGATACTTAATATAAGTACATATCCAATAGCCAACAAGATGAGAGGGGGGGGTGAATCATACAAACTTAATCATCTATAAAAATATCAAATTCAACCTCGATAACATATATATCAGTCATATAACCAAAAACTGTCAAACATGCAAACTCAAAAGCATATGAACAATATAAACCTCATAACACTAGATTTAACGTGGAAACCCAAATAGGGAAAAACCACTGTGGGATTTCGGACCCACTAAGAAATATACTCTTCTAGAGTATGCTCGGTTAAAAGCAAATCCTGTTAAAGATTACAAACACATTGCTAGATGTGACCCAGTTAAGGGATTTCCCTCAGATCTGTTAGGATCTTCACTTTGTTAGAAGTGACCTTGTCAAAGGAGCAGATTCCTATTTGTTCAATACAATCTAGACATAGAACTAAACTTGTCTATCTATTGGGCATCAATACTCTGTTATTCTAACAGGTCTTCGAGCTTCTGTGCTCGGTAATCACTATGTAGCATCCCTGTGCATACACTTGCCTGCATACATTGTTTATCAACAGTTTCCTATTTATAAACAATCTTCTAACCGCTTGATCTCCTTGATCACATTTCCCATGATCAATCATAGCCATCAGATCTTTAATCTTGTCCAGGTTCATTGTATCTTTCGATCTGAAAATGTTCTACCCTACCTTGGAACTTGCACATTCACCTTGGAACTTGTGTTAGGGTAATGCAGTTCAATCTGAGCTGTAGATCTTCCTGCCGACTTTCCATTGCCTTAGATTCGCTTAACAAACTTCTTCCATGGCTTGCCAATCATTGATCCGCTCCATCTCATCAGCTTCTTTCATTAAATATCACATGTAAACATTTAATGCATTCTGTTATAGCTCAGTTACAACTCGGTGAATACTAAACTTTACTCGGTAGACATTCTGTCTTCATTAACCGATTGCAATAACCTTAGGGTTTACTGACTAGGTTCCTTAGGGTTTACCGAATAGGTTCTTTGCTTGATAACATAGTATAGTATTAACCTTTACATTTTACAACATATGTATGATGTTAAAACAATATAAAACATCAAGATCTCATCATTGTCTAACTTGGTAGTAGTTTCCCATTGAATATCTTATCCCCTTACTCATCATATTCTTTCCTGTGTCTTTACCGACTTCTTTATAATCTTCATATCATACTTCTCAAGATATGGAAACATCATACTGAATTAGAAAATCAATTTCTTCACATCAATTACAAAATAATAATATCAAGATAGTAAAACATCTTTAATCAGTTATGTCCATAATCATCAACAACCTTCTCAATATCCTTATAATGTAATATTGCCAACAATCTCCCCCTTTGGCATTGATGGAAAAACCAATTGATTTGACCTTTAAAAGATTCAGATTGCTATGACTCTGAAATGCTTGAAATGCTCTCCCCCATTCATTAGACTTCTTTTTTGTTTTTGGTCTTTATTTCAATCTGTAGTCTTCTAGTCTTCTCTCAATCTTCTCCCATATATTCTCAGTCTTCTCCTCCTTAGGTCTTCTCTCCCTTAGGTAGGTCTTCTCCCCCTTTGACAACAATGCCAAAAATAAAAAAAACTAAAACATAATTTCTTTTTGTAAGAAGTTATTGCCTACTGTTGTGTATCAATTGACTCTCGGTCAGAGCATTTGTCTTCAATTCATGTTCCCTATATCATTCTATGTATTATTCTAGTATTAATTCCAGTACACTTTCAGAAAAACATTCTAAAGTGTATCACTCCAGCATCAACTCCCCAAAAGATATTCAATAGAGTCATCGAAGTGATGCTTTCACCGAACTCAGTCAGTGAGTAAAAGATAGGGGTAGGACCCCTAACTTACTTCTAAGATATTCAAAAGTGTCCTTTGGTAGTGGCTTGGTGAAGATATCAGCTATTTTCTCGTTTGTGTTAACATATTGCAACACCACTTTCTTCTCTTGAGCTTCTTCTCTAAGATAATGATATTTGATAGATATGTGCTTTGTCTTAGAGTGCATAACAAGGTTCTTTGAAATATTAATGGCACTAGTATTGTCACAAAATATAGTTACTAACTCGGTAACTTTCTCATTTATACCTTCCAACAGTTGTTTGATCCATGCAATGTTGGTACAATTCAGTGCTACTGTAACATATTCAGCTTCGATTGTTGACTGAGAAACACATCCTTGTTTCTTGCTAAGCCAACTCACTAGTCTTTCTCCTAAGAAGAAAGCTTCTCCACTTGTGCTTTTTCTATCATCAATGTTGCCTACCCAATCAGCATTAGTATAAACTTTTAAATCAAAATCATTTCCTTTCTGATATACTAAGCCATAATCTTCAGTGCCTTTTAAGTATCTGAAAATTCTTTTGATTGTCGTCATGTGTATTTCCTTAGGATCTGCAGAGAATCTTGCAACAATACCTATTGTGTGTGCTATATATGGCCTGCTGTGAACAACATATTGTAGTTTTTCAATCATGGATCAGTAGAGTGTCTCATCAACAGATGCAGATTCATCATTCTTTGATAGTTTACAGTTGTTAGTCATAGGAGTACTTACTGGTTTTGAACCCTCCATTCCAAATTTCTTCAAGATTTCCTTTATGTACTTGGATTGAGTAATGAAAATCTCATTTTTCATTTGCAGTATCTGTAAGCCTATAAAATACTTTATCTCACCGATTAATGACATCTCAAATTCTTCGCTCATTTCATTTCCAAAGTTCTTGCATAAAGAGTCATTTCCACAAAATATAATATCATCAACAAATATGGCTGAGATTAGTATTCCATTTTCATCATTCTTCATGTACATGTTATTGTTCTCACTTGTCCTTATAAAACCAATCTTAATCAAATAAGAGTGCAATCTTTCATACCATGCTCTAGGTGCTTGTTTCAGACCATATAAAGCTTTGTTCAATTTACATACCTGATCTTTATTATTGTCTTCAACAAATCCTTCAGGTTGTTCAATGAAAACTTCTTCTTCTAATATTCCATTCAGAAATGCAGATTTGACATCCATTTGATATACCTTGAAGTTCTTGAAAGCAGCATATGCCAACAATGTTCTTACTCCTTCAAGTCTAGCAATAGGTGTAAAAGTCTCACCATAATCAATTCCTTCTTCTTGGGCATAACCTTTGCAAACTAATCTTGCTTTGTTTCGAATTACCTCACCTTTTTCATTTAGCTTGTTTCTGAAGATCCACTTTGTACCAATTACATTTTTGTCCTTTGGTCTTGGGACCAGTGTCCATGTATCATTCTTCTTGATTTGATCAATCTCTTCTGTCATAGCATTTATCCAATCTTCACTGTTAAATGCCTCTTTCACTATTCTCGGTTCAAATTCAGATATCAAACATGTGTTCTGTCTCAGTTTGTTCCTTGTCATCATTGGATCATCCTTATCTCCTGTAATCTGACTTGGTGCATGGTGCCTTCTAACATACTTGGCTAATATAGGCTCGGTAGGCTCTATATGATCTTCTTCATCACTCGGTAACTGGATATCTTCTTCATTTTCTTCAATAGTTATCTCGGTAGGACTTCTCGGTTGCACATAGACAAATTCATCACAGTCTTCTAGTTCTTTGGAATTTCCTTCATCATTTCTTTCTGCAAATTCTTCAATTTTCACATTTGTTCTTTGGAATTTCCTTCATCATTTGTTCTTTGGAATATCCTAGAAATGTTCCTTCTTCACTTTTCTGATCAAACTTTCCATTTCTATCATCTTTATGAACATAGCATTTACTTCCAAAGATCTTAAAATAACTTACATTAGGTTTCTTGCCATACCAGATTTCATAAGGTGTCTTCAAAGTACCTTTTTTCAATTGAACTCGATTCAAGGTGTAAACAGCTATGCTTATTGCTTCTCTCCAAAATGTTTGTGGAACCTTCTTCTCAATCATTAGTGTTCTAGCACAATCCACAATAGATCTATTTCTTCTTTCAGCTATTCAATTCTATTGTGGATTTCTCAGTGCAGAGACTTGTCTTTTTATACCATGATCATTCCAAAATAGGTTGAACTCATCATATGTAAACTCTCCTCCTCTATCTGATCTAAGACATTTTAGTTGTCTTCCTGTTTCATTTTCAACTCTTTCCTTGTACCATTTAAACATTTGAAAAGCTTCTAATTTATCTTTTAAAAATATTACTGACATCATCCTTGAATAATCATCCACAAATAATATGAAATACTTATCACCATAATAAATTTGAACTTTCATAGGACCACAAAGATCAGTGTGCACAAGATCTAAAATTCCCTTAGAAGTGTAGGCCTTACTTGTAAAGCTAGATCTTGTCATCTTACCCATCTGGCATCCTCAGCACATAGCATTCTCAGGTTTTTCAAGACTCAGTAGACCTCTTACTTGGTGCTTCTTACTTATTTTGATCAGATTATCAAAATTAACATGACAAAACCTTTTATGCCATAACCAGGTATTATCAATCTTTGCATGCAAACAGTTATTGTGAGTTGAGTCAAGGTGAAATTTATTACCTTTTGTTTGTGTCCCGGTAGCAGCTAACTTTCCATTTTTGTCATGAACTTTGACAATTCCTTTCTGAAATTCTATTCGGTAACCTGTGTAGTTTAGCTGTGCTACAGTCAACAAATTATATTTCAAACCTTCAACCCAATAAACATCATTGCATCTTTCATTATCAAGAAGTGTTATGGATCCTTTACCTCTTACCAGACATGGTGCATCATTACCAAATCTAACTTAGCCTCCATCATAATCTTCTAACATAACAAACTTGTGTTTAGCTCTTGTCATATGATGTGAGCATCCACTATCTATAATCCAAGAATCATTAGCATTTATGTGAGATATTAGGGCTTTTTCTTCATACCTTTCTTTATCTGATCCATCCTTGATAGCCACATAAACAACTTCCTCTATATCAGTCTCATCTTATATATCATTGTCAGATTCCTCATCAACAATTAAGCATGTCTTTCTATCTCTTCTTCTGAAGTCTCGGTGTCCTCTATAATGCTTATCTTTCTGTCCGTCTTCTCAGTAATCTCTCTTTTCAATAAAATCTTTGTCAGGATAGTTATAAGCCATATGTCCAATCTTATCACAATTGAAACATTTCAAAGGTAGTTTTCCTTTATACTTACCTTTGCCTCTCGGTAAACTTTTGGCCAATAGTACTTCAAACTCTTCTTGCTTTCTGATTTCTTCATACAGTTTGTGTACCTCTTCCATGTTCTTCTGAAATATTTCACTCGCTCCATTGTGATCTCCTTCAGAGTACTTATACTTTCTTTCATTGTAATCATTAGATTCATTCATATGAAAAGAACTAAATGCATATTCAACTTTATTTACCAATGACGCACTATTATCAAAATTACTTAACTCAAATGCATGTAGCTTACTAATAGTAGCATCCAAGGAAACTGGCATATTAGCTACATACCTCAATTCATTGATTGCAGAGACTCCGATTGCATAGGCAGGTAGAAGGGTTCTTAACAACTTACTTGTTACATCCTTTTCTTCAATAGTTCCTCCTGCTCCTTTGATTTGATTCACAATCTCCTTTAGTCTTGTACTGTATTGGGTTATGTTCTCACCTTCATTCATCCTCATAGATTCAAGTTGTCCTCTTAGACTATCAACTTTTTCTCTTTGAACATGCTCATCTCCTCCATATACAGATATGAGCTTAGTCCACATTGCCTTTGCATCATTGCAGCCTTCTAGATCATTAAACTCAGAATCGATCAATGCAGATGTTATTTCAATCATTGATTGAATATGTTCTTGCTTCACCTTTATCTCTTCCATAGTCAATGGATAGGTACTCGGTGCAAAAAAATCATTCTCCAGATAGTATATAGCATATTCTCCAACTCCTGATAGATGTAGCTTCATCCTTTTCTGCCATGTAGATAAACTTGACTTATTCAGCTTAGGTGCATCCCTCTTATACATCTTTGGATCTTTAACTCAAGTGCCTTTAAACTTTTCTTTCGGAGTCCAAGCTCTGATACCAATTGATAGTTCTGATACTTAATATAATTACAGATCCAATAGCCAACAAGATGAGAGGTGGGGGTGAATCATACAAACTTAATCATCCATAAAAACATCAGATTCAACCTCGATAACATATATATCAGTCATATAACCAAAAATTGTCAAACATGCAAACTCGAAAGCATATGAACAATATAAACCTCATAACACCAGATTTAACATGGAAACCCAAATAGGGAAAAACCACTGTGGGATTTCAGACCCACTAAGAAATATACTCTTCTAGAGTATGCTCGGTTAAAAGCAAATCCTATTAAAGATTACAAACACATTGCTAGATGTGACCCGGTTAAGGGATTTCCCTCAGATCTGTTAGGATCTTCACTTTGTTAGAAGTGACCTTGTCAAAGGATTTCAAACACTCAATCAGAATGTCACCTTGTTAGAGGATTTACATATAAGACTGTTAAGTCCATTCGGTTAAGAGATTTCCTGTCACTTTCACAAAATAATAGTAATACAATTTGTTTGCAACTTCACATCTAAAATGCTAAAGCAGATTCCTATTTGTTCAATACAATCTAGACATAGAACTAATCTTGTCTATCTGCTGGGCATCAATACTCTGTTATTCTAATAGGTCTTCAAGCTTCTGTGCTTGGTAATCACTATGTAGCATCCTTGTGCATACACTTGCCCTCATACATTGTTTATCAACAGTTTCCTATTTATAAACAATCTTCTAACTGATTAATCTCCTTGATCACATTTCCCATGATCAATCATAGCCATCAGATCTTTAATATTGTCCAGGTTCATTGTATCTTTCAATCTGAAAACATTTTACCCTGCCTTGGAACTTGCACATTCACCTTGGAACTTGTGTTAGGGTAATGCAGTTCAATCTGAGTTGTAGATCTTCCTACCGACTTTCCATTGCCTTAGATTCGCTTAACAAACTTCTTCCACGGCTTGCCAATCATTGATCTGCTCCATCTCATTAGCTTCTTTCATTAAATATCACATGTAAGTATTTAATGCATTATGTCATAGCTCGGTTACAACTCAGTGAATACTAAACTTCACTCAGTAGACATTCTATCTTCATTAACCGACTGCGATAACCTTAGGGTTTACCGACTAGGTTCTTTGCTTGATAACATAGTATAGTATTAACCTTTACATTTTACAACATATGTGTGATGTTAAAACAATCTAAAACATCAAGATCTCATCATTGTCTAACTCGGTAGTAGTTTCCCATTGAATATCTTATCCCCTTATTCATCATATTCTTTCCTGTGTCTTTACCGACTTCTTTATAATCTTCATATCATACTTCTCAAGATATGGCTACATCATACTGAATTAGAAAATCAATTTCTTGACATCAATGACAAAATAATAATATCAAGATAGTAAAACATCTTTAATCAGTTATGTCCATAACAACCTTCTCAATATCCTTATAATGTAATATTGCCAACAAAGAGGGGGGTTAATCAGTGATCTATGCAAACAAGAAGACTCTTATTTAATAAAAACTTTAACACAAATATATTAACATTTAAAGCAGATCATAGGAAAGTATTAACAACATTTGATTAAACAATCAAGAGATTCAAAACATAAACTCAACACCATGACACCAATATTTGAGTCAAAAACCCTTAAAGGGTAAAAAACCACTATGAACAAGTTTTATATTACGCCTCACTAGAAAAAATGTACTTCTTACAATTTAGGCGCACCAACTCCAAGCCTCACTAGCTAAATTCAAGACACCTATCCTGGGAGCACCAACCCCTTGCAATTTTAGGAGCACCAACTCCAAAGTGAAGAATCATTCACTCCTTGAACATTCACAAAAATTAAAATCTCAAAGGATTAATCTAATTCTATATAAAATTTTTGACATACTACCATTCTTCAAATCATCCACATTCAACTGTCTCGAAAATCAGATCTTTGTTCTGCAATTTTTACAATGACAAACTGCTCTTCAAAATGTTTTGGTAATCACTATTTTGTTTCCATCTTCTGCAATCAATCCAAAAATAAAAATATATAAAGCATGATTGTCACACACTACTATTATAAAAAACCCTCATTGTATTTATAACAAACATTTCATCATGAAACCAAAAATAATGGCATTGATCAAGAGTGATTTAATCGACTTCTGCAATAGTTATTAAAAATGTACTACTTTGTTTTAAAACTCCATATCACATGTTCCTATGATCATATCATCTCTCATCACATACTACACTCATGTATATTTTTTAAAAAATTCTCTTCATTTCATATTCATTCAACACTTTTTCACACCAAATAACAAAAACTTGTCAAATTAAGAATAAATAGTTATATAACAGTCAGTTTTTAGAAGAGATTAATGACAGAAAACTAACAAAACAAAATACTTAGCCATTAAAATAGTAAAATTGTCTTCCAAACCCATGCATGGATTAATCTTAAGCATTCGAACTTAATAACAATAGTAAAGTACAGTTTGATAACATGTGATTATCACTAGTTAAACTTCTTTCATTATTTTGACACAATTTTATTTATTTATTTATCTTTCTATCATTGATCTCTCTTTGTCCTATCGCCTGTGCGATAGGAGATAAAATCTTAAATAAATCTACACAAACAAAAAAAATAGTTTAAAAAATATGATGTGAATGATAACTATCAATTTACTATCCTCAACTCCTCGGTCTATAATCAAGACCCAAACTAATTGTGGATCCAAGTTTCTATCATGGTAAGTACAAAACATAACACTATTAATGCAGATTTGAAACAACATCCATAAACTAGTATGCATGCTTTTTTTCTTTACGAATGTTTGAGCATAGATATTGTCTAAAGATAACAACCAAAATATTATAACCACAATACACTTCACTAACTCAAACACAAACACAACTTACACCCTGAGATTATATAATCGGGTTGTCATAATTGATTGATGTGGTCAAAATGAACCAAAATCAAGTGTTATCAACAACAAACGCATATTGCCATGTCTTTAAACTTATCTTGTCACATACATACCTTGGTTTGGAAGCACACTTATTGACATCAATGACAAACATACCAAAGCTAACAATGATTGGCTCACAAATGGAAGACTCGCATAAGGAGGTATAAGAGAATTTTGGTTAACGAATGACTATAAGAATGTAGGCAAAAGAATGGAATGATTGACTTGACTAGTAGCTTAAGTGTAACCAAGGACTTCGGCACAACATTTTATAGACATGATATTAGTGTCAACAATATGAGCAAGGTCACACAACAAATCAACACCAATTTTATCACTTTGAACCATTCTTTTTAATCCTTTAATCAATGGGATTGCCTCACTTTTGAGGTATTGTTAACTCATCCATTGTTGAAGGTTTTCAAATTCATTATCAATATTCTCCAATTGGTCAATGGAAACCCTAGTTAGTGATACATCCACATCATGAGAATTATGAAAATAATGAGGATAAATGACATCATTTGTTGGATTAGATGAACCACCAACATTCTCATGAAATAAGCTATCCAAGTTAGGCTAGATATACTTAGTAATTAAACCTTGGGAAGCCTTAATTCTATAACATCTTCTCATGGGAATATTGTAGGTGGGACTAATGGTAGTAAAACTCGTGCACAAAGGAGGGAAATTTGAATTTCAAAATTGTGATTAAACAATGCAAAACAAGTGATTGATTAACCAATTAATTGAGCAATATGATTTGTGAAAATGAAAGATAAATGCATCTAGATCATAACATAGCAAATCATAATAATCAGATATGAAAATGAATTTAAGAAATTATGCAACCCACAAGTAAATTTTAAAATTACAAATTAGGGTTTTTATGAAATCAACCTCTAAATTTATGTAATTCAATTGGAAATGAGATCTATGTGCAAATTTGAATTTTAAATTGCATAAATAATCAGATCCAAATTAATTAATCCAAATTAAGCAATCCACAAGTTCAATTTTTGAATTAAAAATTAGGGTTTTTTGTGAATTTAACCTCTATATTTAAGTAATTCAATGAAAAATTAAACTTGCAAATGTAAATTTGAATTTGAAAAAGTATGAACAATCAGATTTGACAACAGAAATCAGCAATTAAGGTGCAAGATGTCAAGCTTACAAAATGTAAAGGTGAAAAATTAGGGTTTCCACCTCTAGATGTAGTAGAGCCCACTACATTTTGTTTAGGGATCAATTACATTAAGGAGGGGTGAATCCAATAGATCTAGCCTCAAATCAATAAGGATAGGGCTGAGAATTCTGATTGGATTCCTTGGTTGGGGTTTGATTCCCTCTTTTTAAGTCAAATTATGAAAATGTTGAAACTAGGGCAAATGTGTGTAAATTGAAGTAACTGTGCATAAATAGTGAGCTACAATCATCAAACATAGCCATGAACCTGGATCTAAGAAATATGTGAGTGTTCGGATATGTTCCCAAAAGGTTGTCTTGAATTGTTAGGACTAGAATGCCCGTTGCTCTAGTCATCCACACTTTTCGTCATCCAAAGGGGAATCTATTCGTCTTTGTGAATTAGGTTGGTCTCAAAACTTACAACGTCGTACTTGTTCTTCACACAATATAGAAGGTAAATTTATTTGGGATAGGGGTTTTCCTTAGGCCAAACCCCAATTTTGGAATTAACCATGAAATACAATTCAAATTTCAATGAAGTACTATAATGAAAATAATTTCTTTTTGAGGGAAATGTTGATAATGTCTAAAAAACTCATGATATACCTTCTTATGAAGTTTTGTTTTTCTTCATAATGAATTATACTTTCATGTAGTCTTCATAAAACATAGAACATGAATGTCATCTCCTACTTGAATCTTGACTTCACTTCTGCTCCAATGCTTGAAAGAAGATTGATTTCTTTCTCACTTGAATTTTGTAGGATGTAATTGAGATATTGAATTTGTTAGGTTTGAAATGAGAGGGGTAGACCTCCTTTTATACATGCTTGGTCAAAAATAAATTAATTTTCTGACATGAGCTGACATAGGATTCAGGTTCCTGCTCATTTCAAGTTACTGTTGTGAGGCCCCAAAATGGGCCTTAATTGGGAGGACCAAATTGAGGGTGATCTGGTCCCTAAGGACTAGGGCACCAATGCTCTAGTCCTACCAATCAAGAACTCAAAAATTTGGGGGAGGAAGTGTATATGATGAAAATATTAAGTTTGGTACATGGTGTGAGCAGAATCGGGGCTCCAATCAGGACTTGAGGGATGAACACCAAGGTGAGGGTCCAAATGAGGACAAAATTGTAAGCAAGTGTGATTTGGGAGGCTACACTTAATAAAATCAATATCATATTACTAATTAAAAAATAATAATTTTGCAAGCTTTCAATGAAGAATCTCTAAACTCCATAGAAGCAACAAGTGAAGGAAAATATTTAGTGCATGTGATATGACTATGTTTCCCATCCCATAAGATATCCTACTAAAAACAAAAACCAAAATCCCTCATTAAACTATTTATAAACTATAGTGGTAGTGGGAGGTAGAATCACAAACAGGTAATCCCACATTAATGGTTCCCAAACTTGGGACATCTTGATTTTTGCTCAAAATCACATATTTTTTAAGAAAATATAATGATTTAACCCTTGAGAGGCTCCATTTGAAGGATTTTAATTGAATATATTTAGATCAAACCCACTTGGATATAATCCCTCTAGTTTTAAATCATACCTACAATGGAATCTTCTATGCACCTATCAAAATGTTGACAAAAACCATTTTTACTTTACTTTTTGGGGATCAAATGAATTCATTTAGAAGTTGTGTTTTTTAAGTAGGTATCCCTTATTATAAGCCTTCTAAAAAGTATAATTTTGAATTATTTAATTTAATTATTATATTTGTTGTTATTTCTTGTGAATGTAGGTTTTTTACTGAACATTAAGGTCTTTATTTCACACATGTGGAAAAATAGAAAAATAGAGAAAAAATCTATTTTTTTTCCATATTGATATCCTCATTTCAAAAAAAATAAAAAAATTGAATGCATTCAAAGGAAAACATTAATTAAAATTTATATGTGCATGTGTATGTATGTATGTATGTATGTATGTATGTAGATAGATAGATACATAGATACATAGATACATAGATACATATACATATACATATACACACACCCATATGTGTATATATGTGTGTGTGTGTATATGTATATGTATATGTATATGTATATACATATACATATACATATACACACACACATATATACACATATATGTGTATATGTATATGTATATGTATATGTATATGTATATGTATATGTGTGTGTGTGTGCAACAAAAAATTATGAAAAAATCCATACACTAGATATTGGTGAAAAAAATCTATACTTTAAAATTAGAATTTATCCATTCTATTAAAAAAGGTTATGCATGACGATATAAATGTAACTTTTGAAAAAACTTGATTATTATGAAAAAATAAAGTTATTAAAAGTTACATAAAAAGATTCACATTATATTTCTAATTTATTTTAAAATATAAAATACACAAAAAATATCACAAATTAGTAGTTTGCATCATCTTTGAATTCTTAATGGTTTTTAACTATTATAAGTGTTAGAAAGTAAAGATCTAATGCAAAATGGTGATATTACTGTTAGACAGATCAAATAACCGAAAGACAACTAAGAGGGGGAGGGGGGTGAATCAGTTGTCACAAATTACCAGAACATTTAGCAATTAAAACTTTAATACTGGAATAGAAGTTAAACCAATTAAGCATTAACAATAATCAGAGAATAAACACCATCCACATGACACCAAGATTTATACATGGAAAACCTGGTAAAGGGAAAAACCATATTGGGAAGCCTACCCAAAGTCAGATAATACTTTTGTAGTAAGTATGTTAATTACAATTGAGGGGCCTACACTTGCAGGAAGGCCAACAGCCTAGAGCGCACTGCTCATCACAAAAGGAGTCTCACTGACTACATATAAATCCAGACTACAATCCAGAAGAAGGATTGAACTACAAAGATAGCATCTTTTATGCCTGAGTACAGTTCCGGTTAAGCTCAATACCGAAGGACTAAATCCTCTTCAATAAACCCAATTTGATCTCCAATGATCGACCAAATTCTCTACTTGAATGATATTACATTATTCACATTTTACATACACATATCCCATTCCTATATCCTGATGATCTACAATGAGATCTTACATCATATATATACAAACCCTTGACCATAAACAATCAGGTCGACCACCAAACAATAAACAAATTACATAATTACAAACATGTTGGTCTTAGACCAAACAAATAATATCCAACACATAAGACATCCTAGAAACACATCGAGAGGTCCAATCCACATGTTACATTAAGTCGATCCATAACCTAGATCAATTGGGATCCAATATAGGTCCACATGCTAAAGAAATGATCTTATGCATATCATCAAAGATCTTCATCAAAATCTTTGTCGGTGAAACCCTCGTCGAAACCACAAGCTAAGCTTCCAAGCAAATAGGATAACATCTGATCACCAAACCAAAACCAACTAACTGAGTATGAACATAAGTATCATGGATAAGCTGATTCCATAACCAAATCATACCAGAGCATACTAAATCATGCCAGATTCAAACCAACCAAAAACTACTCAACCTACCAAAACCAGAAGGGTGTCGATAAAGCATCTAAAACAACTAGTGTTGACATCAATGACAAAACATCAATGCAACACATAATCAATTCCTCCAAATGGCCAACAATCTCCCCCTTTGAAATCAATGCCAGAAATCTGACAAAAATATCAAAGCAAAAAAAAACATAAACCACTGATTCACAAAGCTAACTACTCCCCCTGAGTAGTAGCATCCCTAAATCAGTGTCGGAATAAAAAATATCTCTGATAATGCACATCGAACTGATGCCAAAAATCATCAATCAGTTCTTTATCGGAGGGGCAGAAACCCCTAACATGTCTCTCAGGTACTCAAATGGTTCTTTAGGCAAAGAGTTAGTGAAAATATCTGTAATCTACTCTTTAGTGTTCACATAAACCAATCTAAATTCATTTTCCTCCACCTTCTCCTTCAAAAAGTTATACTTAATAGATATGTGCTTTGTCTTAGAGTAAAATACCAGATTCTTTGATATGTCAATAGCAGCAGAGTTATCATAGTAAATAACTACTGGTCCAGTGCAATGCACTTTGATATCCTTCAACATTTGCTTCATCCATAAAACCTATGTATAGTTAGTAGAAGCAACAACATACTCAGCTTCAACAGTAGATAAAGAAGTACATGTTTTTTTCTTGCTGATCCATGAAACAACTTCTTTCCAAGAAAGAAACCTCCATAAACATCTCTAGCCCAATTAGCATCTGTATATGCACATAAAGTAAAGTCATCATCCTTAGGGTACCACAAACCATATTCTGATGTACCTTGCAAGTATCTAAAAATATTTTTCATTGCACTCTCATGATTTTCTCTAGGATCACTCTAAAATATAGATACAATACAAACAACATGCATTATGTCAGGCCTAGTCTGAGTCAAATAAAGTAAACCTCTAATCATAGATTTGTATCTTGTAGGATTTACCAGTGCAGAAACATCTTTCCTTGTCAATTTATCACTTGTAATCATAGGAATACTTATCAGTTTAGAATCTTTCATACCAAATTTATTCAACAATTCCCTATCATACTTTGTTTGACAGATGAAAATACCTTTGTCAATTTGAGTAATCTGCAAACCTAATAAAATTTTTATTTCCCCAATCATAGACATTTCAAATTCCTTCTCCATATTTTTAGAAAATTCCATGCACAACTTATCTTCACCTCCAAAAATGATGTCATCAAAAAATACTTCAATAATTAGTATATCATCATCAGTGATCTTATAATATAAATTATTGTCAGCATTACCCTTAGTAAAACCAAGCTTCAAAAGATATTTATCCAACCTTGCATACCAAGCTCTAGGTGCCTGTTTCAATCCATATAAAGATTTCCTTAACCTACAAGCCATTTTTGTATCATTCGATAGTGAAAAACCATTAGGTTGCTCAATATAAACTTCCTCATCAATATCCCCATTAAAAAATGCACACTTAACATCCATCTGATAAACCTTGTAATTTTTATGGGCAGCATAGGCAAGAAATAATCTTACAACTTCAATCCTAGCCACAGGTGCAAAAGTCTCTCCATAATCAATTCCTTCCTTTTGAGAATATCCTTTACAAACCAATCTAGCCTTATTCCTTACAACTTGACCATCCTCATTCAATTTATTCCTAAAAACACATTAGTTCCAATAACATTCTTATTTTTAGGCTGGGGAACCAAAGTCCATGTGTTATTCTTCTCAATCTGATCTAATTCTTCTTCCATAACTTTCAACAAATATTCATCTTTACATGCCTCAATTATTGATATCGGTTCAACTTGAGAAATTAAACATACCTCATTAGTTCCCAGTCTTATTCTTGTCATTACTCTATTGTTCGTATCCCCAATGATCTAATCTTCTAAATAATTCAATCTCACATACCTAGGAGTCTTCTGACTCTTTGTTCCTCTTCCCAGTTCTTCAGTTACTGTAGAATTTTTTGATACTATCGGAGTAACCTGTTCAACAATCTATTCTGGTAAAGGTGCTACTAGTTTAGATATAATCATTTCCACCACCAGTTCCTTCTCATAAACTCTAATTTGACCTCTATTTAGCTCATCCATCTTGACATTAGAACTCTCCACAATTCTTTGCAATCTCTTGTTATAACATATATATGCCTTGCTTTCACTAGAATAACCAAGAAATATGCCTTCATCACATCTAGGATCAAATTTTCCAATGATATCAACTCTCCTAATATAACATTTACTACCAAATATTTTAAAATACTTCTGTAGGTGTATTGCCAAACCATATTTCATAAGGTGTCTTACTGGTTTCTCCTTTGATATGTATTCTACTGAATGTACAAACCAATGTGCTCACTTCTTCTCTCCAATAGTTATGAGGTAGACTATGTTCCATCATCATTGTTCTAGAAATATCCAAGATAGTTTTGTTCTTCCTTTCCACAACTCCATTTTGTTGAGGTGTCCAAGGAGCAGAAAATTGCCTTCTTATACCATGTTTCTCACAAAAGTTATTAAACTCACCGTATGTGAATTCTCCGCCATGATCTAATCTCAAACATTTAATCTTCAATCCTATCTCAGTTTCCACTTTAGCCTTAAAGATTTTTAATTTTTCAAATGCTTCAAATTTTTCTTTTAGAAAAGTAACCCACATCATTCTAGAATAATCATCAATGATTAGCATGAAATATCTATCACCTTGAAAACTTTTAACTCTAGCAGGGCCACACAAATCAGTATGAATAAGATCAAGAACATCATTAGATTTATCTTGTATACTCCTAAAAGAGGTTCTGACCTATTTACCCATTTGACATTCTTTACATAACGGATTATAGGGCTTTACAATATTAGGTATATCTCTAACTACCTTAGTTGAACTGATCTTTGCAATGCAATCAAAATTCACATGACACAACCTTTTATGCCATAGCCAACTCTCATCAATTTGTGCAATCAAACATGTCTTCTCACCAAAATCCAAATGAAATAAATTACCTTTTGTCTATGTACCAGTTTCAATCTCCAAACCAGATCTGTTAATGATTTTGCATTTTTCATCCTTGAACTGTAATTGAAATCCCTTATCCGCCAATTGTCCTACACTCAAAATATTATGCCTTAAACCTTCAACATAATAAACATTATCAGTATTGTTCTTAACATCCAATGATATAGTTCCTTTTCCTTTGATCATACATGCTTTGTCATCTCCAAATCTAACCAGACCACCATCAAATTCTTGCAAAGATAGAAAATTCCCTCTATTTCCAGTCATATGATGTGAACAACCACTTTCAATTACTCATTCATCCGTGTCTTCAATTTTAGTAGCAAGTGCCTTCTCTTTAGGTACATTCTCTTCTAGTGTTAGAACATCTTTCTTGATGGCCAATAACACCCATTCCTTCCCATTGTCAGAACCACTAGCAAAGTCTTCTGCTGGTTCATCATCAGAATCAGTAATGCCTTCCTCATCCGCTATGTAGCATGATTTGTTTCTATTTTTTCCTGTACTTATACTTGTTCTGATATCCAGGGTTAGGTTTAAAAGATCTTTTAACTCTTTCTTCAAATCTTGAATTCCTTTCAAGACATCTAGATGCAAAATGACCAATCTTATTACATGCAAAACATTTAAAAGGTGCTTTTCCTTCATACTTACTTCCTACCGGTCCTTTAGGTACTCTTCTAGAAAATAGTGCTTCAAGTTGCTCAAACCCGTCATCTTCTCTCTTCATATCATTCAATTCCTTTGCATATAAAAGTTTCTAGTCTTTCTTATCGGTTGCTGATGCAGATGCATGACAAGCAGGTTCAGTCTTCACAGCTCCAGAAGGTCCAAATTCTTCAAGCTCAAAAGTAGATAATTTCCCAACCAAGGTATCTATGTTGACAGAAGTATTAACCATTATTCTCAACTCATTAATAGCAGTAGCCTTCATCTTGTAAGCTCGTGGTAGGGCTCTCCAAACTTTAGAAACAATTTCATCTTGACTCGGAGTTCCACCACAATATTGAATTCCCATAGCAATCTCATTTACCCTTTTCATGAATGCAGTAATCCTTTCATCTTCTTCTATATTCAAGTTTTCATATCTCACCCAGTAACCATCAAGTTTATTAGTTTTCACTATAGGGTCACCTTCATTAAGTGTCTCCAACTCATCCCATATAGCCTTTCCAGATTATTTTGTTAGTTAATCCCATTATTTGTTGATTAGAAAGTGCACACAAGAGAGCTTCTCTTTCTCTACAATCGTTCTCAAGCTCCTTATCCAAGTTTTTTAGAGGAGGATTGCCAAATTTCAGATTATTAGGTGTAACACCATTTTGTGTGATCTCCCAAATCTACTTATCGAGACATCTTGGATGGGTCTCCATCTGAATCTTCCATATTGTGTAATTTGTTCCATCAAGCCTAGGAATATCTCTTCGGAAGATAGCTCCAAATGAATTGGATTAACTTGAACTGTTAGTCGCCAAAGGATCTTCGTCAAGCGATTAAGCTTTCTACAGAGAGGACTAGAGCTCTGATACTAATTGTTAGACAATTAAAATAATCGAAAGACAACTGAGAGGGGGGGTGAATCAGTTGTCATAGATTACCAAAACATTTAGCAATTAAAACTTTAATACCAGACCAAAAAAATTAATACCGAAATAGAAGTTAAACCAATTAAGCATAAACAATAATTAGAGAATAAACACCATCCACATGACACCAAGATTTATACGTGGAAAACTCGATAAAGGGAAAAACCATGGTGGGAAGCCTACCTACAGTCAGATAATACTTCTGTAGTAAGTATGTGAATTAAAATTGAGGGTCCTGCACTTGCAGAAAGGCCAATAACCTAGAGTGCACTGCTCATAACAAAAGGAGTCTCACTGACTACATAGAAATCTAGACTACAATCCAAAAGAAGGAATGAAATGCAAAGATGGCATCTCCTATGCCTGAGTACAATTCAAGTTAAGCTCAATATTGGAGGACTAAATCCTCTTATATAAACCCAATTCGATCTCCAATGATCAACCAAATCCTCTGCCTGAATGATATTACATTATTTGCACATTACATAGACATATCCCATTCCTATATCCTGATGATCTACAATGATATTTTACATCATAGATATACAAACCCATGACCATAAACAATCAGGTTGGCCACCAGACAATAAACCAATTACATAATTACAAAACATGTCAGCCATAGACCAAACAAATTATATCCAACACATAAGACATCCCACAAACACATCGAGAGGTCCAATCCACACGTTACATTAAGTCAGTCCATAACCTAGATCAACCGAGACCCAATATAGGTCCACACACTTAAGCAATGATCTTCATTCACCAAGTCTCAAACACGATCACCAATAGCATCCTGAATCTATACCAGAAGCTACATCAACACCACTTATGCATATCATCAAAGATCTTCATCAAATTATCTATTGGTGAAACCCTCGTCGGAACCACAAGCCAAGCTTCCAAGAAAACATGATAGCATCCAATCACCAAATGAAAACCAACTGACTAAATATGAACATGAGTATCATGAATAAGCCAATTTCATAACCAAATCATATCGGAGCATACCAGATCATGCTAAATCCAAACCAACTAGAAACTACTCAACCTACTGGGACTAGAAGGGTGTCGGTAAAGCATCCAAAACATCAATGCAACAAATAATCAATTCCTCCAAATGATCAACATTTACTATCCTAATTTGGCCAAAAAATGGGAACCATTATTTGCATTTCATATGATTACAATATTCATTCCGCTATGTGTCTTCATCAAATTCCTATGTATGAATAAATGGTGATTTTTTATGTATTATTTGGAATCCTAGTTAATTTCAAATAACTATAGTGCATATCCTATGAACTACTCACATAGTTGGTGTTAGATTCAAAAAATGTAGGTCCACAATACTAAAAGATGCTTCTCATACCTTCAAGAGGTTGGAGTAGATGTCCATCAATATATTAAGAGTATTTGAAGGCCTACAAGGAGAGTGGGTAATCTTTCATATTATTTAGTCTCAACTCAAAACAAATAGTTTGTTCCTATAGGCCCCTCCGATAGGATTTTTACATCAATAAAAATACAAAAATGAATAGAACAAATAATAACCATGATGAAGTATACACCAAACCCTAATTTATATCACCATATTATAGCATTTGGAATGCATAATGTTCATATTTTTAATTTATTATTATGTGTGTGGTGCTCCTAGGGGATCCTAGAAGTTTGTTCATCACTAGGAGTTAACATTATTGGGGCCACTTTATGTGTTGCATGTAATATTGGAATATTTGAATGTAAGTAGTAAGATGTATTTATTTAATATTGAGGAAAGATATTTAATAAAGTACCCAATATTAATGTGGGATCAGTGGTTTGCAATCACATGGTTTTATGTAATACCTCTTGGTGGTTTTGTGTGAGATTGTTTCTATAAAAGCAAACACAAGGGTAGTTGTCTAATCCTGTCTTGTTGGGTATTGAGTCTTCTTTTGAAGAGTTCACATATGAAGAATGACATGGGATGTGTGGATTTATGCTTGGACATGTGGAAAATTCTTTGGAGGGGCTTGATATTTTAAAAGTGTTCATAGAGGTCCAAAAGGTATATTGTAATGTTTATTGCTCAATAATATATTGAGCATGGATTCTTTTGGAGGTTGGGTTTTCTCCTCTTGAGGGTTTTTCCAGGCTATATCTTGTGTCATCTTTGATGGTTATGTTGTATATTCTCTTACATATGGATTATCAGTTTGCATAGATTTCTCTTTTGGGTTATGTGGAAATTATAATTAGATGGCTGCAAATTTCATTTCATTTGGTATTAGAGCCATATATTGTGGTTATATAACCCCTGGTAGGATAAATCTTGGTTAAGTTTGAATCTATGGATTTCATAAAAGAATGAAGACATGACAATATATGAGGGTTTTGTGGGTTGTTTTATTGTGGGTGTGATTATGTGAGCATTCAGACAAGTCAAGAGGCAAAACCTTGAGGAAGTACATGTTTTCATGTGATATTTATGATGGTATAGTTGATTATCAAATTTGGTCCTTCCCCAATCATCTTTATAATCATGGTTGTGATGTTTCATACTACTTTTATCTTCCTTTGATATAATGTATAGATGTGGGACACCCTATTGTTCATATTCTTGAATCACATGTTAATTTAGCTAGGCATACATAATAGTGTGCTTTTTTGGATCAAATATTGATTTACCTAAGAATACACAATAATGTTGTTGGCATTTTTGATGATTATGTTGTGATTGTCATTGATGGACACACACTTGCATTGAGACTATTTTTGTATGTATGAGTTATGCTCAACTGGCAATTGTTCAAATTGGTATGATGCATTATAGTCCTTAGACTATTGGTGTTTTGTAGAAAGTGTTTACCGATCTGAAGCGGTATGTTGATCCCAAGCAGTTCGAGGATCTCAAGTGGCATGAAGGATCAAAGCGAAAGAACACATATTTCCCAATCTTCATTTTGTCGAACCGCCAACCGGTATTTTGTATGAACCGGTAATACTCTATGATTGAGTTACCAATCGGCATTTTGTGATGAGTTACCATCCACCGATTGTTTGACGGTGCCAACACTTTAGTGGTGCTTTTTGTGTCATGTTACTAGATATGTCTAGATGCATTGAACCTAGGAAATTATATTGTAATCCTATTGGACAGACATGAAATTAGATTCCTTTATAAGGACATCATGTCTAGGGTTTTAGCTTGTTGCTATCATTGCTATTGTTGCTAGGGTTTAAGGTGGTTGAGGAGTTAGAGAGAGTATGAATGTGTAGAAGACTGAAGTAATGCTGGAATGCATTAGGAACGAGCTATCAAGGATCTAACCAAGCAATCTGTGCTATTTGCTAGATCACTCTCTTGTTGATTACTCACATCTTTGACAAGTCTGTAGCCCTTAACCGGGTAGGCCCAAAAGCCTTTTGTAAATCCTCTAACAAGGTGGTTCACATCTGTGGATCTAAAATCCTCTAGCAAGGTAGTCTTTAATCAGACTTATCTCCTAACAGAGATTGAGATTCCTAACAGGATCTGTTCTGGTAAAGAACATTGTAAGACCTTAACTGGTCTAACCTTAACCGGTTTGGTTCCTATTCTACAAATAGTTACTTGTGAGTTCCATCTCACCATGGTTTTTCTCATTTGGGTTTCCATGTCAAAATCTCGTATTATGGCATTTGTGCTTCTTTGGGTGAATGCATTATTATCTATTTGGTTTGTATGTGTGTTAACCGGTTTGTCTGCTAAACTATTTTACTGGTTTGTTGTTAGTCTTGCAAAGTGTTTAAGTGCAGAGATTTTTGGCATACTAATTCACCCCCCCCCCCCCCCCCCCGCTCTTAGTATTCATCAATTGGTATCAGAGCCAACCTTTCTATAAGTCTAACCACTTGGAAAGAGATGTGGGGGAATACACATTGAGGGAACTTACTCATCAAATCACTCAGTCTGAGCAAGCCTATGATGATCTTATGGTCAAATATAAGGCCTCTCAAGAAAAAAGGAGAGAACATGCTGAAAAGTTAATGGAGCTGTCGGAAAATAGTTCTTCTGATGAAGCGGACATGGAAGCCCTGATTCAAGAAGTACAAAAGCTGAATGAATCTAATTCCAATCTGAGAAAAGAACTGGAAGGACTAACTATTTGAATGTGTCAAGAGCTTGAGAACCAAAGGAAAGCTGAAGATCTGGTCAAAGACAAAGATCATAAAAATTCCAAGCTGAAGCAAGAGATCAGTGCCCTAACTACTCAACTCCATGTGAGCAAAGTGGAAAAGGAAGATGTGCAAGGAGAACTAAACAATGCCATCTCTGAGAATGAAAACCTGATGGAAACAAATGCTGCTATTTCCAAAGAACTCTCTAAGTCAAAGGAAATACTTGCTAAGTTCAACAAGAGTACTGTCAAGCTAGAGAAAAAGCTTGAATCTGCCAAACCTGTCAAGAATACTGATGGACTTGGTTATTCTGGTCATGAGGAAGGTGAGACCTCTGGTACAAATGCTAGAGCATCAAAGAAACAACCGACATCAAAGGATAAAGGTAAGCAAAAATTTAAACCCGTTTGCTTTAACTATCTCAAAGAAGGACATACTACCAATGTGTGTAGGAGTAAGGCTTACAATAATTTTCCTTATTTTCTAAATGATAAGCCTAGATCCTATAAATTCAATGGTAACTATTATGCATGCAACAAGTTTAGGCATAGAGCATCTGAATGCAGGTCAGTTATGAATAACATTGGAAGATATCCTCAAAGGACCCAAGGAGTTGGTCCTTAACCTTTTGTGAACCGAAATCACAACCAGTTTAATGCCTTTAATCATCAGTCCAGAAGCAGTGGCTATCAAACAGCAACCGGATGGAGAGCAAATTGTTTGATCTGTCATTGCCATGGTCACACTGCTGCAACATGCAGGAGGAAGAACAACAACATGAATAATGGACCTTCGAGAGCACTTGGATTGTGTTGCTATCATTACAACTAACCGGGTCACATTGCCAGATTCTATAGATCAAGAAAGAACATATCGGATGACATACCAGTCACTTCGGAAGGAAAAATTGATATTGACACTGTTCAAGCGAATATGAACAAAACCTGGAAGAAGAAACCAGCGGTGTTGCAAGAGGAACCGGTTTCTGCACCTAGTGTGGAAATCATGGAATTGGCAAACTAAGTTTCAGAAAAGCTTAGGGGGAGAAAAGGGCAAAATGTTTCGAACCCCCAGTTTACACCGATAAAAGTCCTTAACTGGTGTATGACACCTGTCAGTTAGCAGAAGACCAGAAATGGTAAAAGGCAAATTAGGGTTTATGCCCTAATGGTGGAGCATTAATTGTGGTAGGTGAGGAATATGTTTAAAAGGAATTTTCAAATCATTTCTCACTATCATTTTTGAAGTGAAGAACGTTTTTCAAGTGCATAGTGATGATAAAGTGATTTGTGTTGCGATTCAGAGAAAAGTTGGAAACCTTGAAGGAGATTCAAATTCAAAGTGCAAATGGTCAAGTGAAGAATTCAAAGTGGTGATTTTGCAATCGATGAAGTGTGAGGTGGAGAAGAATCTAAAAGCCCTAAATTCACAATTTCTGAAAGGTATTTTTTGAGTTTCCAGTTTCTATCATGACTTCTGCATCCCATACTAGCTCTAGTGCATATGTCGATTCAACAAGCTTTATTCAACACAAGTCTAGATATAATGCCCTATCACAAGTTCTAGCAAGTGTGATAGTAGAAGAGGGAATCTCAGATTACATAGATTGTAAAATCGAGGACCTAGCATCTCTAGCAATTCACTCACAGCTAGGTTTATTTTGTCGAAAAGATAAAAAGATCAAACCGAAGTATAGTATTTTGGAGAAGAAGAAGCTCCACAATGTTGTTTATTTTCTGGAGGATTTCATAGATGATCACATTAGGATCATTCTAACCAGAGTTCATGGTGACAAGATGTACCTGGAAAGAACACATGATATCACACCGCAAGCAATTCATGTCGTCACTAGTTTCTGCAATACAGGGGAAGTGCCATCCCTAAGGACGGTAAGCAAGACTGAAATGTCCAAGCTCACCGGTTCAGTGAGTGACTCACAAGGAATGACTATTAATTCCATCAAGGATGACCTAGTGAAATATGCATGTATGGTGATAGGATACTGGATGTTCTTTGCCAGTAGACTTAACTCTGTATCTGCTGCAGTGGTAAATGTCGCTTACCAGATGATCAAGGAGGATGCATCATTTGACCTATGCACCAGTATGCAAAGGAAACTCATGTTGAATCTTAAATCGATCAAATAGGGTAATGCATTGAGGTTCAAGTTTGGACAACTACTGGTAGGGTTGTTCTTTTACTTCCAAGGCTACTTTCCAATAGTAGGTGATGTCCAGTGGTCTGCTGACCAACCGATAACCAAGCAAATCAAAGAAAGCCTTCAAGTAGTTGGAACCAGGTACCCTGAAGCTCTGAACAAGTACTTTGATGGGTTTAGACGCAAAATGAGTCAAAGGATGAGAATATCAGGTGATATTGTCAAGAAATATGAAGATGATATCTGTTTCACCATTAAAGTGGATTAATGCATAATGGAGGTTGTTGAGCCCAAATAGGAGGAAGTGGAGCCTATGGGCTATGAGGTAATGAATGATATGATGGAAGGATATGCCTCTACCCTTATTGCCTCACCGCTTGATCCAAAGGCAAAAAGAACCGGCACATACCTAGAAAGGATAACACCAGTCGAGGAACCCTCAACAAAGAAAGGAAAATAATCTTCAATGAAGAAGGCAAAAGCAGTGCCTTCAACATCAGCACCAGCTACTGCAGCTAGTCCTAAAGTGACCAAGCAGTCACCGGCTAAAAAGAAACCGGAAGCGGCACCTGCTAAAGTCTTCGAGAGAAAGAGGAAGACAAGGAATGCCTCACCAGACTCAAAAGAAACTGTGTCTGAGGAAAAACCTAAGAAGACACGTCAAGCAAAGAAGAAGACAAAGAATGAACCGGCATCATCAGCACTGGTAAATATTGACATCTCCTCCTACAATCCTTTGACACATTGTCAAAGAACTATCAAAAACATTAGAATAAAAAGGATGAAGAGGAGAACAAGAAAAAGGATGAAGAGGAGAAGAAGAAAAAGGAAGAGGACAAGAAGAAGAAGGAAGAAGATGAGGAGAAATAGAAATAGGAATAAAAGAGAAAAGAATTAGATAAGAAAAGAAAAGAAGAGGAAGAAGAGAAAAAGAAACAAGAAGATGCAAGGAAGAAGAAAGAGGAAGAGGATGAGAAGAAGAGAAAGGAAGAGGAGAAGCGAAAGGAAGTAGAAAAGAAGAAGGAAGAGGAAGATAAGGCAGAGGAGAAGAGGAAGGAAGCAGAAAAGAAGAAGGAAGAAGAGGATAAGGAAGAGGAAAAGAGAAAAGAAGTACAGAAGAAGGCAGAGGAGAACAAGGAAGCTGAAGCAGCAAAGAGCACGCAGATGGAGACTCCAAAGGCAACTGGTAGTCAAGCCAAACTGGCTGACTTCACCAATCCCATTGACCTCCAGTCTGCAAGTGAAATGGAGCTACTACAAAGCTTCAAGGTTGCTCAAGAAGGCCTTAAGGTGTTAAGGAGGAAGAAGGAGGAAGAAGTGATCCAAGCTGCGGTGGACACTCTTACCAATTTGTTACCTGGTACAAACCTCCCTAGTACCAACTCATCATTGGCCCAATTGAAGCTCTTATGCACAGTAGTGGATGATCAAGTGCAGAGCTTAGAGGAGGTAGTAGAGGCAAATGCCAAGAAAGAGCATCAAAAGGCTCTCAACATTGCCTTGGTGAAGAAGCTTAATGTGCTTCGGTCTGAACTGCAAAAAGCACAGAAGGATATAAGGAATGCTCTAGATGAGGGGAATCTTCTACTCAACAAGATTTGCCAACCTCATCTATTCTATGATGATGTGGTTGCACAGAAGCAAAAGCTTCAATCTGACTTGTAATTGTATATGAGTACCTTCAAGCTGCCATATGACTCTTTTACAACTTATGGGCAAACCGTTCATCGGTTTTATATCTAGTCTACTAAAATAGAGCATGAGATCAGCACTCGGACACAAGATTTGCAGGAGCTACAACTGGTTCTACTCCCACATCTACAAATACTTCAGAAGTGCTATCTTAATATGGATGCCTTAATGGCAACATAGAAGATGAGCACACTAGATGCCATGGAAGAACAGGTCTCCCAAATGCAGATAGAGAAAGAAGTGGAAACCTCCCTACTGGAGTCCTGGTCTTTATCTATGAAACAATTCTTGCAAGACTTTAAATCTATTTTTGACAAGTTTTATTCTTTACTGTCATAAACACTTATTATTTTAATGAAACAGGTGTTAGTCTATAATATTATTTTTGTCATTTTTGGCAAAGGGGGAGAAGTATAAATTTTGAATGTTTTGATGTATACTTTCATGTTATTTCTGTTAAGAAATAGTATACATTGTATTTTCTGCAAAAGGGATAGTGTATATGCTTAGGGGGAGTAATTTTGATTCTAGGATATTTTGTTGTAAAACACCTAGATGTCAAAATTTCCTAGTGTTGCCATCAATGCCAAAGGGGGAGATTGTTGGCATTTTTGATGATTATGTTGTGATTGTCATTGATGGACACACACTTGCATTGAGACTATTTTTGTATGTATGAGTTATGCTCAACCAACAATTGTTCCAACTAGTATGATGCATTATAGTCCTTAGACTATTGGTGTTTTGTAGAAAGTGTTTACTGATCTAAAGTGGTATGTTGACCCTAAGCAGTTCAAGGATCTCAAGTGGTACAAAGGATCAAAGTGGCAGAACACATATTTCCCAGCCTTCATTTTGTCAAACCGGCAACTGGTATTTTGTATGAACTGGTAATACTCTGTGATTGAGTTACCAACCAACATTTTGTGATGAGTTACCATCCACCAATTGTTTGACGGTGCTGACACTTTAGTAGTGCTTTTTGTGTCATGTTACCAAATATGTCTAGATGCATTGAACCTAAGAAATTGTATTGTAATCCTATTGGACCGACATGAAATCAGATTCCTTTATAAGGACATCATTTCTAGGGTTTTAGGTTGTTGCTATCATTGTTGTTGTTGCTAGGGTTTAAGGTGGTTCAAGAGTTAGAGAGAGTATGAATGTGTAGAAGACTGAAGTAATGCTGGAATACATTAGGAACGAGCTATCAAGGATCTAACCAAGTAATCTATGCTATTTGCTAGATCACTCTCTTGTTGATTACTCACATTTTTGACAAGTCTGTAGCCCTTAATCGCGTAGGCCCAAAAGCCTTTTGTAAATCCTCTAACAAGGTGGTTCACATCTGTGGATCTAAAATCCTCTAGCAAGGTAGTCTTTAATCAGACTTATCTCCTAACAAAGATTGAGATTCCTAACGAGATCTGTTCTGGTAAAGAACATTGTAAGACCTTAACCGGTCTGGTTCCTATTTTGTAGATAGTTACGTGTGGGTTCCATCTCACCGTGGTTTTTCCCATTTGGGTTTCCACGTCAAAATCTCTTGTGTTATGGTGTTTGTGCTTCTGTGGGTGAATGCATTATTAGCTATTTGGTTTGCATGTGTGTTAACCGGTTTGTTTGCTAAATTGTTTTACCAATTTGTTGTTAGTCTTGCAAAGTGTTTAAGTGCAGAGATTTTTGGCATACTAATTCACCCCCCCCCCCTTAGTATTCAGCAAATGTGTCTCGCTTTTGAAGCATAAGAAAAAAATATACTAATTTCACAATGAAAGATATTCTCGACATGTAATTTGTATTTCTCAAAACAACTTATATTCTACAATTTTCACTTAAAACTAGTCTCCACATAACTTATATTCCACCATGTTCTCTTTAACTCAAAAATAACAATTTTATCAACTAAAATTTATCAATTCTCACCCACATATAAAGTACACCTAAGTTCACCTAATGATGGAGAACTTTCACTCTTGAAAGAGAGGTCACAAGTTACAAATCTTTTAGGGGTAAGGGCATAAATGTCTCATTTGTACCACAAATAGGTGTCTCTTGCATGGAGTACAAGATAGTCTCATATCACTATATTTATCCAACCTTTCATACCAAGCTCTAGGAGCTTGCTTGAGTCCATAAAGTGCCTTGCTTTGTTTGCATACCATATCTAGATATTTTGACAACTTGAACCCATTCAAGAATGCTAACTTGACATCCATTCAATGTATACTTATTCTTCAAGTTCCCCATTCAAGAATGCTAACTTGACATCCATTTGATATACCTTAAATTTCTTACATATATAAAATGCAAGAAACATTTCTATGGCCTTCATTCTTGCTACTAGAGAAAATGTCTCCTCAAAATATATACCTTCAACTTGTGAATAACCCTTGTACACCAATCTTTCCGTGTTCTTTATATCTCTAAAACACCCACTTAGTTCCTATCATTCTTATCCACTAGTCTAGGTACCAATTCCCATGTCTGATTCTTCTCTATGTAATTCAACTCCTCTTCCATTTCCTTTATCTTACTTTCATCATTGCTTACATCCACATGTCTCTGGCTCCACTTGAGATAGGAAATGGTAATTTTCTTATTCATTGGTTCTACAAGTCTTCTTCTTGTCTAAACTCCTTTATTCTTGTCTTCAATGATCCGTTTCTCTGAATGATTCTTTTGCACATACTCTATTGGTGTCTTAGGTTTTTGTTTAGGTTCTATTTCTTTTGTACTTGCCTCTTCTTTATCTATTGGAGCAGCTATCTCTTGTACAACAATAGGGACAACTTCTATTCAGTCTTATATTTAGGTACAGTCTCAATCTAATTCTTTAAATGTTAACTCTAATACTTTCACTCTCCACAATCTTATTCAGCCTCTTGTTGTAACAATTGTATGTCATGTACTCCTTGTAGAGTATCCCTAGAATATTCCTTTATATGAACTTGCATCAAACTTCCCTAGATATTCCTCATCTCGCCTTATTTAACACTTGGTTCCAAATATTTCAAAATAATTGATTGTAGGTCTTCCATTCCATAGTTCATAAGGTGCCTTTGTGTGATTCACTCTTATTTGTACCCTGTTAAGAATTTAAAAAATAATATTCATATCTTCTTTCCAATACACATTAGGTAATTTAACATCCTTCAACATATTTCTAGCCATTTCAACAACAATCATATTCTTCTTTCTACAACTCTATTTTGTTGAGGGGTCCTAGGAGCAAAAAAATGTATTCTAATATCATGTTCTTCATAGAATCTATCGAATTCATATGATGTAAACTCTCCTCCTCTATCAGACCTCAAACTTTTGATCTTAACATCTACTAGATTCTCAACAATGGACTTGAAAACTTTAAACTTTTCTATTGCTTTTTTTATCTCAAGAAATTAACCCATGTAATTCTAGAATAATCATCAATAAGAAGCATAAAGTACCTTTCACCATTTATTCCTCTTGTCCTTGTAGGTCTACATAGATCTATATGAATCAACTCTAGACATCTTGGAGTTGAATATTCCTTGTTCTTCAATCTCCTCTTTGTTTTATTTCCCAACTGACATTCATTGCACATAGTATCAACAAGTTTGATAATCCTTGGCAAATCCCTGACAAAATGAGTAGAATTGATCTTCACCATATTGTCAAAGTTAATATGTCCCATCCTTTTGTGCCTAGCCAACACTCACTACTTTGTGCCAATATACAACTACTTCCTTTGTTATCCTTTACATAGTAGACATTCCTATTAGTTCTTATACCTTCTACAACTAATCTCTTGAACCTTCTTTTCTTGATTTCACATCCGGACCCATGAAATATGATCTTATTGTTTCAAAGTGTGCACTTGGTCTCCTTGTGTTGTATAGTGTAGTTCTCAAGTTTGTGACATGGCTTAACCACCTCTCATGCATTCATTAAGTCACATAATTGTATCAGGCATTAATAGGTTGATCTTTTGGTACAATGACATCCATGTTTCTAACAAGTGGTATTAGAGCCTAGGTCATCCATTCAAACACCTTTCTTGTGTTGGAAGGGATTGTTGCAAGGTGTGTGCCCTTGGTCTCCTTGTGTTGTGTGGTGCAATTCTTGAGTTTTTTATATGGCTTAATTACTTCCCATGGATTCATTAAGTCTCGCAGTTGTATCAGACATGACCAAGTCAATCTTTTGGTGCAACGACAATCGTGCTTCTAACACTTATAGCCCTTACTACACATTTGACTAACACTCAATATATTATGCCTCAGACCCTTAATATAATAAACATCACCACTCTTATGCTTACCATCAATGGAGATAGCACCTTTACCACAAATAGGTATAGCTTCCTCACCTGCAAACTTTCCATATCCAATATCATACTTATGAAAATCAATGAACTTTATTTTATCACCTGTCATATGATTTGAGCATCGAGAATCAATTATGCATGCATTAGGCTATACTTTTGCATGTAGTGTTGTCTTCAAAATCATTGGTTTTTCATTGTTCTTCACGTATTCTAAATTTTTGGACCTCTCATTATTCTTCTCCTCTTAGCTAAAAACAATGATTCTTCATTTGAGTCATCACCATCTTCATCTTCAGATGAATAAGTCTCCATTGGAAAAAAAATTCTTATTAGGCCTATCTCTATCATCTATTCTCTTATTTATATTATTCCCTCTCTAACTATCCTTTCCCTTATTATCATCATTAGATCTCTTACCATAATATTCTTTGTAATTACATCTAGAAGGATAGTGACCAATTCTTCCACAATTGAAAATTTTGAAGGGTAACTTACCTTTGTATTTTCTAGATCCTTTTTTCAGTCTTCTTACAAAATTTTGTTTGATCTCATCCATTTCATTGCTTAATTTAGGTTCATCTTCAATCTTCTTGGTAGCTTTGAATGCTACTTCCTTCTTCTCTTTTTGAAAATCATCTAGCTTGGCAATCTCAAAGGAAAAGAGTGAGCCACGGAGCCGATCCAAAGTGTATTTGTCCATATCATGACTTTAATCAATGGCATACTTAGGTTTGTATCATTTAGGTAGTTAACATCACTTTTCTCACCACTTCACTTTCTTCTAATTTTCCACCAATACCCCTAATTGCACTCACAATCTCATTTACTAGGTATAGATAACTTTCAATCTTCAGATCACCTTCATGCACACTACTCAACTTCTCCCAGAACTGTTTAGCAGACTTCAATCCCATAACCTTAGAAAATATTGAATCACTTAAGCAATTGATTTTACAATTCTTGCCTTTTCATCCTTCTCATGTGCCTTAATCTCATCAGTTTGAGGACCATTTGTTGGACCATTACACATAGTTTTAATATTATCCTATATTCCAGTCGATAGAGATTCCAAATGATATTTCATCATTTCCTTCCAATAGCATTACTTTGTGTCATCAAACTTTGGTTCTTCGTAATTAAATTCCTATGCCATCTTGGATATTCCTCAGGTGGTTAATATTCACTAAGAGAAACCTTGTTTTGATACCAATTGTTGAACACACCACAAGACTGAGAGGGGAGGAGAATCATTTTGGACCTCAAAATACTTTTTTTCTTATTTTTTAAACTTAAAATCAAAATTAACTTACTACTAAAATTATGAAACATGAAAGAACAAAGAACAATAAACACATGAACACCATATTTGTGTGGAAAACCCTAAATAGGTAAAAAACATAGTGAGAATCACACTCACAATATAAATAATTGATAACAATGTTTTAGGCTCAAGGCCAAGGACTTCACTGCACCTAATTGGACTTGTTGGACTAAGGTGAACAACCTTAGGGAAATATACAAAGGACTTGCATTACTAAGACTCGCTATCTCAAGACAAGATACCAAGGACTGCACAAGCTACTAAAAGAAACACACCTTCTTTCGGCAGGTATAGGGAATAGATGAATTGAAATGAACAAGATCTCCTAATCATGAAATTATTCTTAAACCATTATGGCAAGTGGTCAATATCATTGAAAACACATCTGACATCAAAATGTGTCTCAAAACACTATCACACTAAAGATATCATCATCAAAGCTCATCACAAACTAAATTTTGTACCAAATCTGCTTGCATATCATTCACATCCACTCCACATCAATTTACACACATTCTATACCTCAATTAATACAACCACACATCTATATATTGTTGACAATTTGGAGTAATTGATTATGTGTTGCATTGATGTTTGTCATTGATGTCAACACTAGCTTATTTGGTTGTCTACCGGATTATGGTAGAGTGGTTGGACTTTGATGATGATCAAGAGATGTATCTTTGGTATATTCTGATTGGTGGAATTGGTTTGGTTTGGTCATTCATGTGGTTTAGATGCTTTTCACATTCATTTGGTTTGGGATATGGTGATCCGAAAGCTATCATATGTTCTAGTAAGCCTTTTGGTTACCGGTAAGGGTTCTACCGATAGAGCTTTTTTGAAGATCTTTTGGCGAATTCAATAAGTGGTGTTGGTGCGGCTTCTAGAAATTTATCAAGATATTGATGGTTATCATGTTTGTGTTCCAGTTGATTGGTGGTATTTCATTTGGCTTATGGCAACCTATTTTGGGTCTGGTCTTATTCTGCTAGGTTATGGACTGGTTTATGTAACATGTTGGTGGATGCTCCTGATGCATTACCGGTTGGATTTATTGTTTTTTTAATGTTGTTTTGGTCTTAGGCTGACTTGGTTTATCATTTGTTTGCGGGTTTATGTAATAGATTTATTATATCATCTTTTAGGTGGCCAACCTAATTGTTTAGGTCCCGGGTTGGTATAAATATGATGTAAGACCTCTTTGTAGATCGTGGCATATGGTATGGGATAAAAGATTATCTGTGTGCGAATAAAGTTATAATCATATGCAGAAGGTTTGGTCGATCATAGGTGATCGAATAGGGTTTGTATAAGAGGTTTAAGACCTTCGGTATTGAGCTTAAACTGGAACTATACTCAAGCATAGAAGATGTTATTCTTGTAGTTCATTCTTATTTCTGGATTGTAGTCTAGATTTCTTTTGTAGTCAGTGAGGATCCTTTGTGATGAGAAGTGTGCTCTAGGCTATTGGCATTCCTGCATATGCAGGCCCCTTAATGTAATCACATACTTACTACAGAAGTATTATCTGACTGTGGGTAGGCTTCCTGCCATGGTTTTTCCCTTTACCAAGTTTTCCCCGTACAAATCTTGGTGTTATGTGTTGTGGATACATGGTATTGGTTTATGATTTATGCTTGTGCTTAAATGATATATTTTCTATTCCGATAAAAGGTTTTGTGTTCTTAAAGTTTTATAATATTTTAACAACCGATTCAGCCCCCCTCTCTCAATTGTTCACCAGTTATCCTAACAATTTGTATCAGAGCTTGGTACTCTCTATAGAAGCTTAACTGCTTGAGGAAGATCCTATGGTGAGTAATCATTCAACTTCAATCGCTTACCAGAAGGACAACCCTAGGCTTTAAGAAACAAATTACAAAGTATGGAATATTCTGATGGAGACTCATATGAGATGTCTTAGCAAGGATATTTGAGAGATCACTGAGAAAGGCTATACACCTTATGATCCAGCATCTGGAAATCCTCCTTTCGCAGACTTGGATAAAAAACATTGAAAATGACTATAGAGCTAGAGAAGCCCTCTTGAGTGCCCTTTCAGATAAGTAGGTAATGAAATTATCAGACAAATCATCTGCAAAGGCTATATGAGATAAGTTTGAGACTATGAATGAAGGTGACCCTACTATTAAAATTTCTAAACTTGATGGTTACCAGGTAAGGTATGAGAACCTAAGAATGGAAGAAGATGAGAGAATTACTGCTTTAATGAAAAGAGTCAATGAAATTGTCTTGGGAGTTCAATGTTGTGGTGGATCTTTGAGCGAAGATGAAATTGTTTCTAAAGTATTGAGAGCTTTTCCTTTGGCTTACAAGATGAAGCCTACTATAATTAATGAGCTGAGAACTATGTCTAACACTTATGTTAATAAGGATACTTTGGTTGGAAAGCTATCCGCTTTTGTGCTTGAAGAATTTGGTCCTCAAGGAGCTACAAAGATAAATTCTACATTCAAGGCATCTACATCATCAATCGGCAAGAGTGACTGGAAAACATTATATGTGAAGGAATTGGAGGATATGAAGAAAGAGGATGACAAGTTTGAAGAACTTGAAGTTTTATTTTCTAGAAGAGTACCTAAAGGTCCGACAGGAAGTAAGTATGAAGGAAAATCACCTTTCAAATGTTTTGCATGTAATAAGATAGGTCATTTTGCATCTAGATGTCTTGAGAGGAATTCAAGATTTGAAGAGAAAGCTAGAAGATATTTTAGGCCTAACCATGATTATCAGAACAGGTATAAGTACAAGAGGAACAAAGATAAATCATGCTACTATGCTAATGAGGAGGGTGTAACTGATGATTCTGATGATGAACCGACAAAGATTCAGCTAATGGAATTGGGAATGGAAAGGAATGGGTATTCTTGGCTATCAAGGAAAATACTCTGAAACCTGTCATTCATAATGAAGAGAAGGCACTTGCTACTAAGGTTGGAGACGGGGATGAATGGGTGATAGACAGTGGATGTTCACATCATATGACTGGAGATAAAAGGAAGTTTCTATCTTTGCAAGAATTTGATGATGGTCTTGTAATATTTGGAGATGAAAAAGCATGAATGATTAGAGCAAGAGGAACTATATCATTGAATGGTAAGCATAACACTAATAATGTTTATTATGTTGAAGTTTTAAGGCATAATCTTTAGAGTGTAGGTTAGTTGGTGGATAAGGGATTTCAATTATAGTTCAAGGATGGAAAATGCAAAATCATTAACAGATCTGGCTTGGAGATTGCAACCGGTACTCAGACTAGAGGTAACATCTTTCATTTGAACTATGGTGAGAAGACATGTTTGATTGCATATATTAATGAGAGTTGGCTATGGCATAAGAGGTTGTGTCATGTGAATTTTGATTTCATTGTAAAAATCAGTTCAACTAAGGCAGTTAGAGATATACCTAGGATTGTGAAGCCTCATAATCCAATATGTAAGGAATGTCAAATGGGAAAGCAAGTCAGAAATTCTTTTAAGAGTATTCAAGATAAATCTAATGATGTTCTTGATTTTATTCATATTGATTTGTGTGTTCTTTCTAGAGTAAGAAGTTTTCAAGGTGATATATATTTCATGTTAATCATTGATGACTATTCTAGAATGATGTGGGTTACTTTTCTAAGGGAGAAGTCTAAAGCCTTTGAAAAGTTCAAGATCTTTAAAGATATGGTTGAGACAAAGATAGGATTGAAAATCAAATGCTTAAGATCTAAACAAGGTAGTGAATTCACATCCTGTGAATTTAATAGTTATTGTGAGAAGCATGGGATAAGGAGACAATTGTCTGCACCCCAGACACCTCAGCAGAATAGTGTTGTGGAAAGAAAGAATAGAACTATCCTGGATGCAGCTAGATCTATGATGATGGAAGCTAATTTTCCACATATCTATTGGAGAGAAGCTATGAGAATGACAGTGTACACATTCAACAGAGTTCATATCAAAGGAGACATCAGTAAGACACCTTGTGAGTTATGGTTTTATAATACACCTACAGTTAAGTATTTCAGAATCTTTGGTAGTAAATGTTATATCAAAAGAGATGATTCCATTGGAAATTTTGATCCTAGATGTGATGAAGGAATATTTATTGGTTATTCTAATCAAAGCAAATCATATAGATATTTTAATAAGAGTTTATAGAGAATTGTGGAGAGTGCTAATGTCAAGGGGATGAGTAGAACATAGGTCAAATCAAAACTTATGAGAGAGAACCAAAAGTGGAGATGGTTATAACTGAACTAGTAGAACCTGTACCGGAACAGAATGTTGAACCAGTTACTCCAGTAGTATCAGAAAATTCACCAATAACTAAAGATCAGAGCAAGGAATCAAAAATTTAGAAGACTCCTCGATATGTAAGGTCGAATCATTCAGAAGATCAGATCATTAGAGACAAGAGAAAAGGAGTAATGACAAGAAGAAGGTTGGCAGCTGAAGAGGTATGTTTCATTTCTCAAATTGAATCAACATCAGTGGATGAAGCATGTAATGATGAATGATGGATAAAAGCTATGGAAGAGGAATTGGATTAGATAGAAAAGAACAACAAGTGGACTTTAGTTCCCCGACCTAAAAAATAAGAATGTTATTGGAAATAAATGGTTTTTTAGGATTAAATTGAATGAAGATGGAAAAGTTGTGAGGAACAAGGCTAGATTGGTTTGTAAGGGATATTCTCAGAAGGAAGGAATTGATTATGATGAAAAAATTTCTTAGGTAGCTAGGATTGAAGTTGACGAATAGTGATGAATAGTAAATACCCAACCAATACTGAGAGGGGGGCTGAATTAATATAAACAAAAACTTCTTAAACAACTTAAATTGCAAAGACTACACTAACTGGTAAACAATATCACCAATCTAAATTAAGGCACTACCAGTAAAACACAGTATGATTGTAAAAGACATAAACCGGTAACATCTAGATCTTCTCAAAACCTAATATCTCATCTCAACTTCACCCATATGCTTAAGCAAGTAATACATCAGAAATACAATGACCATTGGATCAGCTTACATTACCTCTTAATAGAAAACACTAAAACATCACATAAAAAGTATCACACATAACACACTGATTTTTCAGGTGGAAACCCAACTGGGAAAAACCATGGTGGGGATGAATACCCACAAGTTGTTCTTGAACTCTTCTGAAGTTTTCTCTGTTAGGAGCCTAGTCCGGTTAAATAATTTACAACTAGTTCTACTAGGAACCGATCCTGCTAGGGATCACCCAGTTAAGGGATGGCTAAATACCCGGTTAGAGATTAAAACCCTGTTAAAGGTTACCTTGTAAGATGATTTGAATAACTCAATGATTTTGAGTCACCCTGTTAAAGGATTTATAAAAATCTTTTTAAAGCTACCTGGTAAAGGGATTTTCCATCTGCTGAAATGATTAGAAGTCAACAGGTAATACACTGATCTGATAACAACACTTAATGTCAAGGCAGATCCACTTCAGTTTCTTTACATCTGCAATCACACTCTGTAGATATCTTCTTACTCCTTAGGTCTGGCAAGAATCACCTCACATACATTCATTTGCCAACAACTTCAAATAAAAATCATCATCGATCTTATAGACAACAATTAGGTCGGTGGCCAAAACCTAAAACCCTAAGCATCTAGATTAACAATATAGTCAGTCCAATCCTGGTTGTTTAAACACATTACATAGGGTAAAACAATCTTGAACAAATCTTCACCGCTTCTGGAAGCTGATAACCAATCACGCGCTCTCCACCGTTTACTAAGATTTTGCACATTCCTGAGGTAGATAGAATCAATCTTCTTCATGCAAGATCCTCAAGGAGATCCTTCACGCGCACAAGGCTGATGTGGCAACACGATCTAATCTTCATTTCAATGCTAGCTCATCATAGGATGTCGTTGGTCGAATCACATAGACTTGGAATGCATCAACCGAAAACCCTGAAGCTGAGACTACTAACTGATAGTCATATCAAATGAAACCCCAATATAAACTTTGTATATACGAGTTCACACTCCAACATACCGGTTCACTTTTTGCATATACTGGTTCATACCATCATATCGGTTCACTTGCCAATTTACATACTTCAATATACCGATTCATACTTCAGTATATTGGCATCAATGACAACATACAATCCCATCATGTCATCAAACTCTGCACATATGCCAACAATCTCCCCCTTTGGCATTGATGGCAATACACAAAGATATCTCTACATCTTCTTCCATATTATATGTCTTCAATACTGCAGATATCTTCTCTGCTTCACATCTTCTCCCCCTTTGACAACAATACCAAAGTGGAGGAACAAACATCCATGATCTACTATGTTGGTCCCCCTAAGGAGTAGCATCCTTCAACACATCAATCCTAAAAAATATTTGACAATGCAATACCTGACTGATGTGGAGCACATACCTTTAGTTTAGCTCTTGAAGGGGCAACACCCCTAATGCACCTCTTAAAAAGGTAAATGTAGCCTTCAGTAGAGGCTTGGTGAATATATCTGCTAACTGCTCTTTACTAGAAACATGTTCCAATACAACCTCTTTGTTCTGAACTTTCTCCCTCAAGAAATGATACTTGAGTTCGAAGTGCTTGGTTCTAGCATGCAATACCAAATTCTTAGAAATATTAATTACACTTGTGTTAGCACAAAATATACTCACTGGTCCAAATACAGGGATTTTGAAACCACTTAATACATGCTTCATCCAAATTGTCTGAGTGTAATTCATAAATGATGCTACATATTCTTCTTATGTTGTGGACTAAGAGATACAACTCTGCTTCTTGCTCATCCATGAGACTAGTCTACCACCGAGAAAGAATGTACCACTGGTTGTGCTCTTCCGGTCGTCCACATTACTAGCCCAATCGGCATCAATAAACACTTTGAGATTAAAATCATTATTGTATGGATAACACAATCCATAATCTATAGTTCCCTTCAGATATCTAAGAATCTGCTTGACTGCTACCAAGTGGGATTCTCTTGGACTTTTCTGGAAACATGCAACAATTCCCACTGCATGTGCAATGTCTGGTCTATTGTGTACTACATAGTGCAACTTACCAATCATTGATCGGTATTCCTTCTCATTCACCAATGTTGAGTCATCTTCTTTTGACAATTTACAACCAGTCATCATCAATGTACCAACTGGTTTGTTGTCTTCCATGCCAAAGGTCTTAAACACCTCTTTGACATACTTGGACTGAGTGATAAAGATAGCATCTTTCATTTGTTGAATCTGTAGTCCAATGAAGAACTTAATCTCCCTGATTAGTGACTTCTCAAATTCCTTCTTCATTTCATCTGCAAACGCATGGCTCATCTTGTCATCTCCACCAAAAATTATGTCATCAACAAACACTTCACATATCAGAAACTAATCTCCTTCTGTCTTCAAATAGATATTGCTATCTTCACTTGTTCTTTCAAATCCAATCTTCACAAGATGGGAGTGTAAATGTTCATACCATGCTCTAGGTGATTTATTCAATCTATACAAGGCTTTATGTAGCCTACACACCATATCACTATCTTTTGATAGGGAAAACCCATATGGTTGCTCTATATACACTTCCTCTTCAAGTATTCCATTCAGGAATGCAGATTTCACGTCCATTTGATACACTTTGAATCCCTTGAAGGTTGCATATGCAAGTAGCATTCGAACTCCTTCCAATATAGCTACTGGAGCAAAGGCTTCTCCATAGTCTTCTCCTTCTTCTTGAGCATATCCTTTACATACCAATCTTTCTTTATTTCTTACCACTGTGCCATCTTCATTCAACTTGTTTCTAAAAACCCATTTGGTGCCAATAACTTTTTTGTGCTCAAGTCTGGGTACCAAAGACCATGTACCATTCTTTTCTATCAGGTCAAGTTCCTCTTCCATAGCCTTAATCCAGTCTTCATCTTTGTGTGCCTCTTTAAATGTTTTGGGCTCAAATTCAAAAATCATGCAAGAATTCTCTTTGACCTTTCTTCTTGTAAGTATTCTTGCATCCTTATCCCCTATGATCTGCTTTGGATCATGATGCAGCTTTACATACCTAGGAATGATCTTAACTGATTCCTCTTGTTTTTCCTCTTCATCCTCATCTTCATCATCATCTACTGGTGTAGGAGCACTGTTACCTTTACTTGGTTGTTTTGCAACCGGTTCCTAGAAGGTTACATCCGGTTCATCTACAGCTCACTCACTGCTAGTTTCCTTAGGTTTCTCAGAGGTTTCATCAACTCTAACATTGATACTTTCAACAATTCTCTGATTCCTATTGTTAAAACACTTGATAGCTTTGCTCTTGGTGGAATATCCTAGGAATATTCCCTTATCACATTTTGCATCAAACTTGCTTTGGTATTCACTTCTCTTCATATAACACTTGCTACCAAACACTCTAAAGTAGCTTACTACTAGAGTCTTACCGGTCCAATACTCATAAGGAGTTTTATCCTTACCTTTCTTGATGAGTACCCGGTTCATAGTGTAGACTGCAGTGCTCACTGCTTCTCTCCAAAAAGTGTGAGCAACCTTCCCCTGAATCAGCATCCTTCTGGCAACTTCAACTACAGTCTGGTTGTTCCTTTCTGCTAGGCCATTCTATTGTGGAGTTTGGGGGGCAAACAGTTGCCTCCTGATGTCGTTCTCTTCACAGTACTTATTGAATTCACCAGAAGTGAACTCACCTCCTTGGTTGGTTCTAAGGCATTTAATCCACTTACTGCTTTCCTTTTCAGCTAGTTCTCTGAAGGATTTAAACTTTCCAAAAGCTTCAGACTTGTCTTTCAAGAATGTGACCCACATCATTCTTGAGCAATCATCAGTAAGAATCTAAAAGAACCTATCTCCCTAAACACTCCTAGTTTTCATAGAACCACACAAATCAGTGTGCACAAGATCAAGTAAATTATCTGTTGTGAAAGATTTACCTTTGAAGGTTGAGGAAGACAATTTCCCTAGTTGACATTCTCTACACAAAGGATTCTCTGGTTTGTTCAGCACAAGCAATCCTCTAACTACCTTGCTCTTACTGGCCTTCATAATATATCAAAATTTACATGGTAGAGTCTCCTATGCCATATCCAACTATCATCAAACTTAGCCATTAGACATTGATTGATATTTGTATTTAACTGAAATAAGCTACCTTTGGTCTGCATACCAATGGCCATCAGTTCACCGCTCTTTCCTTTTATTTTGCACACTCCATCTTTGAATTCTAGAGTGAGTCCTTTATCATTCAGTTGGGCAACACTCAAAAGATTATGCCTGAGACCTTCTACCCAATACACATTATCAGCACTGCTTTTTCCATTTAGAGAGAATGGAACCTTTTCCTTTTACCATACATGGTCCATCATTACCAAATTGGACTACACCTCCATCGTACTCTTCTAGAGACGGAAACTTCATCCGGTCACTAGTCATGTGGTGAGAACATCCAGTATCAATAATCCACTCATTAGAATTATCAAAATGGGAGACAAGAGCCTTCTTGTCTGACACATCTTCCTTAACGGCTACAAACGCTACGTCTTCTCTTTCTTCATCTTCATATTCATCATCAGTGACACCTTCATCGATTGTAACAAGATAGTTTCTCCTATTTCCTCCTTTGAACTTTTTAAACTTCTCTAGTTTGTCCTTATTATCACTATTGGGACAGTTGACAGCAATGTGTCCTATCCTATTGCAAGAAAAACATTTCAAAGGGAGCTTACCTCTATATTTTCCAACTCCCTTAGGAAGTCTCTTGGCAAGAAGAGCTTCAAACTCCATCAGGATCTCCTCATCATCCATATCCCTTCTTTTTCTGGGTTCACATCTGGTACCAACCTCTTTTCCCTTTCTAGATAGTGCAGCAGATGCTCTAAAGGCTGATTCAGTCTTCTGAACACTACCATCATAATTGTTTAGCTCACATGCGGTCAACTTAGCAATGATGGAGTCAAGGGATACTTTTGTCTTGTCAATATATCTCAACTCCTAAATAGCGGCAACCCTTATTTCATAGACCGGTAATAAGGATCTCAAAACTTTTCTAACAATGGTGGGATTGTCTATTTTGCCTCCTACACTCTTGATGTCTCCTACAACAGTTTTAATTCTTACACCATACTGTTGAATTGTCTCTCCTTCAACCATCTGCATGTCTTCAAATTTTCCCCTAAGGCTCTCTTCCTTAGCTTGCTTCACATGCTCATCACCACCATAGATAGTCTCTAGGGTATCCCATACATCTTTGGGATTGTCTTTGTCTTGAACATCTATAAACTCGATATCAAATAGACTATTGATAAGAGCTTCCATGACTTTCCCATTCTCCTAAATTTCTCTTCTTTGATCATTGGTGAGAGTACCAGTAGGGACAACATAATTATTCTCAACATAGTTCTAGTGTTGAGCACCCATGCTTTTAATGTAGATCTTCATTTCGTCCTTCCATATCTTAAAGTTATCTCTGTTGAACTTAGGACCTTCCCTCTTCATCATTAGAATAGGATCTTTTCCTCAAGCGGTTAAACTTATAACACAGAGGACCTGGAGGACACTCTGATACCAATTGATGAATAATGATGAACAGTAAATACCCAATAGATACTGAGAGGGGGGGGTGAATCAATATAGACAAAAACTTCTTAAACAACTTAAACTGCAAAGACTACACTAACTGGTAAACAATATCACCAATCTAAATCAAGGCACTACTGATAAAACACAGTATGACTGTAAAAGACATAAACCAGTAACATCTAGATCTTCTCAAAACCTAATATCTCATCTCAACTTCACCCATATGCTTAAGCAAGTAATACATCAGAAATACAATGACCATTGGATCAACTTGCATTACCGCTTAACAGAAAACACTAAAACATCACATGAAAAAGCATCACACATAACACACAGATTTTTCACATGTAAACCCAACTAGGAAAAACCACGATGGGGATGAATACCCACAAGTTGTTCTTGAACTCTTCTGAAGTTCGCTCTGTTAGGAGCCTAGTCCGGTTAAAAAATTTACAATTGGTTCTGCTAGGAACCAATCCTGCTAGGGATCACCCGGTTAAAGGATGGCTAAATACCTGGTTAGAGGTTAAAAACCTATTAAAGGTTACCTTGTAACAGGATTTGAAGAACTCGATGATTTTGAGTCACCCTGTTAAAGGGCTTACAAAAAGCCTATTAAAGCTACCCGGTAAAGGGATTTTCCATCTGCTGAAATGATTAGAAGTCAACAGGTAATACATTGATCTGATAACAGCACTTAATGTCAAGCCAATCAACTTCAATTTCTTTACATCTGTAATCACACTCTGCAGATCTATTCTTACTCCTTAGGTCTAGCAAGAATCACCTCACATACATTCATTTGCCAACAACTTCAAATAAAAATCATCATCGACCTTATAGACAAGAATTAGGTCGGTGGCCAAAACCTAAAACCCTAAGAATCTAGATTAACAATATAGTCGGTCCAATCCTAGCCATTTAAACACATTACATAGGGTAAAAAACCTTGAACAAATCTCAAGACATTCTTCATCATTCATTCTTCACCTCTTCTGGAAGTTGATAACCCATCATGCGCTCTCCACCGTTTACTAAGGTTTTGCACATTCCTGAGGTAGATAGAATTAATCTTCTTCATACAAGATCCTCAAGGAGATCCTTCACGCACATAAGGTTGATGTGGCAACACGATCTAATCTTCATTTCAATGCTAACTCATCACAGGATGTCATCGGTCAAATCACACAAACTTGGAATGTATCAACCGGAAACCCTGAAGCTAAGACTACCAACCAATAGTCATATCAAATGATACCCCGATACAAACTTTGCAAATACCAGTTCACACTCCAACATACCGGTTCACTTTTTGCATATACCGATTCATACCATCATACTGGTTCACTTGCCAGTTTGCTTACTTCAATATACTAGTTCATACTTCAGCACATTGACATCAATGACAACATACAATCCCATCATGTCATCAAACTCTGCACATATGCCAATAGAAGTTGTGAGATTATTTCTTGCTTCTGTTGCACATAAGAATTACAAGGTTTATCAGATAGATGTTAAGTGTGCATTTTTGAATGGATATCTTGAAGATGAAGTTTTTTACTGATCAACCTAATGGTTTTTCACTTTCAAATGATAAAAACATGGTTTGCAGGTTAAGGAAAGCTTTATATGGTTTGAAACAAGCCCCTAGAGCTTGGTATGCTAGATTGGAAAAATATCTTTTGAATCTTGGATTCACTAAAGGTAATGCTAACAATAAATTATATTATAAGATCACTGATGATGACATATTGATTATTGAGGTCTTTGTTGATGATATCATTTTTGGAGGTGAGGATAAGTTTGTATGGAATTCTCCGATAATATGAAGAATGAATTTGAGATGTCTATGATTGGAGAAATGAGATTTTTCTTAGGTTTACATAATACCCAGACTAATAAAGTTATTTTTATCTATCAAACTAAGTATGCTAGAGATTTGTTGAATAAATTTGGTATGGAAAATTCCAAACTAGTTGGTACCCCTATGGTTGCTAGTGAGAAATTGACAAAGAAAGATGAATCAACTCCAATAAATCCTACAAGCTATAAATCTATGATTGGAGGTCTATTATATTTGACACGGACTAGACCAGATATTATGAATGTTGTTTATATTGTATCAAGATATCAGAGTGATCCTAGAGAGAATCATGAGAGTGCAATGAAAAGGATTTTCAGATATTTGCAGGGAACAACTAAATATGGTTTATGGTATCCTAAAAATGATGACTTTACACTATGTGCATATACATATGCAGATTGGGCTGGAGATGTTGATAACCGAAAGAGAACTTCTAGTGGAGCTTTGTTTCTTGGAAAGAAACTTGTTTCATGGATCAGCAAGAAGCAGTCATGTACTTCTTTATCTACTGATGAAGCTGAGTATGTTGTTGTTGCTAGTAATTGTACACAATTTTTATGGATGAAGAAAATGTTGAAGGATATAAGGGTAGATTGCAATGAACCAGTAGTTATTCACTGTGATAACTCTGCTGCTATTGACATATCAAAGAAGATTGTAGATATCTTCACTAAACCTTTGCCTAAGGAATCATTGGAGTATTTTAGAGACAAATTGGGGGTCTCTACTCCTCTGGTAAAGACTTGAGTGATGCGGATTGGCATCAGTTCAGTATGCATTTATTAGAATTATTATTCATTATGGATTGATGAGTTAGTGCTACTACTCAAGGGGAGTAGTCACTTGTATGGTTCAAAAGTTTAATGATTTTTCTTTGATGTTTATGTCAGATTTATGGCATTGATGTCAAAGGGGGAGAGATATTCATGTGAAAAACAAATCTTAACAGAGATATCAATCACAAGGGGAGTTTGGTCTTTGGTTCACAACTTCATTTGTATATCATCTTGGGGAGATTGTTGGATGTCTTCCATTAGGGAAGACTTGTTTGGCACTTCTTAGCACTTTGATGTTTTTCACATCTAATGTTGCCATCAATGCCAAAGGGGGAGATTGTTGGAAATTTGGAGGAATTGATTATGTGTTGCATTGATGTTTTTCATTGATGTCAACACTAGCTTATTTAGTTGTCTACCAAATTTCGGTAGAGTGTTTGGACTTTGATGATGACCAGGAGATTGTCTTTGGTATATTCTGATTGGTGGAATTGGTTTGGTTCGGTCATTCATGTGGTTCAGATTCTTGTCACATTCAATTGGTTCAGGATATGGTGATCCAAAAGCTATCATATGTTCTAGTAAGCCTTTTGGTTATTGGTAAGGGTTCTACTGGTAGAACTTTGTTGAAGATCATTTGATGAATTTGATAAGTGGTGTTGGTGCGGCTTCTAGAAATTTATCAAGATGTTGATGGTTATCATGTTCATGTTCCAGTTGATTGGTGGTATTTCATTTGGCTTATGGCAACCTATTTTGGGTCTCATCTTATTCTGCTAGGATATGGACCAGTTTATGTAACGTGTTGGTGGATGCTCCTGATGCATTACCGGTTGGATTTATTGTTTGGTTAATATTGTTTCAGTATTAGGCTAACTTGGTTTATCATTGGTTTGTGGGTTTATGTAATGGATTTATTGTATCATCTTTTAGGTGTCCGACCTAATTGCTTAGGTCCCGGTTTGGTATAAATATGATGTAAGATCTCTTTGTAGATCATGGCATGTGGTATGGGATAAAAGAATATCTATGTGTGAATAAATTTGTAATCATATATAGAAGGTTTGGTCGATCATAGGTGATCGAATTGGGTTTGTATAAGAGGTTTAAGACCTCTAGTATTGAGCTTAAACTGGAACTGTGCTCAGGCATAGGAGATGTTATTCTTGCAGTTCATTCTTATTTCCGAATTGTAGTCTGGATTTCTTTTGTAGTCAATGAGGCTCCTTTTTGATGAGCAGTGCACTCTAGGCTATTGGCCTTCCTGCATATGCAAACCCCTTATTATAATCGCATACTTAATGCAGAAGCATTAGCTAACTATGGGTAGGCTTCCCACCATGGTTTTTCCCTTTACCGAGTTTTCCACGTACAAATCTTGGTGTTATGTGTTGTGGATGCATGGTAATTAGTTTATGGTTTATGTTTGTGCTTAATTGATATATTTGGTATTTCGGTATTTGGTTTATGCATTATGGTAAAAGGTTTTGTATGCTTAAAGTTTCATAATCTATTAACAACTGATTCACACCCCCCCCCCCTCCCCTCTCAATTTTTCACTAGTTATCCTAACATATATATATAAGATCATTCATTAAGACACTCAACTAGGTCAACCACAAACATAATATATAATAATACATAAGTTAGGCCACCTAGACCAATAACAAATAATGTTTTCACTCTATGAGATAGAGGGCACCCAAACACATCCTTCTAAGGTTATTCCAACAAACCACACATGCTAACACATGCCCCAAAAACATCAAATGAAATGTGTACATAAACAATAAGCATGTTAACCAATTAGACCAAAAACATCCTCGAATGCGAAATACATAATGTGAATCTGCACATGCCAAAGTCAAACCCATATCAACATCAAAAATCCTTCACTACATTAACGGACCAAAATAGCATGATCCAAATAAAATACACCACCTCAATCAGCCAGAGACCAAAACAACTAATAACACAGAACACAAAAAGCATAACTTCAATTTCTAGTCAAACTAGCACTAGAAAATTGAACTGGAATGTTGCACAAACCAAATGAACATGTCCTCCCAGTCACAACACTTGAATCTGTTGGCATAGCATAACTGATGATGAGAAGATGATCGGTAAAGCTAATATGATGTTAAGATGGAGATTGATGGCTATATGATGATGTTCTGCTGTTTGATGACTTTATTTGTGTTATAATTGATGGCAACCATGTTTATTGAGTCATATAAGTCATCTAGGCCTACCACTAAAGCCTAACTGATAGAGGAATGTGTTAGACAATAAAACTGCTAAGTGGCAGTAAACCGGCAAACAGGAACGGTGCGATGATTAAGATACCGGTATGGACAATTGGTGAAGACTTAGATGTTGTGGTGTGGAATATATGTTCATGACATTGGCATGAGTCTGTGATTGCAACCGCATCAAAAAATTCAATGTATTGAGTGAGTTATGATTTATTGTCATAAACTCTGTGAAGAAGAATGTATACCGATAAAAGATCTTTAACCGGTAATGATTTATGGTTTGCTGGTGAATCTTATCATGCTCATAACTTAGTGATGACATGTCAGAAACCGTGTGTGATGATAAGATTATATTTAAGTGTGTACAAGGATCAAATTTATTGGGAAATAATAAAGTGCTTAGCCGAATGTGACAAGGGTTTGATTTCTTATCAAATCGATGTGTGGTGATGAGCGGTGATCATTCAACGATGTAAATTATCTTCAAATTTGTTGTAATGATCTATAATTTATTTTGGAGGATTTTTTTTCCACGCTTGATGTAAATTCAATGTATTTTGAAGTGGTTTTTGAAGTATTTGCAGAGTTATTTAACTACTGATTCACCCCCCCCCCCCTCTCAGTAGATACCAGATCCTCATAATAACAGTTGGTATCAAAGCCTAATTCCCTTAAAGGCTTAACCTCTTGGGAAAGATCCTTAAGGATAACATGGGGGAAGGTTCAATGAGTTACAGAGAGATTTCACATAGGCTTGCAGAATATGAAGAATCCCTTGTTGAACTAAAAGTCAAGTACAAAGCTTCATTGGCTAAGAGAAGAGAGTTGGTTGAGAAGTTGATGGAACTTAGTGAAAACAGTTCATTTGAGGAAGCAAACATTGATGCCTTGGTTAATGAGGTGGAAGATTTGAATGGTGATAAGACAAATCTAAGGAGAGAGCTAGAAGCCCTTACCATCAGGATGAGCCAAGAGTTGGAAGCTAGAAGGACAACTGAAGACACAATAAGAGATAAGGAGCACGAGATCATAAATATGAACCAGGAGATTGGTACCTTGCATGCACAACTTCATGAGGAAAAAAAGGAAAAGGAGGAAATACAAGATGATCTAGACATGGCTATGTCTCTTAGAGAAAGTCTCACAAAGAAGAATGAGGAACTTACCAATGAGTTAATTGATGCAAATGACTTACTAGCTAAATTCAACAAGAGCACTGCTATCCTTAATGAGAAGATTCAGTCACAAAGGCATAGGGGAGATACACATGGCTTGGGATACACAACCTTCGAACAAGGAAATCCATCTAGTACCAAGGACACAATGCATGAAGCCAAATCTACACCAAAGACCAAAAAGAAGAACATTGGTAAGAGAACATGCAAACCAGTATGTTTTAACTATCATAAGGTAGGTCAGACTACTAATGTTTATAGAAGTAGATCCAGTACTTTTGATGGATATAGACCTAATGCATATAAAGGATATAAGCCTAGTACTTTTAATGGATATTGCTTCAATTGCAACAAGTATGGGCATAGAGGTGTTGAGTGCAGGTCAAGACCGAATAATCTAAGATTTTATAATGACCAGAGGAACCCTACTTGGCAAAGATCTTACAATGATTGGAGGAACCCTACTTGGCAGAGACCTTATGTGAACCAGTCTAGTCCATATGAAATGGAGTATAGATGGAATGTGACATGTTTAATCTGTCACAACTCTGGTCATGTAGCTATGAATTGCTAGAGAAGAACTAATAGAGGCAATGTTGGACCCTTGAGAGCATCTAGAATGGCATGTTTCCATTGTCACAAACTAGGAAACCTTGCAAAGTTTTGTAAAGCTATAATGAACCAACCGGTTAATCAATCTATTGACCAGGAAAGGAAATAAGATTGTAAATGTGGAAGAAACCAGAAGTGAGATGAATAAGATATGGAAGAAGAAAAGTGAGGAGGGACCATCAGAGGACTCCAATTATTCACCTAGTGTGGAGAATTCTTCACTGGTAAACTAAGCTATGATGAAGCTTAGGGGGAACATAATGTTAGATCCATTCTTGGACCCCCTGAATAGTGTGCAGTAAGTCAAATCTGCATATTTTGATGCAATATGATGTTATGAAGTAATTTTTTAACAGGTTACATCTCAAACTGGTAAATTGAATGCGATATGTGTGTCGGTATCAAGTTTAAGAGTTGAACAGTGATTAGGGTATGTTCAGCCAGTTTAGTAAAAGGCAAATAAAAAAGTGTTTTATAGTTTCATTTTTCACTTAGCATTTTTGAGAGCACATCTAGAGAGCAATGGGAACATAGAAGAACTTTTGATTGCTTTTGTGGTGAAGTTGATAACGGATTATGAAGATTGTGGAAGAGCATTCAGACTGAAAACCCTAGTTGTGAAGAAGTTTGATGAAACCAGAAAGTCTGATGTAGTTGAGGAACAAAAGATAGTAATTATTATTGAACCAAAGATTCAAATTGATGCTGAGCAAAACATTGTGGAGGATACTGCTCAACTGGTAGATGAAGAAGATGAAGATGATGAACAAGAAGAAACTTATATACCGGAATTGGTTATACCTATATATGTTAAGTTGAATCACTCAGCAAGTCAGATAATTGGTGACAAGAATACTAGAGTAAAAATAAGAAGAAAGATCAGAGAAAGTGTTTGTCTAATTTCTACAATTTAACCAAAGACACTAAGAGAAGCTCGCAAGGATGATGATTAGATAAAGGTTATGAATGAAGAGCTTGATCAAATAGAGAAGAAAAAAACATGGTCACTTGTCCCCAGACCAGCTGATAAAAATGTGATTGGTACTAAGTGGGTGTTTAGAAACAAACTGAATGAAGATGGTGAAGTGGTTAGGAACAAGGCAAGACTAGTTTGCAAAGGATATGCACAAGAAGAAGGTGAAGATTATAGAGAAACCTTTGCACTAGTTGCTAGACTTGAAGGAGTTAGAATTCTACTTGCATTTGTAGCATTTAAAGGATTCAAGGTTTACCAAATGGATGTTAAGTCTACATTTTTGAATGGAATCCTTGAAGAAGAGGTTTATATTGAACAACCGGATGGGTTTGCATTGACTGAAGACAAGGATATGGTATGAAAACTGCATAAAGCTTTGTATGGATTAAAGCAAGCTCTGAGGGTATGGTATGAGAGACTTCATTCACATTTGATAAAGATTGGATTCCAGAGAACCAGTGAGGACAACAATATTTACTTGAAGACAGAAGGAGATAAGTTATTGATTGCAGAAGTATTTATAGATGATATCATATTTGGAGGAGATGATAATATGAGTCTAAATTTTGTAGAAGAGATGAAAAAGGAGTTTGAGATGTCTCTGATAGGTGAGATTAAATTTTTCATTGGTTTGCAAGTACAACAGATGAAAGGTGGTATCTTTATCATTCAGTCCAAGTATGTGAAGGAGGTATTGAAAACCTTTGGAATGGACGATTGTAAACCAGTTGGAACTCTTATGGTTACATGTTGCAAATTATCAAAAGAAGATGATTCAAATCTAGTAGATGAATCTGAGTATATATCTATGATTGGGAAACTACACTATGTTGTTCATAGTAGACCAGATATTTCTCATACAGTTAGTATTGTGGCAAGATTTCATAAAAGTCCTAAAGAGACTCACATGGTGGCAATGATGAGAAGTTTCAGATATCTTAAAGGAACTATTGATTATGGATTATGGTATCCATACAAAGGCAACTTCTATTTGAAGGTATTCATAGATGCTGATTGGGTAGGTAATGTAGATGTCCAGAAGAGCACAACCGGTGGCGCATTCTTTCTAGGAGGAAGAATGGTATCTTGGACCAATAAGAAACAAAGTTGTATTTATTAGTCTACAGTAGAAGCAGAGTATGTGGCTACATCTATGAACTGTACTCAAGCAATATAGATGAGACATGTATTGGAAGGTTTCAAGGAGACTTAGACAGAACTGATGATCATATATTGTGATAATACAAGTGCAATAAATATTTCAAAGAACCTCGTATTGCATGCTAGAACAAAGAATATTGAATTGAAGTATCATTTTCAGAGAGAGAGAGAGAGAGAGAGAGAGAGAACAAGAAAAGATAGTTAGGATGGAGAATAAATCTAGTAAGGAGCAGTTGGCTAACATATTAACTAAGCCATTGCCTAAGGCTACCTTTGAATATCTCAGAGGCAAGCTAGGGGTTATACCCCTACCGAAGTTCAACTAAGATGATGTTGAAGCATCAATCCAATGGACTAATTGAAGAGATTTCAATGTGGATTGATGAGAAGTGAGCTACTCCTCAGGGGGAGCAGCTGAGATGAAGAAAACAAGAGCAACAGATATGAATAAAATAAATAGCAACAGAAGATGAGTTTGACACTTTTCACCTTTGGCATTCTTGTCAAAGGGGGCGATAAAAGTGATAGGGGAGAAGTAAAGTAAAGGAGGAGAAGAACAGTGAAGAGCAAGTACAACAGTCATAATTGGAACTCTAACAGTTTTGCATGATGATCTTTTGGTGTGCTTTTGGTATTGCTATTTTTGTGTTGCCATCAATGCTAAAGGGGGAGATTGTTGGCATAGCATAACTGATTATGATGAGTTGTTGGCATAACTGATGATGAGAAGATGACTGGTAAAGATGATATGATCTCAAGATGGAGATTATTGGCTAGATGATGATGTTAAGTTGTTTTATGACTTTATTTGTGTTGTCATTGATGGAAACCATGTTTGTTGAATCATCTAGGCCTATCGGTAAAGCCTAAGCAGTAGAGGAATGTGTTAGACAACAAAACTGCTAAGTGGCAGTAAACCGGTAAATAGGAACAGTGTGATGATCAAGATACCGGTATGGACGATTGGTGAAGAGTTAGATGTTGCGGTTTGGAATATATGTTTATAGAATTGGCATGAGTCTATGATTGTAACCGCATCAGAAAATTCAGTGTATTGAGTGAGTTATGATTTATTATCATAAACTTTGTGAAGAAGAATGTATACCGGTAACCGATCTTTAACCGGTAATGATTTATGGTTTGGCAGTGAATCTTATCATGCTCATAGCTTAGTAATGGCATGTCAGAAACCATGTGTGATGATAAGATTGCATTTAAGTGCATACAAGGATCAGATTTCTTGGAAAACAGGGAAGTGCTTAGCAGAATGTGACAAGGGTTTGATTGCTTATTAAATTGATGTGTGGTGATGAGTGGTGATCATTCAATGATGTAAATTTTCATGAAATTTGTTGTAATGATCTATAATGTACTTTGGTGGATTGTTTTGCCATGCTTGATGTAAATTCAATGTATTTTGAAGTTGTTTTTGAAGTATTTGCAGAGTTGTTTAACTATTGATTCACCCCCCCTTCTCAGTAGTTAGCAGATCCTCATAATAACAGAATCCACATATCTAAGAACTACCAAGAATTCTCTAGACCAATTTTGACACACCGCCTCATTGTCAAAAGAAACAACCAACTTTACCATTTGAGCAACTAAGGACTCGAAAACCTAATAGTGCAATTGTTGGCATTATTGTCATTGATATCAACAAGTGTTGTAGGGATGACTTGAGGATGCAAAGAAACAACAAGTGTTGCAGGTTGCAAAGTTATCATGTAGACATATTGGGATAGCAATACGGATCAAGTGTTGTGCAAGAATTATCATGCGGACATATCGAGATAGCAATACCGATCAAATGTTGTGCAAGTTATCATATCGGGATAGCAATACCGATCACAATGTAAGAGCCACTTATCAAGTTAGTTGACAAAGGCAGCATAATAATTTTGTGTTATACCGATAGTGTTAACTACTCTAACAATCACTATGTTGGAATAGCTATACCGAATAGAAGACTAAGGATGCATATCAGAGTAGCTATTGAAGGTGGAATGACAATTTATCTCTATGTCAATAGACCAAACTATCTTGACGTTTATCTTTCAAGATACCTTGTGCCTATGCAGACACCATCTGGAGTGCATACAAGATCAGGACAACTATTTCGATAGAGGAAGAGTAAAGAAAATACTTCTTGGCATGATCATCGACATAACTTATGGCAACAGAACAAAGGAATCACAAGGTCATCTCTGTGTTAATTGGAATAACATATTTCGATATGGAGGAGGTCTTTGGAGTTTGGAGTCGGAGTAGCTATCTTGATGCAAGTTCAAGTTGAGTCATCATAACAAGTTTGTACAAATGATATAACATCCAAAAGCTAATCTGATAGTGTTAGTTATTTCGATGAGTATGCATTTTGGAATACCTATGCCGATAAAGGGAAGTTGATTGTGTGTCATTGGTTTAACTTGTACTATCTATTTAGCATGTTTTCCCTATGCCGATAGTTATGGCTATTATGATGAGTGGTTTTTTAGCTCATAGTCTTCTAGTTTATGGTAACCTAAGAAGATAAGATTAATCAACATGGAGGTTGTGCTCCAAGATATCCTATGGTGATAGCAGAAATCAAAAGTGAGTTTTTGAATCGATGTAACTATTGACAATTGATACTCATCTGGTGATTTTAGATGATGTTTGGTAGTTGAAAATTTGTTTAGGGTTGTCACTGATGGGAACTCTTCTTGGATATTAGATCCGGAAATTGTGATTCATCTTATCAGGAAGCTAAAGGTAACCAATAGGCAGTTAACCAGCAAATAAGGTGTTTCTGTAATGCTTTGATCCGAAATGATCTTCGGTGATTGTAGTGTTTTTGGTTATTGTTTTTCTGATCTCAGTGATTGGGAAGACCTTTAGGAAGTGTGTGATCATAATCTTTTGGTCCAATGCTACATTTTGTTCAACATTGAAGTCAACTTGGAGCTACACGTTACACTTCTTGAAGCTGACTTAGGGAGATTGTTTTTGTGCCAAGACCAGATATATAAGATCGACTTGGTGATTTATTTTTGGTGTGTTAGAGTTATGGTGATCCATTTTGGTGTGATTGAGTGTAGTTTTACATGCACAATTTTCTTTCAGACCAACCAGTAGCTGACTCAGATAGAAATAGAGTATTCAGCAAAGCAAAGACAGTCAGAGAATCAGTGCTTAACCGGAACTTTCTTGCATAGTCATATGATAATTGAGAGTTCATTTCCTTGTATTTGTTCATTGTAATCAAATTGTAAGTTAGTGAGACTTTCCTGAAGGTTGTAGTCTTCCAGGCAATTGTAATTGAGCAGTGAGCTCTAGGCAGTGAGCTTGAATGCAAGTGCATTCTCCATCTATGTAATATTTATGTACTCCTAGCCATAGTATATGAATATTGTGGGTTCCAACCCCACCATGGTTTTTCCCTTTTCGGGTTTGCACATAAAAATTCCAGTGTTGTGGATTTGTGTATTCTTTGCTGCATATTTATGTTCTTTTCTATTATGCATTGCTAACCAGTAGATAAAGAATAAGTTTGAGGATTTGATTTTTGGTAGATCACTGATTCACCCCCACCCTCTCAATGATCTCTGATTCTAACAATTGGTATCAGAGCCTAGTTCCTCTGAGGAAGCTTAACCACTTGAGGAAGATCTAGGAGATTGATTCAATGGATTCGGGTTTGTAGAGACAACTCAATGTGGCACTTGAGGATCTTGATGCAACTAGAAGTGAGGTATGTACCTTGAAGAAGAATCTGCAAGTTATTGATGAATTAATTAGTGAGCTAAAAGATCAAGCAAGTATCTATAGAGAAAAGAGGAAGTAATTAATGGAAAAATTGAAGAAGAAATAAGATTAGATCATGGAATTCTAGGACAAAGTTGATGAGGTTAACAAGCTTGAGAGAGAGAATGTTGCTTTGAAGGATGAGATGCAATCCATTGTGATGAGACTGACTAAGGAAATTCAGTACTAGAAGAAGAAGAATGAGGAGAATCTGGCACAATCACTGAAGGATAGAGTTGATGAATGATTTAGGCTTACTTATGAGAATGATCAGTTGAAGCTTGAGTTAACACAATCAAGGAACAATGGTCAAGAGCTTGAAAGACATATAGCTACCTTGACGGATGAACTTGCTATTGCCAATGAATACAAAGACAAATTCAAAGCTAGTTCAACAAGGCTTGATGAGATGCTGGAAAGTCAGAGACATGGAAAGGATATGCGAGGCCTAACATTTGAGAAAGGTGAATCCTCTGGATCTGGACAAGGCAATGCAAAACCTAATCAGAAGAAGAGTAAGAATCCTCTAATAAGACAACCTAATGCTCATAAATTCAATGGTAGATGTTTTACCTGCAACAAGTTTGGTCATATGGAAAGTCAGTGTAGAAGTACAATGAATAGTGGAATGATGAACAATAACAATATGATGAATAACATGAATAATATTCCTACCTTTACCGGTCATTGTTTCATATGCAATAATTTTGGACACAAGTCAAATGTGTGTAGAGCAGTAATAAATAAATTTTAAAAGAAAATATGCTATGCTTGTGGAATGTTTGAACATATTTATAAACAGTGCAAGGAAAGATAGAATCAGATGAAATTCAGACCTATGAAGAATAATGTTGTTTGTTGAGCATGCAACAAAATCGGTCACATTGGAAAATACTACAGAAACAAGAATGGTGCTCCAGTAGACAAGGACAAATCAGATGAGAAAGGTAAAGCAAAAGTAGAAGAAATAAAGGAGAAGCATGAGAAGATGTGGGTAAGGATGAAGTCTGCACCCGAATCCGGTGCAGGATCTTAAACCGATAACTAGGGCTTTATGCCTTAGGGGGAGATTTTCATACAAATTCTAAGAACCCCCACTTCGGTGGTCTGCAATTGATTCCAGAAGATTGTAGATTGATTGAATCATATGCACAGATGATATCCAAAAGTTTCTAAAGGATCTTGTGCACCGGTATGAAATTTTATGAAGATCATGATAACCGGTTGTTGCATTTATTATAGTGAAAAATTAGGTTTTCTAAGGATAAAAGTGCATTTCAAGACTTCATTTGTCACAATGTGATCAAGTGAGTAAGAGAAGAGCAGAGAGAAAAGAAACTTGGAAATCTCAACAACAATTTCAGCAACTTCTAAGTAAATTCTAGTGCCCGGTTGTGAAGCAAGGTATCTATCAGTTCAAATTTTTAGTTTTTTGCAAACCCTAGGATTCGAAATGGCTTCAATTTCTGGTATTGTGACTTCTTTGGTGGTTGAAATGAAGGATAGGGGTCCTCTAGTCTTCAAGAAACATCCATTTAAATTGGTCGAGGATGATTCGGAAGGTGCATTCTCATCTATGCCCTACGACGTGTTGCATAATGAATATATTAGGGCCTACATTCACTGTGACCTGGAAGAGCTTGCGAATGCTGATATGTAGGACCTGTATAACAAGCATTTGGCTGATGGTTTGGGAAATCTCAAACCCGAATATAAGGTGCTGCAGGATAAGGGTTTCTCATAGTACATGCATTTTTTTGTTGTTTGATGAGGCAGAATGGATTCGCTACATCCTTAGCCGCATACATGATGAGTTTATATGGCTTGATAAGCCTCATAAAATCACCAAGTAGATAATCCATGTTGTAACTAGTTTAGTTGAAACCAGTGATGTGCCTAGTTTGAGAAAGGTATCAAATGACATCGTCATAGCTACCACTGGATCCAAATTTGACAGCAGAGCCATGACTGTAAATGACATTTTGGAGAATGATGTAAAGTTTTCTTCAATGGTAGTTGGATACAAATTCTACCAGTCTAGCCAGTACAACTCCACCTCTGATACTACTATCTACTCTACCTACCAGATGCTCAAAGATGATAAGAGGTATGATCTATGCACTGCACTTCTGAATGAATTATTGAGAAATCTGAAGAAAATTAAGCAGGACAAAAAGCATACTTTTAAATATGGCACACTCCTTATTTGTCTAGCACTTTACTTCCTAAATGAGATACTTGATATCAACTGTAAGGTCCAATGGGCCTATGATAGACCAATGGCCATGCAAATCAAAGAAGGTCTATGGGGAATTGGTGATGCAACCATGAGGATATCTACCCCATGGGGATATTTTAAAACCTTTCAAGCCACCATGAAAAATAGGGAAAGGATTCCAAAGGAGGTAGTTGAGAAATATGAGTGAACCATTTGATTCAAGGTTGATAAAGATCAGTGTCTCATGGAAGCAGTGGAGCCTCGAATAGTCTCAATCATGCCCATGGGGTATGAAGTTGGCTCTGATAGTTCTGATACTTAATGTTAAGTACAGATGCCAAGCTAACAAGATGAGAGGGGGGGTGAATCATACAAACTTAATCTTCCATAAAAACAATAGATTCAACCTCGGTAACATATACTTCAGCAATATAACCAAAATTGCTAAACATGCAAACTCATAAGCATATAAACATCATAACACTCATAACACCATATTTAACGTGGAAACCCAAATAGGGAAAAAACACTGTGGGATTTCGGACCCACTAACAAATATACTCTTCTAGAGTATGCTCGGTTAAAAGCAAATCCTGTTAAAGATTACAAACACATTGCTAGATGTGACCCGGTTAAGGGATTTCCTCAGATCTGTTAGGATCTTCACCTTGTTAGAAGTGACCTTGTTAAAGGATTTCAAACACTCAATCAAAATGTCACCTTGCTAGAGGGTTTTACAAAGAAGACTATTAAGTCCACTCGGTTAATAGATTTTCTGTCACTTTACAAAATAACAGTAATAAAAATCTATTTGCAACTTCACATCTAAAATGCTAAAGCAGATTCTTATTTGCTCAATACAATTTAGTCATAGGACTTATCTTGTCCATCTGCTAGGCTCTATACTCTGTTTTTCAAACAATTCTTCAAGCTTCTGTGCTCAGTAATCACTATGTAGCATCCCTATGCATACACTTGCCCACATACATTGTTTATCAACAGTTCCTTATTTATAAACAATTTGCCAACCACTTAATCTCCTTGATCACATTTCCCATAATCAATAATAGCCATCAGATCTTCAAACTTGACCAGGTTCAATGTATCCTTCGATCTGAAAATGTTTTACCCCACCTTGGAACTTGCATACATTTCTTGGAACTTGTGCTAGGGTATTGCGGTTCAATCTCAGTTGTAGATCTTCCTACCGATCTTCCTTTGCCATAGATCCTTAACAAACTTCATGCACGACATACCAATCATTTAATCATAACCAGCTCATCAACTTCCTTCATTAAATAATGCTTTTATTCATTCAATACATTTTGTTATTACTCGGTTGCAACTCGATAAATACTAAACTTCACTCGGTAGACATACCGCCTTCATTAACCGATAATGATAACCTTAGGGTTTACCGACTAGGTTCTTTGCTCGGTAACATAGTATAGTATTAACCTTACAATCAACATTAACATATGTAAGATATCAAAACAATCTAAACATCATGATCTCATCATTGTCTAACTCAGTAATAGTTGCCCATTGAATAACTTATTTCTCCCCTTATTCATCACATTCTTTCTGTATCTTTTACCGACATCTTTATACTCACCAAATCATACTTCTTAAGATATGGCAACATCATATTGAATTAGAAAATCAATTTCTTGACATCAATGACAAAATAATAATATTAAGATAGTAAACATCCTTTAGCAGTTATATCCATAAACATCAACAACCTTCTCAATATCCTAATTGAAATGCCAACAATCTCTCATTATCTGTTATAATGCCAACAATATCCCCCTTTGGCATTGATAACAAAACCAATTGATATGACCTAATTGATTCAGATTGCTGTGAGATTACATGCTGAAATGCTCTCCCCCTGTCATTAGTCTTCTCCCCCATACAATAGTCTTCTCCCCTTTTCTTCAGTCTTCTCCCCCTTTGACAACAATGCCAAAAAGTAAAGAACTAAAACATAATTTCTTCCTATATGAAGTGATTTCATGTTGTTATGTGTCAACTTAGTCTCGGTCAGAGAATTTTGTCTTCAATTCCTGTTCCCTGTATTGTTTCCTGCACACCTTTAGAAAACATCCTAAAGTGTGTAAATCAGCATCAACTCCTAAAAGATATTCTGTAGAGTCGTCGAATTGATGCTTCTGCCGAACTTGGTCAGTGAATGGAAGATAGGGGTAGGACCCCTAACTGACTTCTGAGATACTCAAAAGTGTCCCTTGGTAGTGGCTTGGTGAAGATATATGTTGTTTGTTCCTTTGTGCTAACATACTCCAACACCACTTTCTTCTCTTAAACTTCTTCTCTAAGATAATGATATTTGATAGAGATGTGCTTTGTCTTAGAGTGCATAACAGGATTCTTTGAAATGTTTATGGCACTAGTATTGTCACAGAATATAGTTACTGGCTCGGTAACTTTCTCATTTATACCATCCAACAGTTGTTTGATCCATGCTATATTGGTACAATTCAATGTTGCAGCAACGTATTCAGATTTTGTTGTTGACTGTGAAACACATCCTTGTTTCTTGCTAAGCCAACTCACTAGTCTTTCTCCTAAAAAGAAAGCTCCTCCACTTGTGCTTTTTCTGTCATCAATTTTGCCTGCCCAATCAACATCAGTATAAACTTTTAAATCAAAAACATTTCCTTTCTGATATACTAAGCCATAATCTTCAGTGCCTTTCAAGTATCTGAAAATTCTCTTGATTGTTGTCATGTGTGTTTCCTTGGGATCTGTAGAGAATCTTGCAACTACACCTACTACATGTGTTATATCTGGCCTACTATGAACAACATATTGTAGCTTTCCAATCATGGATCGGTAAAGTATCTCATCAACAGATGCAGATTCATCATTCTTTGATAATTTACAGTTGGTAGTCATAGGAGTACTTACTGGTTTTGAATCCTCCATTCCAAATTTCTTCAAGATTTCCTTTATGTACTTGGATTGAGTAATGAAAATCTCATCTTTCATTTGCAGTATTTGTAAACCTATAAAATACTTTATCTCACCAATTAATGGCATCTCAAATTCTTTGCTCATTTCATTTCCAAAGTTCTTGCATAAAGAGTCATTTCCTCAAAAGATAATATCATCAACAAATATGGCTAAGATTAGTATTCCATTTTCATCATTCTTCATGTACATATTGATGTTTTCACTTGTCCTTATAAAACCAATCTTGATCAAATAAGAGTGTAATCTCTCATACCATGCTCTAGGTGCTTGTTTTAGACCATATAAAGTTTTGTTCAATTTACATACCTGATCTTTATTCTTGTCTTCAACAAATCCTTCAAGTTGTTCAATAAAAATTTCTTCTAATATACCATTCAGAAATGTAGATTTGACATCCATTTGATATACCTTGAAATTCTTGTAAGCAGCATATGCCAACAATGTTCTTACTCCTTCAAGTCTTGCCATAGGTGCAAAAGTCTCACCATAATCAATTCCTTCTTCTTGGGCATAACCTTTGCAAACTAATCTTTCTTTATTTCGAATGACCTCACCTTTTCCATTCAACTTGTTTCTAAAAATCCACTTTGTACCGATTACATTTTTGTCCTTCGGTCTTGGGACCAGTTTCCATGTGTCATTCTTCTTGATTTGATCAATCTCTTCTGTCATAGAATTTATCCAATCTTCACTGTTAAATGCCTCTTTCACTATTCTCGGTTCAAATTCAGATATTAGACACGTGTTCTGTCTTAGTTTGTTCCTTGTCATCACTAGATCATCTTTATCTCCTATAATCTGACTTGACGCATGATGTCTTCTGACATACTTGGCTAATATAGGCTTGGTAGGCTCTGTATGATCTTCTTCATAACTCGGTAACTAGATATTCTCTTCATTTTCTTCAACAGTTCTCTCGGTAAGACTTGTCGATTGAACATAGACAAATCCTTCATAATCTTCTAGTTCTTTGGAGTTTCCTTCATCATTTCTTTCTGCAAATTCATCGATTTTCACATTTGCACTTTCTACTATTTTGTTAGATGATTTGATCAGACATTTAAATGCTTTACTTCTAGAAGAATAACCAAGAAATGTTCCTTCTTCACTTTTCTGATCAAACTTTCCATTTCTATCATCTTTGTGAACATAGCATCTACTTCCAAAGATTTTAAAATAACTTACATTAGGTTTCTTGTCATACTAGATCTCATATGGTGTCTTCAAAGTTCCATTCTTCAGTTGTACTTGGTTCAGGGTGTAAACTATTGTACTTATTGCTTCTCTCCAAAATGTTTGTGGCACTTTCTTTTCAATCATCAGGGTTCTGGCACAATCCACAATAGATCTGTTTCTTCTCTCAGCAATTCCATTTTGTTGTGGAGTTCTCGGTGCAGAGACTTGTCTTTTTATACCATGATCATTGCAGAATAAGTTGAACTCATCAAATGTGAACTCTCCTCCTTTGTCTGATCTAAGACATTTCAGTTGTCTTCCTGTTTCATTTTCAACTCTTGCCTTGTACCATTTAAACATTTGAAAAGCTTCTAATTTTTCTTTTAAAAACATTACTGACATCATCCTTGCGTAATCATCCACAAATAATATGAAATATTTATCACCATAATAACTTTAAACTTTCATAGGACCACAAAGATCAGTGTGCACAAGATCTAAAATTCCTTTAGAAGTGTAGGACTTACTTGTAAAGCTTGATCATGTCATTTTACCTATCTGGCATCCTCGACACATAGCATTCTCAAGTTTTTCAAGACTCGGTAGACCTCTTACTTGGTGCTTCTTGCTTATTTTGATCAAATTATCAAAATTTACATGAAAAAACCTTTTATGCCATAACCAGGTATCATCTATCTTTGCATATAGACACTTATTCCGAGTTGAGTCAAGGTGAAATGTGTTACCTTTTGTTTGTGTCCTGGTAGCAGCTAACTTTCCATGCTTGTCATGAACTTTGACAATTCCTTTCTAAAATTCTATTTGGTAACCTGTGTTGTTTAGCTGTGCTACAGTCAACAAATTGTATTTCAAACCTTCAACCCAATAAACATCATTGCATTTTGCATTGTCAAGAAGTGTTATAGATCCTTTACCTTTTACCAGACATGGTGCATCATTACCAAATCTTACATAGCCTCCATCATAATCTTCTGATATAACAAACTTGTATTTATCACCTGTCATGTGATGTGAGCATCCACTACCTATGATCCAAGAATCATTAGTATTTATGTGAGATATTAGGGTTTTTTCTTCATACCTTTCTTCATTTGATCCATCTTTGATAGCCACATAAACTACTTCCTCTGTATCAGTTTCATTTGATTTATCATCATTGGATTCCTCATCGGCTATTAAGCATGACTTTCTATCTTTTCTTCTAAAGTCTCAGTGTCCTTTGTAATGATTATCTTTTTGTCTGTCATCTCGATAATCTCTCTTTTCAGTAGAATCTTTGTCAGGCTAGTTAGAAGCCATATGTCCTATCTTATCACAATTGAAACATTTCAAAGGTAGTTTTCCTTTATACTTACCTTTGCCTCTCGGTAACCTTCTGGCTAATAGTGCTTCAAACTCTTCTTGCTTTTTGATTTCCTCATACAGTTTGTGTACTTTTTCCATGTTCTTGCGAAATCTCTCACTTGCTCCATCGTGATCCCCTTCAGTGTACTTATTCATTCTATCGTTGTAATCATCAGATTCACCAATATGAAAAGAACTAAATGCAGATTCAACTTTATTTACCGATGACCCATTGTTATCAAAATTACTTAACTCAAATGCATGTAGCTTACCAATAGTAGCATCTAAAGAAACTGGCATATTGGGTACAGACCTTAATTCATTGATTGCAGAGACTCGGATTGCATAAGCTGGTAGAAGGGTTCTTAACAACTTACTTGTTATATCCTTTTCTTCAATAGTTCCACCTGCTCCTTTGATTTGATTGACAATCTTCTTTAGTCTTGTACTACACTGGGTTATGTTCTCACCTTCATTCATCCTTATAGATTCAAGTTGCCCTCTTAGACTGTCCACTTTTTCTCTTTGAACATGTTCATCTCTACCATACACAGATATGAGCTTGTCCCACATTGACTTTGCATCATTGCAGCCTTCTAGATCATTAAACTCTGAGTCGGTCAATGCAGATGTTATTTCAATCATTGCTTGGATGTGTTCTTGCTTTGCCTTTATCTCTTTTGTCATGCCCAAAATTTAGGGGAAATACAGAATGATTTTTTTATTTTTAAATATCAACTAAATAACATTAAGTTCGCTAACACAACATGCACTAATGTATTTTATGAAAACTATATTCGAGCTAATTTTGTTATTAAATCAAGTAACGAAATTAATTTAAAATTTATTTGCAAAATACTAGACGATTTAAATTTATTTTCACAAGATACCTAGCCAATAGATTAATTTGTCCCCATAGACAACCAAGTTATAATCGAGCTAAACCTCCTAGCTTTTAATTTCAAGTTCCCATAAATAGTTAATCTAGAAATATTTAATTTTATTTTAAAAACTTCTCAAGCTATTAAAGTTTAAATAATTATTTACTTCTCCAATATTTAATTTAAATCAATTCATACTATTTGAAAATTCAAATATTAATTCCATAACAATTTAACTCAAACCATTTCTACCTATTTCTACCTATTTCTACCTATTTACATTAATACAAAACTTCCTAGGGTTTTACCCATGCAAACCCTATAAAAAACAAACATATCTCAATAAACCCCTTTTTTTTTTAAGTATAAAAATGAAGCTTCCCTTAGGATATTTTATTATTTTACCCTAATCATATTTTGTTTGCCCTAACTCCAAGCTTTGGGTTAGGGCATACCATTTTATATTTATTTATTATTATTTTTTTGTACCTTTCATTTATTTTGGCCCGGACTGTGTAGGACCAAAACTCATCGAGCAGCGGCCATGGTGAAGTTTGCAGGTCAAAGGAGGGGTGACGGGGATGCTACTGTGTGTCCACACAGTGAAACCCACTGCTCCACTGTGTGTCCACACAATGGCAGCGCGGCACCACTGTGTGTCCACACAGTGGGAGCCGCAGTGGCCCACACTGTGTGTCCACATAGTGGAAGCCGCGAGGCCATCCATTGTGTGTACACACAGTGGGATCTGCGGCCGATCCACTGTGTGTCCACATAGTGGCTTCGGCCCTACGGCAATACTCAAAAAACCCCCTTTTTTTTAAAAAAAAAAAGTTATAATTATTTTTATATTTATGTAATTTTTTTTTCTAATATATATATATATATATATTTATTGATATACATATTTATTTATATTAAGATATATATATATATATATATATATATATATATTCAACGCATTTTATTTTATTTTCTTTTAAACATATTTATAATGATATACATGCAAACTACCTGCCAATAACTTATTGGTATGGATTTATAAATTCCATGAGACATCCAATTAAAGTAAATAGGCTCTCGTATTTTGATTTAGATGAAGAGGATATAGATGGGTTAATAATTTTCAAACTTCTTTCTACTATATTGCTTTTACAGAAAACAGAAATTAATAATTTATTTTTGACCTACAATATGCATGCAAATCTAACTTATGCCTTTTCTATTTTATTTTATTTTAAATACTTAAGAATGGAAAAATTTACTGCAAATCAATTTATTATGAACACATCAGATATACGATTTTATTTTGACTTTGGGGATACTAATCTAGGAATACTTATTTCTTTCTACAATAGATAAATTACTGAATTCTGCAATTATTACAGCAACTAATTAGATATTATATTTTCTCTCTTTTTTTTTAATTTAAAATCTATCAACATCTACAACTCATAATAACTGCAATTAAAATGAAGACAAAATCGCAGTAAAAAGAAAAACACAGAATTAAATAAAACTGATTTTCATATTTCAATGACTATTGCATGCATTTCAAAAGTATTTCTTTTCAAAGAGAAAGATGAATATATCTAGCTTTTTACAATCCTAAAGGTATTCTGCAAAATTTACAAGATGTTTCTTTATCTAAATAACAATAACTAATCTCATGCCTTTATTTCAAATTTACAATTAGCCTCTCATTTCAACAAATGAGGGTATATTTCTCCTTTTAACACTAATAAATATAGCTGCAAATAAATTCCTGCAACAATAATTCCTGCAACTTTCCACTTGACCTATTCTTTTCTCCCTACAATCCTGCATATTAAATCACAACTTTGACCATGGAGTGCTCACCTCCCAACCTAGGCTAACTGGTAGCCACCCCCGAGCTTAGAGAACCAAGCCCTAGATGAGATACAAACATGCAAACACATAGAAGACAGAATACACACAGATTTCAAATACACTCCCATCCCGGCTACACTGCACCACACTTTGGTGATGACCTTTTTAAGGGTGGTAGTGGACCAATACCCTGAGGAGAACTACAAGTATGGAAAACATGTAGCCACCTCATGGCACAACAAATACATCAAGAATTTCAACCCCTTATTCCTTATGCCCCCCAAGGCATTCTAGCCTTATATCCCTCCCTATGACCCCCATTGCACAAACAGGCCATGCAGCAAGGGTCACACAAAAATCCCTTGTGATCGCTCTCAAAATGAGAGTCTCTCACTCGAGGGTTGTCACTGCTACCACCCACAAGATCCTCCTCTCTTCCAAGAGTAAGAGGTCTTGAAGACTCCCAAAACATTTACAAAACAAAATACAAATACCAAATGAAATACCCAAACAGAACATACAAGGAAACAGATTTCTTACACAAACATACTTTCAAACACATGCAAAAAGAAGTCATTTTAAGAAGAATGTAACCAACCTTAATCTACCCAAAGGTAGGCTAGTATGGTTGAGGAAGAGCTGCCCAATTCCATGGATCTTCTCCTTCTACCCTTAGCCAAATTTTACTGTTCCAATCTATTCTATTTGTAGCATCATAAATTGTACGCACTTGCTAGGGTGGTACAATTTCACATCTAGTTTAGCACCCGCTTTGGCGCATTTTGCATTTTGCATTGCATTTCCCCTTTAGTACTTAATTAATCAAATTAATTAGGTCTAAGGCTCTATTTCATCATCTTCCACATCATAAAGTTGGGCCCTTTCATTAAAGTGTGCCCTTTTCATTTTATTCCTCCAATACATCATTCAATCAAAAACCCTAATTAAGTCCTATTTTGAACTTGGGGGCTTGGTTTCGGGGGTCAAAACATCTCGAAATCACCTGTAACTTTGGGATTCTCTCTAAAATCATCATATCCGACGGCCCTGAAAATTTGGTGAAAAGTTGTCAGGACCGTGGCGCCCGGAGTGCGCATGGTCCCGGACATTTTTCCCGAAATTTTAGGAGCACAATCCAATCATAAAATAAAGCTTAACCCCAAGAAATTGGTGGGAAATTCAATCTCTAGGTCGGCCAAAAGATGAAATTACGATCTAGTGTTTCCTACATAAGAGCTCTCTTTCTTCATTTGAAAGGATCCAGAAGATTGGTTTAAGGGGCCTTCTATGCAGCGAAAGAGCAGATCTTTGAAGACTTCAACAACCTTCAACATCCATCCATCAAGCATTCATCGATTTCATTCATTCATTTAGGGCTTTGAAGACATTGAAGAGCAATAAGGGATCACCGATTGAAGATTGGCTTGTACCCCTCCCTTGGGGTTGGGTATGATTTAATGTTGTTTTCATGTCTTTGCATAAGCCTCATTATATCATTTGTATTCATTCTTTAGATCACTTTGCATCTTGATTTGGAGCATTTACATTATCATTTACAAGCAATTAGGGTTTACTTTCTAGGTTGCTCTAGTTTGCTTACCTGCATTTTGGGATCTTGCACACACACAAGGTCTGCACACACATTACTTTTACAATACAACTTGGCTATTCGTGGAGGTGGAAATCACCAAAGCGGGGGTTTGACTAAGGAAAAACCCTATATAGCCACCCACCATACCCTTTTCAGATATAAGTGTAGGTTTCGGGATTCGGACGATGCCGCAAGTTGCAGATCCGGGAAAAGCAGGCCGAGACAGCACTCCACACCAAGTTTCAGAGCAAAAGACCAGGATAGGGGTGTGGGGCGCCTTGGTCCTACCAGGACAGGGGCGCTAGGTGCCCTGGTCCTTGGGACAGGGGCGCTGGGTGTCGTGGTCCTCCTGACAGATAGCATTTTCAACATTTTTGACAGCTTTTCAGGTTGCAAAACAGCAGTTTTTGGAGCAGTTTCAGGGGCAGAATCAGGACAGTGGCGCCCGCGCCCCCGTCCCGAACATTTTCACTCAGATTTTAACTCCGGGTATGCATTTGCTTTCTTGCCTTGTCCTTGTGTTTACAGCTTTCCATTGTTTAAGTTCAATTCTGCAATCTCGTTATTAGTTCATACTTGCACTTTGGGGTTAGGGATTGAACTTGCATCATTTTATCTTTCAATTACAACAAAGGAATAGAAATCCTAATAGGTAGCCCGTGGCTCTCTCTTTCACAAAAAGAAGTAGCCAATTGTGTGATACCTCTAGGCTCTTTCGTATTCCACAAGTGTGTGACTGAAAGTGAGATTAGGGCATGTTTGCTTAGTGTCACTTTTTCCCCCACACATTTTGGTGAACCTGAGGTGAACTCCAATCTTCTCTAATTCTGATTTATGTTTTCAAATTTGAGTGTTTATGCTATTTACAAGTTTTAATTTCTTGCAAGATTCAAAAAATCTAGAGGAAATTTTTGCTAAAACCCTAATTTTTCAATTCAAAGTTGAACTTGTGGATAGCTTAATTGGGATCAATAATTTCAAATCTGATTTAGGAACTCATTTGAATCATAAATTTCATTTTCTAAATCTACATTCTAAGTGCTTTCATTGGTTAAAATTAAATATTTCCTTCTATTTTGCATGTGTTATCATTTGGAAGAGGAAAATTGTTGTCATGATGCATTCATTTCATAGATGTAATAATGGGTTAGCTTCCCTTGTTTCAATTTTTCCTTCTCCTAAATAAATTCCCCCTATCTATAACAACATTTTAGTGCCTAAAAGAGTTGCTACCAATCCCTTTGAGACTCTCCCATGCTCTAAGGATGAAGACTTTAAGAGTGATCTTGACAATTCTCCTAGAATGTGCCCTTCCTATTTAGCTATCCTAGAGGAAAAGAATGATATCATAAACACCTTTCTTAATGTTACTTCACCTTCCCTCCATGATGCATCTCTAAGTGAAAAGGTATTGATGGACATTGACTTATTGTCTCCTAAAATTGGTCCTTCCAATGGGGGCATGTTAGTGCAACAAGAGGTTATGAACACTTCTTTCAAAGATCTCCTTCCTAAGCATGAATCTTTGGAGAAGTATGTTCATGTTCCTCCTAAAAAACACTCCCTTCATGAGGATCCTTTTGTGAAAGAAGATGACATTATCCCTACATTTCCTAGTGAGGGCATTTCCTTTTCCAACAAAATTCCCACTAGAGATGATGAATTAATGATAAATGCTTACCCTTCTCCTAAAGTTTGTCTTACCCATAAGTATCCCTTAGAGAAAGAAGATGAAATAATAATAAATTTCCTTAATTCTCTCTCCCCTAAAGATCATATTGAACATATTTTGAGGAAAGAGGATGAGTTTAACACATCTATTGATGCTCTCCCTCCTAAGGATGAGGAATTAATAAACAATGTTATCTCCTCTCCCGAAATTGACAATACTTCAAGCATTCCTTTCAACCACTTCACTATTTGGGATGAACCATTAGAATAAGGTGTAGATTATTCTCTCTCCCTTGATAATTTCTCACCTTCCTTGAATCTCAATTATTCTCCCTCTAAAAATAAAGTATCTCCCTCTCCTCAACTTGGTTCTACTCATAAGGAGACCCTAGTTCAAAGCAAGTTGGTTAACATCTCTTTCAAAGATCTCCCTCTCAAAAGTGAGACTTTAGAGAGTAATGTTGACCCTTCTCCTAGAGATTTTATTCCCCATGTAGATCATTTGAGGATAGAGGATGATATGACCTTTCCTAGTATTACTTTTCCTACTAGAACATCAATGCCTACCCCTTGTCTCTCTCCTAAAATTGATTTAATCCGTGATAAGATTTTAGTGCAAGAGAAGACTATCAATAATTCTTCCAACACTTTTGTTCATTCCTTTAAACCATCCTCAATCAATTTGATACATGTGAATGAGACACCTAACAAACCTCTCTTCACTATCCAAGGTGCTTGTCCTTCTCAAAATTCTCAACCTTTAAATAAGCCTATCTTAGTGGTTCAAGGTGGTTATGCTAATGATTCTTTTTGCACTCCTAACAAACCTATTATTACTATGCAAGGAGGTTATTCTACTAAGAGCCCTTATGAGTATGCTAAGCAACTGACTAGAGAGAGTTATCATGCGGTTGCTCATACCTATAACACAAGAAACAATAGGCAACCTAATCCTCCTCCAGTTATCCCAACTTCACTTCCTCCTTCTCAACCAATTCTTCCACACGCTCCGCGTATTTCACAAGTTCTCGGTAAGGAATATGATCTCATAGAACAACTTAAAGCTACCCCTGCTAAGATATCCCTTTGGGATTTGATCCAAACTTCCTCCGCTCATCATGGAATGTTACAAGATGCCTTGAAATATTTGAATGTTCCTCCACCTAATACATCTAGTAATATAGTGTCTTTGGTTAACTCTGTGATGAATCCTAAAGCTCAGATTGTGTTTACTCAAGATGAGTTGCCTACTAGTGAAATTCAACATCAATATGATCCCTTGATGATTGTGGTTATCATAAATGACACTACTATAAGACGAACACTGGTAGATAATGGTTCTGGCCTTAATGTGTGTAGCATTAATCTATTGCATAAGATGAATGTGGATACATCCCTTATTGAGCCTGACTCTCATCCCATTCGAGGCTTTGATAATGTGGCTAAGTCTTCATTAGGTATTATCACCTTACCCATCATAGTGGGACCTGTTACTTTGCCTACTCCTATCCATGTTATGTTGGGAAATCTAACATACAACTTGTTATTAGGGAGACCTTGGATTCACAGTATGCAAGTTGTCCCCTCTACATTGCATAGACAAGTTAAATTCATTTATAACAATAAGACATATACCTTGATAGGTGATACTAATCTTCAGGCTTGTTTGCAAACATCTACTTCCAAAGGGAGTTCTTCTAAACCTTCCTCTTCTAGTGATGACTCTTTAAACAAGATACCTATGGATGAATCATTACCCTCTGATAATCAAAATTCTTTGGATGAGCCTAAAGCTCCTGAAGAAGATCCTTCTCGACTTGAGTCTACACATGAAAAGATTTTTGATCCTGAGAAGGTTCTCGCAGAAGACGATTGGGGATCTCTTGATTTTAATCCCACCTTTGTAGGTGAGTATAGGGTTCCTCCTAGAGTTCTTAAAGTTAAAGGGAAGGAAGAAACTAGAGATCAATCAATCTTACCTGAACCTATGAGTAATAATTTTGTGGCCGCTTCTCAAACTTCTTCTCCTCACACCTCTAATTATGAAGAGTTTGATTCTTTGTCTTATGAAAACCACCTTCTCTTCTTGAAATGGTTGATCGTTATGGTCGTGGTTTTTGCATTTTTGCTAAGCATGGGTATCATGGAAATGGTTGTGGCACTCATGAACAAGGGATAAAAGTTCCTCTAGAGACTAATTTTCACAATTATGCCTTTGGACTCGGCTATAATCCCTGCAAACGTACCAAAGCATCTAAAAGACCATCTCTCAATGTGAATGCTATATTTAGTAGTGATGATGATCTCACTTCAACTAAATCATCTTCTACTCCTATCAACTCTCATTCCCCTCATAAGGAAATCTTGGCGATGAACAAATCTCTTTATGACTCCCCTCAAATTTCTAAATCCACTTATGTATCTTTATCTCCTATTCATCATAAAGTCCTTTCCTCCAGGGATAAGGCTCTAATAAATTACACTCATCTTTCTTCTAATATTTCTCGTAACTATCCTTCTTCAATTTTTATCACTTTATACATGTTTTTGATCTCACTTATAGTTAAGCATTCAGCATGTCATATTCAAATACCTCATTCAATCTATCATGTCTTTAAATAACATTAATGGCTATTATGTTGCTCATCATTATGTGACATTGGTAGCTCATTTACTGGGGGCTCATTGTCATTCATGATGGTACAATTTCAAGTGCAATCATATTTTTGAAGCAACATAATAGCCTAATTTTCTATGTTATCTCTTGTTCCTATGGGGACAAGAGTGATTTCATACATCTCTTCTTTTCATGGTTAAAATTTCCCTTTGGGGTAATAGTGTGGAAATATTGATCATATTTTCTTTAGAATCCTCTTTTCCTAGATATGGGAGAAGATATTCTCTTTCTTATCTTACCCACTTCTTGTGGGGAGCATTTTACATACACTAATGTCTTGCTTGCATGAACTCATGTGAGTATGTAGTACATTTTTCTTATGTCTAAGTCTCTCCCTAGAAGATTGTGTAAGTCCTTCTCATTATCCTTATCCTTGGGAGGCAATGATCTTTCCTTATTTTTATCTAAGGATCCACTTTTTCCTATTTCATGGATGGTGTGAACTTTATTACTTGATGTTATTCCTTGTATGCATTTGCTGTTGTTTGTTCAAGGATTCTCTCTTACAAGAGGTGTAAGTCCTTGACTACAACCTCTGTTGCACTTGGTAAAATACATCCATAATGAATTCACTCTCCCAATTGGGTTAAAAAGAGCGTCATCCTTCATTAAGAATCACTTTCACCTCGCAAAAGAAGGAAGTATTGCATTCTTATTCTCTTCTTTGTCTTATTCTAGAAGATGTTATATTTGTCTAAGACAATTCCTCTTGGGGATAGGTGTCTTTTGTACAAAGATGTCTTCTCCTCTAAGGATCTCCTTTACACATACTACAAGATATCCCTTTTCAACTATCTTATCCTTGCTTAAAGAGTGCAAAACTCTCTTGCTTGGATCTATGACATTGTTGCATTTTTGGGGTATCTTCTTGTGTGATGAAGGTAGGTATCCTTGTTCTACTTTGCTTATGACATAAACATTACACTTTTTGAGCAATGGGTCATTCTTGGAACCAGAGCACAGACTCTTAGAGCGAGATGTCACGCTTTTGTACTATACATATATAGGTTGTAGCATACTCGAGCATAGACTCCTATGAGCTGCTTCTAACCTCCCTTACACACACATGCATGAGGTTGAGTGGAACTAGCAGCATAAGGCTAGACTTTCTCACTCTCGTCCCTTACATGGATCACCTAGACAGACTCTAGGGGCTAGTTTTCCATGTCCTTTTCCCATGGATCACCTAGACAAGATCTAGGGGCTAGAAGTCCATGTTTTCTCTCTCACTATCCTTCCCATGGATCACCAATGTGTGTATTCATGCTTTTTCCTTTCTTTTCTTCTCTTTGCATTTTGTTTCCATTTACATCCTTCATCTTGTGTTAGAGAACTCTCAAATCCTCACACTCTTTGTTGTGTTGGAATTGAGATTTAGTCCTCTTTCTTACCAAATTATTCTCCATTAGTTTTTGATCTCATATCAAATCTTCTTGTGAGCATTTGTCATCAATATTCTTTAACAATTCGAAGTGGTAAACATGATACCCTGTTTCAACTCACTAAAATTAGCAAGCTGAAACAGGGGGGGGGCATATAGCTACCCTTGAATTTTCATCACCTTCCTTAGTAAGCATTAGGTGATTTTGTGATCTAACGTGTGTTTTGTAGGGTGTGGTTCCTAACTGTGTACTACAGATACCGTTGGGGGCTTCGTTCGACAGACTTATGGATATATCCTTTTTCAAATAATGTTTACTTTTTTGTAATTTAGCTTGCATATGCACGTAGTGTTCATATGACCGCTAAAGTGGGGGCTAAATGTAGCATCATAAATTGTACGCACTTGCTAGGGTGGTACAATTTCACATCTAGTTTAGCACCCGCTTTGGTGCATTTTGCATTTTGCATTACATTTCCCCTTTAGCACTTAATTAATCAAATTAATTAGGTCTAAGGCTCTATTTCATCATCTTCCACATCATAAAGTTGGGCCCTTTCATTAAAGTGTGCCCTTTTCATTTTATTCCTCCAATACATCATTCAATCAAAAACCCTAATTAAGTCCTATTTTGAACTTGGGGGCTTGGTTTCGGGGGTCAAAACATCTCGAAATCACCTGTAACTTTAGGATTCTCTCTAAAATCATCATATCCGACGGCCCTAAAAATTTGGTGAAAAGTTGTCGGGACCGTGGCGCCCGGAGTGCACATGGTCCCGGACATTTTTCCCGAAATTTTAGGAGCACAATCCAATCATAAAATAAAGCTTAACCCCAAGAAATTGGCAGGAAATTCAATCTCTAGGTTGGCCAAAAGATGAAATTATGATCTAGGGTTTCCTACATAAGAGCTCTCTTTCTTCATTTGAAAGGATCCAAAAGTTTGGTTTAAGGGGTCTTCTATGCAGCGAAAGAGCAGATCTTTGAAGACTTCAACAACATTCAACATCCATCCATTAAGCATTCATCAATTTCATTCATTCATTTAGGGCTTTGAAGACATTGAAGAGCAATAAGGGATCACCGACTGAAGATTGGCTTGTACCCCTCCCTTGGGGTTGGGTATGATTTCATGTTGTTTTCATGTCTTTGCATAAGCCTCATTATATCATTTGTATTCATGCTTTAGATCACTTTGCATCTTGATTTGGAGCATTTACCTTATCATTTACAAGCAATTAGGGTTTACTTTCTAGGTTGCTCTAGTTTGCTTACCTGCATTTTGGGATCTTGCACACACACAAGGTCTGCACACACATTACTTTTACAATACAACTTGGCTATTCGTGGAGGTGGAAATCACCAAAGCGGGGGTTTGACTAAGGAAAAACCCTATATAGCCACCCACCATACCCTTTTCAGATATAAGTGTAGGTTTCGGGATTCGGACGATGCCGCAAGTTGCAGATCCGGGAAAAGCAGGCCGAGACAGCACTCCACACCAAGTTTCAGAGCAAAAGACCAGGATAGGGGTGTGGGGCGCCTTGGTCCTACCAGGACAGGGGCGCTAGGTGCCCTGGTCCTTGGGACAGGGGCGCTGGGTGTCGTGGTCCTCCTGACAGATAGCATTTTCAACATTTTTGACAGCTTTTCAGGTTGCAAAACAGCAGTTTTTGGAGCAGTTTCAGGGGCAGAATCAGGACAGTGGCGCCCGCGCCCCCGTCCCGAACATTTTCACTCAGATTTTAACTCCGGGTATGCATTTGCTTTCTTGCCTTGTCCTTGTGTTTACAGCTTTCCATTGTTTAAGTTCAATTCTGCAATCTCGTTATTAGTTCATACTTGCACTTTGGGGTTAGGGATTGAACTTGCATCATTTTATCTTTCAATTACAACAAAGGAATAGAAATCCTAATAGGTAGCCCGTGGCTCTCTCTTTCACAAAAAGAAGTAGCCAATTGTGTGATACCTCTAGGCTCTTTCATATTCCACAAGTGTGTGACTGAAAGTGAGATTAGGGCATGTTTGCTTAGTGTCACTTTTTCCCCCACACACTATTCTTTTCAAAATTTCTCTTGTCTCCAAAAATGGAGAGTGGGTGATTACCCTCAAATTTACAAATTCTTGCTTAAGAAGCTCATTCTCTCAGTTCTCACAAGTTTCTAAGAACTAAAGAGGAAGGTAAGACAGAATGGGAAAGAGAACTCTCATTCGAAAAGGAAAGTTTACAACTAGGTTCAATCTTCTAATTTCAATTTTCGCACAACTCAGAAAAGTCAAATTTTAGAGTGTCTAAAAGGTCACTTAGGAGTAGAAACTTGCCCTAAAATTACCCCTAACCCTTAGGTATACCTTATGGGCTTTAGGAAACCCTATTAAACTACCCCTAGGTGTTCATTTAAACCATTTTAAACCCCTCTGAAGTTTATTTTCGGGTCAAACCTATGTTGACCACCCCAAAGATTCTTTACCCAAGGTATTTATGACATCACATTACATTAATTGAAAAAAAAATATAGTTGAACACTTTCCCACCAAGAGACAAATATAAAATTTAAACTTAAATCCACACATGTGTCAAGTGACACAAAGAAAACACTTTTACAATTTTAAAACATGAAATCGTCTCTTGTGGATTTTACACAAGTAAATTAAATACACTTAACACACATGCAGCATATACTGTTACGAATAAAATACAACACAAACGGGGTGTTGTCTCTCCAAATAGACAACCCCTGGCTTATGAACATACATAAGTCTAGGTTTGGTTCTCCATAAATTTCCATGGTCACATGGATAACTTCCTGCACATCTCAATTTACACATTAGTACTTTCAAATATCCACATATAATATAATTCAAAGGAATAATAATACACATCATCAGGGGTGTTGTCTCTCCAAATAGACAACCCCTGGCTTATGAACATACATAAGTCTAGGTTTGGTTCTCCATAAATTTCCATGGTCACATGGATAACTTCCTGCACATCTCAATTTACACATTAGTACTTTCAAATATCCACATATAATATAATTCAAAGGAATAATAATACACATCATCACTTGCATACAATTTACATCTGAACAAATTAAATACATCTTTTATCCAAGCAATTTCACATAAGCAATTCATCCCAATTCTCATAAACTTAAGCATACATCATAATTCTATTATCATAGTAAAGTCCTGCAAAATCAATAACGACATTTATCACCGCAATTTCATCTTATTCAAAAATCATGTAGTGTTCTATCTCATATAGCATATAAATAAATCATCAATATATAGCAATGTTATGCAAATCCTGAAATCATATAAGTTCTAAATTCCAAAATGCATCAAAATAAAGTATCCATAATTATCTCAATATAAAAATCACTAAAGTGTCAGACTGAGTCAAGGTGAGGCCTCACATCTTCCATTGTCAATGGATAGGTGCTCGGTGTAATGAAATCATTCTCTAGATAATATACAACATATTCTCCAACTCCTGATAGGTGCAGCTTCATCCTTTTCTGCCATGTAGAGAAACTTGACTTGTTTAGCTTCGGTGCATCCCTCTTGTACATCTTTGGATCTTTGCCTCAAGTACCTTTAAACTTTTCTTCCAGAGTCCAAAGCTCTGATACCAATTGATAGTTCTGATACTTAATGTTAAGTATAGATGCCAAGCTAACAAGATGAGAGGGGGGGGTGAATCATACAAACTTAATCTTCCATAAAAACAACAGATTCAACCTCGGTAACATATACTTCAGCAATATAACCAAAACTACTAAACATGCAAACTCATAAGCATATAAACATCATAACACTCATAACACCAGATTTAACGTGAAAACCCAAATAGGGAAAAACCACTGTGGGATTTCGGACCCACTAAGAAATATACTCTTCTAGAGTATGCTCAGTTAAAAGCAAATCCTATTAAAGATTACAAACACATTGCTAGATGTGACCCAGTTAAGGGATTTCCCTCATATGTGTTAGGATCTTCACCTTGTTAGAAGTGACCTTGTTAAAGGATTTCAAACACTCAATCAAAATGTCACCTTGCTAGAGGGTTTTACAAATAAGACTATTAAGTCCACTTGGTTAAGAGATTTTCTGTCACTTTACAAAATAACAATAATAAAAATCTATCTGCAACTTCACATCTAAAATGCTAAAGCAGATTCTTATTTGCTCAATACAATTTAGTCATAGGACTTATCTTGTCCATTTGCTAGGCTCTATACTCTGTTATACAAACAGGTCTTCAAGCTTCTATGCTCGGTAATCACTATGTAGCATCCCTGTGCATACACTTGCCCACATACATTGTTTATCAACAGTTCCTTATTTATAAACAATTTGCCAACCGCTTAATCTCCTTGATCACATTTCCCATGATCAATCATAGCCATCAGATCTTCAAACTTGACCAGGTTCAATGTATCCTTCGATCTAAAAATGTTTTACCCCACCTTGGAACTTGCATACATTTCTTGGAACTTGTGCTAGGGTATTGCGGTTCAATCTGAGCTGTAGATCTTCCTACCGATCTTCCTTTGCCATAGATCCTTAACAAACTTCATGCATGGCATACCAATCATTTAATCATAACCAGCTCATCAGCTTCCTTCATTAAATAATGCTTTTATTCATTCAATGCATTCTGTTATTACTCGGTTGCAACTCGATAAATACTAAACTTCACTCGGTAGACATACCGCCTTCATTAACCGATAGCGATAACCTTAGGGTTTACCGACTAGGTTCCTTAGGGTTTATCGACTAGGTTCTTTGCTCGGTAACATAGTATAGTATTAACCTTACAATCAACAACATATGTAGGATATCAAAACAATCTAAACATCATGATCTCATCATTGTCTAACTCGGTAATAGTTGCCCATTGAATAACTTATTTCTCCCCTTATTCATCACATTCTTTTTGTGTCTTTTACCGACATCTTTATACTCACCAAATCATACTTCTTAAGATATGGCAACATCATACTGAATTAGAAAATCAATTTCTTGACATCAATGACAAAATAATAATATTAAGATAGTAAACATCCTTTAGCAGTTATATCCATAATCATCAACAACCTTCTTGATATCTTAATTGAAATGCCAACAATCTCTCATTGTCTGTTATAATGCCAACAGGCTCTGGTACACTTGAGACATATGCACAACACCTTCTGGGTCAACCAGTAGATCCCAAGGAAGGGATATTTGGCACATTTAAAGAAAAGGACCTCAGTTTACACATGCAGTTCACTACTCTTACCCGAAAGAGAAAAGTAACTAAGATGGAAGAAGAAGTAGATGCTCAAATGGGTTTCACCAAGGAGGAGGTTTAGAAAGCAAGAGAAAAATATGCTCAAAAGGAGGCCCAAGAGGAAACCAAGAAACTCAAGGTTGATATGGTTCCCTCAAAAGAAAAACCTAAGGCAACTAAGTCTACTCCTGCTCCGGTGGCATAGCCTGCAAAAGAAATTCCATCTAGAAAAGGTGTGTTGAAGCAAAAAGAAAAACCAAAAAGAACATATGTTGCAGTATCTTTGGTGGCCTCAGAAACTGAATATGAGGAAGAGGTAGGAAGAGCTAAGAAAAAAGGAGAATTTGTCAAACTAGTGAGAAAGCCTCAATCTGGTGGAGCTCAGTAGAGCAAAAACACCAAGTCAGATCCTGCTCCTACTGGAAGACCCCAAAGAGGTAGACAGATCAGAAGTCAACTTGAAAAAGAATTTAAATTTGGAAATACAAGGTAAGTACACAATCATTCCTCCACTATCAGTAGATTAGTTGATAGATGAAATATTAGTGGATGAAAAATTGAAGAATCTTGAAGCAAATTTTGAAAATTTTGATAATGATGACCAAAGGAAGGTTGAGGAAGTAGTAGTATTATACTTACATAACTTTAGTAAGACATTAATTGAATTAGAAAAGTCTATTCCAAAGGACTTGCATAGTTTAATAGATGCTAGAAGAATGAATGCAAGCAAACTTGATAGAGAAATGAAGGAGAGAGAGCTTGTAAATAGATGTACATGTATTACTCATAGTGAAGTCAATAGATTAACTGAAGAAGCAAATAAAAAGGAATTCAGAAGTAAGAAAAAAATCAATAGATTAATGATTGGGAATGTTGAGGAGGTAAGGAAAGAGACAAAGGAAATATGGAAAAATATTATTCAGAATGACCCTTTGTACAAAGATGCATTTAGACCATCTTAGTCAGAAGATAAGCAAGGTGATTTTAGAAGTCAAAAGGTTGAGACTCAATCTGAAGATCAATTGGAAGACCAAGGAAATACCATAATTGATGTTGAGACCAATGACAATCCTCCAGTGATAGATATCTTTGCAACCCCTGTGACTCAACAGACTGATATTGGGGACAAGGGAGAAAAGAAGGACATTATGTCTGGAGAAGCTGAGGTAACTAAGGTGGAAAAAGGCAAAGGCATAGCTGCTTTGGAAATTGCCACTCCTTCAGTTATAGGGATCCCTGCCTCAAATCCTGATCAATATTGATGGCTTAGTTGATCTCAGGAAGATGTCTCTTGCAGAGAAGCTTATGCTTGTTGCTGTAGTGCAAGCTCAAGCTAGTCAAGATTTGGTAAAATCAGAAAATGAAGACAAAAAGCTAATTTTGATGTCCATAGATGTTTTACAGAAGGTGGATTCCAATGTACAGTTAGATTCAAATAACAGCCCCTCCAGCAAATTATTACAATTGATTAATAGTGTAAATAACATTTTTGATTCTTTGGAGAAGGTGGCTACTCAGAAAGTTTTGGATAGGTTCAAAGAAGTTAGAAAACAAAAATTCCTGAAAATGATTGAAGATGATAGGGTAACACTAATAAGAGATTGCAGACTATTTATAACACATTGTCAGAAAGTGGTAAACTGTATAAATCTTGCCTTATTTTTCCCAAATTCACTATTGATGTTGATAAACAAATAAGTGGTTGTTGGGGCAAGCTTGCTAGTATCTCACAATCTTTTGATCCTAACGTAACATTAACCAAAAGTATTGAAGGACAAATTATAGCCTTGAATGATCAAATCTCAGCCCTTCAAGATGATAAGGAGATTTGTTTTAGGAAAGTGGGTGAACTTCAGAACCTGATTGCCATCCAGTTAGATACCATGCTAAGTAATAAGGCAGACTATATTTAATGCTACAATATTTAATTCACTTATCACAATTTTGGATAACCTGAAGAATGGATGGGATACTCACCTAGGATTTTTGAAGACTACTTATGTTGACCTCTTCAAGTATTTGTAAAATGTTTTGTCATTTGTATATCAATTTTGGGCAGCACCCCATCTCTAGCATTGATGTCAAAGGGGAAGAGATGAGGTGAAAAATATACAGACAAATTGTGTATATAGTGTACAGTTTGGTGATGCAAATTATTGATCTTAGGGGGAGCTTCATAATTATTTTGTTTCTTATAATTCTTTTATTCTTTAGAATTCTTTTATTCTTTCATCCGGTGTATAGGTTTTACAGGTTTCAACACTTAGCCTTTTTTCACAGGTGTTGCCATCAATGACAAAGGGGGAGATTGTTGGCAATTAACACTCATTTGGTGATTTCAGACGACGTCCAGTAGTTGCATATTTATTTAGGGTTGTCATTGATGGAAACTCTTCTTAGATATTCAATTCGGCGATCATGATTCATCTTATCCAGAAGATGAAGGTAACCGGTAGGCGGTTAACTAGTAAAATAGGGTATTTTAGTAATGCTTTGATCTAGAATGATCTCCAGTGATTGTGGTGTTTTTGGTGATTGTTTTTGTGATCTCAGTGATTGGGAAGACCTTTAGGAAGCGTGTGATTATAATCTTTTGGTCTGGTGCTAGGTTTTGTTCAAGATTGAAGCTGACTTGGAGCTACACGTTACACTTCTTGAAGCCAACTTGAAGGAGATTGTTTTTGTGCTAAGATCGGATATATAAGATCGATTTGGTGATTGATTTTTGGTGCATTAGAGTTATGGTTATCCATTTTGGTACAATTGAGTGCAGTTTCACATGCGCACTTTGCTTTCAGACCAATTGGTAGCTGACTGAGACACAAATAGAGTATTCAACAGAGTGAACACACTCAAAGATTCAATGCTTAACCGAAACTCATTCTTGCATAGTTAGATGATAATTGAGAGTTCATTTCTTTGTATTTCCTCATTGTAATAAAATTGTAAGTCAGTGAGACTTCCCTGAAGGTTGTAGCCTTCCAAACAATTGTAATTGAGCAGTGAGCTCTAGGCAGTGAGCCTGAATGTAAGTGAATTCCCTATCTATGTAATATTTATGTACTCCTAGCCATAGTATATGAATATTGTGGGTTCCAGCCCCACCGTGGTTTTTCCCTTTCCGAGTTTCCACGTAAAAATTCAGGTGTTGTGGATTTGTGTATTCTTTATTGCATGTTTATGTTATTTTATGTTATGCATTGCTAACTGGTGGATAAAGAATAAGTTTGAGGATTTGATTTCCGGTAGATCATTGATTCACCCCCCCACCCTCTCAGTGATCTCTAATTCTAACAATAACCAATCATGACGAAAGGAACAAAAGACATCGCAAGGTGATTGGGATAGGTTATAAAGGCAGAGAAAGTGGTAGAAGTCTACTCGACAGTGTTTGTTATGCCGATGACAGGAGAAGGTGTTACATTGGTGTAAGTCATGCCGATCAGAATGGAAAGTTGAGATGAGCGATTGGAGTAACCGATAATTATCGAGATAACACTTCAAGGTCCAACCGACTGTTAAAACTATATCAATAGAGCTTTGAGAAATTAAAATCGGGATAGATATGGCAATGAGCATGAGAAAAGAGAGATCTAATTGAAAGAGAAAGGTCAGGATAAGTGTTTATTGTAAACCTTATATGTGCGATATGTCTGCATAATACAAAGGTTATTCACAGCATGAAGTTCAACCAATCTGAGTAGCCCGATTGTCCACATGGACGATGACCAACCTTGACCATCTGACTTGGATGAAGAACGTGAAGACATGTGACTCCTTGGTGGATAGAACAAATCAGATTTGTAGAGTTAGTGCATTTGATTGAGGTAGTTATCGATCTTGTATGGGTAGGTTGACAAAGGATGAAGAAGACATTAATGGAAAACCAGGTGAAGATTTTTGTAGGGCTCAAGGTAATCGAAAATGGCAGAATAAAATTTGTGAGGTAGATTTAGATTGCTAAAAATAGCAACCCAGTACAGTGATCATCTAGGAAACCAGAGAAGAGTCATTTAATGCAGATGATCGATTCAGGAGAGAAAATCCAATCTACTACTGACTAGATCCTTAGTCAGATATAATGAATCATTTGTTTAATGTTGATCTGGAGGGGAAAACATTCTCTGATGAAGAACTGATAGAGTGGAGCAGTAAATGCAATTGAACATAGGTAGTTGTTATTGAAGATACAAAGATAGATGTGAAGTATTGTAGAGAGGATATTGTTGGTAAAGAGTTGTTGTTGATTAGACAATGGGTGTTACCGCCAAGAAAAAAAGAGATTGAGAATGGTGAAGTGAGGAAGAAAGAGTGAATAGAGAGTGAGTGAGTTGTGAGCAGTTTCATAATCAGAGACAGAGAGAAGAAAAGATCAGCAAACAAAGTGCAGAAGGTAAAGACAAGTAGAGGCTACAAGAAGCTGAGTGGGAATAGATAGAGAAGCAGAAGGAGAGAAGAGTTAAACAAGGTGCAGAGAGAAGAAAGAACAATAGTAATCTAGAAGGTGCTACAAAACTTCATTTGTAGCAAGGTGCCTAATTTGTAATTGAATCCATATTCTTTGTAATCTCTGAGTGGGTGCTCAGAGCAGGGGTAGGTGCTCCTTGAGTTGGTTCTTAGAATATCAGGGGTTGGTGCTCCTTGGGTTGGTGCCCTAAAACATATTGTAATCAGTGATTTCTTGTGAGGTTGGATTGGAGTAGAAGACTCCAACATCTATTCTCACTAAGGTTTTTCCCACATTGGGTTTTCCTCATATATATAGTGTTATATGATGTTCTATTGTGTGTGTGTGTCTATGTTTGCATTACATCTCTAAAATCTGCACACTAAACTTAAAGTTTAAAAATATGCTGATTCACCCCCTCTCTCAGTATCCATTTGTGTTCAAAAATTGGTATAAGAGCCTAGGTTCCCTCTGTAGTAAAATCTTTCTCCAACTCGTGTAGATTCTGGTTAGTGAACACTATGGCTAGGAATGAGTCCTCATCATCTAAAGCACCTATCTTTGATGGCACCAACTATGCCTTCTAAAGTAGAAGAATGGAAACCTACTTGTCTTCACTAGGCTACGATGTCTTGGTGTCAGTGAAAAATGGTTATATTTTTCCTCAAGTAACCCCTACCAACCCTGATGCTAAAAGAGATTATGAAAACAATGCTATAACCAAGAATGCCATACTTAGTGGCTTATCTGATACAGAGTTTGTCAAAGTGATGCACTGCACTTCTGGAAAAGAAACATGGGATACGTTACAAAGAATTTATTAAGGGGATGTCAAGGTAAAGGAGGCCAAACTGCAAACTCTTAAAGGACAGTTTGAAGGACTAAAAATGAAGGAAGGAGAGAAAATATCTGAATACATTCAAAGAGTAGATGAAGTTGTAAACACCATAAGAGGACTCATAGAAGAAGTCAAAGAGGAAGTGATTATCAAGAAGGTTTTGAGATCATTGACCTCGAAATGTGACACAAAGGTTTCTAAAATAGAAGAAGCTAAAGATCTGAAAACCTTCTCCATGGATGAACTTTTTGGCTCTCTGTCAAGTTATGAAACGAGGACTGTATGTGGTGAAACGTCAAAGAGAGAAGTTTCATTTAATACTACCCAAAAGAGTAAGGAAGATGCTACTCATGAAGAAGTTGAAGAAGAATCAGATAGTACTATAGCTAACTTTGTGAGAAAACTCAAAAAGGGGTCAGGAAAGTATGGAGGTAAGCTACCTTTCAAGTGCTTTAACTGTGGTAAAATAGGACATGTTGCTTCTAAATGTCCCTACGGTGAGAAAGATGGAGATGAGAAGAAAAATAGTAGACCTTTTGGTAAAGAAAAGATGAATAAATCCTACAAACCAAGGAGGAAAAGTTTTAGGAAAAAGAATAGCCTCTACACCTTTGAAGATGATGCCACAGATGAAGAGAGTGTCTCTGATGATGATTGTAGTGAAGGAGAAAGAGAGATTAATCTTTTTATGGCACAAGGAGTACTAAATGATGTTGAAGATGGTAGTGATTAAGAGGAAGAAGTTGAAGCCGTAGTTGACCTAGAAGGTGAACTTATAAGTGCTCTGGAAGAACTGAGAAAAGTAAGAAAATATTTCAAGAAGTTCAATTATGTTGCTACCGAAGAACAAGAGTTGTTAAACAAATCTTTTGAGCAGTCAAAGACAATAATTTCTAATTTAAAGATCTAGGTGTAAGAATCAAAAAGAATATGTGATGTGACAAAATCAGATTTAGAAGCCAAGGAGAAAGAGCATCAAAAGTTGGAGAAAGAGATTGTGAGTCTCAGAAAAGAACTTGAAAGGTGCAAAAATGAACTCAAAGTGAGAATCAAATATGAGGGCAACATTGATGCACTGGACAAAATGTTGAGCATACAAAAGCACTCAAAGGATACAAAAGGCATTGGATTTGATGTTGGTCAATGCTCTTCCATTAAAGATTCATCAAATAACGAAATGCAATTTGTCTCTTCAAGTAAGAATGGAAGTGAACAGACCTTCACTGTTAGTAAGCTCATTGAAAAGAAAACATATGTTGCTTCTACAAGAAATCAGTCGAGGAACTTGCATGCTGATCCTAAAGGAAAAGAGAAGTTTGATGATGGAGGCTTCACCAAGGTCAAGGACACAAGAAGAAAGAACTAAAGAAGACCAAACTATGCTTCCCCAAGGAGACAAATGAAAAACAACTTCAATAATGAGTGGTATGTACCTAGATTCCATAGCTACTGTTACAAATGTAATGCATATGGTCATAGAATTATTGATTGCAGATTAATGCATAGGTCTCCTCCAGTTTTTAAAAGTAAAAATCCATTTACAGCACTTAGGAATATGAATGTCACTTGTTATCATTGTAATGAGTATGGTCATAGGAGTTATGAATGTAGGAGAAACATATCTCAGCCCTACAATAGTTTTTTAAATTCATCATTCAATGTGAATGTAAAATGATATCTATGTCAAAACATGAGCCACATTGCAAAACATTGTAAGCTTAGAGATACCAAACAAAAGAAGAAAAGGTCACCTTTGGAACCAAAGACCAAATCAGATCAGAATGTGACAGTAAAGAAGAGGCAAGAATCAAATTAAGTATGGGTAGAAAAGGAAAAGGACAAAGCTGAGTCAAGTTTGATTTTTCAAATTGCCCTGCATGTTGAACACAAAAAATTATAGGTAGTAGACAGTGGTTGCTCCAATCACATGACTCGAGATAAGAACAAATTCATTAAATTGGAAGACTGGAATGGTGGCTCAGTTAGATTTGGAGACAACTCATCAATCAAAATCAAAGGAAAAGGTACTCTTAGCATAGATGGAAAATTAAAAGATCATGATGTATACTATGTGAAAGGTCTAAAGAATAATTTGTTGAGTGTGAGTCAAATGTGTGACAAGGGATATAGATTTATTTTTTACTCCAAAGGGTGTGAGATTAGAAAGGAAAGCAATGGACAGCTTGTTGTTGAAGGCAAAAGGATAGACAACAATGTATATAATCTTAAGGAATTCTTTGAGTCTCAATGTATGATGGGACAAGTTGATGAAAGTTGGTTGAGGCATAGAAGACTAGGCCACATCAATTTTGATAACCTTGTCAGAGTAAGCAAGAAAGGGTATGTAAGACAAATACCTCAAATCATTAAGCCAACAAGAACCTTTTGTGATGAGTGTCAAAGAGGAAAACAAACCAAGGTTAGATTCAAAACAAACTAATACTCTACCACAAGGCCTTTAGAACTTGTGCATACTGACTTGTGTGGACCTACAATGACAAGAGCTCTAAATGGAGAAAGATGCTTCATGCTTCTCATAGATGATTTCTCAAGGATGAGATGGCTAACCTTCCTGCAAGACAAATCACAAGCCTTTGAAAGATTCAAAATCTTCAGGAAGATGGTTGAGAAAGAAAGTGGATACAAGTTGAAGTGTTTAAGATCAAATCATGGAGGTGAATTCACATCAAATGAATTTTAAGACTACTGTGAAAGGCATGGAATCCAAAGACAATATTCAACTTCTAGGACTTCACAACAAAATGGTATTGTGGAGAGGAAAAATAGAACAATCAAAGAGATGGCAAGGACAATGTTGAATGAATCAAATTTGTCTGATGTTTATTGGAAAGAGGCAGTTCACACTATTGTATATACACTAGATAGAGTGCAATTAAGGGTGAAAAACAATATGGCACCTTATGAACTATGGTTTGATAGAAAACCCTCAGTTAAGTACTTCAAGGTGTTTGGCAGCAAATTCTTCATCAAAAGAGATAAAAATGGATTAGGAAGCTTTGGATCAAGAAGTGATTAAGGTATCTTCTTGGGCCACTCAACTCACAGTAAGGTCTATAAATTTTTTAACAAGAGGCTAAAGAAGGTGATTGAGAGTGTACATGTAAGAATGGATGAAGATCTACATAATGGAAAATAGAGCATAATAAATCAGATTGAAGAATCACATAGTGAAGATGAAGTGAAATCTAAGAGTGAACAAGAAGTACCCAACAAGACTCCAAATAGGTATGTGCAAAAGAATCACCCTGAAGAGAAGATTATAGGCAACAAAAATGAGGAAGTACAAACTAGGAGAAGACTTGCAAGAAACAATGAACAATTAAACTTTTGCCTTATGACTAAGATGGAACTCAAAACATATGATGAGGCTAGCAAAAGTGAGAAGTGGATGAAGGTTATGGAAGAAGAGTTGTTGCAAATTGAAAAGAACAAAACATGAGATTTGATTCCTAGACCAACATATAAGAATGTCATTAGGACTAAATGGGTCTATAGGAACAAGATGAATGAATAAGGCAAAGTGATAAGGAACAAAGCAATACTTGTGTGTAAGGGATATGCTCAGGTAGAGGGCATAGATTTTGAAGAAACATTTGAACCTTTTGCTAGACTTGAAGCAATCAAAATGTTCTTGGAATTCTCAACCCATAAAGGACACAAAGTATATCAGATGGATATCAAGTTTGCATTCTTGAATGGCAATCTTGAAGAAGAGGTCTATATTGAGCACGATGAAGGATTTCAACTACATGAAGATTGAGAACTTTTTCTACATATTGAAGAAAGCTTTATATGGTCTGAAGCAAGAACCTAGAGCATGGTATTCTAGGCTGGATAAGTACCTTTATCAACAAGGTTTCAGAAAAGGAAATGCTAACAACAACTTGTACATTAAGGTGGATGGAGACCACACGATTATAGTTGTGGTATATGTGGATGACATCATCTTTGGAGGCAACAAGGACATCTTGTGCACAGATTTTGTTGACCAAATGTAGTCTGAGATTGAGATGTCAATGCTTGGAGAGCTGTCATATTTCCTTGGTTTGTAGATTTCTCAATTAGATAAAGGAATTTTTATATCACAAACCAAGTATGCAAAGGACATGTTGAAAAAGTTTTTCTATCGGTGTAACCAATGTCGATGAAAGGAACAAAAGACATTGCAAGGTGATTGAGATAGGTTATAAAGGTGGAGTAAGTGGCATAAGTCTTCTTGATAGTGTTTGTTATGTTGATGAGGGGACAAGGTGTTACATCGGGGTAAGTCATGCCAATAAGAATGGAAAGTTGAGATGAATGATCAAAGTAATCGATAACTATTAGGATAACACTTCAAGGTTCAATCAACTATTAAAACTATATCGATAGAGCTTTGAGAAATTGACATCGGGATAGTTATGGTGATGAACATGAGAAAAGAGAGACCTAGTTGATAGAGAAATATCGAGATAAGTGTTTATTATAAACCTGATAGGTGTGATATGTCTACATAACATGAAGGTTATTCATAGCTTGAAGTTCGACCAATCTGAGCAGCCCGATTATCCACGTGGAGGATGACCGACCTTGACCATCTGACTTGGATGAAGAACATGAAGACATGTGGCTCCCTAGTGGATAGAACAAATCAGATTTGCAGAGAGTGCATTTGATGGAGGTAGTTGTCGATCTTGTCTGGGTAGGTTGACAAAGGATAAAGAAGACATTAATGGTGAACCAGGTGGAGATTTTTGTAGGGCTCGAGGTAATCTAAAATGATAGAATCAAATATGTGAGGCACATTTAGATTGCTAAAAATAGCAACCCAGTATAGTGATCATCTAGGAAACCAAAGAAGAGTCATTTATGTAAATGGTCAATTCAGGAGAGAAAATCCAATCTGCTACTAACCAGATTTTTAGACAGATATAATGAATCATTTTTTTCATGCTGATCAGGAGGGAAAAATATTCTCTAATGAAGAATTGATAGAGTAGAGCAATAAATGCGATTGAACAAAGGTAGTTGTTACTGAAGAGACAGAGATAGATGTGAAGTATCATAGAGAGGGTATTGTTGGTAAGAAGTTGTTGTTGATCAGACATTGGGTATTACTGCCAAGAAAAGAAGAGATTGAGAACGGTGAAGTGAGGAAGAAAGAGTGAACAGAGAGAGAGTGAGCTGTGAGTAGTTGCAAAATCAGAGACACAGAAGCAAAGATCAGCAAACATAGTGCATAAGGTAAAGAAAAATAGAGCCTCCAAGAAGTTGAGTAGGAACAGATAGAGCAACAGAAGGAGAGAAGACTTAAACAAGGTGCAGTGAGCAGAGAGAATAAAGAACAAGTGTAATCAGGAAGGTGCTACAAAACTTCATTTGTAGCAAGGTGTCTAATTTTTAATTGAATCCATATTCTCTGTAGTCTCTAAGTGGATGCTTAGAGCAGGGGTACGTTCTCCTTTGTGTTCTAGCTCATAAAACTAGGGGTTGGTGCTCCTTGAGTTGGTGCTTAGAATATCAGGGGTTGGTGCTCCTTGGGTTGGTGTCCTAAAACATATTGTAATCAGTGATTTCTTGTGAGGCTGGATTGGAGTAGTTGACTCCAGCAGCTATTCTCACCGAGGTTTTTCCCACATTGGGTTTTCCTCGTATATTTGGTGTTATGTGATGTTCTCTTGTGTGTGTGTGTGTCTATGTTTGCATTACATCTCTAAAATTTGCACAGTAAACATAAAGTTTTAAAATACATTGATTAAGCCCCCCTCTTAGTGTCCATTTGTGTTCAACAGCAATAACACAGATCATAAGTTATATTATATCTAAAACTGCAATCCATAATCTTCACAAACCTGAGGAATGCAAAGCATTCTTCCATTGAAACATTAAATACTCTTTCCTTCATATAAATATTGTTTCTTGCATATTCAAACTTCCACTACACCAACATTCCAAAAACACCTTAACATCATCACCAGACCACGCAACAACATCAAAACACACTTCTAGACCATCTACAACACACAGTGACATCAACAACGACCCTAGATAGGTTGACATCAATGACAACACAACTCAACATAACTCAATTTTCAAACAATATTTAAAAGTAAAATGAACATGAGTAGGTGAAGACTTAAAGGAGGCAAATGTGTGGAAAATTATTCTTAACATAAATCTAGTGGGGGAGATGCAAATTTTCTTACGAATCTTTAATTGGTACAAAATAAGAAACACATCAAAATGAGATATTAAACATGTATAATGATTAACACAATGAACACATGATATACACAAGCAAAACCCTTTTGGGAAAAAAACCCCACACTCCAAAAGCATAGTACTTTGTATTAATTAAAACAACTATTACAATAAAATTATAGTACACTGCTTCTTCAATGGGATTCTTCAATAGTCAATCCAAAAACACTTTGACTCAATTTTGGTAGCATAACATTACTTGCATAATAATTAACATACACATTGCTCTCAAAGATAACCTTATATAGAGAAATACAAGCATATAGGTAGCTTTTAGAGGATGCTAGAAGAGATGGTCATAAAAAAAAACTACACAAATTTTACAACCACCTATAAGCATATAGATGACACATGTACATCATTCTTTAACTCCACATTCAAACCTCCAAAGTTGGGTGCCCTAAATTTTCTATATTTAGGTATGACAGATGCTCTTACACATCTTACAATTGTCATAAAATTTGTCATAACTAACAACACTTACAACTCTAAGATAATTCATCATAACTAACTATTAATATCTAATTCTCTTACAATCTATCATAACCCAACTTGGGTACACACCTTCTCCATGCAAACATGCCTCTTGACACTTGTCCATTCTATCATAGAATCTATCATAGGTTGACATATGTAAGTGTGTCATAATACTTGTCATATTCTATCATAAATTTGTCATTGAATGATACATGACACCTACATATCAATAATCCAAGATCCTCTAAGTGGGATGTCTACTTCCTCATGTGAGGGAAAAACAACTCCATGTTGCCTTTGTAGTAGGATGATGACTCAACATGCCAACTCGCACAAGATGAAAAAATTGTATAGTAGCCTAATAAAATTAAATCAATATTAAATAAATCTAATTACCAATGTTTGGAGTTGTAAAGGTTGAAACACCTTAATACCAATGAAGAAGGCAAGCCAAAAACTAATGGGCTCTATTTTTTTATCATGTTGTGAATGAAGTGACATGGAGATGCTAGCATTGCTTATGATGATAAGTTAATAAATGTATTAAAAGGAAAATGAATAAAGAAATGAATGTTCAAGGTCTTATGTGTCAACATGCATCCCAAAAGATGTCCTTATATCATCTGCTATCAAGGATATTGTGTGTACTTTGTGATTCTTATGAAAATAAATACTTGAGCTTCAAAAAATGGGTGAGTGTTTAACATATAGAGATGGCATTGAACATCATGGTGAAGGAAAGGTTAGCTTGTATATCAAGATATTTAGCTAAGGTCTCATATTTATAAAAGGAGTCCACTTGAGTATTTGTAAGAATTAAAGATAAAGTAATAAATTCAAAATGGGATATTAGTAATGAGAACTATTACTTTAAGGATGTTGTGACACAAAGAAAACTTTTTCATTATGATAATTCTATATGAATTCAATAACATTAGAAGAAGGTAACTAATACCTCCATGCCAAAAAGATCTTTAAGTGAAAGTGGATTGAGGATTACCTATTCATGAGGATTAATCTTTTATTTTTTAATTCATACTTTTACAAGAATTTTAAGTTGTGGTCATGTTGTTTTTGAAGTTGTAAAAATTCATATGCTTTTGGGGGAAAAGTGGCCAAACATGAATTTTTAAACATATGTGTGTTCTCCATAAAGAACATACAAGCTATGGAATGATTATGGTAAGGATATATTCACTTTGTATAGCATACTCATTAAATGCATATTCATAAATTTATAAACCAATGAAATAACTTTTTAGGTTTGGATTTTTTTGAATTTATATGAGTATAAAGGTTGGATATGCTATTCGGGCACCCAAATCCAAGTTTTACAAAAAAGATGACATGTTGAAACTTTCTCCTCATTAGATTTGCATATTTTATATTAACATTATGTGAAATCACCACCAAAATGTCAATCTAGAACTTAACGTATTTATTTTTATTTACTTATAATGATGTCTTGATATGCCTCAAATGCATATATATTATTTTTTCATAATGTTTAATGCTTTTATATAAATTTTAAAAAATGATATATGATTTTTTTATGCCTCATTCTCCACATATCAATAAAAAACATGTTTTACATTGTTCTTGTAGAAGTGAGATGATATGCACACTTAGTGATCATTTTTAAGATACATCCACTTCAAAAATAATTCAATAAAATACAAAAAATCATCAAAAGCTATATCTCCATTTTATTTTTAAAAATATTCTATAAAATAAACAATTTCAAGGATGCACACTTGATGTTATACTATATTTGAGTAATAAAACAAGAGCACTTTTGTGTGTGCTCAACATTTGACCCTAATATTAACCATTTTTTAAAAGTATTGATAATGTAAGAAATGGATTTGGAACACAATATGTCTTGTTCTTATCAAATTTGAGTGAAAGAAACTTGAAGTATTCATTGAATTTCAAATTTTGCTAATTTTATGGAGAAAAAATGTGGTCACTTTTGAATTTATTTTGTTTCCCCATTTCCATGAATTTACTTTGACACTAAAATTTACTTTTTACTTAGTACAGATGTCAACATGTAGCATGCATGATTTAAATTAGTTATATTGAAAAAAATTAGACTAAGTATTTTATCCCGCATGTCTCCATCAACAAATATATATTATAATATCACACCCCAAGTACATGATAGAAAAATAGGGTAAAGATGTATTATTGTGAGTATCATTTGACTATAATTCACTAGCAAAAAACATAAACATTATTGATGAATTGTATGGCCTTATCATCTTATTTAGCTGTTTAATATTTGGCCATATATGTATACAAGGATCCATGAACAAGGAGCAATGTGAAAATCATTATTTATCTTATGCTCTCCCATCCATGTTAGTGTAAATTTTAATGTTCTCAAATCATCTTCTTGATCATGATTGGCATTGTAGTCACATAAATCTGTCCACTTAATTAAATGAATACTTAGTATAATCTTTTGTTGCTAACACTAACGTTTGTTTCTTGTGCTCTTGTATGTGTTGCCATCAAACAGATTTTCTAATCCTTTTTGCAGAGCATCAGGCATGTTCCATATTACTTTTATCTTCCTTTGATAGACCGTATAGAAGCAGTACACCCTATTGTACATATTCTTGGACTACATCTGGATTTACCTAAACATACAATATAGTGCACATTTTTGGACCACTTGTCGATTTACCTAAACATACACAATAAGGTGTCCCATTTTTGAACCATAAGAAAAAATATGCTAAATTCATCATGAAAGATATTCTCAACATTTAATTTGTATATCTCAAAACAACTTGTATTCCACAATTTTCACTTCAAACTAGAGGAGAGGACCCTATATGTGTGCACCCTAACTTTGCACTTTTCAAAATCATATGTGGATATTTTAAAATTTCTCTCAATTTTTACAACAATTGACTTGTCAAGTCCCCTACTTTAAAAAAAAATGTTTTTAAGCTCACATGGCCAAATATGATGCCACATCAGCGTGCACTTTTGTGAAGGTGTCCAAAATGGTCCCAAATTGTGATAAGACCAGTAGGTGTGCACTAAGTCATGTTTACTTGTACATTGATGTGGCATCATTTGATTGGTTACTTTTTGAATTTTAGAGGTACTTTTTTGGGGATAAGCATTGATGTGACTTTCTTAGGGCACCACTATTGGTCCCATTGTGTCCAAGTACTATAACATGTATTGGTCCCCTCACACTTGTCGGTCCCTCTCCCATACTCTCCACATAGCTTATATTCCACCATGTTCTCTTTAAAGAAGAGCCCTACAATCGAGAGAGATAGTGAGAGGCCTACTATTCTTATTAATTGATGCCGATGACTAAAATTTGTCAATTCTCACCCACATACAATGTACACCTAAGTTGATCTAATGATGGAAAACTTGTACTCTTGAAAGAAAGGTCACAAATTATAAATTTCATAGGAGGTAGAGCATGTATGCCTCATTTGTACCACAATCAGGTACCTCCTACATAGAGTACGAGATAGTCTTCTATCACTACAAGGCATCTGTAGACCCAAAAACAAATAGATGTCTCCTACATGAAATATGAGATAGTCTTGTATTACTATAAGCCATTTGTAGATCCATGTAAGAATTTTCGACTAAATAATATTATAAAGATTTATACTTTTTAAATACTTTTGACATTTGATCGAAATAACTCCTAAACTTTTATCCAATATAAAAAAAACACTTTACTTTGAAGCTCATGAATCACTAAAATATTTGTTTGTTTTGGTCAAAGACTTTTTGTGCAAGTTTCTTGCAATTAAAATAAAGCAAAGCACTTTGTACTCCCCTCATGGCAACTAGACTGAAGCGTACGGTGGACACAATTAATATGGGTATCTTTCTATCTTCATTGTCTCATTAAACTCTGCCAGCAAACTTCCATCACCAAGCTCTCAGTAAACAGCTGCCAGGAATCGAACTCGTGACATTCTCTTTTTCACTGCTGATTTTTTAATATTCACAAGTACAAACATCACCCACTTTTAGTCAACTTTACTTGGACTAAAATCAAAATTATAAGAGCTTGTTGAATAAGATTTACTCATTACAGATGAACAATAATAAGCTCACCTTTTACATTATCAGATACTTGTTCAATGGCTTCTCACTTTTACATTATAAGATTTGCTTTCATGCATTATTTCCCTTTCATGATGGTGTAATTTTGTAGACTATTGAAATGTTTCTTCCACACTCTTTGTCTACTGATTTTGGTGTGCATATATAAAAGAGTGTCACATTATGTATTTTTTAAATATATTTGTGCAATATTATATGTTTATATGATAGAGAGATATTTTTGTGAGGAATTTTTTTGAGTTGTTTTATTTAGATGGATTATTTGATTTTAGGTATAGTATCATTAAAATATAAATAATAATATTTAATTTTATTAAGAAAGGAAGTTCACACATTTGACAATCAAATCGGTATTGATATTATCAATAAATTATATTATTAAGAATTGTTTTTTGCAATATATCTATTAGTATGTTTAGATCAAATGAACGCCTTCATTAGAATTTGAAGAATTGTAAAGAGGTTTGTGTTAGAGAATAGATGGTCATAATATTTCATATATAAAAACAAATAAAATAAAATTCAATGTGGTCATTAGCAAAAATAAAGAAGCTAAATAAGAAAGTACGAGAATTATGTGCAATATGTATGTCCAATGATTTCTAATCTATATAAAGGAGAAAATCAAGAAGAATAAAAAAGATACAATGCATGAAGGCAACATAGGTTAAACCTAAGTCAAACATACTAAATCTCAATTAGATTTAATCAATACTTAATTATAATTTGTTCAATCTCAATCAATTAAAAATCATCATTATATTTCATTTTTATAGCACTTATAAAATTTATAGGTATTTTTTGTTCATCCATAAAAAATTTGCAATATTCTTATGACAAATTTTTCAAATTCTCTTCAAATAAATTTTACATATCCACAAGATCTATATAAACTTAATAATAAAAATTAGAAATTTTTTTTTTTTCCAAATAGTTAATATATTTACTGTCAAAAATTATATTTATAATAACATTAGACCAGTATTAAAATTATATATATTCTTTTTTATATATACACAACTTACCTACATAATTTAGTTTTGATTTAATTCTAACTAATGTATAATATACTACATTAAATTAACATAATATTGTGAAAGCTATGCAATTAAAAGTGAAAATTAATATTTAGTAAACATACAATTATTAGGAACGAGTTAGGAAGGAGTTGTTCATAGTGATTATATAATAATAATTTTCAATATTCTAAAAAATAGTTGGATAATGAGAATATTATAAAGAAAATGTTAAAAAAAAGGATATGATCATTTAGACATATGATGTTGTGATGAAAGGGAAGTATCTTGAGTGGTGGTATAAAGATGTAGTGATAAAGTTAAAAAGAAACTAAACATAACATTTAATTGTTTATGTATATTTAAATAATGTTGTGTATTTTCTTATTTTATGAAATTGTGAGAAGCCATTCATTTAATGTATGATAATATATTAATTGATCATATATAAGTTCTATTAAAGCTATTAGTTAGATATTTAAATATGAGCATTGTAAATCATTCCATGAAGTACATATTATTAAAGTATTACTCTATAATCTCATGAATGTATCCAGACTTTATAAAAACATTTAAAATATTAAATTACTTTAATATATGTTTTTATATCTTTACAATCCTTTATCTAAAACATGTGCCTATGCATGTACTTTTTTATCATGTAGTTGTATGTACTCTTGTATCATCTATTACATGTAGGTACTCTTGTATCATCTATTACATGTAGGTACTCTTGTATCCCCTATTAAATGTACTCATGTGACCCTTTCTACTTTTGTGTGAGGGTAGTTATTATGAAGACCATATTGTGTACATCTTATGTTGGAAAAATTGTTGTCTTTATTATGTGAAAGCAATTTTTGCAATTGACATCTTTGAACGAAAAAAAATTGATCTTTTAGATAATTAGTTTTAAAATTGTTAAAATAATTTATTTTCATTATTTCTTATATATGTATAATATAATCCAAATCATATTCATAATACTTTTAAAAAACTTTATTATAACAAAATGAATGTACAACTACACAATTTTGTGCAAGACAAAACAAAGCCAAATACCTAGCTTAGATGATCTAATATTATATATTAACCCTATCCATATGGAGAGGAACAACCAACTTGAAAATCCTTTTAAGCTATCTATACTTTGGAAGCATCAACAATAATTTGTTTTTTATGCTATTTAAAAAAGAGTTCAAAATATAGATAAGTTACTGGGCCAAAATGATCGTTGATGATGATTTAGACCGTAGGAAGAAGACTTGGATGAAGTAGAACAAGAAGTGGATGAGCAAATGGGACATTAGTTTGTAAGAATGTCCTAACACTTACGAAGAAATAAAAAAGTTGAGTTAGAAAAATACAGGGCTGCCATGTGGACAAAACAAAGTGGTCCAAAAAAATCGCACTATATCAAAGAGTTCAACCCCATGCAACAACATGATGAAAAACTTATTTGAGAGCTACAATTAAGAGAAAGACTAAAATTTCAATTGCACAATTGAGGACCATTCTCGTCATCTTAGGTGTGAGATTAGTAGATGGACGATCCTTGAGGAAGATTAGGAAAGACGGACTCAGATTTTGGTAACAAAAGGGTGGTTAAAACTGAATGACACTTTATCATAGAGTGTGGAGCGTATGAAAATATTCGTACTCAATTTGAAAGCAATTTGTAGGTGGACAATCTAAATGAGCTATTTGAGGAGGCAAGACTTTATAAAACAACAAGTTTCTTGATCAAGATTCATTATAGCATAGTCGACATGGCAAGAAACTTAAAAATTTATGTTGTGTCTCTTGATCTCTTGAACGTCATTAAAATTCCTTTATTTCTCTTGTCAAAATCAATAATAGAAAATCTTACATCGAAAAAAAATCTGATAATAATTTAAGAATGTTTGTCTCAATAACATAAACTGTTTAATCTTTAATCTTATAAACACCATTAAAATCTTTCATTCATTCCTTCGTTAATATGACAGAATATAAAATATATGCTATGCCAACTTTCGTATAACTTTATCTGCAGAATTTCAATAACTTGACTCACACAAAACCTCCGTCAAAGCGTGGCAGAAGATTTTTTTTTTTTTCAAAATAAAAAAAGCATAGATGACGTCAACAGGGTAGTTTTTAGTCATGTGATCCAAAATGGATATTCTAATTTCTGATACAACTCTTGGATATATATCGACATCAAGAACGACAAGACCGTCCCAATACAGTAAAGACCAAGTAACTTAGTTTTCAGAATTTAAATCCATTCATTATTGCAAATAATTCAAAACCTTAAAACATTACGTGTGCATTAATTATTGAAAGCAAGTTTGTGTGCTCCCATGACTGCTGACACAGCAAGTTGAAAGAGAACATCGTTAATGAAAATAAGTCACAAAAAACATTATGTTACCATATTTATGGGTATCATAAATGCGCCGTTCCTGGCAATTCAGACAGTTTTTTTTGACTTTATAAGGAATGGAAAATGTCCACACAACAATATAAGCTAATTTAAGCTAATTTAAGTTGATATCATAGATTATAGGTGTGATTTGAAACGTCAATACTAAAAAATCTATTGGAATCAAATTCAGAAGTAGTAGCATTAATCTAATATTTGTGAAATTTATTAATTGAAATGATAGATCATGAAATATGATCAGAAAAAGATCTCAAAGAATCAAATTGATTCAAAAACAGAAGCATTTTGAACATTGAAACAATAAATTTTCAGTTAAGCCCTTTAAATCTCTTATTACACAAATATATATGTATTTTGAATAAGCGGTTATATTACAAGCATGCTGGAATGAATCCAATTGAGCTACATATTCAAACTGAATAATAATATATCAGACATAATAAACAAAGCAAATAGAATTTAACCATACAAGAAAAGTAAAACTGCTGTCTTGAAGTTCCCCCGTTGGATGAGCATCAGAGTTTGATTCTGATATGCTTGATGGCCAACTGCCTTTACGTACTAGTGATGAAAGTGGGCTTTCTATTCCTTATCTTTACTGTAGTGTAAATAACTGCATTTCCATATCTTTACACATTGTTGAAGCAAGCCACAACTGAGAAATTGATAAGTCTGCAAGATGATGTATAGGTAGTATTGTATTGTATGTAATCAATAAGCCCACAGGGAATCAAGATCAACTGGTGGTGATGCTGCAGAAGGATCAACTTGATATGATCTGCTCACTCTACCAAACATTTCAGAATTCATGTCATCACTAGAGTTTGAGCAGGGAGCATTATGATCATGTGGGTTGTGAGGAATACCACTGTTAATCTTCTGATGATGATCTTCCATGGCCCATTGGGCTTCTTGGGATAATCTCATATTGTTTTGGTTAGCTGCTCCAAGATTGTCCTGTCCTCCCATAGAAGAAGAGGGCTCCATTTTGCAGTGCTTCAAGTTCAAGTCAGTGCCTGAGTACTGTTCAACCAGAGCCCTGAGAATGGAATTTGAGGGCAAGCCTGCTGCTTGTGAAGCAAATCCTTGGAAACCCATGGTATTTGAGGAGAGCTGAGACAGAATATAGGCCATGGTGGGATTAGGGTTTTGTGGCTTCATGAGGTGAGGATCATTTGGAAATATGGTATTGCTGTGAAAATGAATGTCTGAAAGCTGAGCCTCATCACTCTGGATTGCTGCTGTATTGGAGCCATAGCATGGGGATTCCAAAAGAGGGGGCAATGAAGGGGATCCCAAGCAATCATCAACGTACATGCTGTTGTTATTCATAAAGCCTGACGTGGGTTTCTTGGCTCCTGCACTTTTGTGGAAGATGCGACACACCACCCACTCTTCCTGCGCCAGAGATTAAATCAGATGCAATGTCATCGTCACAGCTAAAAGTCGAATATTAGCAATTATTGCACACTATCAAGTAAAAGCCACAAAGAGTAGTGCAAAGGGCATCCAGGCATAACTTCCAGGTATACTTAGAAAATGTATGAAATTTATCTGAAAAACAGCTTGATAGACATGAAAAGTGTGTATGGATTTACAAAAGGGCATGCTCACATGTGAAGAGAAAAGAAAAGAATCTGTCATCAAAAAGATTTCTTTTTCTTTTCTTTTCGTTTCCTTTCTATCCCCACATACTAATATTGAATGTGAATTGTTCACACGTTACAGTGACTTTCCTTAGAAACTGGTTCAGGTTAACTCCCAAAGGAAGGGTTCGCAATCTCCGTGACATGATTCAAGCATGAGTTAACTAACTACCCAGTTATTAACGTACCTTGGAAGCTCTTGTAAGTTGCTGATATGAGAAGCTTCCTTCCAGACGGTATTCATGCATGACCCAGTTAGTCTTCTCACCTCTTGGAGCCCTCCCTTTATAGAAAACCAAAGTCTTTTTCATTCCAATCAGACTACCAGTCTGAGCATTAAACACCTCTCGGTCCTTCCCTGTGGCCTTCCAGTAACCGGCCTCTGTGGCTCTGTTAGTGCGTAACCCTGTTGGGTACTTTCTGTCTCTCAAGCTGAAGAAATACCATTCTTTTTCCCCCATTTTTGCCTTATCTGCAAGATACAAAACCATCAAAGTATCACATATATATCAAATCTGTCATAACAGTGCAGCACAATATTATGGAACGCTTTATTTCATGTTAGGAACATAATGGAACTATAAAACAATGATCTTTTCACTTTCTGGTGATGGATCATTGAATGTGATCCAAAATAACTAACAACAAACATACACAATTCAAATCAGAAGCTTGCACATGTCTATCTAATGAACCGTGAAAATCTTGTACCATCTAATGACTTCCATGATCAAAGCTGAGAGCTTTATTCATTTCCCAGCCTTTTCTTGCTTCAATTATATCTAAAAGTGCAATCTTTAATTATATCTAAAAGTGTGGTCTTTCAAAACCATCAGTGCTTTTGTTCCTAAACAGGCAGACACCTGATCTCCATTGCTCCAAAAATGTATACATATGCAATCAGAGATGAAATTGAACTTACCAGGAAGATCCCAAGGCTCACACTTATTGAGATCAACCTCAGCAATTGCTCTGCCAGAGAAGCTATTATCCAGAACCTTAGTGGTCAGATAATATGTCACCAGTTCTTCATCTGTTGGATGAAACCTGAACCCGGGAGGCAAGCCATCATCAGGATTCAAAGCCTCCATGATAATAATTTCACTCTGTTCTATACAACCCCTCTCTTAATGATCTTCCTAGCTATAGGACAAGGACCAAGATCATGCACACTAAATAGACCCAACGAAGCAGAATGACAAAGCACTTTAAAGCCAATTATTAGGCTGCCTGCCCTTCTTCTTCTTATGTCAATGCGAATGTGAATAAACCCAAGCAAGTGACAGACCCTTTAAAAGCCCTCCTCAAAGACAACCACCCAATTCCCTGCTGTTGACTTGCTATGGATCAGATATATACAGTATTGCAGTTAATCTAGAGACCAGACCTTAAATGAAAAACACTGTTCTTCTGTCTAGGCCGGTGGTCTGCAGGTCTGTCAAAAAAAAGCTGCTAATCCCTAGGACAAGCCTAACCCAAATCTGCCACTCTATGTCTATAGGCAATAACTATGTGTGCGTGCATGAGTATATATGCTAGTACTGCCTGTCAGTATGAAGTGAAAACAAGGGACAGAGTGTCCAAAGCACAAATAAACTGTGTGGGCCTTTGCACTACCCTACCCACATCATCCAAGGACACTTTCTGATACCAGAAATACAGAGGAACCCCTAAAATCTACAGAGTTCATGAGAAGAAAACACTCAGGCAAAGCCTCTGCCTTACTGACTGTACATTTTTTCTCTCAGTCCAGGAAGAGAAACAGAGATATGGGTATTATGCAAGTAAACTATATGTGCAGGCTTAACAGACTGACACCCACGGTACTCCCTACATTCAATGCAATCCAAACAATTAGAAGTCACCCACACGGGGATATGCCCACAATAAATATGATCAACTAACCCAATTCCTTGACAGTTAGTTTGTTTCCCCAGAGTTGAGACAAATTTGTGGAGATTATAGAGAGGGCAATAAATGAAGTCTTCAAGAGAAAGCTTGAACAAAAAATGTTAGACCTTTGCCTGGCCCCATACGTGCTTAACAAGTAAGTTGAGCTCAGTTCATCTACCCTTTGCAAAAACCAACTACTCTACGACTCCTCCTCTTTTACTCCTTCACGAAACCCTAATTCATCCCCATATCCACATCTACACCTTCCTTACAAGCCTTATCAGTCTTAATCAACCAAAAAAATGCATTTCACGGCTCATATTTGACCCATTTATCAGCTTTGCCCCTCAGACTTAAAACAAGATCCGGAAAAGAATCGGCTGCGCTTGAAAATTAGGGCAGCATTAGGAGTTTCTGTAACACATACTACTCCTTGTCCTCCGTTTCCGTTGTCGTAGATCGTCCAAGAATCCAATCGGACGGTCAGGGATCGGTCTCAAAGTAAACGTGCTCATGGGCGCCACGTGTTTAATAATATTCAAAAAATTTCGCCGCCCTAAATTTTAGCGCCTCAAGTTTAATTAACGCCGTTTCGGGAAAGATGTACGCACGAGCCCACAGTTTTGACAGAGATGTGACGCCGACAGGTAGATTTCCCGGCCACCGGGATTATTATATTCTCGCCGGCGAAATATTTTCCGAGAAGATGAAAGCGCGTAGCGGCAGATGTCGGCTAACACGTAACTTTATAATTGCTGCTTGTTATTGTTGTCATTTTTAACATTAAATTTGTTTTTGTTCAGAGTTACTTTATTTTACTATTTTATTTTTAAACTAATTATGGCAATTCTTTGAGTGTTTATTTTCTCAAGCTTGTTTGAACATAATTTTAATCTTACTTGTTCCATCAAAATTTGTATGAGGTATGATTGAGTTTTATTTCTTTTATTTTGTTAATTTGTTTAAGGTATGATCTCGATCTCGTCTTTTGCAATGGTGGTCTTATGACCGAATTTGTTTTGAGTACAATCCTGACTTAAGTTAAGACAATGGACTTAATAAGGATCCCCAACCTCATCCCTTATTAGATTGTCCTCCATTAATATCCACGTCACCAAATTCACTCTTGCTTAATGAACAATTCAAATTGGGCCAATGCATTCGACAAATGATCTCAACCTCCTAATCTCTTATAATGCCAAACCAATGCACTCAACAACAATTTGAGCATCATCCCTATAGTGTCCAATGAATGCATTTAAGAACCATCTTATGTACTCAACAAGGATTCTTGTCTCGTCCCTTATACAACTAGATCAATGCACTAAACAATGATCCTAACATCATCCCTTATAGCATCAAACCAATACATTCAACAATGATCTCAACCTCATTCCTTGTTACATCGAGCTAATATACTTAACTGGATTAGATTTCAAATATGCTCTTTGTGAACCAAACAACTTCACTAGTAAACCGAGAATTTCTTGACATTTCTATAATAGTAATGATCCCATCTTTATCTCTTATCAAATCAAGCTAATGCACCCAAAAATGATTCCAACCTCATTATTTATAGTAAATCCAACAAATATACTCAAGCAAATCTAGCGCACTCAACACAATCCCAACCTCGTCCTTTATACACTTAGACCAATACACTCAAAAATCACAACCTCATCCTCCATATGCTCAGACTAATGCACTCAACAATCTTGACCTCATTCCTCATAGCATAAAGCCAAAAATACTAAGCAATAATATTAACCTCGCCCCTTTAACACCGTGTTAATAAAATCAACAATGCTTCCAACATCGTCCTTTTTAATATCCCACAAACACACTCAACAACAATCTCCACCCCATCCCTTCCAATATCCAACAAACACACTAAAAAAAAATCTTATGCACTCGACAACCCTCACCTTCACTTCATTCCTCACACGATCAAACCAATACACTCAATAACCTCGACCTTATCTCTCATAACATCAATCTAACACATCCCTTAATAATCCAATTTTCATCTCTTATAATATCAAATCAATACACTCAAGAAAAATTTAATCCCAAATAAACTCTTTATCCATTGTAACATCATAATAATCCATTCAACAAAATGAAATCCCAATAAATATAATCTTTAAAATCCAAAAAAAACTTTACTAAATAACCCTTAGATATTTTACAATAAAAAATGCTACATGCCCACCTTAAAAACAAACCAAATTAACCACTTGATATTTCCAAAATTAAAAAAGTATATTTCCAAAATTAAAAAAAGTACATGCCCACCTTAAAAAAAATACATATCTAATGTCACAAATTTGTGTCCCTTGTGACCACAATTTTGTCGCCCTCTTCTTGTTGTTTAGTCTCACATTCTTCATCAAGAAGATGTTAGCTTTTGAAAACAAAGCAATTTTGTTCTTCCACACCCTTCTTTTTATCAAACATTCAAATACCACTCCTCCTATTTCCTCCCATTTTTTAATACCAATACTCACTCTCATCACAAAATGTTAGGCCATGATAGTATATCCCTTGTCACATGCCTCTTCAACTTTCCATTCCAATCATTCCAACTCACTGCAAACGTGGCATTACTTGTTGCCCAACAATGAACCCACCAACATCAAACCCTAAATTTTAAAAAAAAAAAAACAAACAAACCTAATTTTTAGTCCATGCCAAAAAAAAACCCTAATTTTTGACCCCTGATTTTGTGTGCCTTGTAACTCATTTTTTTCTTGCCAACCCCATCCTCTCTGTGTGTCACTATCCTAGGCCCTTTTTATCATACTCATCTATTAAGGAATCTAGCAACATATTCAATCAATAAATGATAGAGTATAGCAAAGATTTGGCCTTGGACTATAGCGCTAATAATAATGAATGCAATCATAAGCAAGGAAAAACTTAATTATAATGCCACGTGTCATTCCATTTGAGGTGCCATGTCTAGGCATCACCAATCACAAAGACCAAAACCTTTTTTTAACGATTCCTTCTCAATAAAGTAATACTATGAAATCTTGGCTTAGACTTATGACACGTCCCAAACGGTCCAACTGGAGTGACGTCACGTTGAAAGAGACTATAGATACACCCCATTTAATAGTTTCTTCAACTGATAAGATTCACATAATATTTTAATAAATAAAGAAACCTTTTTTATATGTCTTTGATCTTTGTAATACATTATTTTAATAAACTATTGAAATATAGGCATGAGAAACTTCTCTAAGATAGCTAATAATGAATGGGATATTGGGTATATTATTTTATTGTACAAAACTAGTAATTAATGTGCACAAGTCTTAAAAGAAGAAAAATTAAATGCTTGGAAAAATAAAAGAATATTAAAGAGAATATCCAACATTCTCTTGGGTCAGTAATTGGTTCATTGCATCTAAACCTTTGAAACGGAAGTAAATAAAATAATTAATTATTCTCTTAATCATTGCCATCACGGCAAGGTATTTAAATGGGAATGAATTAATTTAATTAATTGCAATTAATAGTAGGCCGTTTCGATCATAATATCCTTGAAAATCCATCTTGCTAAAATTTCCATCAATTTTAAGCAATCTTTGTCTTAACAATAATAATAATAATAAATAAATAAAGAAATTGCATTCGTGAAAAGCTTTGTCGTTTTTTAGTTCCCTCTTTATATGAGTGGTGGGGTCCTCCACCTATCTTAGGTTCAACACTAGTATTAAATGAGGGGGAATCCCCCCTTTTCATGTTATTTTATTGAGATTTGTAGCTTGGTCACCCTTTTATATGGTGGCCTATTTGACCAACCAAGTTCTAACTGAATGATACTTCTAACTAATTTTTTAATGGCCCATCTTACCTACTTCCCTCCAATAGGGGGTAAAAATGGGCGATGTTTATGGAGTACACAAAATATCTTTTGATTAGATGATATTTTATCATTTATTAATTAAATTCAAAATCACAGGTAAAAATGGGCAATGTTTATGGAGTCCACAAAATATCTTTGATTAGATGATTTTTTATCAAATATTAATTAAATTCAAAATCACAAGATAGTTGTCTTGTGGTTTTTAATTTAATTAATAAATGGCAGAACATTGTCTAATCAAGGGCATTTTATCATCTCGGTGATGGATCATAGAGTGTGATTTTGAACGTTGATGTAAATAAACTCACACAATATAAACCAAAAGTAGTAACTAGAACAGGAGCATTTCGTCGGCTACAAAGCCATTTCGATAAAAATATAGGGTGAACACATTCCACTGTGTCCTAATTTGATTGGTTCCTTCTATTTATATGAGGGAGAGGATTTACTTTAATTTTTATTTTCTTTTTCAGGGTTTTAAATGTTAGGTCGAAGATTTTTATAAGTGAGTTAAGAGCTTAAAGTTATTGTTTATGTTATTTAACATCATTAATGTATTCAAATTAGCTACATCTTGATTGTGTTGTTAAAAAACATTTAAAAGAAAATTAGACCAAAACATGTGAATCAAGGAATGTATTATTGCACGTTTATATGTTACCATTTGATTGATTTTTTTTTGATGTGATTTGTAAAAATAGATATTTTTTTGTCCATTTTATAGGTACATACATGACAACTTCTAGTACTCAACCTTACAAGTGATGGGCAAGAGTATAAATAACAAAGACCCCTTGTTGCAAATTATTATTGCTTTTGAAACTATTGAGTCTTCTTCCCTACTATTCATATTTAAAACAATATTGACCAATTATTAATCATTGTACCTTTTAAATAATTAAATTCAAAAGATTACCCCTTACTAATCATATTTATTTATTGATTATTAGTCATTGTACCTTCAAATAATTAAAATCAAATATATTTTTATAATTAATGTTAATATTTATAACTTACACATTTTAAGTATATAATTTTTAAGAAAGTATTTAAATTGTTGGTAGCTAACTTTTTTGTGACTTCAAGTTCTAGTTAATACTACTTGTTATATGCACTTTCTCAATTTATTTGTGTAAGTATTTTTTCATAAAATTATTTACATGATTAAATCTAGAAACTCTAAACTAATTTTTTGAATATTGGAAAAGTTGTCTTTGATTATAACCCATAAATATTGTCTCTTCATTTATAAGAAACAATAATATAGTCTATGGAATAATTAAAGAGGTTGTTCAACGTATATATGTATGTACATACATACATACTGTAAAGCGGAAAATCGCGGTCGAACCCTAGTTGGTCTCCCCTCTTCTAACTCCAAGGAGAGAGAAGGGAGGTTCGCTAGGATTCGATGGGTTTTCACTTAGGGGGAAAACTTTACATTCAAAAGAGGGGTTGAAACTCATAAGATCCAATCCCACGTAATGCAAGATTGGATGCTCAATGAATTTCAAGGGTTAGGAAAGCAAGGCTACCCTCTTTTGTAAAGATTAAGGAAATTAAGCTAAGGATGCATAGAAAGTCATAAAGATTCGCTTATAAACTGAGTTCGGGTTATAGGATAAAGCTGCAGACCTGGAATTAGCAGTAAAATGTCGATACAGCGTTGTCCTGCAAATTTGAGCAAAAGTTGTCAGGACGATGGTGCCCGGCGCCACGGTCCTCCGAAAAATCCGCGAAACGAAGGGGGATCTATTCGTCTCTGCACAAGGATTCCAGATCTTCAATTTCAGCCGCGTACCTGCAACCTACACACAGAAAAGCGAAGACGATTGGGGGGTTAGGGATTAGGGGTTTGCCTTTAGGTCAAACCCCAGTTTTGGAATTAACCAAGAAATGAGCAAGAGCTGTAAATGTAAATGACTGTAATGTAAAACAAGTACTAATACCTTGTTCTAAGGATGTTTGTATCCTTATGTGCAAAGGTTTAGATGTTGTATGTTGTAGTATGTAGCATGTAATGAGTGATCTCCTCTTCAATGGTTGAATCCTTGACTTGAATGCAACACTTAGCCTTGAATGGAGACTTGAAATGATCAATTGCTTGAATGCTTGAATGCTTGAATGCTTGAGTATAGTTTCCACGCCTTTTTCCCTCATATCGAATGAAAGAGGAAAATGTAGTTTATATACTTGTCATTTAGGGCTGATAGACTGATTTTCCCGACCTTAGGCCGACCAGGGAAGTATATTTCCAAATTGCAAACAAAAAGACCCGAGCCCCTTAGGAGACCGGGCCCAAAATAGGACCCAGGGACCAGGGCGCTGGGCGCTCTGGTCCCACCTCCCAGGACATCAGGGTGCAAGGAGGTTCAGGCCAGAGTACTTGAAAAATGCAGTTTTCAGTGTCGTGAGCGAGTTTCGGGGTCTCCATTCAGGTTGCGTGTTGCGTCGCCATCGTGAAGATCGAAATGCAGTCGAAATTGCAAGTGTCGCAATTTTAGGACGCTACATTTAGCCCCCACTTTAGCGGGAGTATGTATGCTCATACTTCCGGTAAAGTACAAGGAAACAACGTTGAAAGACTTTCACCACGTCAAGGAGGCAAGATACACCAAGCCCCCAGTGGACTAAGGATCTTACAACTTCGATTGACAAAGTAAAAGGGAAGATCACGAGGAAGAACCATGACTGTCAGTAGTAAGGTTCCCTCGCTATGAGTCATGCAAAAGAAATACCAAAAATCTTCAAGACAAAGCTAAGTTTGCCAAGAAATTTTCAAGTATCTTTGAAAGGATAGACAGGGTGTATGCCCCCCTACGTTAAAGCGATCGCACACGCCTCAACGGGGGTGATTGTTTTAACGTAGTGATACACATAAGAAAAAGGAGCACGTTATCGCAAGGATTTAGCCCCCAAGTGTGAGATAAACCCAAGGATAATAGACACAAACACAAAACACAAGGTGACTTCGCTTTCCTCGGGGTCAGTATGCTGTATGATAAGTCATGTATATATCATATGTATGTATGCATAATTGTTCTTCATTCCCCAATCAAGGAAGGTCACCTAGAAGAAGGGAACACATGTGTCTTTTGAGTCAACATGAGAGAGATCGAGAGATCTCAATGCTTTGCATCGTCCTCAAGTAGACAACACTAAGGACGACAAATAGAAGAATGAGAATAACATATAGAAGAAGTAACAAAAGAGAGGGGGAGAGAGTCTGCTATGCTAATGTAGCTAGTCTAGCATGTCATCTACCCCCCGATCTTGCTGATCAATGTTTCGGGAAGGCAGGGAACACGCTAGAGGAGGAACATCCAACACAGCAGATGGAGCTATCACAAGATCCAAACAAGGGCTATGTTCATGTTCCAAGCCACATTGTTCTTGTCTAGGAGCTAGGATAAGTGCTTTAGAAAATTCATTAGATAAATGGTTATCAACATCAACAAGTTCATATTCACTATCAGAAGCAAGAGGAGTAATATTTTCATCTATATCATCATCAAGATTTATAAAAATAGGATCTTTAACTCGCACAGGATCAAGACCATCATGCATCTTATGTTTAGGAGATTTAGGCTCAATATCCGGCTGAGGGGAAAATGGAATAATGTTTGTTGAAGGTGTTTTTGGAGATTGCAAAGTTTGAGAAGCAGCTGCTTGAGCCCTAAGACGACGCTTTCGTCGACGTTCCCGTGCAGAACGATTACGTCTAGTCTTAATAGGAAGTGTAGAAGATAGAGGAGGAGGAATATTCTCATCCCTATCACTTGGATGTTTAGGTTGAGGTCTTTTAGGCTGGATAATAGGAGAAGAAGAAGGTCTCTTCTCTCTATAGAAGGCAGGAGGAGGAACTGCTCCATATAAAGGAAGAATTTTTGGTTTAGGAAGAAGACCAAGTCCATCATGACGAGGAGGTATAGGTCTATTTTTAGAAGATTTATTAGGCATAGACATAGTCACATCCATGGGGACGGGTTGGGAATCTTCTTGGGGAAAGACATTAGTTTTGTCTTTCAAAGGAAGAATTTCCTTCTCAAGAATGATAGGAATGTCAAGTTTAGGTGCTCTAGGTTCACTTAGAGATAGGATCATATCTGTTTTCCACTTTTGATAAGATTTGAAAAGATGATCACTTCGCGGAGGAAGAGATTGGAATTGTTTAGGCCAAAAGTAATCAATAGGAACACTAGAGGTTCTTTCAGCTGGTTTAAAGAGACTATGATTGACAGTAACAACTTCACCATTATGGGGAAATTTCAAACACTTATGAATAGGAGAAGCAATAGCTTTCATGGAAGATAGCCAAGGATAGCCAAGCTTCACACGAAATTGTTCGGAAGAAGGAATAATAGCAAATTTCACATCAAGAGATTTGTTATGGACCTCAATAGGCAATGTAATAGAACCAATTGCAGGAGAAGAAAATGCATCAAATAGTTTCACAATCACATCTGTTTTGTCATAGATCACTTGATTCAATTGCAAAGTAAAAAGAAATTCTTCAGTAATAACATTAACCATGCACGAAGGATCAATAAGCACTCCACGGCAAGGCATATTCTTGATTTTTGCAACTATGTATAAAGGACCATCAGGTGCCCTAATGGTTTCGCTAGAATCAAATGTGATGGAAGGTTCTTTAGGGTTTTCTTGCTGCTCTACAAAGTTAATCACATTCGGAGTCATAGACACAAGACCATCAGATGAGAGAGAGGAATCATTAGCCTCAATCACATTAGAAGTATGAGAAGTATGAGAAGGTAATGGATCAGTAAAAATCTGAAGATTTTGGTTAGGAGGAGCTACAGATGTGTTGCCTTTATCATTCACTCCAGAAATAGAAATAGTATTATTATCAATCAAATCTTGAATTTTACCCTTTAGAGAAAAACATTTTTCAGTATCATGCCCAGGCTGACGATGAAAGTGACAAAAAGCTTTGTGATCAAAATAAGGTGAAGTAATCTTTGCAGGATCAATTTGTCTTATAGGAGGAAGGGTAAGCACATTTTGTCCCAATAACTTATTCATAATATCATGCAATGATTCATTCAAAGGAGTATACTTTCTTTCTTTCTTGAAAAATTTAGAAATAGGAGGCACACCTGATGCTGCATTCACATTGTTGTTGATGATGTTTTCATTGAATTTGATGGAATCTCTGTTCGGTTTAAACTTCCCAAATGGTTGTTGACTGCTATCACCCTTATCACTCGGAGCCATAGGATGTGATTGTTCCATTTGACTCACAGTCAGTTGATAATTGTGAAGAGTGGCGCACAGCTGGTGGAAAGAAGTAAACTCAGAAAACAGAAGTTTGTCTCAAATATCTTTTTGCAAATTAGAAATAAAGATTCTTTGAATATCATTATCAGGCACTGGAAAAGAAATTTGAGCATACAAATGCTTATATCTACCAATGAAATCAGTCACTTTTTCTTTAACACCTTGTTTACAATGCATCAAATCAATCAAAGTAACTTTAGGACTTATATTATTTTGAAATTGTTGAATGAAAGCATTTGCAAGTTGTTCGAAAGAAGTAATAGAATAAGAAGGCAACGAGCAATACCATTGTAGGGCTTTGTCTCTTAATGTTCTAGTAAATAGTTTTGCAAGCAACCTTTGGTCATAAGCAAAATCAGTACATATTGTTTGAAAAGTCTTAACATGTGTTAGAGGATCTCCTTTACCATTATAAAGCTCCAAATGCGGGATTTCAACATGCTTAGGAGGAATAGCTCGAACAATGTCAAGAGAAAGTGGGCTCGCAACATCAAATGTGGGCACACTAAACTTAGATTGATTCATAGAGGCAATTTGTTGCTGTAAAGAAGAGACAGTTTGCGCAAGATTATTAATGGTAGCTTCAGTCGAAGAGTTCATATTAGGTGTGTTAGATTTAGATGGAGGTGTGATGTTATTGAAAGATGGTAAAGAGTAAGGTGGTGGGACCCTATGATAGTCAACCATAGGGGATGATTGGATAGGAGGAACACTACAAGGAGGAATGGAATGGTTAAATGAATTGCCCCCTTGTGTCATGTTCATTTGTGAAGATGTAATAGGAACACTTTTTGAAGGAATGAATGAAGAAATCGGATTGAATGAAGGAATAGGGTTAATTGAAGAAGGAGGATTGCCCCCATGACTAGTGATCATAGGAGGAATGTCTTGTATAGAAGTAGTCATGATGTTTGATGTAAAGGTAGGTAAACTAGCAATAGAAGTGGTCAAAGGAATAGAATGATTGACTTGTGTAGGAGGTTGTGTATAACCTAAAGATTCAGCACAACTCTTCATAGGCATCACATTCGAATCCACAATGTGTGCGATACCACGTAAAACATCAATTCCATTCTTATCACTTTGAAGCATACGTTTTAGACCCTCAATTAAAGGAAGAGCTTGACTATCGGGATACTCATGAGACATCCATTGGTGAAAATCGTCAAATTGGTTATCCAATTTGGAAAGTTGTTCAACAGAAACTTCATGGGGAGCTTCTTCATCATTAGGAGGATTAGAGGAATTACCCATGTCCTCGTTAAAAAGACTACTCAAATTAGGTTCCATCTCCTCAGTAGTTAAACCTCGGAAAGACTTAATTCTACGGCTTCGTCTAACGGGAATAGTATAAGTAGGGCTTATTGTTGTAAAACTCATGCACTAGAGAGAGAGAAAAGATTTTGATTTTAGAGGTAGCAATTTTCAGTAAAACCAGCCAATCTTCCAGATTTAAGCTGTTAAATGCAATCACAACAGTCTCCCGAAATTTCGGAAAAAATGTCCGGGACCATGGCGCTCGGAGTGCAACACGGTCCTTGCAACTTTTTTCGAAATTTGCAGGGATGAAAGGTATGATGATTTTAGAGCTAATCTAAAAAAATTGAGGGATTTTACGATCTGTAGATAGGCCAAATTAAAGTTTCAAATTCAAAATTGAGCCCTATCAAGATTGTCGAAAAATGCAAAATTTGAATTTTGAAAAAGAGAGGGAAACTGAAATTTTGAATTTTATGATTTTAGAGGGAATGTCAAGAGCAATGCAAATTTTGAAACTTGAAAATTGACTCAATTTCACGCAAAATTCAATTTTGAAAGCGGAAATCAAAGTTGTTGTAATTAGGCACTTAATTTCAAAAGTCACAAAATGCAAATATTTGAATAAAGCACTGAAATTTCGAATGAATGCAAATACAATTTTCAGATCTAAGACAATAAGAACACAATTTTGACACAAAATTTCAGTTTCGATAATTTTTGAATGATTAGGAGCCTTAGACCAAGCAATCACAAGACCAACTTTGACTGTAATTTTGAAAGTGTTATAATTGACAAAATTAGCCAAAATTCTGGATTTTAGCAGGAAAATAAAGCAAGATCTCGCTCCCGAAATTTTGGAAAAAATGTCGGGGACGATGGCGCTCGGAGTGCAACACGGTCCTCGCAACTTTTTTCCAAATTTTCAGGGATGAAAGATATTGTGATTTTATTGCGGAATCCAAAGTTACAGCTGATTTGGAGATGTTTTGATCGGTCAAATTGTCGGACAAAGGTTGAATCAAGAGGGTTTCAAAAATTAGGGTTTTGACTTTTAACCACTTAATTTTCAGAATTAAAGCACAAATATGAATTGATAATTTGTAATAGAAGGACAGATCTGAAACAAGCATTAACATTTAGACATTTCGCAAGTTTAATTACTAAAAAGAAATTTTAGGGTTTTAATGCAATCACCTCTAAAACTTTGCAAAAGATCAAACATGGAAATGTAATCAATTTTTTCAGATCTAAGCATGAAAAATCAGAAAGGATGTTCACGTCGGGTTCACCAAAATGTAAAGCGGAAAATCGCGGTCGAACCCTAGTTGGTCTCCCCTCTTCTAACTCCAAGGAGAGAGAAGGGAGGTTCGCTAGGATTCGATGGGTTTTCACTTAGGGGGAAAAATTTACATTCAAAAGAGGGGTTGAAACTCATAAGATCCAATCCCACGTAATGCAAGATTGGATGCTCAATGAATTTCAAGGGTTAGGAAAGCAAGGCTACCCTCTTTTGTAAAGATTAAGGAAATTAAGCTAAGGATGCATAGAAAGTCATAAAGATTCGCTTATAAACTGAGTTCGGGTTATAGGATGAAGCTGCGGACCTAGAATTAGCAGTAAAATGTCGATACGGCGCTGTCCTGCAAATTTGAGCAAAAGTTGTTGGGACGATGGCGCCCGGCGCCACGGTCCTCCGAAAAATCCGCGAAACGAAGGGGGATCTGTTCGTCTCTGCACAAGGATTCCAGATCTTCAATTTCAGCCGCGTACCTGCAACCTACACACAGAAAAGCGAAGACGATTGGGGGGTTAGGGATTAGGGGTTTGCCCTTAGGTCAAACCCCGGTTTTGGAATTAACCAAGAAATGAGCAAGAGCTGTAAATGTAAATGACTGTAATGTAAAACAAGTACTAATACCTTGTTCTAAGGATGTTTGTATCCTTATGTGCAAAGGTTTAGATGTTGTATGTTGTAGTATGTAGCATGTAATGAGTGATCTCCTCTTCAATGGTTGAATCCTTGACTTGAATGCAACACTTAGCCTTGAATGGAGACTTGAAATGATCAATTGCTTGAATGCTTGAATGCTTGAATGCTTGAGTATAGTTTCCACGCCTTTTTCCCTCATATCGAATGAAAGAGGAAAATGTAGTTTATATACTTGTCATTTAGGGCTGATAGACTGATTTTCCCGACCTTAGGCCGACCAGGGAAGTATATTTCCAAATTGCAAACAAAAAGACCCGAGCCCCTTAGGAGACCGGGCCCAAAATAGGACCCAGGGACCAGGGCGCTGGGCGCCCTGGTCCTGAGGGACCAGGGCGCTGGGTGCTCTGGTCCCACCTCCCGGGACATCAGGGTGCAAGGAGGTTCAGGCCAGAGTACTTGAAAAATGCAGTTTTCAGTGTCGTGAGCGAGTTTCGGGGTCTCCATTCAGGTTGCGTGTTGTGTCGTCATCGTGAAGACCGAAATGCAGTCGAAATTGCAAGTGTCGCAATTTTAGGACGCTACACATACATATACACATATACATGTATATGTATATATATGTATGTACACACACACACACACACACATATATGTGTATGTATGTATGTATATGTATACATGTATATATGTATATATGTGTGTGTGTATACATGTATATGCATATATGTGTGTGTGTGTGTGTATACATATACATATATACATGTATATTCACACACACATGAAATTTTAGTTAGTAAAATTTGCATAGCAACAAACAGGTTGAAGAGGGTGTTGAATATTGTTGTTGCTAGGATATGTTGTTATCATTGATGTCAACATATTCTCGTGTTTTGGTGTTCGGGTGATTGCAGTGAGTTAGTTGGTATGTTGCAGATGTGCTTGTGAGGGTTGGTGATTTTTGTAATGAAGTATCTCTACTTGTTTTAGAGTTGGTTTCATGATGCTAAGTGGTGATTTGATCGAGTTATGGATTCTGATATGAGGATTGGTTTTTTAGTGTTCAGTATTGCAGTGTTCTGGTATTTGATTCATTGTGCTCTAGAATGATTACATCTCGAGTTGCGGATTTGGGAGAGTGTTTGGGATGTTCATGTGTATCTTCAATTCAGATGGTTTGTGATTTAGTGCTCCACAAGTTATCTTTCTAGTCCCAGTTGTTGTTGTTTGAGTGTTCTTGAGTATCACTGTGTTGATCGATGAAGATTTGATTTAGTGGTGTTGGTGCAGCTATTGTGGATGGTTCTAATGTGCTTGTTGGTGTTTCCTAATTGTGTCCTATTTGTTTTGTTGGTTCACATTGATCATTGTGCGCCTTGTTGAGGATCTTATGGGTCTAGTGATGTTCTTCGTGTTATGCGACAATTTCGGTGGTGTAGCGTGTTGCAGATGATCTTGGCGAGATTTATTGTGGTGTTGCACGTTCGCAAATTTTATTTAGGTCCATGCTATGTCGGAATCAACATTGTATTGGTCTGGTGGTTGATTTATGTATCGTGTGATGTAATTTTGTAATTAGGTCTTAAGGGATGAGTTGACCTTGTAGTCGAGGTTGATGATTTGTATAAATGGGTGTTATAATCATGTAATTTGTAGATCAATGGTTGTTAGAGGTTGTGTCTGCATTATTAGAGACTACTATAAGTGCGAACAAGCGAATTCATCTTTTCATGTTAATTCATGAGCAAAAAATTTTGTAGGGTAGACAAATGTGCTTAACCAGAATTGTCATCAAGCATTTGGAGATGTTATTCCTTTAGTTCATGTAAACCGGATTGTTGTCTGAATGTTATTGTAAGGTAGTGAACCTTCCTTGAGGGTTGTAGCCATCCGAGTTATCATATTTTGAGTAGTGAGCTCTACGTAGTGTTCCTGAATGCATACATTCATTCTCCATTGTAATTGTAGACATATAAAAATGACCATATTCCTAAATGAATATTTTATGTTCATTTCTCTATTTAATTAAATCCAATTTAATTAAATTACCCGCATTCCTCTATTTAATTAAGTAAATTACTCAATTTATTTAAATTAAATTCACTGTACCATTTAATGAATAAATCATTTTATTTCAATTAAATCCTATTATCCCTCCATCCACTTGCATTTTCCTACATCTCCCACTTGCATTCTAAATCCTATTTCTAATCCCTTCTAGACTCTTCTAATCGCTTCTAATTAGCCTAACCCGTCTTCTAAACTTTGTCGCATCCTTAAACAAAGGGAAGTCACTTCTCAAATCCTCAAAGTCTTTGATAACCATTAAAGGCTTCAAGTCTTCAACCACTTAATTCCCCAAAGTCTTCATAACCATTAATGGTTAACTCAAACCCTCTTACATGGTTAAAGAATTTCTTTTAACTCAACCTCCATGTAACCCGAGGGTCTCATCAAGCCTTTAATGCTTTGACCATGATTATCTCTTAATCATTTGCACAAGAGTTTATCCTTAGATTAACTCTTAATCCAATGGGTAATCTTAACTTAAGCTTGACCCTTACCCTCTAGATAACCATGAGGTCTTCTCAGGCATTTAATGTCTCCAACCCCTTCTCTCAACCCAACCCTATGTTGACACTTGTCACCATTTCATTGGTGCAAATTGCAAACATGGATCCCCTTTCAAACTCAACCCTTGATTATATCTTTCAATCCTGACCATCCATTGCCCTATTTTTGCTATAAATAGAGCTCTCATTCCTCCATTTTGATAGATCAATCCAAGTTTTTAGTATCATACTTATGCTCAAATACATTCAAGCTTTCATATATCATTTTTATGCTCATCATTTTAGTCTCTTTTAACTAGGAATTAGTCTAAATATGCATGTTTAGAATACTTTCTATTATCATTAGCTTAAATCATTGAACTAATATAGTATGCTAGGCTAGTTTGTTTACTAACCTTGTCATCTTATAGTTAGTTTATTGCATTCCTAGAATCATGCATAGCTTAGGATACATATCATTCTAAAATCTATCAAAAACATCCCTCGTTCTTGCATTTGCCATCCTTAAACCATTTTGCTCAGTGATCTGAGAGCAAAAATATTGGTTTGAGGGACATTGTAGGATAGAGAACCATGGGACCCACCTTGGGAAGCTGAGTTATACTTCATGACTCCACAGCTTGCACCAAGAAGTTCTGTGTGTGTGTGTGGACAAGTCTTTTGGAATATTTTCACATATTGAGTTCTATCGACCCGCTTTTCCCGCATACATTTTTGGCGCCCACCGTGGGGCCCGACCCCATATATCAAATCGGTTTTTAAATTTAACCACTTTTGCAGGCACGCGGGAAAAATGAATTAGCGTGTTAAGTTAACTGTTTAGCGCATTCGGTTAACAGCCTAGCGCATCCAGTTCACTGTTTAGCGCGTGGAGTCTATCATCTAGCACGTGAAGTCCATATATTAGCGCATCGTATTACTATTTTTCCTGTAGGTCTTAGTGCAGGAGAAAAACAGAGCAGCGCTTTCGGCGCACAGAGTAGCGCATCCCGAAAATAGGGTAGCGCGTTGAAACCTTATTTTAGCACATCGAGGTTATATTGTAGCGCGTACAGTTTGTTCTGTAGCACATCACAGACTAAAAAAAAAATAAAAAAATAAAAAATAAAAATAAAAATTTGTAACCGAAAGTTAAAAATTAGACTTGTGGAAGTCCACCAAATCATCTAACGTTTTTCCTCTGGTTTTCTTGCAGGATTCTAACAAATTTGTTGCAGAATGGAGATTAATCTTAGAATATTTAGATAGTTAGGATTTTCACTAACTTAGTTAAGTTAGTTTAAATTTTTAAATGTCTTTTATTGTTAAAATTGAACTCACTTATTTCTTTTGGGCTATAAAAAAAACCACTATCGAAAATTTTCTTGCTTTTATAGGAGAAAAACTTTATTTTAGGCTCTAAAACGAACAATACAAACTTTCCTTTTTTTTTGCAAAAGTAGATATAAAAAGAACCTCACCATCCTTTGGTGTTTAAAAGGATTCATTTCATTATGCAAAGTAAAAGAACCTCATCTTCATTTTGTGCAAGGCAAAGAGGGAAAGTTTTCCCCTATCGACATTAATTTTGTTGACCAACATCACGATTTACTTTGTTGACCATGTTTATTTTTCAAAAGTTTTTGGAAATACACACTTTGCTATGAAAGGTTAAAAGGAACACCATGCTTTTTGGAGCAATATCTCCAAGTAGAAGTTAACAAATCACTGAATTGAAGGCTTAAAAAGAACTTTGATTGCCTTGTCTCGAAAGTGGAAGGTATATGTTCTCCCCTTAACTGGGTGATCAAAAAGCCACACCACTCTTAAGCTTTCTGTATTTCAAGCATAAAACCTTTAGCAGGCCTGCCTTCCCGAGGAGTTGGAATCAACTCTTAAAGCCGTTTATGGCCGGTGTGAAGGGAACGACCTAAGTGGGGAACGACTTTGATGCCAAGAATTCCAACCCACTATAATCAAACATGGAAAGTGACGAAAGTCCTTTTCAACAGTTGCGCGCAGTGATTAGCCTTCCCCCAGCATCCTCGAAATACATAAAGCCTTTGTTCTAAAGGTTGGGAAGCCTCCTGAGGGAGTTTATCACTGACGGCCGAACAGGAAGCCTGATTATGAACCATAGAAATAGAAGCTTTGAACCGAGTCAGTAACCAGACATTTATAACATCATAGTGCAAGGGTGGGGAAGAATCCGCCCCCAAGATTACTCACCATATATCTCCCAAGATAACTACTCAACTGTGAAGCGATTCACTTTGAGTTAATTTCTGGCAAAAGACAAAAAAACGGGCGCCTTCTAGGAGGTGACACAATTGTTTGAGATGACGGAGTATCGAGACTAGTGGGCTATGATGTTATTTATGACCTTTGACTAAAGAGTCTTTCTAAAGTGTACTATTCGTATCCAAACTTGTTAAAACATTGGGGATTTGAACACATCCTCGCAGAACATACACTTTTTGTTAGATTAGGCAAAATGGTTGTACTTTTTATGCCGTGCTTGCATTTACTACTTCATAAAATCATCCATCAAACTTGAAAAATTAACAAAAAAAATTCAAAATTTACAAAAAACCAACCAAAGAAAAAAATCAGGGCAGTTAGTGCATAAGACCAACTTCTTAGCGCATGAGGTATTTTTGTTAGCGCATCCAACCATCAAGTTAGCACATCGGTTCCAAACAGTAGCGTTTTATCCCAAATCAAACCAGTGTTGAAACATTTAGCGCATCAGAGAAACAGTCTAGTGCATGGAAGCATCAGCTTAGTGCGTAGAAACTAAACATTAGCGCATCAGGTTCAAAAGTTAGCACGTTACATGCCCAGGCTAGCGCATGACTTTTAAAACAGATAGAAAATAATTTTTTTGAATAGTCAAAACTTTAGCGCGTGTCTGGGGGCAGCCTAGCGCGTGTGGTCATTATTTTAGCGCGTGGAGTAAATTTGGTAGTGCATATAGTCTCTGTTTTAGTCCGTGACCAAAAATAAAAAAAGCAGGGGGCAAAACAGTAAGGAATTTTAAAAAAATTTCAAACATTTTCAAAAGCCTCTCATTATCAACAACATTTTTCATCAAAACAGAGTGACAAAAACAAACCATTAAAAACTGTTTCTTGAGCTAAATTTGTGTCAAAACAAACGTTGTAAAAATCCTAAACTAATCGCACGATAAAACATGTCTATTTTATCATAATCCGGAAACCTCATCCTCAGTATCAACAAAATCCTTTACCATCTTACGGATTTCATCTCAAAAACACTTGTTTAAAATTTTCAAGTTGTCAAATCAAGTCTCCATATCGGGAGGCTTTTATCCATATCATTTGACACACTTTGTCGTGAAGGGGCATCTAAACCTTCACTTTGATAGAGTAAGATTTGAAATTTTCCAAACAAGATCACCTGAATCCAAACAAATCAAAGGAAACCATTGATCACTCATGCATGACTAATCCCCATATTCTGAGAAGAAAGAACCTTTATCGTAACATCACGTTGAAGAAACAACAACCTAGTTTTTCCAAATTCATCAAGAGAAATAAGTTTTTATACATCAATCGTCAACTCTTCAAATCTCATCGGGTATTCCTTCATCACGTCAAACGTTACATCCAAAACAAATCCAACGAATTTGACAAAGAACCCTTAAAAACAAGAGCCTACTGTCAAAAGTCTTCTTTTAATCAAATCATAAACCGCGGAGGAAAAATCAATCCAGCATTCTTACCCGACGAGTGTATCACCTATAACACATCTCGACCAGAACCACTCACCCCTGAGCAACACATCGAAGAGGATTTTGTTCCCTTTGTCACAGAAAGTTTCTACTAAAATTCCTGTTACTCGCTCTCAAAGAAACCAACAAAGCGAGACACACGCAGAGTCTAGTATGAATCGAAGATTATCAAATCCTTTTGAAGTTCCACACTTAGAAGAGACTGAAATATCTGAAGCGCTTCTTCAAGAATGTCAGGAAAACCCCTCATTCCAAAAACTTGTCGAAAGGCTCATGGAAAATGACAAAGAAAAGTATCTGCTCATGCTCACAAGTAAAAGCATTAAAACTTCCTGAAGATTTAGACACAAACATCTTTAAAACCGGATCTCGACAATATGCGTATCAAGAACAACAAAGAGAAGAAGAAACTCACATACCTGAGCAACATATTCTAGAACAACGTATACCAGAAATGCGTATACCTGAGCTAGAAACTCCAGAGCAAAATATACCATTTAACACACCTTTTCAGCTGAGAACTAATACAAGGGAAGAACTTTTCCCTTGACAAGATAATGCACCTTTGGTTGCTCTTACTCAACAAATGCAAATGTTACAAAGGCAAATACAGGATATGCAACAAGGGACAACAGTGTGGTACTCTTTAAATGAAATCTGTCCTTATCCTTTCGACAGAAGATTGAACATGGTGCCTTTTCCTCCAAACTCATATGTTCCCAAATTTGATAAATATGATGGAAAAAGTGATCCCCGAGATTATGTTCGAGAATTTTGCACAATGAGTCTTGAATTTGCTCATGATGACACCTATTTGATGAGGTTATTCCCAAGAAGCCTGGGAGGGCAAACAATGGAATGGTTATCCAAGATTACGCCACCTGTCAGATCATTTGATGAATTGGTTAACAAATTCATAACCCAATATTCCTATAACATCCAACACTCCATAACCATGCTAGATGTTTGTAACACCAAACAAAAGAACAATGAAACATTCATGATATTCCTTCAATGCTGGCGACATATGGTATCACGATATCCTTGAGACATTCCCGAAAAGGAGAAAATGGAAATCTTCATTGAAAATTTGAATGGTGAAATGAGTTACAGGCTAAAACTTCAAGGCATACCATCTTTCGCTAAATTGATTGAAAATGGCATTCAAGTAGAGGAAGCATGTGTCAAAAAGGGAACACTCAAATTCTACAAGGAAGGAACAAACTCATCAAACTACAATAACCAGAACAACACCAACCTCGACAAATCTCGATTTTGGACTCAAAACAAAAACGAAGGCAACAATGAATCATATGATCCCAAATCTAAGCAACCAGTGCTTGCATTATCCGGAAATCCTCAAAATATGAAGAATCCTAAAAATGCTAATCCAAATGCTAACACATATGCACTAAACACCGATCAAGGACAACTCAACACAAACAACACCAATGATACTCAAAACAAAAACATGAATCCAGGACCTAACAACAATTCGCGCAACAACACGAACAATTTCCAAAAACGTATCTTCACACCACTGGGGCAATCATTAGAATCAACATTCAGAGAACTTTTGGCAAACAAGATTCTTTCTTTGCCTCCAATCAGCAACTATGAACCCCAAATCAAACCACCTTGGTGGAATGATTCACACTATTGTGATTTCCATCGTAACAAGGCTCATCGGACGAATGATTGCATGAGATTGAAACACATGGTGTAGGACATGATTGATCGAGGTGACTTAACGGTAGATGGTCTCAAAAAAAATGGTGATCACGGAGCCTTTAAAAATCCTCTCCCAAATTACAACAAAGATGGAGCTTCAACCTCGGATGATACACGCGGAGCTCGTATCAATCATATCTACCACAACACCATAAACCACATATCAGCTGAAGATCATCAAGTAAATGTCATCACCATCCGAGATCGGCGTGATCATGAATCTGTCAATGCAACAACCCGAACTCATAAATATGTCTTAAAAGGACATACGTCACCTACAACTACTACACCAAAAATCCAATATGACTTGGTTAGCCAACTATGCAAAACTCCAGCTCAGATATCTATACTAGAATTGTTGAAACTATCACCAAAGCACAAAGACATATTGGAACAAGCATTATTGGAAACCCATGTACCTCAAAATCTGGATATAGACAGATTTCAAGCCATGGTCGTCCATCTGACTGGACCTCATAACCTCACCTTCTCAGAGCATGATAATACTTCCTTAAGTCATCCGCATAATACTCCTCTCCATATCGAAATCATTGTTTGCAAACACCGAGTAAAAAGAGTCTTAATAGATGGAGGAGCCGGACTTAATATATGTACTTTAAAGCTTATCCGTGCATTAGGCTTTTCAGAAGAGTTTATTGATCCTTGTAAGAAGATTACCATAAAGGCATATGATGATGACGAAAGGTCCTCTAAAGGAACTGTGATGTTACCCATTCAAGTAGGACCAGTGCAAAAAGATACTATGTGTCAGGTCTTAGACATAGATCTCACCTACAATATTTTGTTAGGGCAACCTTGGATACATGAAATGCAAGCAGTACCTTCTACGTATCACCAGTGTGTCAAATTTCCTTATGATGGACAAGAAATCTCCATATTTGCTGATCACAATCCATTTCAACATTGTAACGCAATGGGGGTAGCCCAAGACAGTTTGGTTCCTCATAATAGAGAAAAGAAGCAATCTTTAACATCAGATCTACAAACAGCAAAGCCCAACTCCCTATTTGGAGATTTTAAGCAGCAAATGCAAATCAAAGACCAAGGTATGGGAGAATACTCTTTGGAGCCTTTATGTTTGGCCAAATTGCCAACATCACCTAGATCTCATGGATTGCCTACTACATCAACACATCTAGCCACTCAGCCCATCACAAAATTTGATGGTACCTTCATCCAATTAGGCACTCTAGCACATGAATCAGAAGACAAGGATTTTCTTAGCTGGTTATACAAAGATGAGGAAGAAGATAATAGAGCAGCTGCTCTAGACATTGTTCTACCAGCACACCTGTATGGAAAATGATACTTAATCATGCAGCAAATGGGATATGACGGTAAAGGACCTATTGGGAAATGCAAAGAAGGAGTCACTGAACCTATAGATCTTCCTTCACAGCCTAGTAGAAACAAAGCAGGATTGGGTTGTGAGCTCACTTTCCTATTGAAACAGCCGCCCAACATAACTACAAAACCTCAATGGAAAGTAAAGAAGTACAAAGAAGAATCCTGGTAGGAAGCACTCTTTGAATCAGTAGAAACAATCCGCAAGGCACAGGAACGTCAAGATCAGAAGTTACATCAGGGAAAGCTTCTAAGCCACAAGAAGGCCATATCTGTAGCAGTAGCTCATATTCCAACACCAATATCTCAAGAAAAAATCATATCATCTCCAGATACCATTATTCCTCCCCGAGGAAGCACAGTCTATGAACAAATACAAAAAGTAGAAGCCGGATCTGACACAGAATCAACAAAAACTTTCAAAATGGTATCCATCATCAAAGATTTGTTTTCACCATACAACATACCAGTTTACAACACTGATAGAATCTGGGATGATGCCTCTGAGACTGATTCCAATGAATATGAATGGGGTACCTGCTCCAATGCTACTACAGATATCCCTAATGATATTGATTCTATATCCCTTTCTCAAGAAGAACATAACGCAGAAGATAGACCTCTTGAATTTGGACCACAGAATATCTATGACACCAAGGAAAGCGAATAGAAACATTATGAACAAGTCTATATGGAAGATAATACCATCGAAGACCTCGACGAAATCTTGGACTTCTTTAAAACCAAGAAAAATCACGATGAAAACTATGTCCTAACGCTTACAGTAGTAGAACTTGATCCACCTAACGATTCCTTACCGCTTGTCTTTCCTGACCTCATCGACTGGGATGAACCTGAAATCCATGATATACCAATTTTCCCAGATGATGACTCTATTATCCATTACCTATGTACCGTAAATCCGGAAACGGGCTCTACCAGTGAACAAAGTAACAATGTTTGCCAATCAGGGAATGCCAAGTCTCTCAATCGCAAAAATAAATCACAAGAAAGATCTGATGTTGAAAACCAGTCAATGGTAGCTCTAGATCACAAAAAAGTAAAAATAAAGGACGCATCTGAGGGTGAAAACCTTTTTAAGGCACCTAACAATGGGCAACTTGACACTCTTCCTGAGCACTTTCATGAGCGATCACCCATATTGATTGAACCTACTCAATCAATCAACATTGGTACCATAGAAGTAGTCAGAAACCTACACCTTGCAGAATCTTTGACAGAGGAAGAAATATCAACATTCATCATTTTCTTTAAAGAACAGCAAATTAACTTTGCTTGGTCATATGTCGATATGCCCGGAGTGGATCCACACTTAATCATGCATAATTTGTCCATCTCTTCAGGAGTTAAACTAGTCAAGCAAAATCTACGAAAGATGAATCCACAGGTGGCACTCATGGTCAAAACTGAACTAAAGAAACTATTAGACATCGGATTCATCCAACCCATTGACTATGCAGAATGGATTTCCAACATCGTTCCAGTATCAAAACCAGATGGTAGTATCAGAATATGCACTGACTTCAGAGACGTCAATAAAGCTTGTCCAAAAGACGACTTTCCTCTGCCCAGTATCGACATAATTGTAGATCTCACAACAGGACATGCAATGCTCTCACTAATGGATGGTTTCTAAGGCTATAATCAAATCAAAATAGCTCCAGAAGATCAAGATAAAACCGCATTCACCTGTCCTTGGGGAACGTACTGTTGGAATGTTATGCCTTTTGGATTAAAGAATGCAAGAGCCACTTATCAAAGAGTAATGACAACAATATTTCATGACATGATTCATACCTTCATGGAAGACTATGTGGATGATTTACTAGCTAAATCCTTCACCCGAGCAGAACATCTTAGCATTCTGACAAAGATCTTTGATTGATTGGAGAAATTCCAAGTCAGGCTCAACCCTAAGAAGTGTGTCTTCAGGGTTACATTAGGCAAGTTACTAGGCTACATAGTCTTAGCTAAAGGTATTGAAGTAGATCCAGCTAAGGTACAAGCCATTATGGACATGCCACCACCAAAGAATATCAGTCAACTCAGATCTCTACAAGGACGACTTCAATCAATTAGGTCATTCATCGCTCAACTAGCAGATAAAAGTCTACTATTTAACCATTTACTACACAAAAATGTACCATTCAGATGGGAGACCAAGTGTGCAGAATCTTTTTACCAAATCAAATAGTACCTAATGAATCCACCAGTTCTAGTACCACTAGTTGCAGGAAAGCCTCTTATCCTATATATCTCCACAATAGATATATCGTTGGGGGCACTATTGGCACAAGAAGATCAACAAGGAAAGGAACGGGCCATATATTATATTAGTAGGACATTGAATGGCTATGAACTCAACTATACATTCATTGAAAAGGCTTGCCTAACAGTGGTCTTTGCATCTCAGAAGTTCCGACATTATATGCTCGCACACACCATTAAGCTAGTCGGAAAAATTGATCCTCTCAAATATCTACTCAGCAAGGCAGCTCTTACAGGCAGATTGGCTAAATGGGTTATGATTCTCAGTGAATTTGATATCCACTACACAGAACGAAGAGCTCTCAAAGGACAAGCAATTGCAGATCAGCTAGCTGAAGCACTGCTACCAGGAAAACAAACCATGGAGATTGAATTTCTAGACAGGGACATTCTTGCTCTTTCTACCAAACAATGGACCCTATACTTTGACGGATCCTACACACAACATGGTTCAGGTGCTGACATTCTATTTATCACTCTTGAAGGACACACTATACCAAGATCATATAGGCTTATGTTTCCATGCACAAATAATATGGCTGAATATGAGGTATTGGTTATAAGCATCAAAATGGTCGTAGAATGGAAAATCATAGAGTTAAAGGTCTATGGAGACTCACAGCTAGTCGTCAATCAAATCAACAACAACTATCAAACAAAGGATGACAAGCTACTACCCTACAAATGAATGGTGGATGACTTCAAACAGTATTTTGTGCACATCACCTTCGGGCAAATACCAAGGTTAAACAACAAAGCAGTCGATGCAATGGCTACTATCACTTCATTACTACAAATTCCAGAGCAATAGAGTTGTTACGAGTTCCTGGTAGAGCAACTGTTCTCCCCAGCCTATGACCACTCTGAATCCCAGGTTATCTATGCCTTGACTGGTTCAGATTCTCCGTTATATGGACCAATATACGACTACCTCAAGAACAATATCTTACCAATTGACCAATCCCGTAACCAAAAATGTAACTTTATCCGACAAGCTACCCGTTACACCCTTACTGCTGATACTTTGTATCGTTGAGGTCTAGATGGTACTCTTCTTCATTGCCTTGATCGTAATGATTCTGATTTTGCTTTACATGAGCTTCACGAAGGTATTTGTGGAACACATTTAAGTGGTACTACTCTTGCTAAAAAGCTTCTACGGATGGGATACTATTGGCCTGCAATGGAGAAAGACTCATACCACTTAGCCAAGAAATGTCCTAAATGCCAGATCCATGGTAATCTGATACATGCACCAGCACAAGAATTGCATCCATTTACAACATCCCGACCCTTTTGTCTGTGGGGACTAGACTTAGTTGGCGAAATTCATCCTTCATCTTCAAATGGACACAAGTTTATTATAACAACAATAAAATACTTTACCAAATGGATAGAAGCAGTTCCCATGACCACAGTGACTGGGAAACAAATTGCCTCTTTTATCCTAAATTATCTGATTTGCAGATATGGTATTCCAAGTTCAATCATCACAGATAATGGACGACCTTTCAAAAACCAAGATGTACAAGAACTATGTGAAAAATTCAAAATCTAACATCGGTTCTCTACACCATACTACCCACAAGGAAATGGTCAAGCAGAGGCATCCAACAAGATAATCTTGAAAATCCTAATGAAAACAGTGAATGATGCAGGCAAAGATTGGCACGTCCAACTCAATCCAGCACTTTGGGCATATATAACCAGCATCCGCACACCTACAGGAGCAACACCATACTCATTGGTATATGGGTCAGAAGCCATTTTGCCCCTGGAAGTAGAAATCCCATCTCTCAGAGTCTCTTTGAAAGGTTTAATCCCAGATGAAGAGTATCGAGTTAACCGACTGCAAGAACTTGAACTATTAGATGAAAGATGTCAACATGCTTACACTCATCTAAAAGCATATCAACAACGCATGTGCAGGAGCTACAATCACAAGGTCATCCCTCGCAACTTCAAAGTTGGTGACCTAGTCCTCAAAGAAAATCCAAGAAATCAACAAGATCGAGAAAAGAAAGGAAAATTTGAACCTAATTGGTTGGGTCCCTATGTCATCATATCAGTCTATGGATCAGGTGCCTATTAGCTAACAACTTCAGAAGGAGATGTGCTCGATGAACCAACTAACAACATCCATCTGAAGAAGTACTACACTTAAGTAGCCTAGTGCACGGAAAAAGCCAAAACAGGCAAAAAAAAAATAAAATCCAGAAATAGCAAAAACACAAAGCACAATAAAACAAATGGTGAAAACCTGGTAAATAGGCGCTCTTGTGAAAGAACAGCTCCTCTATCTATCTATATACCATTTTATCCGTATCCCTAAAAACACTATCGGCCATCGCCCAACACTTAGCACATATCCATTTAGGACATACTTAGCATAGTCACTATCCTGGCTTATCCATATATATCCTCTTACCACATTCCACCATGGCTTGGAAATTACTATACATATTTACATCAAGAGGCACACTCAGCTAAGGACATTAAAATCATCTAAAACTTGCAAACATTCAAGACATCAAAACTATTTGCAAAACTCAGAAGCATGACATCCAACAACCAAAACTGCGCTTCATCGCAAAACAAAACAAAACAATCATCATAGAAATACCAAGGATGGATGATTTTCTGAAGTACTAAATGATGCATTATCGCATAAAAATCTTGACTATTTTTGCATTTTGAACTTTTTACATTATTGGATTCTATTCCTTTTCTCACTAAATGCTTCACAGCTAGAGATCATGGGGCACTTCCAATATTTTTCTTAGTCTTCTGTTTGGGAAGCGATCATTTGTACTGTGTGAATACTTGCCTCAAGACGTGATACATCGAATATCACTGAAGGTCTAATTCCACTTCACGCATACAAATGATTTAATCTTGTCTGTTTACACAATTCGCACTCTGATCGTCCTGGTTCAATTATACCTTGACACTTGTGCTATCTTGCAAAATCAAACATCATGTAAATTTTTCTCAGGTCATTATGGTTCAATTATACCATTATGCTTGTATAAATTTTCAACATATCCTAAACAAATCAATGCTCAATGATGATACCTACAAAGAAAGCAAACAACATACGACTATATCGGATGGCAAATACAGAATGAGGATGCTACCAAAAACATAGTTGCATATCATTTTAAAATAGCTGCATATCATTTTAACATAGTTGCATATCATTTTACATTTAGTTACATCTCATTATCATACATCTCATTTTCAAGATACTTCTCACAGCATATAAAAACATACATCCTGCATCATACATCATATCATATATTTAAGCATTGCATCATCATCACATAAGCGAAAAGAGCACATAAATCCATATAACACACCACATGATCAAAGAAAATGGTGCCGTATATATATATCTCAAAAATGGTCAAAATGTACAAAATATATCATCACTGTGTCCAGTACAAAGAATACAATGATAAAAAATACAATAGAGACCACATCTCTCAAGTATGACTATCCCCTGACGGAGATGGTCTGACTCCAGATGTCCCCACCCTTGGATCTCCAGGAGGGTTCTGTCTTGGTGGCCCTGTCACACCTCATCTCTCGGACCGCGACCCAGTATCTCGAGATCGACTAGATCTCGACTGTGTGAAACTCTGTACTCGACAATCCCTGGGTACCGCAACCTCATAATGCCGCCGGTAGTACTCCGCCTCCTGAGCTCTCAATGCTAGCTCTCTCAGGGTGTCTCTCATCGGACCACCCGGCGCTACTCTCTGCACACTGGCTGCAAGCTCCTTCGCTCGCCCTCTCTGCTCTATCTTTGTGTCCCGCTCAGTGGTCAACTGCGCAATCTGTCGCTGATATGTCAAAACCTGTGCCTGCAGCTGCTGTACAGTCACCTACAGGGTCCGAATCTGAGCATCCTCAACCTGGGTAGGAACCCGAACCCATAGTGGTACCTGTGCAGGGGCAACCCCTCTCACTCTGCCTGTCCTCGGTGCTGGAGGTGGGAGCACATCCATCCTCCTCCTCTGCACTGGTCGCATCGTCTCATCTGTACCCCCCACTGCAGCTAGCACCTCCCCCACGCTCCCCTCTCCACCGACTCCAATAGCTAATCCGCCTCTCCCCCTGTCTAACTGCTCTCTCCACACCTCTATCTCCTCTCCTCCCTCTATCTCCCCACCTCCCTCTGACTCCTCTCCCTCCTCCTCCTCCTCCATCATCTCCATCATCCTCATCATCTCCCTCTCCCTCCTCCTCATCATCATCAAATGTCGGCCGCATCTCCTCGGGATCAGATATCCTGGCCACTGCCCGCACCGCAAACAATCTCGCAAACTCATCAGTCATGCCCGCATCCAAAATCTCTAGGGCATAATCCCAAATCTGACCCGCCAACCCGACAAACTCCTCCACCGCCACTGCGCTATCAATAGTCGGGCCCTAATCGGCTACATCCTGCCTCCGCCGTGCATATAAGCAAGCTCCTTATGGTATACCCTGCTGTCGACCAAACTGTCTCAAAATTCTGGTCACCACAAACCTCTCGATAACAAATGGGGTCCTCCCAATCAGGTATCTCATCATGAACACATAGGGCATCTCCAGCCTGTCCTCTGCTCACACCTCACATCCTGTATATGGTCGCCATGTGACCGTATCGATGTCATCCAAAACTCTCCTCCAATTCTCTAGTTTGCCCAGCTTTCACTGGACAACTAGACCCATGTATCCATAAGCATATGCGCCTCCAACGGGCCTATCTCTATCTGCTAATGGCTTCGCAGCTGGAATGTGCTCCCAGCACCATACCTGTAACAGTGTCACGCCAGCTGACAAATTGCCGTAACCGAGGTATACCACCTCATGCAGGCCCCTGTACAGATGGGCTAGCATAGCTGATCCCCATGAAAACCTGCGACCTTGTGTGATCATCTCCTTTAATACCATCCCCCATCCCACCGAGAATCCCTTTGACTTGCGATCAGGACAAAGGAATCCACCAATAAACCCTACTAGTATTGATGGAAGGGGTGCATAATCTAGGTCTAGGAACTCCTACCACGGGATCTCATATCCGCAGACTGTCTCATCATGAAAAATGCGGTGCAGTGCCTCTGTACCGCTCTCCTCTGACTGCTCATATGGTAGTAGTGCACCTACTACTGGTATGCGCAGGATCTTGTAACAATCCTTTGGTGTGATTGTCATCTCACCTGTGGCAAAATGAAAGGTGTTTGTGTTGCTGTGCCACCTCTCTGCAAGTGCTGTCAGTAGCCCCTGATTCACAGTGAACCGAGGCATATCTAATAGGGGTGTCAAACTGCATCTCTCAATGATATCAAGGTCGGCCTGGGTCAACCGCAGTATCAATGTCCATGGCCTCGGAAATCGCTCCTGCGACTGAACCACACCCAATCGCTCCTGTCAACAAGCAAAACAAATCCAATATCAGTTTCCACATCAAAACAAAGATATCAAAATCAAACTCACATCAACAACATGAAACAATTTGCTCATCTACATCAAGTTCAAAATCCTATCATTTCATATCAACTTTTAACACAACTCAAGTTATCAAAAACCATATCAAAACTTGTAACACAACTCAAGTCTCCAAAATCACATAAACTTGTAACACAACTCAAGTTTCCCACCCATATCAGCTTGTAAAACAACTCAAGTTTCCAACCCATATCAGCTTGTAACACAAATCAGGCTTCACACATTGAATTTGAAACAGAATGCAAACACAATTCATATTTTGATTAACACAACACATGGATATCTATGCATAACTTGAAATATCGCAAATCACAACAAGTTATGTCGACACTCATATTGGACAAATCCATAAAAATCATGACCACATGACACAACAATTTCACAAATCAGCTCATCTCGCAAATTTTTTTTCGGATGCGCTAAAATCCACCCACATGCTAGGCTGTTTTTCCTACGCGCTAATCTATTCACTCTATGCGCTAGACTGACTCTACGTGCTAATCTTTTCCCCCCATGCACCACCTAATCTACTCTATGTGCTAAACCCTACCGACGTGCTAATCTATACCTCGCTGGCGCTACCTGTTTGACCCTATGCGCTAGGTTTACCCTATGCGCTAAAACCCCTTACCCATGCGAACCTCTGTGGCCCTTATGCGCTAGGTCTACCCTACGCGCTACCCTGCTGACCTGACACGCTACCCTACGTTCGGCATGCTCTATTTTCACTCCCTGCGCTAACCTAGACTTTCTATGTGCTATGCTATTTTATTTCGGACGCAACCCTAAAAATCAGCTTGATGCACTACCTAAATTTTCATATGCGCTAATCTATGACTTTGACGCTCTAAAATGCTAAAACCAAATTTCAAAAATAAAAAAATGACCAAAAACGACCAAATCAAAAATCAAAAGAGGGTCAAAAGTGTTGACTTACTGGTGGTCCATACGCGACAGGTCTCCGGTACCTCCGAACGCGCTCAAAACAATGTCTGGAATACGGGATAGGCATTTTGACTTTAGACCAAATTCTCTTTCTCCAAAGTCAACAATGCACAAATGAATCAAATTAAACCACTTTTCCCCTTTTATAGGAGGAAAATGAAATTAGGGTTAGCCAACCGGACACGTAATGTGGTCGCGGTCTCCCTTATACTCTAAAATCTGTAAATTATCAGGAGATGAATCAATTTCAACATTTTACATAGACAAAATCATACACACCAAACACAAATCGCCAAATCAAATCCAAATTTTCAAAATATTGATTCATCTCCCGAGGGGGGCATCATGCATCAAATCAAATCTGGGGCACAACTTGTAGATCATAAGAGCGACACAAAAATTGCATTTGATCATAAATCACGATAAAACATCATTTTCTTTGAAATAACATGTGCACACACGTCACTTCAAAGAGGGGCAAAATGTAGACGTATAAAAATGACCATATTCCTAAATGAATATTTTATGTTCATTTCTCTATTTAATTAAATCCAATTTAATTAAATTACCCACATTCCTCTATTTAATTAAGTAAATTACTCAATTTATTTAAATTAAATTCACTGTACCATTTAATGAATAAATCATTTTATTTCAATTAAATCCTATTATCCCTCCATCCACTTGCATTTTCCTACATCTCCCACTTGCATTCTAAAACCTATTTCTAATCTCTTCTAGACTCTTCTAATCGCTTCTAATTAGCCTAACCCATCTTCTAAACTTTGTCACATCCCTAAACAAAGGGAAGTCACTTCTCAAATCCTCAAAGTCTTTGATAACCATTAAAGGCTTCAAGTCTTCAACCACTTAATTCCCCAAAATCTTCATAACCATTAATGGTTAACTCAAACCCTCTTACATGGTTAAAGAATATCTTTTAACTCAACCTCCATGTAACCCAAGGGTCTCATCAAGCCTTTAATGCTTTGACCATGATTATCTCTTAATCATTTGCACAAGAGTTTATCCTTGGATTAACTCTTAATCCAATGGGTAATCTTAACTTAAGCTTGACCCTTACCCTCTAGATAACCATGAGGTCTTCTCAGGCATTTAATGTCTCCAACCCCTTCTCTCAACCCAACCCTATGTTGACATTTGTCACCATTTCATTGGTGCAAATTGCAAACATGGATCCCCAACTTTCAAACTCAACCCTTGATTATATCTTTCAATCCTGACCATCCATTGCCCTATTTTTGCTATAAATAGAGCTTTCATTCCTCCATTTTGATAGATCAATCCAAGTTTTTAGTATCATACTTATGCTCAAATACATTCAAGCTTTCATATATCATTTTTATGCTCATCATTTTAGTCTCTTTTAACTAGGAATTAGTCTAAATATGCATGTTTAGAATACTTTCTATTATCATTAGCTTAAATCATTGAACTAATATAGTATGCTAGGATAGTTGTTTACTAACCTTGTCATCTTATAGTTAGTTTATTGCATTTCTAGAATCATGCATAGCTTAGGATACATATCATTCTAAAATCTATCAAAAGCATCCCTCGTTCTTGCATTTGCCATCCTTAAACCATTTTGCTCAGTGATCTGAGAGCAAAAATATTGGTTTGAGGGACATTGTAGGATAGAGAACCATGGGACCCACCTTGGGAAGTTGAGTTATACTTCATGACTCCATAGCTTGCAGCAAGAAGTCCTGTGTGTGTGTGGACAAGTCTTTTGGAATATTTTCACATATTGAGTTCTATCGACCTGCTTTTCCTGCATACAGTAATATTTACACATACTACTGCAAGATATTATCTTATTGTGTGTAGGTTCGCATTGTGGTTTTTTCCTTAAATGGGTTTTCCACATCAAAATATTGGTGTTATGTGTGTTGTTGTTATTGTGTTTATCTTTGTTCTTACTGTTGAAATGTGGCGACTGATCAGCAAAGTACTGTACACTCAGCACGTATCCTCGCCGGGGTCCGGGGCCGGGCCGGGTCCTGGGCAAGGGTTCGAGGGCGGCAGCCCCCGAGAAATTTTTTTTTTGCCGTTTTTGTTGATGAAAACCGACATTGTAATAAAACCATAAAAAAGGCCAACTTTGTTTGTTGCCCTAAAAACGCATGTTATAAGCGGCTGGGATGCTTAAGGCATTAAAAAGGTTGATGTACTATTTTTGCCGGATAATAAGAAAGATTGGACGACTTTGTATGGTGGACGTAACCCATTCTGGGTGAACCACGTTAAATCTCTGTGTTATCTGTGTCCTGTTTTATTTCTTTATCTTTTGTATTTAAATCTGCATATAATTGTTAGTTCATATTTGCTTCGGATCTGCTTGAAAATCTAACAATTGGTATCAGAGCGAGGTTTTCTGTAAATTGGCAGGACTTTCAGATTTGAGTGGGAGCAATGGAGGATTCCAAATTCAAGGTCGAAAAGTTTAACGACCAGAATTATCAGTTATGGAAAATGCAGATGGAGGATTACCTGTATCAAAAGGATTTGTGGAGGCCATTGGAAGGAAAGGCAAAGAAACCGACCACAATATCAGATGAAGAGTGGGACATTTTAGATAGAAAGGCACTGGGATCCATTCGATTGTGCCTTGCGTCGTCTGTAGCATTCAATATAACAGAAGCAAAAATGACTGTAGATTTGATGGCAACATTGGCTAAGCTGTATGAGAAACCCTCGGCTTCTAATAAGGTATTTCTTATGAAGCGTTTGTTTAATTTGAAAATGAGGGAGGGAGGATCTGTAGCGGAGCACTTAAATTAATTTAATACAATTACCAGTCAATTGTCTTCGGTAAAAATCACCTTTGCAGAAGAGGTTAGGGCTCTCTTGATTTTATGTTCTTTGCCAGAAAGCTGGAATAGCTTGGTTATGACTGTAAGCAACTCTGTCTCTGGTAAAAATACTTTGGTATTTGATGATATTGTTGGTGTTATCCTAAGCGAGGGAATGCGAAGGAAAAGCACAGGTGAGACTCCAACATCATGGGGTAGTGTTTTGAATGTGGAGAACAGAGGAAGATCAAAGGAAAGAGGAAAAGGCCCTGGGAATGAGAAGTCATGAGGGAAGTCAAAGAAAAGATGCTCTCAATCTAGAGGAAAGAAAGATTGCTGGTACTGCGGAAAGCCTGGTCATCTAAAGAAAGACTGCTGGTCTCGGAAAAACAAAGAAGGAGACAAAAATGAAAATGACAGTAAGGAAGCTAATATTGCAAGTAATACTTTACAAGATGCTTTAATCTTATGTTTGGATAATGTTAATGATTCCTGGGTAATAGATTCCGAGGCTTCATTTCATGCTACACCCCATAGAAAATATTTTCTAGATTATGTTCAAGGTGATTTTGGACAGGTATATTTGGGTGATGATGAGCCCTGTCAAATTGTTGGAAAAGGAAAGATAAAGATCAAGTTGCAGAATGGTAATGACTGGTTTTTGCAGGAGGTAAGACATGTTCCTAATTTAAGAAGAAATTTAATTTCTGCAGGGCAACTAGGTAGTGAAGGTTGCATAGTTACCTTCTTAGACAGTATGTGGAAGGTCACTAAAGGATCATTAGTAGTAGCTAAAGGTGCAAAGGTAGGCACATTATATCTGTGTACTGGTAACACTTACTCTACCTTAGCTGCTACAGATAAAGTTACTGCAGGGACAACAACAATAAATGTTGCAAGAACAGATTCGATAATGTGGCACCATAGGCTTGGGCACATGAGTGAGAAAGGGATGAAAATCCTTCACTCCAAAAATCTATTGCCAGGACTAAAGAAGATTGATTTAGAGTTCTGTGAAAACTGTGTTTATGGTAAATAGAAAAGAGTCAGATTTCTCAAGGTTGGGAAATAGAAGAAGAGTGAGAAGTTAGAGCTTGTACATTCAGATGTATGGGGACCGGCTCAGGTATCATCTCTTGGTGGCTCTTGTTATTATGTTATTTTTATTGATGACTCAACCAGAAAAACATGGGTATATTTCCTAAAACAAAAATCAGATGTTTTTGAAACTTTTAAGAAATGGAAAGCTCTGGTTGAGAATGAGACAGGAAAAAAGTTGAAGTGTCTCAGATCGGATAATGGAGGTGAGTATTGCAGCAAAGCATTTGAAGATTACTATTCCTTAAATGGGATTCGAAAGCAGAAGACAGTTCCAGGAACTCCACAGGAAAATGGTGTGTCAGAGAGAATGAATAGGACCATCATGGAACGTGCGAGGAGCATGAGATTGCATGCTGGATTGCCCTTACATTTTTAGGCAGATGCTGTACATACTACTGTCTATTTGATAAATAGAGGACCTTCAACCCCTTTGGATGGTGGTATTCCAGAGGAGGCATGGACTGGTAAAAAGGTAAATTATTCTTTTCTAAAAATTTTTGGTTGCGAAGCTTTTGTCCATGTTGATAAAGAAAACAGAACCAAGCTTGATGCTAAATCTCAGAAATGTACCTTCATTGGATATGGGATAGATGAATATGGCTATCGGTTATGGGATTTTGAAAATAAGAAAAATAATTAGAAGTAGAGATGTTATATTCAATGAGAAGGTTATGTATAAAGAACAGATGCAGGAAAAGAAGCATGAACAGGATAAACAAGAATATGTGGTGTTGGATGAGATTCCTGAAAATGAAATGCCACAGGCACCTGATGCTCAGCAACAACAGATTGTCCCACAAACTCCTGCAAGTGTTAGACATTCTACGAGGACAAGTAGACCCCCTGAAAGATTTTCTCCTTCTTTGTATTCTATTTTATTAACGGATTCTGGTGAACCAGAAGAATATGAAGAAGCAATGCAGGTGGATGCCAAACAACAGTGGCAACTAGGCATGAAAGAGGAGATGGACTCCTTGATGAAAAATAAGACTTGGGACTTAGTCCCTTTACCTGCAGAAAAAAGAGCCTTGCCTAACAAATGGGTTTATCGGCTGAAGGAGGAGGAAGGAGGTCAGAAAAGATATAAGGCTAGACTTGTGGTAAAAGGTTTTGCACAGAAAAAAGGGTATAGATTATGATGAAATATTTTCTCCAGTTGTAAAAATGACTTCAATTAGAATTGTACTTAGTCTTGTGGCTGCAGATGATTTACATCTTGAACAATTAGATGTCAAAACAGCTTTTCTCCATGGAGATTTGGAGGAGGAAATTTACATGTTGCAACCACAGGGATATGAGGTCAAAGGTAAGGAGAACTTGGTGTGCAGGTTGAAGAAAAGTCTGTATGGCCTAAAGCAAGCACCCCGACAATGGTATTTAAAATTTGATAGTTTCATGGCTGAACACGGTTATCATAGATGTCATTCTGATCATTGTGTATATTTTAAGAGATTTGATAATGGCAGTTATATTATCCTGTTGCTTTATGTTGATGACATGCTTGTTGTTGGGTCTAACATGCAACATATAAATGATCTTAAACAGAAATTAGCTAGGTCATTTGCTATGAAGGATTTGGGTGCAGCTAAGCAAATTCTCGGTATGAGGATTACACGGGACAGGAAAAATAGAACCTTGAATTTGTCCCGAAGTGAGTATATAAAGAAGGTGTTGAAAAGATTTAACATGCAGGATGCAAAAGCAGTTAGTACACCTTTGGCTAGTCATTTCAAATTGACTAAGGAGATGTGCCCAAAGGCACAGGAAGAGGTTAATAAAATGTCTAACATCCCGTATTCATCAGCTGTTGGCAGTCTGATGTATGCAATGGTATGCACAAGGCCAGATATTGCACATGCAGTGGGAGTTGTGAGCAGGTTTATGAGTAATCCGGGTATGGAACATTGGAATGCTGTGAAATGGATTCTTCGGTATTTGAAAGGAACTACTACGAAGGCATTATGTTTCAAAGGATCTAATGCTGCTCTAAGTGGATTTGTTGACTCTGATCTGGCGGGTGATATTGATTCACGGAGAAGTACTATAGGGTATGTTTTTACTATAGGGGGAACTGCAGTCAATTGGATTTCTAGGCTACAAAAGGTTGTTGCACTTTCAACCACTGAAGCTAAGTATGTTGCTGCTACAGAAGCCAACAAAGAGATGATTTGGTTGCAATGTTTTCTGAAGGAATTGGGTCAGACACAAGAGGATAGCCCATTGTATACTGATAGCCAGAGTGCCATTCATCTTGCGAAGAACTCTGCTTTTCATTCAAGGACAAAGCACATTCAACTCAGGTACCACTTCATCCAGACTATTTTGGAGGAGGGTCAGTTACGGCTTGAGAAGATTCACACAAGTGAGAATCCTGCCGATATGTTCACAAAGGCAGTTCCATAGGAGAAGCTGATTTCTTCATCAGTTTCTGTTGGTCTTCTTGATTGATAATTGTGGAATTTATACCAGTCAAGTCCTAGTGTTTTATCTAGCGGATGTTGCATGTACAGTGGTGTCGTGTAGTATCAGTCTCCAAGTGGGAGATTGTTGAAATATGGCGACTGATCAGCAAAGTACTGTACACTCAGCACGTATCCTCGTCGGAGAATTTTTTTTTGCCATTTTTTGTTGATGAAAACCGACATTGTAATAAAACCCTAAAAAAGGCCGACTTTGTTTGTTGCCCTAAAAACGCATGTTATAAGCGGCTGGGATGCTTAAGGCATTAAAAAGGTTGATGTACTATTTTTGTTGGATAATAAGAAAGATTGGATGGCTTTGTATGGTGGACGTAACCCATTCTGGGTGAACCACGTTAAATCTCTGTGTTATCTGTGTCCTGTTTTATTTCTTTATCTTTTGTATTTAAATCTGCATATAATTGTTAGTTCATATTTGCTTCGGATCTGCTTGAAAATCTAACACTTACTATAGTTGATTGGATTTGAAATCGTGTTTAAATTGTTTAATCTGGTGAAAACCAATTCACCCCCCCTCTCAGTTTTCTTTCATTGTTGTTGCTAACACTTGATATCAGAGCTAGATCCTTTGGAAGAAGCTTGACCGCTTGAGGAGATCCAGGATGGCAACCTATGTTTTCAAGAAAGAGAGTCTGAGATTTGATTGAAGCAATTACATTGTATGGAAGGACTAGATGGAGTGCCACTTGAAGTGTCTTGGTGATGACTATTGGAATATTACAAAGAATGCCTATAATGTTCCTTAGAATGATTTGGTTACTACAAATGAGATCAAGGATGTTGAACATAACATAAGAGCTAAAGAAGCATTGTTGAGTGCCCTAACCGATTTAGAGATGACTAATGTGATGGGACTACAGGTTGCACATGAGATTTGGGAAAAGTTAGAGACCTTGTATGAAGGAGATAAACATGTCAAAGTTGCTAAATTATAGAGTTTGCAAGGAAAGTATGAGATGTTGAAGATGGGAGAAGATGAGAACATATCATGCTTTATGGATAAAGTGAATGAACTTGTCATGAATATCAGATGTGTTGGTGGAACTCTCAAAGAAGATGAGATTGTTGCTAAAGTGTTGAGATCTTTGCCTCCTTCTTACAAATCTAAAGTTGTTGCTCTTGATGAGATCCAGACTATGACCACTGTGACAAGAGATGTGTTGGTTGGTAAACTTGTTGCATTTGAGTTGAGTGAATTTGGAGAATCACATGGTAAATCTGAGACTTTATTTAAAGCCTCTGTATCTGAGAAGAAGAAGTATGATCCAAGAGAAAGTTCATCTAGGGTTTCTAGATGTGAAAGAAAAATGAGAGAGATGGTAGAACATGAAAGAGATTTTGATGAGATTAAAGCACTTATTACTCAAAGATTGCCTAAGGGAGCTGGTAAGTATGATGGGAAGATGCCTTTGAAATGTTTTTCTTGTAATAAGATAGGACATTTTACTTCTAGGTGTCCTGAAAGGATGTCAAAGTATGATACGCATGATAAGCATGGTGAATTTGATAAGCATGATAGATATGAGAAGCAAGATAGATATGATAAGCCCTATACGCCTAATCAAAGGTTCATATATTAGAAGAAATGTTATTATGCTACTAATGAAGGTGTGACAGATGAAGAATCTGAGAATAAGAATTTAGAAGATGAATTTGTATTTATTGATATCAAGGAAGATAATCTGGTACCAGTGAATTCTACAAGCTGCATTGTTGAGGAGAAAGCTTTGGCTGCTAAGATTGAAGAGAAAGATGAATGGATAATTGACAACGGTTGTTCACATCACATGATAGGTGATAAAAGTAAATTTGTGAATATGGAGAAGTATGATGGTGGTATAGTAAGATTTGGGGATGATAAAGCTTGTGTAATTCATGGTAGAGGTACTATTTCTCTTGACGGTAAGCATAATACTGATGATGTCTTATATGTTGAAGGTTTGAAGCATAATATTTTGAGTGTTAGACAGATGGTTGATAAGGGATATGATCTACAATTCAAGAATGGTAAATGCAATATTTTGAATGCCTTTGGTATAGACATTGCATCATGAACTAAAACTAAAGGGAATGTCTTTCATTTGAATACTGGTGAGAAAATTTGTTTGATTGCTTAGATAGATGAAAGATGGTTGTGGCATAGAAGAATGTGTCATGTTAATTTGGATTGTACGATAAGGATAAGTTCTACTCAAGTTGTTAGAGATTTGCCTAAAAATATTAAACCTTCTAATTCGGTATGTAAGGAATGTCTGTTGGGAAAGAAAACTATAATTTCATTCAAAAGTAAGTTGTATACATCTAATAGATTGTTGGATCCCGTACATATTGTTTTGTGTGGTCCTACAAGAGTAAGAAGCATCCAGGGTGATAGGTATTTCATGTTTTTGATTGATAACTACTCTTTAATTATGTGGGTTACCTTTCTAAGGGAAAAATCAAAAGCACTGGAGAATGTCATCAGAAGCAGATCAAAACATGCGGATATGAGTTTGATGATCAGGATGTTATTTCTAAGCAAGTACCTACTGAGACCCTAAAGTAGAATGATCCAATAAAGATAGTTAATCTAGATATTGTTGTTGTTGGCGAATAAATTCAAGAACCTGAGAACCAGAAAAATCAAAAGACTTCGAGGTATGTAAGATTAAATCATTCATAAAATCAGATAATTGGTGATAAAAATAAGGGTCCGATGACTAGGAGAAGGATTGTTGTTGAAGAGATATGTTTGATTTGATTGAACCTAAAGATGTTGTTGAAGCTTGTAAATATGAGAATTGGATGAAAGATATGGAAGAAGAGCTAAATCAGATTGAAAAGAACAATACATGGGGACTTGTTCTGAGACCTAAAGACAAGAATTTGATTGGCACTAAATGGGTGTTCTGGAATAAATTGAATGAAGTCGATGAAGTTGTTAGAAACAAAGAAAGATTGGTATGTAAGGGATATTCACAGATGGAAGGAATTGATTATGAGGATACATTTTCTCTAATAGCTAGAATTGAAGCTGTTAGATTACTTCTTGCATATGTTGCTTATAAGAACTTCAAGGTATATGAGATGGATGTTAAGTCAGCCTTTTTGAATGGTGATTTAGAAGAGGAAGTCTACATTGAGAAACCAGATGGATTTTCATTATCAGATGAAGGAGACATGGTATGCAGATTGAAGAAAGCACTGTATGGACTTAAACAAGCCCCTAGAGCTTGGTATGCTAGATTGGATAGGTATTTGATGAACTAGGGATTCTGTGAAGGTACTGTTGATAGTAATTTATACTTTAAGGTTGATAATGATAACATATTGATTGTTGAAGTTTTTGTTGATGACATTATTTTTGGAGGAGATGATGATTTGAATAAGAAATTTGTTGACGATATGCAAAAGGAATTTGAGATGTCTATGATAGGTGAGATGAAATTCTTCTTAGGATTGCAAATTACATAGACTAATAAAGGCATGTTCATTTCTCAATCTAAGTATGTGAAGGAATTGTTGAAGAAGTTTGGGTTAGCTGATTCCAAACCTATTGGAACTCCTATGGTGGCTAGATGCAAGTTGTCTAAGTGTGATGAATATTAGAAAGTCAATCAGACCCTGTATGGATCTATGGTTGGTGGATTGATATACATGACTCAGACTAGACCAGATATTATGCATGTTGTTTGTCTTTGTGCAAGATTTCAAGCTGATCCTAAAAAAGTCATGTTACTGTTGTGAACAAGATTTTCAGATAATTGAAGGGGACAATTGACTATGGTTTGTGGTATCCGAAGAATGATGATTTCATGTTATATGCTTATACTAATGTTGACTGGGCAGACAATGTTGATGACCGAAAGAGCACTACCAGTAGAGCATTATTTTTGGGAAAGAAGTTGGTTTCTTGGACAGGTAAGAAGCAAGATGCTATTTATGTATCTACTATAGAAGCCGAATAGATTTTTGTTGCTAGCAACTATTCTTAGGTAGTTTGGATGAAGCAGATGTTGAAGGACATTAGAGTTATTTATGATGAGCCTGCTGCTATATATTGTGACAATTCAAGTGCTATTAATTTTTCCAAGAATCAGGTACTACATTCTAAAATAAAGTTGTATATCAATTGAGTATCATTTCTTGAGGGAGAAAGCTAGTGATGAAGAAGTCAAATTGGAATATGTATCTACAAAGGATCAGATTGCAGATATCTTTACTAAGCCTTTTCTTGTAGATACACTTGCATATTTGAGAGACAAGTTAGGAATTTCTACCACTCTTGATGAGAACTAGATGTATTGAGATGCATCAATCTGGTGGACTTCATAGTCTTACCTTCTTATCTAGATTGATGAGTGGGTGTTGCTATTTTGGGGGAGTAGTCAATGAGTGGTTCAATTGTTTAGATTTGTGAGTTTATGTTTGGGGGAGAGAATCATAATTTTCATATTGAAAGGGGGAGAGAATAATGATCTGTATGTGTCTTTGGCATTGTTGTCAAAGGGGGAGAGAAGCATGTGAAAAACAACCTTGTCTTGGAAGCTTTGTGTGCATGATCTTAGGAAGAGATTGTTGGAGATTACTGGTTTGATTTTTTTATTTGCATTGATTGTTTTTCACATTCACATGTTTCCATCAATGCCAAAGGGGGAGATTGTTGGATATTGTTGCTGCTAGGAAATGTTGTTGTCGTTGATGTCAACATATTCTTGTGTTTTGGTGTTCCGGTGATTGCAGTGAGTTGGTTGGTATGTTGCAGATGTACTTGTGAGGGGTGGTAATTTCTATAATGAAGTATCTCTACTTGTTTCAGAGTTGGTTTCATGATGCTAAGTGGTGATTTGATCGAGTTATGGATTCTAGTATGAGGATTGGTTTTTTAGTGTTCAATATTGCAGTGTTCTGGTATTTGATTCATTGTGCTCCAGAATGATTACATCTTGATTTGTGGATTTGGGAGAGTGTTTTGGATGTTTATGTGTATTTTCAATTCAGATGGCTTGTGATTTGGTGCTCTGCAAGTTATCTTTCTAGTCCCAGTTGTTGCGGTTTGAGTTTTATTGAGTATCAGTGTGTTGATCGATGACGATTTGATTTAGTGGTGTTGGTGCATCTATTGTGGATAGTTCTAATGTGCATGTTGGTGTTTCCTAATCATGTCCTATTTGTTTTGTTGGTCTACATTGATCATTGTGCATGTTATTGAGGATCTTATGGGTCCGATGATGTTCTTCATGTTATGCAACATTTTCAGTGGTGTAGCATGTTGCAGATGATCTTGGTGAGATTTACGGTGGTGTTGCATGTTCGAGGATTTTATTTAGGTCCATTCTATGTTGAAAAGGGCATTGTATTGGTCTGGTGGTTGATTTATGTATCGCATGATGTAATTTTGTAATTAGGTCTGAAGGGTTGAGCCGACCTTGTAGTCGAGGTTGATGATTTGTATAAATGGGTGTTATATTCATATAATTTGTAGATTAGTGGTTGTTAGAGTTTGTGTCTACATTATCAAAGAGTGGTATATGTGCAAACAAGCTAATTCATCTTTCGATGTGATTTGTTGAGCATAAATTATTACAGGACAGACAAATGCGCTTAACCGGAACTATCATTAGGCATTTGGAAATGCTAATCCTTCAGTTCATGTAAACCAAATTGTTGTTCAAATGTTATTGTAAGGTAGTGAACCTTCTTTCAAGGTTGTAGCTTTCCAAGTTATCATATTTTGAGTCATGAGCTCTAAGAAGTGTGCTTGAATGTATGTGCATTCTCCATTGTAATATTTACACATACTACTACAGAGTATCATCTTATTGTGGGTAGGTTCCCATTGTGGTTTTTCCCTTAACCGGGTTTTCCACATCAAAATATTGGTGTTATGTGTGTTGTTGTTATTGTATTTATCTTTGTTCTTACTACAGTTGACCAGATCTGAAATTATGCTTAAATTATTTAATCCGGTGAAAAGTGATTCACCCCCCCTCCCCCTCTTCGTTTTCCTTAATTGTTGTTGCCAACATAGGGGGCACTAAGGGGATTCTCTTCCTCCCACATACTTGTAGGTGACTCATCAAGTGGTTATTCAATGCATAATGGTTTATAAATGTGTTGGCTAGATGTGTTGAATGAACATAGGGTTGACAAAAGTGTTATTGTAGAGTTGTTGGAGATTGATGAGATGTTATCCTTAAATCTACTAGATTAAATAATAATTCATTTATTCTTGAAGATAAAAAACTATATAATCAGTAAGTTTTTTCTTTCCATCCAAATATTGATTTAGTTAGAAAATCAAGGGGAATGTTATAGTTAGCGTTAAATGTTAGGAGGTTCTTTTATGTTTCGATTTTCCTCTTTAGAGGACCTATGTAAGGTTCTTGTTGAAGGTCGATAGTTTTATGGTCATATCTTTCATTGTACACGAGGAAACAAATATTTTGAAAGGAAATAAAAGAGCAAGGAAAGGAAAATTAATCCAAGAAAGTTTATGATGAAGTAATTGTTACCATGAGAAAAGCAATAAACTTGGAGCATCACCCAAATGTGAAGAAGGAGGCACAAGAACTTTTGAAAGGGGAAAAGCAAAGAAAAACCCCTTGTGATATTATGAATGAGGCAATGCCTAAAAATGAAAGAGAGAGAGAGAGAGCAAGAAGCTCTTTACAATATTGTCATTAAGAAGAAATGAGAGAGAGGACATCTCTTAAGTAGAGATGAGGAGAGGAGTTACAAAGTAACTCCCAAATCTATGAATGCCACCATTCATAAAATGTGTGTGCCATGTGTCCACATCCTCTTATGGAGGAAATCTAATATTCCTTAATAAAGGAAAATAAAAGAAATGACTTGTCCTCACACATGTACTAGAGGACAAATTACATGTAGGAATTCCAAAGGAATATCCTAAACTAAATAAATAAAAAAATAAACCTAAGCTAAGTAAAGATTAAATATTCTAACACCCCCCCTTAAGCTTTACTTGGGGAGCTTACATCAAACCCTTCAATGGGTTGTAATCCAAGATTTTTACAATGAAATTGGAACTTTTCTTTACAAAGTGGCTTGGTCAAAATATCTGCAACTTGGTCTTCCCCCTTGCAATAGAGGAGTGAAACTTGCTTGTCTTCAATTTGTTCTCTAATAAAGTGGTGTTGGAGAGCAATGTGTTTTGTCCTTGCATGGAAAACTGTATTTTTAGCCAAGGCAATGGCACTTTGGTTGTCACAATACAATGGAGTTGGTTCGTGTTGAGGTAGACCCAAATCTTCAAGTAGTCTTCTAAGCCACAAGACTTCTTTGGAAGCATTAGTGCATCCTTTGTACTCAGCTTCAGTGGATCCAAGAGAGGTAGATTGTTGCTTTTTACTATTCCAAGAAATTGCTCCTGAACCAACAAAAAAACAATAACCACAAGTAGATTTCCCATCATTGGGATCTCCACCTAGATCGGAATCAGTAAAACCTTTTAAAGTAAAATCAGATTTTGCATCATAAAACAAACCTACATTCATTGTTCCTTTAATATATCTTAAAATTCTTTTAGCAACTTTAAAGTGTGTTTGTTGAGGTTTAGACATGAATCTTGAAACCAAACCAACACTATAAGCAATATCGGGCCTAGTAAGAGTTAAATAATTTAAACTTCCAACTAATTGTCTATACAAAGTAGCATCAACAAGAGGAGTTTGCATATCAAGCATTAACTTAGTGCCTAATTCAATAGGAATTGAAACATGATGAGCATCATTCATTTTAAACTTATCTATGAGATCTTGAGCATATTTACTTTGAGATAAGAAAATTCCTTTAGAGGTTTGCCAAATTTGCATTCCTAAGAAATAATGTAAAAGACCTAAATCAATCATCTGAAATTTTTGATTAAGTTGAAACTTAATATCAGAAATCAAAGTATTGGAACTTGAAGTAAGAATCAAATCATCTACATACAAGATAATAATTATAATATCATCTTCACTATGTTTAATATACAAGTTAGGATCATTTTTACTTCTAATAAAGCCTTGAGAAAGAAAGAATTCATTAATCTTTGAATACCACTCCCTAGGAGATTGCTTTAATCCATAAATTGATTTCTTTAATTTACAAACTAAGTGTGCATTACCTTCTTTAATAAAACCAGGAGGTTGAGACATATAAATTTCTTCATGTAAATCACCATTAAGAAAAGCACTTTTAACATCCATTTGGTGAATAGGCCAATTCATTCTAGAAGCTAAAGCAAGCACAAGTTTAATTGTAGGCATTTTAGCAACAAGAGCAAAAGTTTCATTATAATCTAAGCCTTCAATTTGAGAAAAACCTCTAGCAACTAATCTAGCTTTAAATTTAGTAACTTGATTATTAGCATTCAATTTAGTTTTATAAAGCCACTTGCAAGAAACAAGATTTTTACCATGAGGCAAGGGAACTAAATCCCAAGTTTGGTTAGAAATTAGAGTATCATATTCTTCCTTCATTGCTTTTTGCCAATGTGGTTGATTTTTAGCTTGATCAAATGTTTTAGGATCATTAGAATTCATAATAGTAGTCATTAAAGCATAATTACAATAATTAACTCTCCTAGCTTGAAGTTTATCCATTCTAGCTAAGTATTCATCACTATCTTGAATTAAAGATTTAAACCATTTAGGTATTCTTTTAGAAGTAATGGATTCATCACTAGAAGAAGAGTCATGAGGAGTAGAGTTATTATTATCATCATCACTATCACTAGAAGGAATAGAAAGAGATGCATTAGGAGTAGGGTTAAGAGAAGGAGGTTGGTCCTCCACAAGCACAACTTTGGTTTGACCAAGTTCATCATCCTTCACTTTAGAACAATCATGAATGCCCTTTTCTGCAATACAAACATCTCTTGCAACTTTTACCTTGTTAGTAATAGGATTGTAAACTCTATAACCTTTAGTATTTTCATCATAACCAACAAAAATAAAAGGAGAAGATTTAGCATCTAGTTTTTTTCTTTTCTCCTTAGGTTTGTGAACATAAGCTATGGAACCAAAAATTCTTAAATTCTGCAAATTAGGCTTTCTACCAGACCAAGCTTCTTCAGGAGTTTTATCCTTTAAGGCTTTGGTAGGTGTTCTATTAATTAAATATGTTGCACAAGCCATAGCTTCAGCCCAAAACTTGTAATCCATATTTTTAGCATGCAATAAACATCTAGCCATTTCAACAATTGTCCTATGCTTCCGTTCTGCCACACCATTTTGTTGTGGTGTATAAGGAACGGTAAGCTCATGTTTAATTACAAAAGATTTTAAATAAGCATTAAATGCATTATTGACATATTCTCTTCCATTGTCAGTACGAAGAATCTTAATTTTAGAACCAGATTGCCTTTCTACAAACATATGAAATTCAGTAAAAACATCAAGCACTTGATCCTTACTATGAAGGAAATATATCCATGTTCTCCTGGAAAAATCATCAACAAAGGTAAGTGCATACCTTGAACCTTGGATGGAGGGATTCTCCATGGGACCCAAGAGATCACTATGAACGAGGTGCAATTTAGTGTATGCCCTCCAAGATTGACCATGAGGAAAGGGTTCCCTATGCATCTTACCACTCATGCAACCATTGCAAACAATTTGAGAAGGAACAATAGTAGGCAATCCATCAACCATATTTGCTTTTTGCATTAATGAAATATAATCAGAATTGAGATGGCCAAGTCTTTCATGCCATATAGTAAAATCAACAGTAGTAAGCAAAGAATACTTTTGAGGAGCAAATTCATAGAACTTGAATAGGTTATCACTATCCATTTTAGCAGTAGCAATAACTTGAGTAGTGTTTGGATCAATGATATAACATATGCCCCTATAAAAGTTAATCTTATAATCTTGACAAAGTTTAGGAACTGAAATCAAATTTGATTTTAATTCAGGAACATAAAGAACATCATGTAATTTTCCATTAGGAACATTCACATCACCAATAGCTTCAACTTTACAACTATGATTATTAGCTAATTGAACAGGAATATTAGAAGTATCGGGATGCAAAGATTCAAAACATTCTTTATGAGAAGTAACATGTTGAGATGCACCAGAATCAATAATCCACTCAAGTGGTTGAGAAACATTATAAGTACATGTAAATGCATGACGTGATGAATTACCATTATTATTATTACCCTTCTTATAATGAGGTTTATGTTGATTATTTTGATTATTTTGATTCATGGGCTTTTTACCATTTTGTTTCTTAAAACAATTATTAGTAATATGTCCATCTTTCCCACAATATGTGCAATGGGGTCTTGTTTGAGAATTATTCCTTTGATTATTGTGATTATTATTATGATTATTATTATGAGAATTATTATGATAGGATTTAGAATGAGATTGATAATTAGAAGATTTGTGATTATTATTATGATTATGATTATGTTTATTATTATTGGATCTAAAAGTATTATTATGATTTTGATTTTTAGACATAAAAGCATGTTCACTACTTTTAAGAGTACCAAATTGAATTAATTTAGCTTCCTCTTGACGCAATAAATTACGAAAAATATCATATGTTAATTGAGTAGCTAAGCTAGGAATAGCAAGTTGAGCATGAATATTCGTAATAAATTGTTGAAATTGACGAGGAAGACATTTTTTAAGAATAAGATGAATTAAACGTAAATCAGCAAGAGTAACTCCTAAACCAGTTAATTGACTATTAACAGAATCAAACTTTAATAAGAATTCATCCATAGTTTTAAAATCTGTATACCTTAGATCTTCAAGTTGATCTTGAAGTTGAATTTTTCGGGATTCATTTGAGCTATCATAAGTTGTTTTTAAAATTTCCCAAGCTTCATGCGCTTTTGTACAATTTCCAATTAAAACATACAAATCAGGAACCATTGAAATACCAATTAAACCAAGTGCTTCCTCATTTTGAGCCTTCCATCTATCTAGGTCGGCTTGAGGAGCAGATGTAGCGGCTTCAAATGTTTTATCAGTCGCAACATCCAAAAGGTGTTTGAAACGAAAAATAAACGAGATATGTGTTTTCCAAGAGTGATAATTGGAACTATTTAATTTAATTTCTGGAATTAATGTAGACATGATAACAAAATAATGAACAAATTATGCTTAATATTGAAAAAAAAATGCCCTCTTGGAAAAAAAAAATTTAACCTCCTTGATTAAAAAAAAACTAACCAGATTTGAGTAAGAATTATAACAAAATTTATGTAAAAAAATGTTATATTCAAATCTTAAATAAAAAAATTTTTAAACAAAAAAAATATTTACCAAAGAAAAAATTATATTTTAATAACAAATTGAAATTGATTTTTTTGATTTTTTAAAATTTGATTTAAATAACAAAATAAAACTATTGTATATTAAAAGCTTTATTAAAAAAAACTTTATGCAAAAAAAACTTTAATTTATTTTAAATGTAAAAAAAACTTGATAACTAGTTTTTTTTTAACGTTATTAATCTTTATATATAGACTATTTAAACTTTTTTTAAAAAGAAATAATACAAGTTTAATAAAATTTAATATTAAACTAAACTTGATTTAAATAAAATAAGTTTTTTTTTTAAAAACTTTAAAACTTGCCAGATGACTGCAGAGACGTTAAATGACAAAAAAATTATGAAGCAAGCAGGTAATAATGATTTGCAGGGAATTCACAGAAGTTGCAGACCGCAGAAGTTGCAGACCACAGAAGTTTCAGGAATCTTCCTGGAGTTGAGGTTGCTTGCGTGGACAGATTGAATTTGCTGAAGCTTGCACCAGGAGGACACTTGGGACGGTTTAAATAAAATAAGTTTTTAAAAAAAATATTTATAAAATTATTTAGGACGGTTTATCAGCTGTATAACTATAAACTAATGCTACCAGTTCACCAAAACCCTTGACAAGAATCTTGCATCAAAGCTGTTCAAGATGCTCCTAAAATATAGACCAGAAGACAAAGCTGCAAAAAAAAAGAGAGGCTTTTGAAAAAGGCTCAGGCAGAGGCAGAAGGAAAACCATGGAAAAGAAGAAATGAAAAGATTTATTTTTTTTAATCTGTTGTTTCCAAAGTAAACCTTCCTCAGATTTTAAATAGAGACTAAGGGAATATAGAACGAGCTACAAAGTTCCAAATGAATTGAATAAACTTAGGAAGCATACGCAGATAGTGTTTCTTTATCAGCCTTTAGTTTCTTCTTTTGTGCAGTTTAATATAATTCTGAATCATATTTTTGCTTACACACAGCCAACATTCAGCTATTTCAGATGGTTCTACCAATGCAGCAAAACAACAGAGTGAATTTTAGTTCTAAGAGAACATTATGGCAATGAATTGATAATCTATTAATTTTCTTTTGGCATTCATCTGCTAGTTAACTTTTTAATGATGTGGATTTTTATAGTTGTCTTTTATTTACATGACAGCGTTGTATAAACCCTAAGTTACAAGGTAAAGTCACTCTGAATTAGACTACAAAATCACTCTCTTCTTTTAACGTATTTGAAAAAACTAATGGAAAGCTAATCAATCTTTTCCGAATCTTAGGAATGAACTACAGTTTTAGATTATCAAACTTATCTTGAAATGAATAAGCTAGGATTGTAGCTGATAATCTAATGCATAACAACGCATTTTCTCAATAAAATGTAAGATTTATTATGTAAAGTAAACCAGGCTGAAATAAGCACAAACAAAGATTGAAATAGAGCAATAGATATTAAAAAAATTAGTATTCTGTGAATGAGGTTAGAAAATGATAAAATTTGATAATAAAATCCTGCAAGGAAGCTTAAATTTCTTTTTTTTTAATCAAAGAAGCTTGCAAGTAAACAAAATGTGAGAACCTGCAATATGAATCAGAAAAACAACTTTATGATGAAACTGTTTTGGCGGCAAGCCTTCCAAAACAAATGAATATGAAATCTAAAGTATGCAGGAAAAGGAGTTAGCACTGAAGTTTTGGCGGCAAGCCTTCCAAAACTTTAAAAATAATTAAATTTAAACTAGAAAGAAGGAACTTTGGCGGCAAGCCTTCCAAAGCCCTTTTTTTAATAAAAACTATCTAGAATAGGAGATTAAACCTGCAGGCAAACTTGTTAACAAGTTTGAAAAAAAAGTTAAAAATCTGAAACCAAAACCTGCACAATAGAAAATATTAGAAAAGAACTTCTTCTCCTCTCAAGAATGCCTCCAACAAGGTGAACTCCACAGAATGGTAACCTTCATCAATGTTAACTTAAAACAAGGATTAGAAACCTGCTCTGATACCATGAAAGGAAATAAAAGAGCAAGGAAAGGAAAATTAATCCAAGAAAGTTTATGATGAAGTAATTGTTACCATGAGAAAAGCAATAAACTTGGAGCATCACCCAAATGTGAAGAAGGAGGCACAAGAACTTTTGAAAGGGGAAAAGCAAAGAAAAACCCCTTGTGATATTATGAATGAGGCAATGCCTAAAAATGAAAGAGAGAGAGAGAGAGCAAGAAGCTCTTTACAATATTGTCATTAAGAAGAAATGAGAGAGAGGACATCTCTTAAGTAGAGATGAGGAGAGGAGTTACAAAGTAACTCCCAAATCTATGAATGCCACCATTCATAAAATGTGTGTGCCATGTGTCCACATCCTCTTATGGAGGAAATCTAATATTCCTTAATAAAGGAAAATAAAAGAAATGACTTGTCCTCACACATGTACTAGAGGACAAATTACATGTAGAAATTCCAAAGGAATATCCTAAACTAAATAAATAAAAAAATAAACCTAAGCTAAGTAAAGATTAAATATTCTAACATATTTGCCCCTTTATTTGGTCTTTGGTATTGCCCCTACTTGGGTGTGACTACTTGGGTTTCTTGTAGAATTTGAGACGAAATCATCCTTCAAGGAATATCTAATTATTTTGGCTAGTTCCTAGTTGATAAATTTACCAAAGATAGAAATAAATTGGTTCTTACAATATTTTGTGTTAATGCCAAGATCCATTAACTCTTCCCACATCTACAATTTTGAAATCAAAATTTGGGAAGTGGGCCCAATAAATCTTGTATGAAAAATTAATATTTTTTTGTTAGAGATACTCCAAGTTAGGCCATTTGGTAGACAAAATCCCTAAATGCATCCTTTGAGAGAAAAGATAAAGCTAAAGAAAAGTTGTGACTAATTTGAAACCACTGGATAAATGAAGAACATTTTTCCTTTAAATTATTTTTTTGATGATTTTAGAATATTTGGTTGATGAGAGCCTTGTGATGAACCCTTCAACTAAACAAGATATTTATATGGTGAAGGGTTCTTGTCACTCTAGAGTAGGTGGTTTGGGGATAGCCAATTCTTTAGATGAGATCTCTAACAAACTATGTCAAAGGAATGGAATATATGATAGTCAAAATTTTAATGATATTTATTTGTACTTTAATTTATTTCTTGATGCTTGTCATAGGGTTTCACAACTATAGATTGTGCACCTATCCCTCAAATAGATGAAGAGAGGCAATAATTGCTTTAGAAACATTATGAGATGACAATAAGTGATTGTTCCCTTGTATTGACCATTATATAATTTTTAAAAAAAATTTATATTAATTTGTATACATTTTATTATATTAGATAGTGCTCTAAAAAAATTAGAGAGAAGGTCTAGTCAAAAAGATAGAAAAGCAACCATCATCACTCACCTCTCCATCCACTCAATAGAAAATGCTCTCTCATCCTGGTGATGAATCACAAGTGGTTTGAAATGTTGATGCAAAAAATTTCTACACAGTTGAATCCAGAATCAAAAGATATGAATTATCATGGATTTTGGAAATATAATCTCTCTAATAAATGCCAACTTGTAATATCTTCCCTTCCCCTAAATGGAAGTGATACATTTGTGACTTTTTTTGTATGCCTATATGGTAGTTTTATTCATGTATTTTTGTAATATAGATATGTGACGTTATATGCCTATATGACTTATTTGTGCATACATTATACTTTTATCAACATATAATATTTAATATTCCTATATAGAATTTTCGTTTATATGAATTTGTCAATCATTTTTTGAAACTACTTGTGTGGTAGGTATTATAGTCGAAAATCATCATTGGGTTTTTATTTTTATGTTGTAGGTTGTTGAAAGGGAAAATGACAACAACAAGTTATAATTAGTCCATGTGTATTGCTTCATAGCTTGACATAGAGTAATGGAAATAGGGAAATGTCCAAATCAAAAAAATGTTGCTTTCTTTATCATTGGATAGATGTTCATACCTCATTTCAAAACTTGCATTTTAACATGTACAAGAAAAATACTAGCAAATCTTATGGAACTTGTCTTTGTGCTTCCTAATTGCATTTACTTGGAGGTTCATACAAAAATTTTAACAAGTTCATATTGTGCATATCCTACAATAATGGAATTCTATGAGATAAAAATTTTTGAGGCATTTTGTCAAATGTTTCACTATGTATTCCTTCTCAAAATTTTAGTTCTATGAGTCTACTCAAATGTTGCAGATTTTAGTGCCTTCATAGATAGGTACAAAAAATATGGAAGTATAGACAAGAAAATTGAATTGTTTGAAAAATAAATTGAAGTGTTTTCTTAGATGTAATAGTTTCTAGTGCCTTAGTATACAAGCACACAAACTATCAAAGACAAGGAAAGTGAGTTCGACAAAGCACCCCCCAAAAGTTGTAGTCTCATAAACTATAAATGATCATAGGTTATTGACAAAATAGTATTATGCATACTGAGAAACAATATGAGAAGAGTTATTTACACTTTAATTATTTTACACAAAACTTTTTGTAATATTTATTTATATTTGAGTATTTTTCACTTTAGCTTCTACTACATCTTTCCCTTCAATTAGCTCAACCATGCTTCATGTTAATGAAACTGTTGTGACCATGATATATCAAATCTATGTTTCTTCTAGCTACTCAAGAACTAGAATTTCTATCTTTGGCACACTAAATTTTTAACAATATATTTGTACTCTTGGATGTAGAGTGAGTTTCCTTACATCATTATCTATTTCTATTAGTATATATGTTGGATGTCCATACACTACTCAAAAGAATCCATATTAGCATATGCAAGAAGGATGTTGATAAATTTTATATAAAAGCATGTTCAACACATCCATTTGTGCATATTATATAATCATTGTAGTCCAAAAAGACACACCAACTTGAGGCATCTTGTCAAAAAGTTCACATTCCTTGTCATGCTTCCATATTTTGCATACATGTCTACTAAGACAATTTTAACTATATCATTTGATAAAAATCCCCCTTCCTTTATCCTTTGATGCGTGTACATTATGTAATCAAAAGCTACCATTTTAGCATATGTCATGGGATTTTTAGTTACACTTGTCCCATGAAGTTTATAAAAAACCATATTTAATTATATTAGCTAAAGTAATAGTATAAAATTGTGGAATTATAGATATGATAGGTGTTATAATTATAACAATATTATTAATATAAATTAGTTTTAAATGTATCCCTTGCATCCCCAAAAAACTATCCTATGAGTATGTGGTAGGAACTACTCTACAATGTAATTCTTGTTAAATTCCCATAAACATTGTTTCTTATTCCATTATGAATCAATTGAAAATTTTGAAAAGACCAAAAAGGTAGAAAGTGACCATTAACAAGCACATCTTTAGCTCCTAAGATAGGGATGATATTAAGCAACAATGATTTTTTAGATACTAGTAGCATACGAGTTCATTTGAAAGTAATGATTTTACTTATTTCCACATCTATGAACTTCATTTAGGTTCTATGGTTCTTATTCTATCCAAAATTCTAACTTCCACCCTTCTTTGTGTGCTTCATCCATTCCTCTCTAGGTCTAGACGTTTGAAAGAAATAGGGACCATGGAACCTAGTTCTAAGATCTTGATTCCCCTCAATGCTTCAATCTAAGTAATTCCTATTTATTATCTCCTTGCATCAATTTTGTCCTTGTCCCCTCTCTATCATCTTAGCCCTACATTCTAATTTCCTTATCTCATATCTAGGGCGCTTACCCTCACATGACCCTTGTACCTCAACACCTCCTTCCTTAGTCCTTAATCTATTCAACCTTTTGGCCCCCACGCCTTTCATCCCCTTGCTCCCTTTTGTTGATTTTTGGATTTCTTCTTCAGCTTGAGACCACATCCATAAGTCCCTCCTAGACCTGAATTCAAACCATACACCTCAAAAAAATAGCAAATATTTTATTAGCACACTATTTCATTGGACACTCCAACATGATAAACAAACTAAAAATAATGGTGCACTTTTTACAAGGCTTTCTCCTAAAGATTTCATGTATGTATTTCATGCCACATCATGCCACAAAACTAGTTAATCATTATTATAATGTTAATTTGTAGACCATAAAACATTCCTCCATATTTTGTAGGTATGGCCAAACCTCTCAAGCTCTGATTACATGTAGAAAAAATGCCTAATAGATATGAGAATCCTTTACTACATGCTAGCTCAATGATTTTAGGTTTTATCATGCCCTTCTCCATGGTTGCAATTATTTGGGGGGTTTATTATAGCCTAGAAAATCTTGAACCTAGGAAAATTTGTATTGGATATAAAATTTGTAGAGGCCAAGAGCTTTAAGAACTACTTCATCATTGTTTGAAAATTTTATACTATTAATACTCTTAAGGGATTGCAATAGAATAGTATAGTGCAAAAGGATTCAAAGTCCTAGACAACAATCAAATGATCAAATGGTGTTGAGTTGACTATAACCAAGAGAGGATACTATGGAGTAACCATATCAACCTATTTGTCTGTATGGAACACTCAATTCCATAAGCTCTAAGAACTACTCCATCATAGTTTGGTAGTTTTTTATTTTAGGTCTTTTAAGAGACTGTACTATAATAGAATCACCCAAAAGGATTGGGAGACCTAGAGAACAAATGAATGCCTCTAGTAGAATCCACCCACATACCTTAATATGTTGGTGTAGTCAATTTTACCCCACCATAAATGTAACATAAAATGTGTCTATTTCCATGATTGTACTACTCTCAAATGATGTTTTTTCTAAGAATGCATTCTTTGTTGGCTTCGTCAGATAATGTTGAGTTGACTAAAACTAAGAGAGATTAATATAGACCACGTGTAGGTCTAGATGAAACATTTGTAGGTTCCATGATCTCTAAGAACTACTATGTTATATTTTGGTTTTTTTTTTTTTTTTTTTTTCTCTTAGGGCTCTCAAGAGACTATGTCTAAATAGTATCTCCCAAAAAGATCGAGTGACTTGGGGAATGAATGGATACCTTTTCTAAAATTAAATCACCCACCCAATTTTTTTTGCATAGTTAATTTGACTCCACAACATGTAGAACACAAAATATGCTTGTTTCCATATTTTCACTAACTCTCAAATAACACTTTTTGCAAGGATGCATTTTATGTTGGCTTGGTCAAATGATGTCCAGATTTGACTAGAATGAAGAGAGGTTAATGTGGAGGGATCCAATATACACCTATATTTCTAGACAAAAAATTCCTAGGTTCCATGAGCTACAAGAACTACTTTTTCATAGATTGACAATTTTTTTCTCTTAAGGCTCTTAAGAGACTACATTAAAATAGTGTAGCCTTGAACTATAGGTAACTTGGGAATGAATGGATGAATTTTTAGCATTCAAGTAAACCCACCTTGACATGTTAATATAGTTGATTTGGCCCCACAACACATAGAGTATAAGATATTTTTATTTCCACATTTGCATTGCTCTCAATTGATTTTATTTACAAGAATGCATTTGTTGAACTGGATTGGTCAAAAAATGTGGAGTTGACTAGAACTAATATATTCTAATGTGGAGGGACCCCATATCTAATTTTATGTCTAAATATAAAATTACTAAGTGCCACGAGATCTAAGAACTACACCATTACAATTTGGCAGGTTTTTGCTCTTATAGCTCTTAAGAGATTACATTGGAATAGTGTAGCCTAGAAGGATTGGGTGACCTAGGGAATGAGTAGACACCTTCACTAGAATTAAACCTCCTATGTGAACATGTTAGCATAATTTGTTTGAACTACAACATATGAAATACAAGATATATGTGTTTCCTTGTTTACACTACTCTCAAATGACTTTGTTTACAAGAATGCATTTTTAGTTGGCTTGGTCAAATGGTGTAGAGTTGAATAGATCTAAGAGGGGTTAATGTGGAAGGATACCTTATCCACTTGGAGTTCTAGAGAAAAAAATTCTTAGGTGTCATGATCATTGATAACTACTTTGTCACAGTTTGGTAGTTTTTCTACTTTTAAAGGTCTTAAGAGACTATGTCAAAATAGTATAGCTTGAAAGGATCAAGCTACCTATATAATGAATAGACACCTACAATATAATTCAATCACCAATTTTTTTCTTGGCATAATTAATTTATCACCATAATTCATGGAATACAAGATATGCATGTTTCCATGTTTGCACTACTATCAACTAATACTTTTGCAAGAATGTGTTTGTTGTTGTCTTCGTCAAATGATGTAGAGTTGAATATAAATGAGAGAGGTTAATGTGGAGGTACCCCATATCCACTTTTAGATCTAGACATAAAATTCTTAGACTCCATGTGAGGTTTGAGAACTACTCCATCATAGTTTGGTAGTTTTTTTCTCTTAGGACTCTTAAGAGACTAAATCACAATAATGTATCCTAAAAGGATCAGGTGACTTGGTGAATGAATGATAACCTCCACTAGTTTTAACCTACCCAAATAGATGTGGTGTAACTATAAATTTATGTCCACAACATGAGTGGAACACACGATATTCTTGTTTCCACATTTGCATTGCTCCCAACTACAACTTTTTGCAAGAATGAATTTGTTGTTGGCTAGATAAAACAACATGTAGTTTACTAGAACTCAGAGAGATTTATATGAAGGAAGATCATATCCACCTTTTTTTCTAGATAAAACAATCATATGTGCCATGAGACCTAAGAAATACTTTTTCATAGTTTGGAAATTTTTTGCTTTTAGAGCTCTTAAGAGATTGCATCAAAATAATTTAGAATGGAAGGATTGGATGACCTAAGGAAAAAATATGTTGTTGGGATAAGGTTAAATTAAACTTTAAATCCCAAGCCATTCATATGTCTCCACATTCCTTGGAGTGTTCCCTAGGCATGTGAAAAAAATATTAAATATTTGCACTTTATGACCAATTGTAATTGCATATTCAAGAGGTAAACATGAAGATGTGGTAAATATAAATTAAAATGGACAAAATAAACTCTTTCCCATATCCATATTGAGACATAAAGGGTCATACATAAGGAGACCATGTTTGGGAAGAGAAAAGGTGTCCATAACAGTCACCGAGAGTTATGGAGCATTTTTAATGTCTAAAGTCTAATCGGCTTTAGTTTTGGTGCCCAAAGGTGAATCAATTTGAAGAGTTTTATTATTTTATTATATCTCTTGGCTATTAATTCTCCAAGGCATGGGTTTATGGAAAGTGGTTTTGGCTCCTTGTTTTAGGAAAGCGGTAGTGGTTTTTCCTCTCCCATTTGGCTATAAATTAGAGCCAAGGTATAGTTGTTTCATCATAGTTTCTTTGAGGTTTCCAAGTATTTTTTGGATCATTTGGAGGAGTGAAGTGAAGTTTATTATTGTTGTAGTCTCTCTTTTAAAAATTAATAATATAGTTTCCCTCATTTTCTGGTGATTTTTTCTCATGAAAGGGTTTCTCCATGTAAATTTGGTGTCTCTTTTTGTATGATTGATTTTATATTTATGTTAAATGATGAAATAAAATGTTAATTTCAGATTTAGTTTTGTATTTGCTAATATTTTTAGGTTTTGAATCACACGATAAACTTAATATTGCAAACTTTCTTCACCTCGTTTCTCAACATTTGGTAGCAGAGCTAATGATTTTGTTGAGAGGGGGATGCCTTTCTCTTTAAGTGTTGAAGTTTTTTTGCTACAATGGGAGATTTTTTGTGTGGTTTTGAATATTTGATAAAAGTATTTAAACCAATGGATTCTATTTATCATACAGATATTGATAAATTAAATTGCACCGGCTACGAGATGTGGAAATTGAAGATGGAAGATCTTTTGGAAGAAAGAGATTCGTGTTCGCCAATTTGACATGAAAAGAAACTAGATGACTCTACTTTATTGGATGATTATTGAAATAAATTGGCCAAGAAGGAATGAGAAACCATTCAGATATGTATTGCAATTGCCATCCCATTGAATGTCTTTGAATATAACACTCCACATACAAGTTGTAGAAGAGGATTAGTGACATTTATCAATCTAATTTTTTTTCCAGTAAGTTGTATCTTAAGAGGAGGTTATATTATTTGAAAGTGAAAGAGAGTGAATATTTTACTAATCATATAAATGATTTTAATTTGATTATAAGTTAACTTGCATTGATAGATTTTAAATTAGAAGATGAAGATAAAGGTATGTTGTTTATTTTCTCTTTTCCTAGATCTTGGAAAAATCTAATTGTTGCTATTAGTAGTGGTAGTACAAAGCCAAATATGGAACTAATGTCCAAGTGTTATTTTTCTCAATTTGTTCTAATTCTTCCTCCATAGCTTTAATCCAAAATTTATCTTCACATGCCTCATTAACAGATGATGGTTCAATTTGAGAAATAATACATACCTCTTCATTTGCCAATCTTCCTCTTCTCATAACTCCTTTAAATTTGCTTCCAATTATCTGATCTTCAGAATGATTCAATTTTACATACTGGGGTGTCTTAGTTTGTTGTTGTTCTTCAATTACTGTGGAATTCTTTGATGGTACCGGGGTAACTAGATCTTCATTATGTATAGGTGGATTTAGTATAGGTTCATTTGTCACAATTTTTGTTTCTAGTTCAGAATCTATATACCTTGAAGTTCCTCTGAATTGTTCATCAATTTTTACATTTGTACTCTCAAAAATTTTCTGCAATCTTTTATTAAAACATCTATATGCCTTGCTCTTAGATGAATAACCAAGAAATATTCCTTCATCGCTTCTAGGATCAAATTTGCCAATATACTCATCTCTTCTAATATAACATTTACTTCCAAAAATTCTGAAATACTTAAGAGTAGGAGTATTACCAAACAATAGTTCATGAGGGGTCTTATCAGTTTCACCTTTGAAGTGAACTTTGTTGAATGTATAGATGCATGTGCTGACTGCTTCTCTCCAATATACATGTGGTAAATTTGCTTCAGATAACATACTTCTTGTTGCATCCAAGATAGTTCTATTTTTCCTTTCAACAACTCCATTTTGTTGTGGTGTCTGAGGTGCTGATAGTTGTCTTCTGATTCCATTCACTTCACAAAATGTATTAAAGTCCTTAGATGTGAATTCTCCTCCTTGATCTAATCTTAAACATTTGATTTTCTTATCGGCTTCATTTTCAAACATTGCTTTGAACAGTTTGAACTTTCCAAGTGCTTCTGATTTTTCTCTGAGAAAAGTAACCAAACACATTCTAGAATAATCATCAATAATTAGCATGAAATATCTATCACCTTGTAAGCTTTTAGTTCTAGCTGGACCACATAAACCAGTGTGAATCAAATCAAGAGCATTATTGGATTTTTCTGGAATACTTTTGAAACTAGCTCTAACTTGTTTTCCAAATTGACATTCCTTACATATAGTATTCTGAGGTTTCACAATTTTAGGTAGATCTCTAACTACCTTAGAAGTACTGATCTTTATCATGCAATCAAAGTTTACATGACAAAGTCTCTTATTCCATAACCAACTTTCATCTATATGTGCAATCAAGCATGCCTTTTCACTATTATTCAAATGAAAGATATTACCTCTAGTCTGATTACCAATTGCAATTTCTAAACCAGTTCTATTCATGATTTTGCATTTTCCATTCTTAAATTGTAACTGAAATCCTTTCTCAACTAATTGACCAACACTTAAAAGATTATGCTTTAATCCTTCAACATAGTAGACATTGTCAGTGTTATGCTTACCATCAAGAGATATTGTACCCTTACCTTTGATTGAACAGGCTTTGTCATCTCCAAATCTTACTAAACCTCCATTGTATTCTTGAAACTTCAAGAATTTACCTTTGTCTCCTATCATATGATGTGAGCATCCTGAGTCAATGATCCATTCATCCTTTACTTCAACTTTAGCTGCTAGGGCTTGTTCTACCGGTTGAGCAGTAGGTGCTGGTTGATCTTCTATTATAGCAACAAAAACCCATCCATTGTCTGTTGGATCCTCATTAGAATAATCAGTTACACCTTCATCAGTAATGTAACAAGATTTGTCTTTATTCTTCTTAAATCTGTATCTCTGATATTCAGGATTAGGCTTGTATGTTCTTCTAGCTTCTTCTCTTAGTCTAGCATGTCTATCAGGGCATCTTGAAGCCATATGACCAATCTTATTGTAGTTAAAACATTTAAAGGGTGCTTTACCTTCATATTTACTTCCAACTGGACCTTTTGGCATTTTCCTTGCAAATAGTGCTTCAAGTTCTTCAAGTTCTTCATTCTCCTTCCTAGTTTCTTCAAGTTCTCTTGCATAAAAGGCTTTCCAATCTGATTTGTCAAATGATGGAGTAGATGATGTTGATTCTTTAAAGGTTAAATCTATCTTTATAGTAGCAACAGGACCAAATTCCTCAATTTCAAAGGCTGAAAGTTTTCCAATTAATGTATCCCTAGTTACTGATGTATTAGGCATTGTTCTCAACTCATTTATAGCAGTAACCTTCATTTTATATGCCGGTGGAAATCCTCTTAAGATTTTTGAAACACTTTCATCCTCACTCAAGGTTCCTCCACAACATTTAATACCCAAAACAATTTCATTTACTCTTTCCATAAAAGCAGAAACCCTTTCATCTTCTTCCATTTTCAGATATTCATACCTGACTCGAAGCTTTCAAGTTTTGCAATCTTGACTATGGAATGTCCTTCATTTAGTGTTTCCAAATGATCCCAAATAGCAGTAGACCTATCTGATAATCCCATGATTTGTTGATTTGATAAAGTGCTCAAAAGTGCTTCTCTTGCTTTGCAATCCTCATCTTTAGCTAAGGTAGTTGGAGCGGTCTGACCAACTACAACAGCAGTATAACCATTCTTTGTGACTTCCCAGATGTCTTTACGAATGCAATTCAAATGTGTCTCCATCCTGATCTTCCATATCCCATAGTTGGTTCCATCAAGTTTAGGACTGTCCTTCCTAAAATAATTAGTAGTCATTGGATCTCCTCAAGTTGTTAAACTTCTGCAAAAGAGGACTAGGCTCTGATACCAATTGTTAGGTCCTGGAGACAACTGAGAGGGGGGGGTGAATCAGTTGTCTAATAAATTCAAATTAAAAACAACTCAACCAATTTAATGCATAATACCGGTAAACCAGTTAAGTATGCCAATAGACAATGTTAACAGTTAATTGCTATATTGCTATACCGGTAAAGATTAATACATGAAACATAAACACAAAGTCATCCACAACACATAACACAAATATTTGTACATGGAAACCCTATAAGGGGAAAAACCACGGTGGGAAACCTTACCCACAATCAGATGATACTACTGCAGATAGTAAGTGTACATAAATGGGGTCTGCACATGCAAAAAGGCCAATAGCCTAGAGCTCACTACTCAATCACAAAATGGGAGTCACACTGACTACAGTTGGATGATTAAATCCAATAAGAATGTATTGCACAAAATAGCATCTTCATATGTTGGATTCAGTACTAGTGTAATGCTGACATGCTTCCACAAAAACCTAGCTTCTCCTTCAAATGATGTCTTCATGTATAGCTCTGCTTAATCTCACATATCCCTTCACTTAGTTCTTTTTCACATTTCCACATTCAATCTTACAAATAAGATCTTACATTTATACCATAACCTAAGACCAATTTTAGTAGGTCGGCTCTACAAGATATTACAATAAAACATTTTACAAACAATATAATATCCGATGCAATAACCGATTAAACATGTCAGCTTAAAGCATTTACAACAATAATAAATCATCTCCATAGTGTGCCATGCTGATCTGGAAAAGATAAACCTATTGGTGTAAACCTAGGTAACCCTGGACCTATTTGCCAGTAAAAGCAAATATGCAAATATGATTATACCAATGATTAATTCTTCAAAACAAAGTGTCCACACGATGTCTTCAACATTACCAAGTGTCTTCCATATCATTCCAAGTGTCGGTGATCATTATATCCTATCGGTGAACCATATACCAGTAACTATGCAATAGTTACTTGTTTGATGGTGAATGTTGCTGGATCTCTAGAGTGCTAGTGCTTTAGTAGGTGTTGACATCAATGACAAAACCATACCAAAATACCAACAGTGAGAACATAAGTGAATCATCATATGCTTTCTTAGTTCCTACAATCCTCTCTTCAATTCACTCAAATACCCCATATCCTACCAAAGAAGTTCCTAAAGAAGAACTCCTAGAGGATGATTGGGGGTCTTTAGATTTCATTCCTACCTTGTCTAGAAAGTTTAAGATTCCTTAATTTCATATTCTAAATTTTTCTCTTAACAAAAATCTTACAATTGATTCAGGCATGTTAAAAATAACATCTGACAATGAATGGCATATTCATCATGATCATTTAAAATAACATTCAAGTTTCTATTATGTTGCTCCTCACTATGTGACATAGTTAGCCTACATATTGGGGGCTCTTTGTCATTTGTGGTGGTACAATTTCAAGTGGAATCATACTCAGTGAGCAACATAATAGTCTATTTATTTTTGCCTCTTTGCTTGTGGGGAAAGATTATTTCTTTTCCTCTTTCTAAGGTTTCACTATTTTCTTCATGGTGTACATTAATCATAAGCTTGATGTCCTTTCTTGCATGGAGATATCCTTCATGCGGGCGCATGTTTGTTCCGTGCTTAGGATCTTTTCCTTGCTTGAAACAGTATGTCTATTATGAACTGTAAAGCGGAAAATCACGATCGAACCCTAGTTGCCCTCCCCTCTTCCAACTCCGAGGAGAGAGAAGGGAGATGCACTAGGGTTGATGGTTTTCACTTAGGGGAGAGACTTTACATTCAAAAGAGGGGTTGAAACCCACAAGATCCAATCCCACACAATGCAAGATTGGATGCTAAATGAATTTCAAGGGTTATGACAGCAAGGCTACCCTCTTTTGTAAAGAATGTTGATAGAAGAATTAAGCTAAGCATGCATAGAAAGTGACAAAGATTCGCTTATAAACTGAGATAGGAACACAATATGAAGCTGCGGACCTAGAATTAGCAGAAAAATGTCGATATGGCACTGTCCTGCAAATTTGAGCAAAAGTTGTCGGGACGATGGCGCCCAAGCGCCACGGTCCTCCGAAAAATCCATGAAACGAAGGGGGATCTGTTCGTCTCTGCACAAGGATTCCAGATCTTCAATTTCAGCCGCATACCTGCAACCTACACATAGAAAAGCGAAGACGATTGGGGGGTTAGGGATTAGGGGTTTGCCTTTAGGTCAAACCCCGGTTTTGGAATTAACCAAGAAATGAGCAAGTGCTGTAAATGTAAATGTATGTAAAACAAGTACTAATACCTTGTTCTAAGGATGTTTGTATCCTTATGTGCAAAGGTATAGATGTTGTATGTTGTTGTAATATGTAGTATGTGATCTCCTCTTCAATGGTTGAATCCTTGACTTGAATGCAACACTTAGCCTTGAATGGAGACTTGAAATGATCAATTGCTTGAAGGAATGCTTGAATGCTTGAATGCTTGAGTATAGTTTCCACGCTTTATACACATATCCTCTTCATGCCAAATGAGAGAGAAAAATGTAGTTTATATACTTGTCATTTAGGGCTGATAGACTGATTTTCCCGACCTTAGGCCGACCAGGAAAGTTAATTTCCAATTTGCAAACAAAAAGACCCGAAGTCCAAAGGAGACCGGGCCCAAAATAGGACCCAGGGACCAGGGCACTGGGCGCCATGGTCCTGGGGGACCAGGGCGCTGGGCGCCCTAGTCTTGAAGGACCAGGGCGCTGGGCACTCTGGTCCCACCTCCCGGGACAGTAGGGTGCAAGGAGGTTCAGGCCAGGGTGCTTGAAAAATGTAGTTTTCAGTGTCGTAATCAGGTTTCGGGGTCTCCATTCAGGTTGCGTGTTGCGTCGCCATCGTGAAGACCAAAATGCAGTCAAAATTGCAAGTGTCGCAATTTTAGGACGCTACATTTAGCCCCCACTTTAGCGGGAGTATGTATGCTCTTACTTCCGGTAAAGTACAAGGAAATAATATTGAAAGACTTTCACCACGTCAAGGAGGCAAGACACACCAAGCCCCCAGTGGACTAAGGATCTTACGACTTCGATTGACAAAGTAAAAGGGAAGATCATGAGGGAGAACCATGACTGTTAGTAGTAAGGTTCCCTCACTATGAGTCATGCAAGAAAGATATCAAAAATTTTCAAGGCAAAGCTAAATTTGCCAAGAAATTCTCAAGTATCTTGAACAGATATGAACGGGATGTATGCCCCCCTACGTTAAAGTGATCGCCCCCAAGTGTGAGATAAGCCCAAGGATAATAGACACAAAACACAAAGCACAAGGTGACTTCACTTTCCTCGGGGTCAGTATGCTGTATGATAATTCATGTATATATATCATATGTATGTATGCATAATTGTTCTTCATTGCCCAATCAAGGAAGGTCACCTAGAAGAAGGGAACACATGTGTCTTTTGAGTCAACATGAGAGAGACCAAAAGAGATCTCAATGCTTTGCATCGTCCTCAAGTAGACAACACTAAGGACAACAAATAGAAGAATGAGAATAACATATAGAAGAAGTAACACAAGAGAGGAGGAGAGAATCTGCTATGCTAATGTAACTAGTCTAGCACATCATCTACCCCCCAATCTTGCTGATCAATATTTCGGGAAGGCAGGGAACACGCCAGAGGAGGAACATCCAACACAGTAGATGGAGCTATCACAAGATCCAAACAAGGGCTATGTTCATGTTCTGAGCCACATTGTTCTTGTCTAGGAGCTAGGATAAGTGCTTTAGAAAATTCATTAGATAAATGGTTATCAATATCAACAAGTTCATATTCACTATCAGAAGCAAGAGAAGTAACATTTGCATCATGAATAACATTTTCATCTATATCATCATCAAGATTTATAAAAATAGGATCTTTAACTCGCACAGGATCAAGACCATCATGCATCTTATGTTTAGGAGATTTAGGCTCAACGTCCGGCTGAGGAGAAAATGGAATAATGCTTGTTGAAGGTGTTTTTGGAGATTGCAAAGTTTGAGAAGCAGCTGCTTGAGCTCTAAGACGACGCTTTCGCCGGCGTTCACATGCCGAACGATTTCATCTAGTCTTAGTAGGAAGTGGAGAAGATTGAGGAGGAGAAATGTTCTCATCCTTAGCACTTGGGTGTTTAGGTTGTGGTCTCTTAGGCTGGATAATAGGAGAAGAAGAAGGTCTCTTCTCTCTATAAAAAGAAGGAGGAGGGACTGCTCCATACAAAGGAGGAATATTTGGTTTAGGAAGAAGACCAAGTCCATCATGACGAGGAGGTATAGGTCTATTCTTAGAAGGTTTATTAGGCATAGACATTGTCACATCCATAGGGATGGGTTGGGAATCTTCTTGAGGAAAGACATTAGTTTTATCTTTCAAAGGAAGAACTTCCTTCTCAAGAATGATAGGAATATCAAGTTTAGGTGTTCTAGGTTCACTTAGAGATAGGATCATATCTGTTTTCCACTTTTGATAAGATTTGAAAAGATGATCACTTCGCGGAGGAAGAGATTGGAATTGTTTAGGCCAAAAGTAATCAATAGGAACACTAGAAGTTCTTTCAGCTGGTTTAAAGAGACTATGATTGATAGTAACAACTTCACCATTATGGGGAAACTTCAAACACTTGTGAATAGGAGAAGCAATAGCGTTCATGGAAGATAGCCAAGGATAACCAAGCTTCACACGAAATTGTTCGGAAGAAGGAATAATAGCAAAGTTCACATCAAGAGATTTGTTATGGACCTTAATAGGCAATGTAATAGAACCAATTGCAGGAGAAGAAAATGCATCAAATAGTTTCACAATCACATCTGTTTTGTCATATATCACTCAATTCAATTGCAAAGTAAAAAGAAATTCTTCAGTAATAACATTAACCATGCACGAAGGATCAATAAGCACTCCCCGGCAAGGTGTATTCTTAACTTTTGCTACTATGTATAAAGGACCATCAGGTGCCCTAATGGTTTCACTAGAATCAAATGTGATGGAAGGTTCTTTAGGGTTTTCTTGCTGCTCTACAAAGTTAATCACATTCGGAGTCATAGACACAAGACCATCAGATGAGAGAGAAGAATCATTAGCCTCAATTGCATTAGAGGTATGAGAAGGTAATGGATCAGTGAAAATTTGAAGATTTTGGTTAGGAGGAGCTACAGATGTATTGCCTTTATCATTCACTCCAGAAATAGAAATAGTATTATTATCAATCAAATCTTGAATTTTACCCTTTAAAGAAAAACATTTTTCAGTATCATGCCCAGGCTGACGATGAAAGTGACAAAAAGCTTTGTTATCAAAATAAGGTGAAGTAATCTTTGCAGGATCAATTTGCCTTATAGGAGGAAGAGTAAGCACATTTTGTTCCAATAACTTATTCATAATACTATGCAATGATTCATTCAAAGGAGTATACTTTCTTTCTTTCTTGAAAAATTTAGAAATAGGAGGCACACCTGATGCTGCATTCACATTGTTGTTGATGATGTTTTCATTGAATTTGATGGAATCTCTGTTCGGTTTAAACTTCCCAAATGGTTGTTGACTGCTATCACCCTTATCACTCGGAGCCATAGGATGTGATTGTTCCATTTGACTCACAGTCAGTTGATAATTGTGAAGAGTTGCACACAACTGTTGGAAAGAAGTAAACTCAGAAAACAGAAGTTTGTCTCGAATATCTTTTTGTAAATTAGAAATAAAGATTCTTTGAATATCATTGTCAGGCACTGGAAAATAAATTTGAGTATATAAATGTTTATATCTACCAATGAAATCAGTCACTTTTTCTTTAACACCTTGTTTACAATGCATTAAATCAATCAAAGTAACTTTAGGACTTATATTGTTTTGAAATTGTTGAATGAAAGCATTTGCAAGTTGTTCGAAAGAAGTAATAGAATAAGAAGGCAACGAGCAATACCATTGTAGGGCTTTGTCTCTTAATGTTCTAGTAAACAATTTTGCAAGCAACCTTTGGTCATGAGCAAAATCAGTACATATTGTTTGAAAGGTCTTAACATGTGTTAGAGGATCACCTTTACCATTATAAAGCTCCAAATGCGGGATTTCAACATGTTTAGGAGGGATAGCTCGAACAATGTCAAGAGAAAGTGGGCTCGCAACATCAAATGTGGGCACACTAAACTTAGATTGATTCATAGAGGCAATTTGTTGTTGTAAAGAAGAGACAGTTTGTGCAAGATTGTTAATGGTCGCTTCAGTCGAAGAATTCATATGAGGTGTGTTAGATTGAGATGGAGGTGTGATGTTATTGAAAGAAGGTAGAGAGTAATGTGGTGGGACTCTATGATAATTAGTCATAGGAGATGATTGGACAAGAGGAACACTACAAGGAGGAATGGAATGGTTGAATGAATTGCCCCCTTGCATCATGTTCATTTGTGAAGATGTAATAGGAACACTCATTGAAGGAATGTATGAAGAAGTTGGATTGAATGAAGGAAGAGGGTTAATTGAAGAAGGAGGGTTGCCCCCATGACTGGTGATCACAGGAGGAATGTCTTGTATTGAAGTAGTCATTATGTTTGATGTAAAAGTAGGTACGCTAGCAATAGAAGTCATCAAACGAATAGAATGATTGACTTGAGTAGGAGGTTGTGTATAACCCAAGGTTTCGGCACAACTTTTCATAGGCATCACATTTGAATCCACAATGTGTGCAATACCATGCAAAATATCAATTCCATTCTTATCACTTTGAAGTATACGTTTTAGACCCTCAATTAAAGGAAGAGCTTGACTATTAGGGTATTCATGAGACATCCATTATCAAAAATCGTCAAATTGGTTATCCAATTTTGAAAGTTGTTCTTCAGAAACCTCATGGAGAGCTTCTTCATCATTAGGAGGATTAGAGGAATTACCCATGTCCTCGTTAAAAAGACCATTCAAATTAGGTTCCATCTCCTCAGTAGTTAAACCTCCGAAAGACTTCATTCTACGGCTTCGTCTAACGGGAATAGTGTAAGTAGGGCTTATTGTTGTAAAACTCATGCACTAGAAAGAGAGAGAAGATTTTGAATTTAGAGGTAGCAATTTTCAGTAAAATCAGCGAATCTTCTGGATTTAAGCTGTTAAATGCAATCACGACAGTCTCCCGAAATTTCGGAAAAAATGTCCGGGACCGTGGCGCTCGGAGTGCAACACGGTCCTTGCAACTTTTTTTGAAATTTGCAGGGATGAAAGGTATGATGATTTTAAAGCTAATCTGAAAAAATTGAGTGATTTTACGATCTGTAGATAGGCCAAATTAAAGTTGCAAATTCAAAATTGAACCCTATCAAGATTGTCGAAAAATGCAAAAATTTGAATTTTGAAAAAGAGAGGGAAACTGAAATTTTGAATTTTATGATTTTAGAGGGAATGTCAAGAGCAATGCAAATTTTGAAATTTGAAAATTGACTCAATTTCACGTAAAATTCAATTTTGAAAGCGGAAATTAAAGTTGTTGTAATTAAGCACTTAATTTCAAAAGTCACAAATTGTAAGAATTTGAATAAAGCACTGAAATTTCGAATGAATGCAAACACACTTTTCAGATTTAGGACAGTAAGAACACAATTTTGACACAAAATTTCAATTTCAATGATTTTTGAATGTTTAGAAGCCTTAATCCAAGCAATCACAAGACCAACTTTGACTTTAATTTTGAAAGTGTTATAATTGATAAAATCAGCCAAAATTCTGGATTTTAGCAGGAAAATACAGTAAGATCTCGCTCCCAAAATTTCGGAAAAAATGTCGGGGACGATGGCGCTCGGAGTGCACATGGTCCTCGCAACTTTTTTCCAAATTTTCAGGGATGAGAGATATTGTGATTTTATGTCGGAATCCAAAGTTACAGTTGATTTGGAGATGTTTTGATCAGTGAAATTGTCGGACAAAGGTTGAATCAAGAGGGTTTCAAAAATTAGGGTTTTGACACTTAACCACTTAATTTTCAAAATTAAAGCACAAATATGAATTGATAATTTGTAATAGAAGGGCAGATCTGAAACAAGCATTAATATTTAGACATTTCACAAGCTTAATTACTAAAAAGAAAATTTAGGGTTTTTATGCAATTAACCTCTAAAATCTTGCAAAAGATCAAACATGGAAATGTAATCAAAGAATCAGATTTCAGATCTAATCATGAATAATCAGAAAGGATGTTCACGTCGGGTTCACCAAAATGTAAAGCGAAAAATCGCGATCGAACCCTAGTTGCCCTCCCCTCTTCCAACTCCGAGGAGAGAGAAGGGAGATGCACTAGGGTTGATGGTTTTCACTTAGGGGAGAGACTTTACATTCAAAAGAGGGGTTGAAACCCACAAGATCCTATCCCACACAATGCAAGATTGGATGCTAAATGAATTTCAAGGGTTATGACAGCAAGGCTACCCTCTTTTGTAAAGAATGTTGATAGAAGAATTAAGCTAAGCATGCATAGAAAGTGACAAAGATTCACTTATAAACTGAGATAGGAACACAATATGAAGCTGTGGACCTAGAATTAGCAGTAAAATGTCGATACGGCGCTGTCCTGCAAGTTTGAGCAAAAGTTGTCGGGACGATGGCACCCGAGCGCCACGGTCCTCCGAAAAATCCACGAAACGAAGGGGGATCTGTTCGTCTCTGCACAAGGATTCCAGATCTTCAATTTCAGCCGCGTACGTGCAACCTACACACAGAAAAGCGAAGACGATTGGGGGGTTAGGGATTAGGGGTTTGCCTTTAGGTCAAACCCCAGTTTTGGAATTAACCAAGAAATGAGCAAGTGCTGTAAATGTAAATGTATGTAAAACAAGTACTAATACCTTGTTCTAAGGATGTTTGTATCCTTATGTGCGAAGGTATAGATGTTGTATGTTGTTGTAATATGTAGTATGTGATCTCCTCTTCAATGGTTGAATCCTTGACTTGAATGCAACACTTAGCCTTGAATGGAGACTTGAAATGATCAATTGCTTGAAGGAATGCTTGAATGCTTGAGTATAGTTTCCATGCTTTATACACATATCCTCTTCATGCCAAATGAGAGAGAAAAATGTAGTTTATATACTTGTCATTTAGGGCTGATAGACTGATTTTCCCGACCTTAGGCCGACCAGGAAAGTTAATTTCCAATTTGCAAACAAAAAGACCCGAAGTCCAAAGGAGACCGGGCCCAAAATAGGACCCAGGGACCAGGGCGCTGGGCGCCCTGGTCCTGAAGGACCAGGGCGCTGGGCGCTCTGGTCCCACCTCCCGGGACAGCAGGGTGCAAGGAGGTTCAGGCCAGGGTGCTTGAAAAATGCAGTTTTCAGTGTCGTAATCAGGTTTCGGGGTCTCCATTCAGGTTGCGTGTTGCGTCGCCATCGTGAAGACCGAAATGCAGTCGAAATTGCAAGTGTCACAATTTTAGGACGCTACATGAACAATCTCTCCTTTGACAACTTTTGTAAACCTTCTTCTTTCCCTTTCTCTCTCTTTGTAAATTACCTCTTCTATTGTGTTATTCATAACTTGATGTCCTTTCTTGAATGGACTTATCCTTCATGCGAGCACATGTCTATTCCTTGGTTAGGATGTATTCCTTGCTTGAAACAATACGTCTTTTATGAGAAATGTCTCTCTATAAGTTGTGTAATTCTTCTCATTGTCCTACACTTGGGGGGAAATGATCTTTCTCCCTCTCTCTTTCTCTAAGGATCCACTTTTTCCTATTGTGTGGATGTTGTGAGATTTATTACTTGATGTCATTCCTTGTGCGAAATTGTTGGTTGTTTTCTCAAGGATTATCTCTTATACAAGTGGTGTAATTTCTTGATTACAACCTATTTTCCACTTGGTAATGTAAATCTATGATAAATTCACCCATCCCTCTTGGGGCTAAATGTGAGTCATCCTTCATCAAGAATCCCTTTCACCTAGAAATAGGAGGAAGGATTGTATTCTTGTTCTCTTCTATGCTTCATTCTAGCAGATGTTATATTTGTCTAAGACAACTCCTCTTGGGGGTAGATGTATTTTGAACAAATATCTCTTCTCCTCCAAGGATCACCTTTACACTTACAACAAGAAATCTCTTTTCAACTATCTTATATTTTCTTGAAGAGTATTCCCTTTGTTTCTTGGATTTATGACATTGTTGCATAACATATATCTTCATTGTGATGAAGGTAGGTATCCTTGTTCTAATTTCCTTAAGATATCAACATCAACCTATGTTGACATCTTAAGGGGGGGGCACCCACACTGCTCCTTTGTACTATACTTTTCTTATGCATTGTACAACGAGACATTCTTGGAACCAGAGGGTGACATATTAGAGCAAGGTGTCATCACTTTTCTTGTACAATGTGACATTATTGGAACCAGAGGGTGCTCTCTTAGAGAAAGATATCATTTTTCTTGTACAGTGGGTCATTCTCAGAACCAGAGCACAAACTCTTAGAGTGAGATGTCTTCACTTTTTCTTTTCTTGTATAGTGGGTCATTCTTGGAACCAAAGCATGGACTCTTAGAGTGAGATGACACCACTTTTCTCTTCTACAGGGTGATTTTTCTCAGAACTAGAGCATAGACTCTTAGAGAAAGATATCATGCCTTTCTTGACACTTGTACTATACATTCTATATAGGTTGTAGTGTACTCGGGCATAGACTCTTATGAGATGCTTCAAACCTAACTTGTACACACACACTTGAGGTTGAGTAGAACTAATGATGTTCTCACTCCTCTCCCTTACATGAATCACCCAGATAGGCTCTGGGGGCTATATTTCCATGTCCTTCTCTCCATGGATCACCTAGTTTTAGGGGTGAGATGTCCATGGTTTCTCTCTTGTTTGACTTTATTCTCATGGATCATTAAAGTGTGTATTCATGTTCTCTCTCTTCTTCCTCTCATGAACCCATAGTTTTTCTATTGATGGTTCATAGATGATGTTAGCTTTTCTCTTTTATGTGTTTTCTTGTGTTTATGTGATAGCATTGGTCTTTGTGTCTTGATTAGTTGTTGAGATATCTGAGTATCGATGTCTCTTCGGCTAGTTGGTTTGTCATCTTGTATCTTGTCTTGTTGTGTGTCTTTTGCACTTTGTTTTTGTTTTGTGCATCTTGTTCCCTTTTTTTTGTGTGCTCCTGCATATGTTTGAGTGAGTTAAAATCCTAGGATTGGGGAATTTTATTCCTCAATACTAGTGGCGTCTTATACTCCTTGTGGTATTGCTCTACATCTCTCATCTTCATCTCTCTATTTCTTCTACTTTACCGACAGTAGTGATTCATGTCATACTCCTGCTAAAGTGGGGGCTAAATGTAGTGTCATAAAATTGCACCTTTTTCAATTTTAACCATATTTGAGGTCCTCACCTTAGCAACGACATCCTCCTTCCTAGTCGTGACCTCTTTTTGCATTTTCACCCCTTGACCCCTTCTTGTTTGAGCCCTGAGGTATCCTCAGGACCTTATCTGGGCCCTAAGATAGGGCAAGATAAGGGTGTTGTTCCCTTTTCCCCCTTGGATAGGGGCATGGCGCACCTATCCCACCCTTTTAGGGTGGCCTCAAGATAGGTCCCCTCGATCCTATCTACACTTTGAGATCCTAAATCTCCCCGATGTCGGCCTTTGGTGAGATGAATTAATCTTCTGAGGCATGTATAAAAAGGGAGTTGGTTTTTTCATTTGGATAAGCGGAAATGAGATAAGCATGAATTAGATAAGCAAGCATAGGTGAAGATATACATCATCAAGCATTCAAGTCTTCTTCATTCATCCATTGGAGAAATATTTCAGTATTCATATGAATGTAAAATTCCTCCGAGTGAAAATCATCCTAGTGAATTCCTTTCTCTCTCCTAGGTGGGGAGTCACTAGGGTCCAATTTTCCACTTTACACCTCTAAGACTATCTTATCCTTTTTAACATGCTTATCACCACAATAGATTAATTATAATTTTTCCCAAACTTCAAAAGCAATCTCTAAACCATGGACATCAATATATTCAGTATCAGACAATGAACTTAGAATGACTTCCAATGCTTGAATGCTTTCTTGTTGCTCCTTCAACTGATCTACAATCAGAGGACCGATAGGAGGTACATACTTAGTAACAACATCTTGCCAGAATTGAGAATTCATACCTTTAGTATATATCTTCATTGTATCACTCCATATTAGTTGTCCTTAGTGAACTTGGGACCCTCCTTCTTCATCATCTTCCTCATATCTTTTCCTCAAGTAGTTAAGCTTTTTCACAAAGAGGACCTAATGCTCTGATACCAATTGTTAATGTGAGGATTCGGTTAACACTGAGAGGGGGGAGGGGGGTGAATTAGTGATAACAATAAACTACAAACTTTCACCAATCTGAACAATAATTCATAAAACAGTTCATAACCAGTATCGGTAGCTAATCAAACAATCACTTAATGCAGATTTAACAAAACATTATTGGTAGCAACTTAAATGTTCATCATAAAGTAAAGACATCAAATGCATAACTCAACAATCCATCCACAACATGAACACAAGGATTTTTCATGTGGAAACCTAAATGGGAAAAACCATGGTGGGAATTGGTACCCACAAAATTTGCACTCTTTTAGAATGCACCCTATTAGGAGCCTAGCCCGACTAGGATCTTTACAACAATGTCCGGTTAGGAGTAAACCCTATTAGGAGTCACCCAGTCAAGGGATTTTACAACTGGGCTCTGTTAGGAGCTTTACCCTGTTAGGAGTAACCTCTCTGGAGGATTTAAACCCAAGTTAATGGGCCACCTGGTGAAGGGATTTACAAGATCAGGTTTGTTAGGACCTACATGGTTAAGGGATTTTAGTGTTGTTGCAACTGCTAGGAAATAATAGATAAATGATCTGAACAATGCACTTCTTGCTAATATAGATCCTTGTCAGCTCTAATCTGCTTCACTCATGCAGATGTCACAAACTAGTTCGGAACACACACACTTCTCTGATCACCGACACGATAAACCTTATCAAACTCGATCTAAATAGACTTTACAATTAGGTCGGTTACAAAGCCCTAGCCTACAATGAATCTACACCATAGATCATATCAGATCATTACAAATCATTACAATTCATCATACAGATCATTATAACAAATTACAAGACAATTATAATTGTTGAATGATCATAACTCATCACCGCACATCGATCTAATAAGCTGCCAAACCCTTATCACATTCTGCTAAGCACTTTGATGCTTCCCAAGAAATTTGATCCTTGAATGTGCTAAAACTGTTGGCAAATACACACTCCAATGAGAAATTTTAGGTGATTTAAGGTATTATCATTGATGGCAACCTTACAATCATATGACACCGACAGGCAAACACAGGCACCGACATCGGCAGACTCTACACCGACACCAAAAGAAAGATTACTAGCACCCTGGCCAACATGAATTTTGTTTAAATATATTTTGTATTTAATTGTAAAATATTTTGTAAGCCAACTTGGTGGATTGTAATATGACTCATATATGTATAAGATCATTTTAGATCATTTAGAAAGTGATAGATGAAAGGATTAATATAGACCTAATATGGGAATTGTAAGGCAAATATTGGATAAGGGTTTATGTATGTAGCAGAGCTTACACCAGTATTGAATCTAGCATAGTAGATGTTGATCTGAAGCAGTACAAGACATTGGATTTGTATAATCCATTTTGTAAGTCAGTGTGAGTTCTTTGTAATTGAGCAGTGAGCTCTAGGCACTTGACCTTCCTACATGTGCAAGCCCTTATTGCAAGCAATAATATTCTCTTATTGGACAGTAAGTGAATATTGTGGGTCACAAATCCTACTAAGGTTTTCCCACACCGGGTTTCCTCGTTAAAATATTGTTTTATGGTGTGTCTCTTATGTTATGGTTGTTATTCTTATTTACTGCATTATTTTTGGTTTACTGGTACATAGTTTTGATATGTTTTTCATGTTATAAGTTAAGAAAATTATTATACCGGTCAGATACTGATTCACCTCCCCCCTCTTAGTATCTTTGAGAATCCTAACAATTGGTATCAAATCCTAGTCCTCTATTGTCAAAAGCCTAACAACTTGAGGAAGATCTTGACACCGGTAGAGATGAAAAATTTGAGAAAGTAATTGGAAACAACTCTTTCAGACTATGATACAGAAAAAGTAAAGAATATCAAACTTGAGGATGATCTGAAGGCTGCTTAGGATATCATTTGAGGACTTCAAGAAAATTTCGCTATAGAAAGGAATAAAAGTAGAGAACTTTGTGAAAAGATGTAGAATGATGAAGATGAAAAGGAAACTCTTAATGATCTAGTGAGCCAACTGAGACAAGATAACTATACAATGAAGAATGAGATGCAAGATATGACTATGATATTTTGTAAAGAATTGAAGATAGAAACAAGAATGAAGATGATTTGGCTAGAAGACTAGATGATGTTGGAAATGAAAACACAAGACCCAGTCATGAAAATGATATGTTGAAGACAGATTTGATGCATACACAAAATGACAGAACTGAACTCATGAGACAGAAAGAAATGTTGGAGAATGAACTGACTGTTGCAAATCAACATAAGGAGAAATTCAGGAAAAGTTTAGAAGAACTTGTTGACATGCTGAAGAATCATAAACCTAATGGTGATACAAATGGCCTTGGCTTTGAAATTGGTGAAAGCTCTGGTACTGCAAACAATCATGATCATAGTAAACCGGTAAGACAACCTAATGCTTACAAATTCAATGGGAAATGCTTTAACTATAACAAGTATGGTCATAAAGAAAATCAGTATAGATCTAGAAATTATCAAAACACTAATACACCCACCGGTCAATATTCTAAATGCAACAAAATTGGTCATAATTCTGAAAATTGCAAAATGAATGTAAGATGTTATGTTTGTGGAATATTTAGACACTTATCTAATCAATGCAGAACACATCGGCATAGGATATGGGAAAAATATTCAGAAAAAAAATGTGACTTGTTATGCTTGTAACAAAATTGGACATATTGCAAAATTTTGTAGAAGCAAGACTTCACTGGCAAATAACAAAGGTCCTAGCTTGAAAGGTAAAGAAAAAGTTGAAGAGGTAAAGCAAGAATTCTCAAAACAATGGATCAGAAAGTCAAATTAGAATATTGATGGGAATACTCCTCCACCGGTAGAACAAAGTATCACTCCACTGGCAGGAGACTCTTCATCTAACCAAAGGAAAATCCTTTGAGGGTTTAGTAACAAACTGAAAAAACATGCTAACATGCCCTCGATTGATGGTGAGAAGTTAAAATTACTTATTTACCGACAGATGAGCTAAGTTGTGACTTAACCAGCAAGCATTAAATGTTGTAGTTGGAGAAAATAACATTATAAAGCAAGTGTTTTGGCTCCTTTTTCATTCACCGAGCATTCAAATCTTTGAGAGCGCGAAAATTCCTGAGTGAAGGCATCCTTAGCGAAGAAGTGAAGTAGTTCATCCAAGCACTCATTCTAAAGGTAGATTGAGGTATTTATAACTATGGCTTCCTCATCCACTCCTGAATTTATTGCAAAAACTACTGTGATTGAAGTAATCAAGTGCCCTAGACCTGTATTCAAACTTGTTCCTGAAATAGCGAAGAAAGATGATACCATAGGTGCATTTTCTCAAATTAATAAGGGAGTAGTATATGTTGAAGACCCTAGGATATACATACATTGTCATATAGAGGAGTTAGGAGATGATGAAATCAAGAACATGTATCAAATTGTGATTTGTGATGAATCTAGAAATATCAAACTGGAACATAAGATAGTGGAAACCCTGGGTTTTACTGAAATCCTTAGTGTCCCAGATTTTCCCAAGGATATTATAAGGATTGTGCTAAGTAGAGTTCATGGGGAATTCTTTTGGTTGGATTCAATCCTTAAGATCACCAAAGAAGTAGTAAAGGCAGTAACAGGGCTACCTTCCACCGGTAGCAGCCCTGATAGAACTAAAAAGGTCTCTAATGACACAGTAATGGACCTAACTGGTGCAACATTCGACAAAAGGTCTCTAAGGGTATATGATGTGAAGGATATCAATGTCAGATTTGTCAGTATGATTTTAGGCTACAAGGCTACACATGCAAATAGGTTAAACTTAGTATCAAGCCTATGTATCAAAAGTGCATATGATATGGTTAACAACAATGATAGAATAGATGTGTGTGCATGGCTCAAAGATGAATTAATAGACAAACTGAAGAAGATAAAGGGAGATAAGAAAGGGACCTTTAGATTTGGAAATTTAATTGTATGTTTAATGTTGTATATTACTAAGAAAGTACCTAGTATTGGTAGGAGAAATTTTGGTTTTGACATACTGGTAGGAAAGCAACTTTTGGATACATTAAACAACATGGGAGATAACAGGGAGAAAAACATAAATGAAAATTTTCAAGCACTAAAAGCTCGAATGAAGACTAGAACAAGACTATCACAAGTAATTGTGGATAAATATCAAAAGGAAATATTTTTTGTAATTAAGAAAGATGAAATCTGGATGGAGGCAGTTGTCCCTAGGACTATCTGGGTAACTGAAATGGGCTATGAAACAGATGATAAAATCATAGAAACTTATGCAAAAGCCCCACTTGAAGCACCAAAGGAACCCATTGAGAAAGTCTTTGGAAATACAAAAACAACTAAAAGTAGAATTCAGTCAAGGAAAAAGGTTAAGAAAGTTGAACAAACTGTGAAGAAGGGAACCCGACAAGCAAAGACAATTAAGGAAGATGTTTTGAAACAAACTGGTATCAAGGAAAGTGAGCTGGAAGGACTTCAACCAGAAGCTCATCTTTCATTGGTTGGAACTTCTTCTGAGAGTGATATACCATCGCTATTCAAAAGGGTGGAAAGGAAAATAAAACCCTCACTCACACCCTCACCCACACCCAGGAGAACTAGACAAAAGCAACAGGCAGTGAGGCCTCCAATAAAGAAGTTGACTCCTAAGAAGAAAAAGTTAAAACAAGACATTGCTGCACTAGATAAGCTCCTTAGTGAAATAACAGAGGATTGAAAGTTGAAGAACATTAGCAATCTATACAATACACTTTCCGCTGATGACAGAGAGAGCATAGAAAATAGTGTAATTTTACACTTAGATATTTACAAGAAATTTTTGATGGAAATTGTTGATGAAATACCCACTGATCTTTACAGAAGACTTGAAGCTAGAAGGGTAGCTATTGTTGAGTTGGATAAGAAAATAAAAAATTGAGAAATTACTTGTAGTTCACCTAGTGAACTCACTGGAAGAAATTGATCAATTAATCAGTGAGGCCAACCGGACTGTATTCTCAACTGATCATCGATATGTAGCACTGATGGCAAGGAGAATGAATGAAATTTTAGAAGAGACTGTGGACCAATGGGAATATTCTTTGTTGAAAAAGAAAAACAAGAAGAAATCAAAAGACCCAAGACAATAAAAGCATATCAAAAGGACAAGGACAAAGGGAAAGGTAAGGTAGGTGGACCTCCTAACCTAAAAATAACAGACAACTTACCCCCACCTCCTTCTAATACTACACCGGTACAATTAGTTGACACTCAACCTACTACTAAGAGTATGGAGACTCCTCTAGAGGATACAAATCCTGAGTCTAAAATTTTGTATACCATGAATATTGATACACAAGAGGTGAATATTATGTTAGATAAAGAAACCACTAAGGATAACAAGAAAGATGTGGCTACTGAGCCACTGGCTGCAGATGTGGAAATTAATGTTAGCATTGAGACAGAGAAACTGACAGAGGACTCTACTAAGAAACAATCAGAGAAATCGGGAATGAATGGTGCAAAGGCAAATACACAGAAACTGGAAGTGCATTCAGAGACTACATCTGAGAAATTGGCAGTTGAGAGCTTAGAGAATCCATCTGAGGCACTGGAATAGAAATAGGTTGATGTACAAGTTCAAACTAAGACAGTGCCATTGACAAAAACTAAAAAACCAAAACCTTTGCTAATAGAAATGCATACCCAAATAAATCCTCCTGAGAAAGAGGAAAGCAAGGTTATTACTACAACCAGTAGCATGGAAATTGTAAAAACAGTTGGATAGACATCTGGTACTTTTATAGCAGAATTTCGGCCTACAAATGTAACAGAGGTCTTATTGGACTCAATAAAGAAAATCACAAAGTGTAATGCACAAGCCTATAAGGCTATTGATGATACAATCCCCATTCTTAAATTGATAGCACCCAAGTGCATTGTGGATAATAAAGATTCTTTAGGTCAACTAGACACATTGTCTAAATACATCACCAGCAACATTTTGACAGTTGATCAAATAAATGAGGACACATTTAAGGAGAAAATGAATAAAGAGAAAGAGAAATTCTTTGATGAAATTATAAAGAAGTGCATGGGACACATTGGCACCCTTTTACCGACACTAAACAAAACAATAATGGAGTTTAAGGAACTCTATAGAGATACATGCAAGACAAATGTTCTGACAATAGATATAGACAAGGAAATAAGTAAGGTACAAAAGGAGATTGACAATATAGCTGATAACCTCATCGGTTCATCTGAACCATTATCAGTTATAGAGCACAAGATACATAGTCTTGAGGAAAAACTTGAGAAATTTGAAAATGAGAAAGACAAAATAAAAGGGAAGGCAAAAGACCTTAAATGCAAACTCAGCCCAAAATTGGACTATCTCATCTCTTTGAGAAAAGAGATATCTAAGGCACTTGTTCAAGGACTGAAGACACCAGAGGAACAAATGCATCACCTCACTGGGACTATTCAAAGGATAGAGGTTGCACTGAAAGACAGTGAAAAGTTCACTGATAGTCTAAATTTCGTATTAGCAGAACTCTTCAAGATTGTAACCCATAGGATACAAGGATCCAGGTAGGAAACACACTCCACTGACAGTGAATGACAACCTTTGTCATTGATGTCAAAGGGGGAGTAGTGAGATGAGAAAAATGATCAGGAACAAGACATCATCAGCTCAGGGGGAGCATGGATTTTTGACAACACAATCTTGGTAAGAAATTCTTTTTGGACATCATTTTTGGACACTATTTGATTTTTCTCATGAATGTTGCCATCAATGCCAAAGGGGGAGATTGTTGGCAAGTACACACTCCAATGAGAAATTGTAGGTGATTTAAGGTATTGTCATTGATGGCAACCTTACAATCATATGACACTGGCAGGAAGACACATGCACTGACATCGGTAGACTCTACACCAGCACATAGATCAACGACACCAAAAGAAAGATTACCGACACCCTGACTGACAAGAATTTTGTTTAAATGTATTTCGTATTTAATTATAAAATAGTTTGCAAGATAACTTGGCGGATTGTAATATGACTCATATATGTATGAGATCATTTTAGATCATTTAGAAAGTGATAGATGAAAGGAATAATGCAGACCTAATATGTGAATTGTAAGGCAAATATTGGATAAGGGTTTATGTATGTAGGAGAGCTTAAACCAGTACTGAATCTAGCATAGTAGATGCTGATCTAAAGCAGTACAAGATATTGGATTTGTATAATCCATTTTGTAAGTTAGTGTGAGTTCTTTGTAATTGAGCAGTGAGCTCTAGGCACTTGGCATTTCTGCATGTGTAGGTCCCTATTGTAAGCAGTAATATTCTCTTATTGGCCAGTAAGTGAATATTATGGGTCACAAATCCCACTGAGGTTTTTCCCACATTGGGTTTCCTCATTAAAATATTGTGCTATGGTGTGTCTCTTATGTTGTGGTTGCTATTCTTATTTACTACATTATTTTTGGTTTACCGGTACACAATTTTGATATTCTTTTCATGTTATAAGTTAAGAAAATTATTATACTGATCATAAACTGATTCACCCCCCCTCTCAGTATCTTTGTGAAGCCTAACAAAAACAACATCTTATCTCTTCACATGGATTCTGACACATCATCATCAACATATGAACATGAAAAGAATCATTGCCAAACCATAAAACATCAGTGGTCAAAAGATCTTTATACCGGTTCTTAAACCCTAGCTATTTATATAACATTCAATTATAAACATGACTTTTGGTTCACCAAACATGATGCGGTTCATGTCATAGACTCCTTATGGTGTCATAAGGACACATTCCAAACCGCAACACTTAAGTCAACACGGATCACAACCACAACCATCTCCTTCTCTGTTCCTGCTTACCAGTTCATTGTCACTAGACAATTTTGTTTACCAAATCAACTCATTTCAATCTATTACTAGTTGGACTTAACCAATAGACTTAGATGACTTACCAAGCATAAAAAAACATGGGCAAATATGGTTGCCATTAATGACAACACAAATAACTGATCATAAATATATCATCACCAACAGTCCATCAATATATCATCACCAACAATCCATAAATTTATCATCACCAATAGCCCATAAATATATCATCACCAATAGTACTTTACCTGTACACTAACATCTCCATTAGTTTATGCTAATATGCCAACAAATTGAAGAATCGTGTCAAACAATTAGAAGGGATTCACCAATTTGTTAGTCAAGAACACTTGGGTGGAGAGGTAATTTCATTGATTGAAGGATGTTGATTCAAAATGATGAACATAGTGTGGAATTGTTATATGGTATATCTGACATTGTGCATGAAAACACTATGACATTGACCAGTTGTGGCAAAGGGCTTGGACATTCAAATCCTACAACCCAAATTGAGATTTCCATGCATATTCCTATAACTTTGCCTAATGTTCCTACATATATATCTTTCACCATGACTACCAGTACACAAAATGCTAAGGCTACACATGTTATTAGTGGGGTGAATCTTATCAATCAATATTTCTACATACTACCTTCAACTAATCTTCCATTTGTTTCTTAGCCATCCCCTATACCCACCTACCATAGTGTTCCACCTACTTATCATACTAAACCAAATTATCCATCAAAATCCAACATTTCTCAATCCAATTCATCCACCACCAAATCCACCATAAATCATTTGATTCAAAATATTTCATCTTTACAACAATTGGCTACCATAACCCAATCCAAATCCACTATTCATACATAATGCACCACTAGCCCACTTTCCATCGGCATCCATCATACTCCTCTTTTGCAACACATTGAGGTTCCTCATTTGGAGAATTATAATGGACAAGGTAACCCCCAAAGTCATGTAAAAACATTTTCAACTTTCTATAGTGATTTGCAATATGACCAAAGACTCCTTGCAAAACTATTCACTCATACCTTAAGAGAAAAATATTTGCAGTGGTTTTTCTCTTTGCCTCCTTATTCAATTGATACTTTTCAAAAATTGATTGATGCATTTCTCCAACATTTTTAAATAATATTGGTCCACAAATTACTTTTCTTGATCTGGTGCATTGTAAGTAAGGTGTTAGGGAAAAAGTTACTATTTCATTTGTATATATAAACATTTGCATTCACAAATTTCTTATCTTGTGCTTCATGGTGATGTTCAAAGGATTTTCATTAATAATTTGGAAAAAGACATTAGAGATAAGCTTTTTATTATCATTCATATTTCACACAATTATTCACAACACCTCATAATTATTAGCTTCAATCAATATGAACCTTCTTCATCTTTGACTGTAGTTGATAGGAATGAAGATACTCAAAAAATTCAAAACTTTATAAAACAAAACAAGAAATTCATCAGGATCAATACCAATAATTCTTCTAATCATATTTATTCTCAAGTGGCACTGCAATGCTTGTAGCTCACTTCGCATCAAAATTTAGATATTATTTTTTCACTAGTCTTTCTAAATCATTACATATAATCATGCTTAAATTGATTAATCAATCCCATAGATACTTCCTAGCCTTTTTCATCTTCTTTTGATCCTGAATCCTTTTGCCAATTTCACTGTCAAACCAAGCATGATACTGAGAAGTGCATTCTATTGAAGCATGAAATTCAAGATCTTATTGATTTTAATAATATAGTAGTGGATGTTCCAAATGATAAGGGAAAAAAATATGTGGAAAGTCCACCCTTGATTAATTTTGGCCTGAAAAAACTTCAAACTTTGAAACCTCATCAACATATCCCCTTCCTATCCTATGAAAGTAAAAATCCAATAAGATATTAGCTTTAAGTAAGCCTTTGAGGTCTTCTCTAACTACTCTTCCTATTTATTCTTCATTTATGGATATAGACACAACTATTTTGCTTTCGCATCCTATACTTCTTCATACTTCTTCTATTCATCCTATATATGCTGCAATTCCACTTCCCAAATCCTATATAAAGGATAAAGAGATAAATGCCTAAAATATTGTATCTCTCAACCTAGTGTGGTTTCTTTCATTCCTCCTTTTTCTCCTAGAGAAAAGGAAGAAAATAATCTAATGTTGAGTGATCCTCAACCTTCATCCACACAAGCTTTGAGTCATAAAAATAAATAATAGTGTGAAAGAATGTCAACAAGGATGTTATGCCAAGGGTTGTGCACTTTCTTCCCAAAGTGTTTCCTCTCCTATGTAGCCAAATGTTTACATGGTCCCATTTTCCCAACCTTCACTTAATCCTAGGGAGTAGATTTATATTGATCATACTCATAAAAAAAATGAAGTTGTGTATGAAAAATAATTATTCTTCTTCATCTCCTTTGTACATGAGATATCCTATTATAATTAATTTGGATGATTATGTTGATAATAATGATATAAATACTAATTATTCTAGTGATATGTATGAATTTGTTGAGATTAATCATGAGTTATCTTTGAGATTTTGAAAATATTTAACTTTAGCTCCTAGTAACACACATAGTGATTCATTATTAAAGAATGGTCCTTTTTTGGCATTATAAATAGCTCCATCTAATGTACTATTTGTGACTTATCTAGTATATTGTTGACCATCTCTAAATGATGTTGAGTGAACAAGATTGTGAGGTGGATGATTTGCTAGACTATCTCACTCATTCAATAGATTATTTTGTGTGTTTGCTTGCATATAATGTGATGCTTGGCATGCCTTTGTGTTTTGTTAAGATCTCTTTGGATGATACTTGTTTATCTATTGGCACATGGAAATGAAGGGATTGACCCTATCATAACATTCTTTTATTTTTATCTTACTTATTATATGTATTATGTACATGTCGTGTAGTAAATGTGATCTTGTTGTAAATGTGCTATTTTGTGTCGTCTACTTGGGGAGGATGCAAAGTGTTCAAAAATTATTTTTAGTCTCTTCCATGTTCGCCTAAAAAGTTTTATGTTGTTCATCTTATGTGTTCTTCTTCCATTATGCTTGTAGATCCACTTGGGGAATGATGATAATTCAATACAATCATACTTTATATACATGACTTATTTGATGCACATACTAACCCCAAATAGTGGATCCATTATGTTCTCTTTTCATGTCTTGTGACCATTGTCTTTTATTTTCCTATGTTTGGGGGCATTTCATTATTGTGATGTGTTTTTATTTTGGATGTATTTATGTTATCTTGTAAGGCGTATGCAATAGATTTAAAATGGGCCATACACTCCACTATAAGTTACACTTTGTACACATACCATGAGGTTTGATTTGTACAATTTGATCACATGCCATGATATGTGTAATACATACTAGAACACCCATTTTGCAATCAATTTTTTGTTCGAATTACTTTGCAAGTGATGGATTTGTTTTGCAATCTTTGTGTTTGGATAATGCCAAAACACCCATTTTGTAGTCAAGTTTTTGTTAGATTATTTAGCAAACCAAGTTTTTCTTTGTAATACCTCTTTGTGCTAACAAGACTCATAATAACCACCTTTTAAAAAATAAAATTAATGGTTGGTAAAAAATTTAACGTGACCAATGATGTTGGCATGACACGCCCTTTAGCTCCACATGAAACACTTTTGACCTAGAGCTATGAACCAATGAGACCACAAATAGGGGACCTCATCCCTACATTTCACTTGTTCAAACCCACGAGCGCAATGACCCATCATAGACACAAGGCATGCGAGCATAATGGCCCAACAGGGGTTTGAACCTTGGTGGCCGCTTCACCAATGAAGTGTTTTAATTGCGACACTACATGTCCGAAGACACTCATAATAACCACCTTACTAGACTAAGAATTCATGTATTTTCTCTCATTTCTCTTCTCATATGGCTCATAGTAAGTAGATCCTTGCTAGACCTAGAATTAATATCTCTTCTTCATTCTTGCATGCCCCATGTGCTGATCACATTTCTCCTTTTATATTGATGTTTTAGATAAATGAGATCATATGTACTTGGGGGCTTAGTTTTCGGATCTATTTAATGTCTTGGTGAAAGTCTTTCCATGCTATCCTATACTTTACTAAGAGTATGAGCATGAGATCATACACCTACTAAAGTGGGGGATAAATGTAATGTCATAAATTTTGTCCTCATAAAATTTTATGCTCATTTGAGGCTCAATTTGGCAATTCTCCTGCCTTGCCCCATGCTTGACTATGCTCAAATAGTGCCTAGATTTGAGATCTTGGTACTCTACTCTTTCTCTTTGACCATGTTCCACCCCAAGAGGACTAGAATAGGGTGCCTAGTACCTTAGTCCCCTTAGAATAGGGCACTTAGCACCATAGTCTAGCCAAAAGGGACACAAATTTGAATATGCTAACGGTCAAAAAATGTTGAGCAGGAAGGTGCTCCTAATGTTAACCTTCTTCAAAATTCTCAACACATTTTGCGAGGTTGAATATAAAAGAAAATCTTGTTCCCTCATTTGAAATATCTCTCATCAAGGAATTCACATCAAGAAATTCAATTGAGAAAGAAATCAAGAACTCTTAAGGTAGTGAAGGAGAGGTCAAGTATTCAGATTTTCAAGCATTCAAGAGGGCATTTGTGACCAATTTTATGTGAAGACATTCATGATCTTCTACCTACCGACACCAACCTTTCAAGAAGACTTCAAGGTAAGAAGACTCATAATAAAAAGTATACTTACTACAACACATAACTTAAACCAATTACATTAATTTTAAGCATATTATAATGATAAGAAAAAGTTGTTAAGATACATTTATTTAAATTGATTTCAATTAATTAAGAGGCTAAATATTTTTAGATATATATATTTCCACCTTACTATTATAGAAATTCTAAATTCTTATATTAATATAATCACATCATTTAAAATATAAAAGTTTTTTAAATATTTATAAATTTTATAGAGAACAAATAATATTATTGAAACTAAGTTTCTCATGAGAGAATACTCCTCTAAAACAATATCCTTACTTAATGAGTGATTTACTAGGAGAACTTGTCCAAAATTCTTTCATGGTCTATATTTAATGTGCACATCTAGTATTTCTATTAGCTTCTATGTGTAATTTCAATATATAATTGAAAGATATTATCAGACAAATAAAAAGAACGTGAACATCCTTACCTTTTCTATCATTTGTATTCATTTATATTAATTCCTATCTTTGCATAGAAACTTAGAGTGTGGATATTATTCCATATTAGATATAGTTTGAATTAGGCTACAATTGGATTTCAATGGTAGTATAATTAAATGATTATGTTGATAACATAAACTAATATTCAAGAATTATATTGTCTATAATATAAGGGCCATTCTTATATATATATATATTTGAAGTTAGTAATTAGGACTTTATTTGCTTGTGTTTTCAAATTCTTATTTTAATATTTCTATTTTTTTTATCTAACATCTTTCATATAATTTATTCATTTAATTTTTTTTTTCTGATCATAAAATTAAAACAATGAAAATACCCTACTCAAAGAATTAATAATTCTTAAATTTGTACAATACTAAATAGCTTTCACTAAAAATTGATTTCCCCCTTTCCTAAAACATATAATAATACAATAACAAAATGATTTTCTATAAAAATTACCATTATTCTATCACAAAACACCAAAAATATAAAATTACATACTTCAAACTAAATATTTTACCTTTTTTTAAGATTCATTAAATTATTCTACAAGTTTTCTATTCTCTTCTATCTCAATCCATCAATATCATTTATAATCATTATGTCTAAATAAATTGAAATACTAATTCCTTAAAATAAAAGATCGTCCTTGTTTTAATTTTTCTATTAAAAGAAAATTCTATCATAGACATGTGATGAATGAACTGAAAAATAAAAATATAAAAATAAGAATATGAAAACACAAGCAAATAAAAGTATATACTGATTTCATTTTTTATTAAAAAAAAAATTAAATTTAATATTAATACTTTTTCATTTTCTAAGATTGTATGTACATTGAATATTTTCATAATTCCAAGATCATATATACAAATTTAATATTTTCCTATTTTCCAAGATTGCATGTACATTGAATATTTTCACAATTCTAAGTTTATATATACATTGTATATATATTGAATTCTTTAAGTATGAGCCAGATTCAGAGTGATGTCCATCTCGAGAAGTATTTATTTCGTTGCTAATTGACTAGTATAATAAAAGCTCAAGTTGCCCTCTTGTTGAATATTATTAATTTGGTGAAATTAAAATAATAGATTTTAAACTAATTTATAATAAATAATATTATAAAATATAAAGCACGGTTGAAGCAACCACCTTTAAATATATTAATTTAAAAATCTTAAGTTACCTATCTCATTCAACACATGGACAAGAATAAACATTAACTAAAGGGAATGGAATTTTTCTGGCCACCTAAAAGTATAGACCTACCATATAATTATAAGTTTTTCTTATTATTATATGAATATTGATTATTGATTATATTGACTCTAAAATATTCTATGGTGAGGGACTATCCTCTTTTATCATAAATAAATATGTCATTTATCCATATACTTATTGATAACCTAATGCCTTGTAATAATAATGAGAATAAAGTAGGGGAGGATCTATCACCTAGTTCACCTATATGTTCAACATTAGCATATTTTGTGGTAGTACATCTCTTACATTTCACAATACTTCTATTCTTAAGTGATTTAATTAATTATATTGTTCTATGCATGAGGATGAGTATATTAATGATCATCATTCTTCCATGTCTCATGTTCTATCTATGGATTCTTATGATAATATTTCAAATAATTTTATACTATATGATAATAGATTATATCTTGATGATAATTATTAGCTTTGCATGTGTCCTTCATTGCTGCTTCATTAACTTATCCTAAATTACATGAACAAATAATAAGCATTAGCAAATACCATTACATGATGATTATGGTGTGTCTATTGATGCTTCCATACATGTGAATTCATAATTTCCTACTAATTATGAAGACTTAGATGATGTCATATAATTGATTAGTATTATACTTGAGTGATACAGATTTGCAAAATTTTAATTCATCTTTATTTAATTTAAACTCCATTTATGATTTTATCCCTTTCTTTTATGATAGTTCACATGAAGATGACATAACAGAAATGACCTCACATGATTTTTTTAGGATTAAGGTGCCATCTATGTAGTAAATCCTGTGACATGGTTCTAACATCCTTGGAAATTTTCCTAAGGAACTAAGGATGTATTGGAAAAATATTTTGTAATATTTAATCCTCTATTGTTTTTTATACATTCCTAAGGGGTGATGGGTTACACTAGTAGCGGTAAAAGTGGGTTGTGAACACAAATACTTAATATTGTATTCCCTACTTATGAATGTCTAGACTAAGATTTTTAATGAATTGAGAAAGTGGAAAAGGAGTGACCTATGGGATTCTCCAAGTGGGAGTATGGAAGAGGCAACATGTATCCCTTGGTTTCTGGTCATTTATTACATTTAATGTAACATTTATCTTGGAAGTATAGGTGTCCATATTGGAGGGAAGGTATTGGAAGCTAAGTTGATATTTTTTGAGTTTCATGGAGGCATTCCAAGGGTTGTGGTCGTGAGTAATGAATATTCTTCTTTGGGAACCTTTATTGGTGGTTTTGGAGCTCTTGCCATTCTATAAATTTAGCCTTTGGGTGTAGATTTTATATGTGTAATAGAATGTATAACCATTTAATGTAGTTTTCTCTGTAGGAACGAAGGATAGTGGGAAGCATAAGGAGGTTATTCATATGTACATATGTGCTGCTATGGTGAAGGCAAAGAGGATAATGGAAGAGATTTTATTGTAAGAACTTTTATTGTTGTTAATACAAGCTTGTCCTCTCTTCATGGTGGAGTTTTTTAATCTCATGTTATGTGTGGATGTTATGTTTCTGATTTATGCCTTATTGATATTATCTTATGATGATGTTAATTATTATTTATTTTTGTTATAAGTTCACATAAGAAGTTTATTAAGCATGATAAATAGACTAATTTTTGGCATCATAAAGAAGAAGGATCTAATCATGGGTTTTCCACAATTAAGGCAACTTAATTTTTAAATTTGTATATGAGTTTTATATTTTCATGTTTCTAGTATTCAAGCCTTGAATTTCATCCTTTTAATTGTTTATTGGACAAAGTTGGATCTTCATAATATTTGGTATTGAACTTGTTTGTTTCCCAACATTTGGTATCAAAGTTGAAGTTTGTTGGTTTTGGGTATTCCTCTATTTTTGGTTTATTAGCTTGACAAGATTTTGGGAATCGTTTAGAAGAAATTAAAAGTTGTTGGAAGGCTTTTGGGGCTACAATGAATATTTTGATTTAATTCTATTTTGCAGATTTGTGTGATTGGAAACTATGCATATTATCAATGTGATCTATGTTGGGTCTTTGAAGCTCATGATTATGGATCTTCATGGAGTTTGATAATATGTATGTATCCTCTTGTCTAGTAGTTTTGTTCCTTTAACTTGTGGTAATGTGTAGTGAGAAGGTGTTCATGCTGGATGAGTATGGAGATCTTGGTCACATAGAGATACACTAGCTATCTGAACTACAAAACGGAGTCTTAAATTTTGGGTTCATCGTTTTAGTTTGGATGGTTACATGAAAGCACTAGAAGATATACCACTAACCTCTTTGAGAGTTGTGGAGATAATATGTTTCATATTGTTTAAGCTCCTGGACAACTTTCCTTTCCTTTCTTGGGTTGTAGTGATCTCTTATTTTTGACTATTGGGTTTTGTAGATATGTGGTATTTCTATTATTTAAATGACATGTTTAATGTTAATGTTTGGATGTTCAAATAGATTTAAATTTATAGAGATGGTTTTGCAAAATAAATAAAAAATTTGGCATGACTAGATTTGGGGTATTTTGGATGGAGATAGTTACAAGTTTGCATGGCTGCTTGGAAGGTTCTTATTGATATATGGTTACTCTTATGTGGGTTTGTTTGACAAATCAGGTCTAACATTGATTCTGGTGTTTGAGTCTTGGAAATATATATTTTACGCCTAATTATCTTTGTTATGCATGATATTGATGTGAGGTTGAATCTTTCAATTATTTGAGATTGGTGTACTGATTATGTATTTTTCTTTGAGATGTTGCTTATGTGCTAATCTTGTAAAATGCCTAATGAGGATTCAATTTGGCAGGCCCTTGTTGTTAGTCACCATTATTACATTGGTATTTTGATTACAGTGAGAAAATGATCATCTGGAGTACCTGATATAGTTGATCATTTGAATCTTAGTAGCAGATTATGGTGCATAGGAAGCTTTTCTCACTTTTAGTAAAGTTTTGATAAAGATGTTGTTCAAGATGCCATGTATTACTTAGTATCACTTTTAGTGGAATCTTTATATAGTGACACAATGTGTTCTATTTTCTTTGTTTCAAGAATTTGGTTCTAAGCTATTGTGTTTGTAGAGTATTATGAGCCATAGAAAATCTTTGATTATAAGATGGGCGATTTTTTGCAATGAGTGTTGGTGTCATGTGGAGCTCTTGGATTCTACCTTCATATTACAGTGAGAGTTTTACATCTTTGGTTTTATTGATAAAGGATGTGAAGTTGTGTCTTCATGGTTTGGAGATCATGGTTTGACTTTTCCTTTTGGGATCTTTTGGTTGAGTTCTTTGGTCGTGGTGGGGCCATGGAGGATCTTTAGTTAGGAGACAGTTGTCATGATGTTTGAAGAGCTTGGTTACATGGTTTAGTGGGAGCTTTGGTAGTGATGTGCATTCATCATTTGATGAAGGATGATTATGGTAACATCTTGGTGCCATGGAGGACTCTTGAGTATTTGGTGAGGTGTTGTTGTTTCTCTTTGGTTTTTAGTATTAATCACTTTCTTGGAGCTTCATGATTTTGTAGGATCACATTTGAAGTTAGTGTAGATTTATCGGTTTATTCTCATGGAGACTAAAAAGACTTGGGTAAGGCTACAAGATCTCATGTTTTTGGGAGTGTGTGTTGAGATGATGACTCTTTGATGAAGATTTTAGTAGAAAGACCAAGGAGCCTTCACCTATTTATAGATGTAAATCCATTATGGATTTGAAGAGAAGATTGTCATTTATTATAAGGTTTATTTATTGGTGTTGTGAGGATATGACAATCTTGTTTCCCACTCTTGGTCTACTCAGAAGGTGAATGATCTAAAAGGTATTGACCACTTGGTTATCAGATGCATTATTTATTTTTTATCTTGTTTTCTCATGAGAAAAGTCTTGAATATAGAAATTCTGAGGACTTTTTGAGAAGAAGCATGGTTTTATGGATTTCCATTGTTCTCATTGTTATTAGTTTTAAGCTATGGATATATTTTTGAGGACTTATGTAGAGAGGCATAGTAAATTGTTTGTGGCTTTGGGGATAACTCCCTTTGTTGTGGGAATGGATGGTTTGTTTGATCTACCTTTGGTATGAGATGTTTACATATCAATATGTGATGTTTCATTTGATTGAATGTTAGATGTTGATATCATTTTAGGATGGGAATGGTGAAGGAGATCTTACATTACACAACCTGGTAGATGTTAGTGTGGGACAAGGGTATGGCTTGATTTAAAATTTCTCTCTTTGGTTTTGTTTTTCTTCTTCGATGTTTGTATGCAAATGGTTAAGTGTGAAAAAATTGGGAGAGGTATGGAGACTAATGGCGAGAGAGGTATTACACTTTTTTTTTGGTTGCAGGATTTGCAAATCATGTATGTTTTCTTGTCACTATGTGATAGAGTTAGCCACATTTTCTATGTCAAGTACTATAGATAGACATTATATGTTTCGATCTTTTTTAGATTTGACATTACTCGTGTAGTGAGACTTTTTGGATATATTTTTGTTTATCCTCTGTGATATCTTGGTTTGTTGATTACTAATGTAATAATGAGTTTCAATATTTCATTGGATTTATATCTATTAGTTATATAGTTTGTAGGTGCATACAACTTATTGATTATAGTGGGATGACTCAAATATGGACTATCTGTTAGCAGTAAAGAGGAGGAAAACTAAGAGGGGGGGGGGTGAATTAGTTTTCACTGGATTGACAAACTTAATCACAAAACATAGATCTGACAAACTGCAATAATAAGACAGATAAGCAAATTGAGAGCACAACCCACAACTCCAAGATTTTGATGTGGAAAACCCAGTTAAGGGAAAAACCACGGTGGGAACTTACCCATAGTAAGATGATACTCTGTAGTAGTATGTGAAAATATTACAACAGGGAATGCACATGCATTTAGGGACACTGCATTGAGATCACTTCTCAAAAGATAATGACCTGGAAGGCTACAACCCTCTGGGAAGTCTCATTGACTTACAACAAGATCAGAACTACAATCCAGAAGAAATGAACTAAAAGAATAACATCTCCAAATGCCTGATTACAGTTTCGGTTAAGCTAACTTATCTGCTCAGCAACACCGATCTCTCCTCAATCACAACACCAAAGGATAAATAATTTTTTCACACATACACTACTCTATTATAATGCAAACACAACATTGACATCATAATTACATGACAACATCACCTATTTATACAGTTTATCAACCTTGACAACAAGGTCGACTAAACCCTCAACCCTCAATTACAAAATCATATCACACAATACAAAGATCGACCACCGAACCAATATAATGATTTAAATGACATAAAATGGACCTAATTCAAATCCCCAAATGCTTAGCTCCACTAGAAATCATGCCAATATTAACTGCAACATGCTACATCACTAGGAAAATCGCATAACACACAAATCATCACCGGTTCATAGAAACCATGAAAAACTCACATAATGATAAATATGGATCATAAAAATTAATAGGATACAATTAGGAAACACCATAAAATACATTGGAATCATTAGTAACAACTACACCATCACCACTTATCAAATCTTCATCGATCAACATCTGAAATTCAGGAATACTCAAGCAACAACAACTATCATGAAGAAAAATAACTTCCAGATCACCAAATCATGAACCATCTGAAATGAAGATACAAAAGACCATCCTAAACAATATACCAAAATATCAGCTAAATATCTAATCACACCAAAATATACCGGAGGAAATACCAAACTCTGCAAAATAGTGACCAGCAAAATAAAACTACCAAACCATATCATAAGATCTTCCCAATCTGCAAACACCAGAGAAAATAACATTAATATGTTGACATCAATGACAACAACATATCCTAGAAACAAAAATGACCAACAATATCCAACTATCTCCCCCTTTTGCATTGATGGCAACATATCAATGTGAAAAACAATTAATGCAAAGAAAGAAGATATCTCCAACAAATTCCCTTTAAGATCAAGACAAATAAAACAATTTTCCACATGATCTATCTCTCCCTTTGACAACAATGCCAAAGATCTCAAAATAGATAACCAAATCATGATTCTCTCACCCCTTAAGACACATAACTAAGTCAACATACTACTCCACTTGAGGAGCAACACCATCTCACCAATCCTGATAAAAGGATAAGGCTCTGAAGTCCACTAGATTAATGCAAATTAATGCATCTAGTTCTCAATAGGAGGGGTGGATATCCCTAGCTTGTCTCTCAAATAGACAAATATATCTATAGGCAAAGGCTTAGTGAAAATATCACCTATTTATTCCTTTGTAGATACATACTCCAACTTCACCTTCTCTTCACTGACTTGGTCTCTCAAGTAATGATATTTGATTGACACATGCTTAGTCCTTGAATGTTGCACCTGACTCTTTAACATGTTAATAGAATTATAATTATCACTGTATATGATCATAGTCTCATCATAGATAATTAGGATATCTTTCAATATTTTCTTCATCGAAACTACCTGACTGCAATTACTAGCAACAACAATGTACTCAACTTTAGCAGTAGATAAAGATATTGAATCTTGTTTCTTACTAGCCCATGAAACTAGCTTCTTTCCCAAAAAGAATGATCCACAGGTAGTTCTATTCCTGCCATCTACATCACCATGCCAATTAGCATCAGTGTAAGCACAAAGCATGAAATAATCATTCATCGGATACCACAAACCATAATCCATTGTCCCCTTCAGGTATCTAAATATCCTTTTTACATCAGTGACATGACTCTCTTTCAGATTAGCTTGATATCTAGTAGCCATGCACACTGATGGTATGATGAGAAAATAAGTATCCAGTAGAATACTGAGATTGGGGGGGCGGGGTGAATCAGTATATTGAAAAATTGATAGAAAGTTCCCAAACACAAGCTCAGTCAAACAAAGGAAACATATCTCAGTCAAGATTAATATTCATAAGAATACTTGACATCAACCGGTTTAACTTTTATGACAAATTTAACAGTAAACAACTTCCATCTTGTAAACATCAACAATGCTTAATCATAACTCAACATATTCAACTCTCATTGCTTCTACTTAACATGTCTTATTAGAAGTTAACCGAATCAACAAATAAGATCACAACCACAAAAGCATTCACCACTTGACACAAATACTTATACATGGAAAACCCAAATAGGTAAAAACCATGGTGATATGAGACTCACAAGGATAGCTATCTAAACTCTTCTGACGTTTTCCCTATTAGGAGCCAAGCCTGCTAAAGCTTTACAATAAGTCCTGTTAAGAACTAATTTCAGTTAGGAAACACTCGGTTAAGGGATTTGCAAATATGCCTTGATGAAAAGCATAATACCCTGTTAGGAGTAACCTCACTGGAGGATTTAAGAATCCAATCTAATAGACCACCTTGTTAGAGGATTTAATGAGTAACCAAGCTTGTTAGAGCTTACCTAGTTAAGGGATTTCACTTCTGTTGTAATTGTTAGAAAACAATAGGTTTTCTTGAGCTATCTAAGTAGCACTACATTTTCTTGATCAGATCCTTCTAAGCTTCAATCTGCCTTCACTCAAAGTGCAGATCCATTCATTGGTTAGGCAACTACACACTCAACAGGTTTCTATCAATCTTGCCAACACTCTTTACAAACAACTTCATCAACCTTAAATACAGATCAATAAGGCCGGTAACACAACAAAACCCTAATTCTCATCATCGAGATTACAAACAAGTCGATACAATGTTGACCATTAGAAATCATGACAATCTCTTCACATTCTTCAAGAAAATTCCTACTGCTCCATGATCACCGCTTCATCGGACTTTGTAACTCATCACGCGTTGTGCATTAGATGCAATCCACTTTTCTCCTTCCCTAGACAAAAAAAAAATGCACCAAAACAATTTGAATATATCCTCATACAATGATCACACGTGTCTCCATCATTACCGCTTATCAGATAATAAACCATCAAACTTGATCGGTTAGGGTTTAACAACTGATAGGGTTTATTGGTTACATTACATAGAAAGGTTTAACCCTTTACATCGGTTCACCGGTTCAACTCACAAAATTTACATACTGGTTTACAACATCTTCCACAAAGCTCTTCTGACTGGTTACTAGCCAATATCAAAAACAACAATATCAACAATAACATGAATACCATTACTGGTTCAATTGACATCAATGACAACATATCATTAATGCAATCTCTATGCAAAATGCCAAAAATCTCCCCCTTTGGCATTGATGGGAATACAAATATCAATGCCTCTGATTGCTACTGAGAATTGGTGAATAGGAATCCTAGTTTACATTACCAATTATTCACCTTGCTCAATCTATCTTTAGTTTGCTGCTGGTTCACCTAATCAGACACACAATTCCTCTCCTCAATCACATAATTCTTCTCCCCATTTGACAACAATGCCAAAGTGAAAGTAAAACATGTAATTCTTCTCTCACTATGCATCAACATCATTCCATAACTTGATGCTCCCCCTATCTAATACATCCACTTCTTCATCAATGTCAAATTTTGCAAGTGGTTCAGGGATTGATGTAATTAGCATCATGCTCAATTAACTTCATGAAGAGGGACAACCCCCAATTGAATTCTAAGATACTCAAAAGTGGTCTTAGGCATAGGTTTGGTAAAGATATCTGTAGGCTGCTCCTTGGTAGAAATATTCTCCAAGATAACATCTTTACTTTGCACTCCTTCCCTCAAGAAGTGATATTTCAATTCAATGTGCTTAGTCCTTGTGTGCAAAATAGGATTTTTAGAGATGTTTATTGCACTTGTATTATCACACAAAATCTTTATTGGTTTTGAGATTTCCATCTTCAAACCTTCCAAAATGTGCCTCATACACATAGCTTGTGTGCAATTAATATAAGCTACTACATACTTAGCTTTAGCAGTAGATTGTGAAGTGCAACTCTTCTTTTTACTACTCCATGAAGCTAGCCTCCCTCCTAGAAAGAATGCTCCACTGGTAGTATTCTTCTGGTCATCAATATTTCCTGCCCAATCAACATCTACGTATGCTTTCAAATCAAAATTTCCACCATATGGATACCATAGCCATAGTCAACATTACCTTTCAGATATCTAAAAATTCTCTTGGTTGCCATCAGATGTGCCTCCTTTGGATTCTTTTGAAATCTAGCAACAATACCAACTGCATGGGCAATATCCGGTTGACTATGAACAACATAATGCAATTTTCCAATCATTGGCCTATATTCCTTTTCATCTATAGACTTAGATGAATCTTCCTTGGACAATTTACAACCTGTAACCATTGGGGTTCCAACTGGTTTACAGTCACTCATATCAAAAGTCTTCAAAACCACTTTCACATACTTGGATTGCGTAATGAAAATACCATTCTTCATCTGCTATATTTGTAAGCCTATGAAGTTTATTATTTTCCCTACTAATGACATCTCAAATTCATTCTTCCTTTCATCTACAAAATCATTACTCATGTCATCATTACATCCAAATATAATGTCATCTACAAATACTTCATTGACTAGTATTTCATCTCCTTCAGACTTGAGATAAATGTTGTTTTCATCACTGGTTCTAGCAAATCCTATCTTCATTAGATGAGTATGAAGTCATTCATACCATGCTCTGGGTGCCTTTTTTAATCCATATAGAGCTTTATCCAGTTTGCATACCATGTCTTCCTTATCTGTCAATTCATAACCATCAGGCTTCTCTATATAAACCTCTTCTTCCAGTATCCCATTCAAGAATGTAGACTTAACATCCATCTGGTATACCTTGAACTTCTTATGAGCTGCAAATGCAAGCAATGTTCTGACACCTTCCAGTCTTGCTACTAGTGCAAAATTTTCTCCATAATCCTCTCCTTCTTCTTGTGCATAACCTTTGCATACTAATCTTGCCTTATTGCAAACTACAACACCATCTTCATTTAATTTGTTTCTAAACACCCATTTAGTACCTATAACATTCTTGTTTACCGGTCAGCGTACCAGGGTCCAAGTATTGTTCTTCTCAATTTGATCCAACTCCTCCTCCATAGCTTTCACCTAATGATCATCACCAAATGTCTCCTTAGCACTTCTAGGTTCAAAGGTGGAGATCATGAAAGAGTTCTCTCTTACTCTCATTCTAGTTAGTACACCAACATCCTTATCCCCAATTATCTATTTAGGACTATGATTTAGTCTCACATACCTAAGAATAACATGATCATTCTCTTCAGGATTAGCTTCTTCATTATCATCTTCCTCTGAATTTATTTGTTCTAGTTGAACAAGTACATCAGGAATTGCTTTACCGGTTTCTAATTTAACATTTTTAGGTTCCAAAAGAAAAATGCAAGGATCTTCATCCTTCTTCTAAGAACTGGTTCCTTCTGAAACTTCTGGACATTCATCTACATGAACATCAACACTCTCAACAATTCTCTGTGTCCAGTTTTTGAAGCATTTATAGGCCTTACTCTTGGTGTAATAGCTAAGAAATATGCCTTCATCACTCTTAGCTTCAAACTTGCTTATGTAATAACCTCTTTTAAAAAAAATTTGCTTCCAAATATCTTAAAATAGCTAACATCAGGTAATCTCCCATACCAGTACTCATATGAGGTCTTGGCCTTACCTCTTTTCACCAGAACTCGGTTCATTGTGTAGACAGATGTACTTATAGCTTCTTTCCAAAATGTTTTTGTTACACCTCCTTGTATCAACATAGTCCTAGTAGGTTCAACCACTCATCGGTTGTTTCTCTCTGCTATACCATTCTGTTGTGGTGTGCTTGGTGTAGAAAGCTGCCACTTTATACCATTATCATCACAATACTTAGTGAACTCCATAGAAGTGAATTCACCCTCTTGATCTGTTCTTAGACATTTTATCTTTTTGCCACTCTCTTTCTCAACTAAGGCTCTGAATGCCTTGAATCTACCAAAAGCTTCATTCTTATCCTTCAAGAATGTGACCCACATCATCCTTGAACAATCATTAGTGAAGATCATGAAGTATCTATCACCTTGAATGCTTCTTGTTCTTATTGGTCCACATAGATCTCTATGAAACAAATCTAACAAGTTCGCTGCTGAGAAGGACTTTCTCTTAAAAGTTGAAGAAGTCATCTTTCCTACTTGAAATTCTTTACAAAGAGCATTAACCAGTTTGTCTAGCTAAGGCAAACCTCTTACTGTCTTAGACTTTCTTACTTTAACAATATTGTTAAAATTTATATGACAAAATCTCCTATGCCAAAGCCAACTATCATCTATTTTTGCAATCAAATAGTTGCTAACTTTAGGATTGAGATGAAATAGATTACCCCTCGTCTATTTCCTAGTTGTAATCAATTCACCTTTGTTTTCAAAGATTTTGCATATTTCATTTCTAAACTCTAGTGGGTATCCTCTGTCATTAAGTTGTACCACACTTAAAATATTGTGCTTTAGGCCTTCAACCCAAGAGACATCATCAGCACTTCTCTTCCATTAAGAGAAATAACTCCCTTACCTTTAACCATACAGGGTGAGTCATTTCCAAATCTAACAACACCGCCATCAAATTCATTCAGGGAAAGAAATTTTCTCTGATCACTGGTCATGTGATGTGAACAACCATTATCAATGATCTAATCATCAGAGTTATCCATTCTGGACACTAGTGCCTTCAAATATGATATTTCTTCCTTAATAGCTACAAACATAATACCTTCACTAGCATAATCATCAGATTCTTCATCAATAATACCATTGTCAATAACTACAAGACAATCTCTCTTGCCTTTACCCTTGTACTTCTTAAATTTGTCTCTCTTGTATTCATTTTCACCATTAGGGCAATTTGCTACTATATGACCAATCTTGTTGCATGCAAAACATTTTAAAGGAAACTTACCTCTATATTTACCAGTGCCTCTAGGCAATCATTTTGCCAACAATGCTTCAAGTTCCACTAAGCTGTCTTCATCTTCAACATATTTGCTGGATCTAGATTCATAGTTATGGCCGGTATCTCTACTTCTTCTCATAGATGGGTTAGAGACAAAAGCTCTAAATACAGATTCTGATTTTTGTACACTACCATCATAGCCTTTTAGTTCAAAAGCAGTAAGTTTGCCAATAATAAAGTCAAGAGCTACCTTTGTCTTGTCAATGGATTTCAGTTCCTAAATAGCATAGACCGGTAGCGGGGTTCTCAGTACCTTACTGATTATGGTGTCATCTTCCACTTTTCCTCCTCCACTCTTTATCTTACCAACTATCTCTTTAATCCTTTGATCGTACTGTGGTATATTCTCACCTTCAGACATTCTCATGTCATCAAACTTTCCTCTTAAACTCTCCTCTTTGGAAATCTTAACATGTTCATCACCGCTATAAATCTCTTCTAATTTCTTCCATACTTCATATGTAATTTTAAGACCATGAACATCTACATATTTAGCATCAGATAGGGAACTGATAATAGCTTCTAATGCCTAGTGATTTTCTTACTATTCTTTCTTCTGATCATCAGTCAGGGGTCCAATAGGTGTAGTATACTTATTTTCTATATGATCCCAATACTGACTACCAAGACTCTTAATGTAAATATTCACTCTATCACTCCATATTCTATAGTTAGCTTTGTTGAACTTCAGACCTTCTTTCTTCATCATGATCTACAAGATCTTTTCCTGAAGTTGCTAGGTTTATAGATTAAGAGGACCTGAGATGCTCTAATACCAATCAATGGTATGATGAAAGAATAAGTATCTGGTAGAATACTGAGAGCGGGGGGGGGGGGGGGTGAATCAGTATATTGAAAAACTAATACAAAGTTCCCAAACTCAAACAAAGTCAAACATAGGAAACATATCTCAGTCAAGATCCATATTCATAAGAATACTTAAAATCAACCAGTTTAACTGTTATGACAACTTTAACAGTAAACAACTTCCATCTTGTAAACATCAACAATGCTTAATCATAACTCAACATATTCAACTGTCAATGCTTCTACTTAACATGCCTTATAAGAAGTTAACCAAATCAACAAATAAGATCACAACCACAAAAGCATTCACCACTTGACACAAATTTTTATATGTGGAAAACCCAAATAGGTAAAAACCACAGTGAGATGAGACTTACAAGGGTAGCTATCTAAACTCTTCTGAAGTTCGCCCTGTTAGGAGCCAAGCCTGTTAAAGCTTTACAATAAGTCCTCTTAAGAACTAATTCCAGTTAGGAATCACTTGGTTAAGGGATTTACAAATATGCCTTGATGAAAAGCACAATACCCTGTTAGGACTAACCTCGCTGGAGGATTTAAGAATCCAAGCTAATGGACCACCTTGTTAGATGATTTAATGAGTAACCAAGCTTGTTAGATCTTACTCGGTTAAGGGATTTCACTTTTGATGTAATTGTTAGCAAACAACAGGTTTTCTTGATATGTCTGAGTAGCACTACATTTGCTTGATCAGATCCTTCTAAGCTTCAATCTGCCTTCACTCAAAGTGCAGATCCATTCATTGGTTAGGCAACTACACACTCAACATGTTTCTATCAATCTTGCCAACACTCTTTACAAACAACTTCATCGACCTTAAATACAAATCAATAAGGTCGGTAACACATTAGAAATCATGACAATCTCTTCACATTCTTCAAGAAAATTCCAACCACTCCATGATCACCGCTTCATCAAACTTTGTAACTCATCATACACTGTGCATTAGATGCAATCCACTTTTCTCCTTCCCTAGACAAAAAACAAATGCGCCAAAACAAACTGAACATATCCTCATACAATGATCACACTTGTCTCCATCATTACCACTTTTTAGAGAATAAACCATCAAACTTGATCAGTTAGGTTTAATAGCTGATACGGTTTACCAGTTACATTTCATAGAAAGGCTTAACCCTTTACACCGGTTCATCAGTTCAAATCACAAACTTTACATACTGGTTAACAATATCTTCCATAAAGCTCATCTTACTAGTTACTAGCCAATATCAAAGACAACAATATCAGAAATAACATGAATACCATTACCGGTTCAATTGACATCAATGAAAACATATCATCAATGGAATCTCTATGCAAAATGCCAACAAACTCAAAATGCCAACACACAAAACATGCATAATATCTGATCTAGTCCGAGTAAGATATAACAGTCCACCAACTATAGATCTATGCAAACTTTTATTAGCTTTCGGAGATTCATCATTCTTAGATAATTTACAACCAGTCACCATAGGAGTTCCAACCGGTTTGGAGTCATCCAATCCAAAATTCTTCAACAATTCTTTCACATATTTAGTTTGAGATATGAATATAACTTTTCTAGTTTGTGAAATCTACAAACCTAAGAAGAATTTCAGCTCACCAATCATAGACATCTCAATTTTTTTCTGCATATCACTAGAAAATTTCATTCTCAAGTCATCATCTCCTCCAAAGATAATACCATAAAAAAAGACTTCAACAATCAAGATGTTATCATTTTCAATCTTAAAGTATAGATTAATATCAACAACACCTTTATTAAATCCCAATTTCAACAAATAAATATCCAATCTAGCATACCAGGCTCTAGGGGCTTGCTTTAGTCCATAAAGAGCTTTCTTTAGCTTACATGCCATGTCTCCATCATCTGATAATGAAAATCCATCATGTTGCTCATTGTCGACTTCTTCATCTAGATCACAATTTAAAAAGGCAGATTTGACATCCATTTGATATACCTTGATATCTTTATAAGAAGCATAAGCAAGAAACAATCTAACAACTTCAAGTCTGGCCATCAAAGAAAAAGTCTCCTCATAATCAATTCCTTCTTTCTATGAATATCCTTTGCATACCAGTCTAGCTTTATTTCTGACTACTTCACCGACTTCATTCAATTTGTTCTTGAACACCCATTTTGTACCAATAACATTCTTATCCTTATGTCTAGGCATCAGTTCCCATGTATTATTATTTTCAATCTAATCTAATTCTTCTTCCATATGTCTCATCAAATTTTCATCTTTACAAGCTTCAACAATATCTTTAGGTTAAACTTTAGAAATCAAACATACTTCTTCAGCCACTAAAATTCTTCTAGCCAATACACCTTTATTCTTATCACCAATAGTTTAATTTTTAAAATGATTCAATCTTACATACCTCGAATTCTTCTGATTGTTATGATTTTCAAGTTCCTGCACCTCTTCACCAACAAAAACAACATATGGGTTAACTGTCTCTACAAGATCATTCTTATTAGATTCTTTAGTCTAAACAAGGGCTAAAACAACATGTTGTCCATCGTCATATCCACATGCTCTGATCTATTTCCCAAGGTTCTCACCCACCTTCACATTTACACTTTCCACTATCTTTCTCACTCTCTTATTGTAGCACTGATAGGCTTTGCTCTTTGTAGAATATTCCAAGAAAATTCATTTATCACTTCTAGCATCAAACTTTCCTATATCCTCATCTCTCTTGATATAACATTTGCTACCAAATACTCTGAAATATCTCACAATAGAAACATGACCAAACCATAACTCATAAGGGGTCTTCCTGGTATCACCTTTAATATGAACTTTGTTGAATGTGTAAACAACAGTGCTAATAGCTTCTCTCTAGTAGATCTTTAAAAATTTCCTTCAATCAACATAGTCTTTGTAGCATCTAAGACAGTTGTGTTCTTCCTTTGAAGAAATCCATTTTGCTGGGGGTTTCTATGAGCAAATAATTGTCTTCTAATTCCACATTTCTCACAGAATGAAATGAACTTACCAGAACAAAATTCTCCACCTCTATCAGATCTCAGACACTTCACCTTCAAACTAGAATCAGTTTCAACTTTTTTCTTTTGAATATGTTGAACTTGTCCAATGCTTCCAATTTCTCCTTCAAAAAGATAACCCACATCATCCTAGAATAATCATCAATTAGCAGCATAAAATATCTATCACCCTACACACTTCTAACATTTGTAGGTCCACATAGGTCAATATGCACAATATCTAGCAATCCATCAGATATATACTATTTACTATTGAAATAAATTCTTGTTTTCTTACCCAACTGACATTCCTTACATACTGGAATAGCAGGCTTAACAATCTTAGGCAGATCTCTAACAAATTGTGTAGAATTGATCTTAATCATTGAATCAAAGTTAGCATGACATATTATCCTATGCCACAACCAACTCACATCAATCTGAGCAATCAAAAAAAAATTCTCACCAGTGTTCAAATGAAAAATGTTACCTTTAGTGTTAGATCCAGATGCAATCTCTATACCGGAGGAATTTAGGATCTTGCATTTTCCATTCTTGAATTGTAGATCATAACCGTTATCAACCGTTATCAACCGTTTGTCCAACACTCAAAATATTATGCTTCAAACCTTCAACATACAAGACATCATCTGTATTGTTCTCAACATCAAAACAAATAGAACCTCTCCCATAGATCACACAGGATTTGTCATCTCCAAATATTACTATTCCACCATCATACCTTTCCATACTCACAAATTTTCTTTTATCACTGGTCATATGATTTGAACAAACACTATCAATCACCCATTCATCTTTCTCTTCAACTTTAGTAGCTAAATCTTTCTCCTCAATAGTACGGCTTGTGGAATCAATGGGTACTGGTCTATCTTCCTTAATGACAATAAACACAACTTCATCTCCTTTTGATTCTTCACCTGTAACACCTTCATCAATATCATCATAGCAGTTCTTATGATTCCTATACTTTTGGTTAGACTTGTAAGGCTTTTCATACTTCTCATGCTTCTCATATCTATCATTCCTATCATGCTTATCAAACTTATCATGCATGTCATACTTAGCCATTCTCTTCGGGCATCTAGAAACAAAATATCCTATTTTATTGCTAGAGAAACATTTCAAAGGCAATTTTCCATCATACTTACTGGATCCTTTAGCCAATCTTCGGGGAATCAATGCTTCAAGCTCATCCAACTCTTTTTATTTCTCTCACATCTCTCGTCTCTCTCTCTTTCATATCTAGATATTCTTCACTCTTTAGGATCATACTTTAGCTTTCGAGATACATATGTTGATGCTCTAAATGTTGTCTCGTACTTTCCATGTGATTCTCCAAATTCACTTAGCTCAAAAGCAACAATCTTTCCAACCAGCATATCTCTTGTTATTGTAGTCACACTCCAAATCTCATCAATAACAACAACCTTATGTTTATAAGCAGGAGGCAAAGATCTCAACACCTTAGCAACCATTTCATCTTCTTCAAGGGTTCCACTGGTACATTTGATGCCTAGGACAAGGTCATTCACCTTAGCCATGAAAGAGTGTATGTTCTCATCATCTCTCATCTTCAACATCTCATACTTCCCTTTGCAACTTTGCAACTTAGCAACTTTCACTTGTTTATCACCTTCATACAAGATTTCAAGATTCTCCCAGATCTCATGTGCAATCTAAAGTCCCATAACATTTGTCATCTCAGAATCAGTCAAGGCACTAAGAAATGCTTCCTTCACTCTAATATTATGTTCAGCTTCCTTGATCTCATAAGTAGTAGTAGGTCCATTCAGAGGAACAGAATAGGCATTCTTTGTACTCTTCTAGTAGTCTTCTCCAAGACATTTCAAGTGCACTTCCATTCGGTTCTTCCATGTAGCATAGTAACTTCCATCAAATCTTGGACTTTCCTTTTTAAAGATAACACCTGGAGCTATCATCTTGAATAACCTCAAACAATTAAGCTTCTTTTGGAGGATCTAGCTTTGATACCAATTGTTAGCAACAAAGAGGAGGAAAACAAAGAGGGGGGGTGGGGGGGTGAATCAATTTTCATTAGATTGACAAACTTAATCATAAAACATAGATCTAAAAAACTACAACAATAAGATAGATATGAAAATTGAGAGCACAACACACAACTCCAAGATTTTGTCATGGAAAATTACCCGATTAAGGGAAAAACCACAGTGGGAACTTACCCATAGTAAGATGATACTCTGAAATAGTATGTGAAAATATTATAATAGGGAATGTACATGCATTTAGGAACACTGCCTAGAGCTCAATACTTAAAAGATAATGACCCAGAAGGCTGCAACCCTTAGTGAAGTCTCATTGACTTACAACAAGATTTAGACTACAATCTAGAAGAAATGAACTGAAAGAATAGCATCTCCAAATGCATGATTACAGTTCCAGTTAAGCACAATTGTCTACTTAGCAACACCAATCTCTCCTCAATCACAACATTGAAGGATAAATCACTCATTCGCACATGCACTACTCTTTGATAATGTAGATACAACATCAACATCATAATTAAATGACAACATCACCTATTTATACAATTCATCGACCTTGACAACAAGGTCGGCTAAACCCTTAACCCTCAATTAAAAAATCACATCACACGATATAAAGATCAACCACCGGACTGGTATAATGATTTACATGAAATAACATGGACCTAATTCAAATTCCTAAATGCTTAGCTCCACCAAAATTCATGCCAAGATTAACCGCACCACGCTACACCACCAGGAAAACCGCATAACACACAAATCATCACCAATTCATAGAAACCATGAAAAACTCACACAACGATCAATTTGGATCATCAAAATGAATAGGAATCGATTAAGAAACACCAAAAAGAACATTGGAATCATCAGTAACAACTGCACCAACACCACTTATCAAATCTTCATCAATCAACATCTGAAACTCAAGAATACTCAAACAACAACAAATGTCATGAAGAAAGATAACTTGTGGAGCTCCAAATAATGAACCATCTGAAATGAAGATATACAAGACCATCCTAAACAATATCCCAAAATATCAGCTCTAGATCTGATCACACCGGAATATACCAGAGGAAATATTGAACTCTGCAAAACAGTAATCAACAAAACAAAACTGCAAAACCAGATCATAAGATCTTTCCAATCTGCAAACACTGGAGCAAATAATAGGAATATGTTGACATCAATGACAACAACATATCCTAGTAGAATAAATGACTAACAATCTCCAACACTAGCTATATCCGCGAGATTGCTTCAATGGTGATGCAAACTTTGTTAGTTGTCCTTGTCTGTGGTCATTTGTGCATAGGTATGCTTCTTTGAGATAGGAGGTTGGATAAATAAAGAATTGATTTCTGGTTTAAAGTTGATATGTTGACAAAATGAAGTTTTATCTACATTGGTTTACCTTGGTTTAAGGTATGGTTAGCTTGGATGAATTACAATTTGTGGTTGTTTCTATTCCAAGTGGTATGAGTAAGGTAGCTAATTAGAGCCTTTGCTATAATTTGAATCTAATGCTTATGTTCATGTAAATATTGGTGTAGGTTTCAGTGAGAGTTGACATGGTTCACCTTAGCATGTTCTTTTTTTTCTTCCATATGTGGCATGCTAGAGGTTGTGGGGAGCTTGTTGCTTGAAGGTCATTTTCATGGTTTCTTTTGCAGGTGTCTTGTTGGATCATGAGAAAATGGTGAAGATTTAGATGGTACATGGATGGCTAAGATTTGGTTTTTCCTTGTTTGTGATTCCTATGGGTGTACTTACAATGCATGATGTCAAGTGGGAGAATGTTAGGATTAAGATTCAATATACCTTGTAAATCCTATGACATGGTTCCAACATCCTTGGAAAGTGTCCTAAGGCACTTACGATGTATTGGGAAAATAATTTTTAATATTTAATTCTCTTCATTACTTGCAATACATTCATAAGGGGTGATGAGTTACACTAGTAGTAGTAAAAGTGGGTTCTGAACACAAATAATTTATATTATTTTCCATACTTATGGATGCATAGAATAAGACATTTAGTGACTTAATAAAGTGGAAAAAGAGTAACCTATGGGCTTCTCCAAGTGAGATTATGGAAGAGTCAATAGGTGTCTCTTGGCTTCTGATCATTTATTACATTTAATGTAATGTTTATCTTGCAAGTATAGGTATCCATAATGGAGGGAAGGTATTAAAAGATAGACTAATGTTTTTCTGAGTTTTGTGGAGGCATTTCAAGGGTTGTGCTTGTGAGTAATGCAGAGTTTTATTTCGGAACCTTTATTGGTGGTTTTGGAGCTTTTGTCTTTCTATAAATTCAACCTTTGGGTGCGGATTTTATATGTGTAATAAAATGTAGAACAATGAATGCAGTTTTCTCTTTAGTAATGAAGGATGGATGAGAGGCATAAGGAGGTTGTTCACATGTACATAGGTGCCATTATGGTGGAGGAAAAGAGGAGAACAAAAGTGATTGTATTGTAAGATCTTTTATTGTTGTTAATACAATTTTGTCCTCTCTTCTTGGTGGATTTTTTCCTCACAAGGGTTTCTCCTTGTAAATCATGTATTATGTGTGTATTTAATGTTGCTGATTTATGCCTTATTTCTGTTATCTTATGCCGATGTTAGTCATTATTTATTTCTATTATAAGTTCACATAACATAAGTTTATTAAGCATGATAAACAGGCTGATTTTTAGCATTATAAAGAAGAAAGATCTAATAGTGGGTTTTCAACAATTTTGGCAACTTAATTTTTAGATTTTCATTTTGTTTCTATATAAGCCTTTAATCTCATCATTTGATTATTTTATTGGATAGAGATTTCATTAAACACACCACAAGACTAAGCAGGGGGGTGAATCAGTTTGGACCTCAAACCCAAAAATATTTACTTTAGATCAATCTAAATTCAAACCAAAATTAATTTAATGCTACAATTATGAAACATGAAAGCACAAAACACAAAAACCACAAGAAATTCATACATACATGGAAAACCCTCAACATGGAAAAATAACAGTGAGAATCACATTGACAATATAAATAATTTGATTACAATTTTTAGGCTCAAGGTCAAGGAGCTCACTAGCCCTGAAAGGACTTGCATGACTAAGATGAAAAAACTTAGGGAAATATACAAAGGGCTACACAGGTTGCCAAAAGGAAGAAACCTTATTTTGGTAGGTGTAGAAGATCAATTAACTAAAATAAATAAGATCTCTTGATCATGAAATTGTCCTTGAACCATTGTATCAAGAGACCAATATCATGGCAACTACATCTGATCTCAAACACTATCTCAGATCTCTTCACAAACTATCTTTCACACTTTCACTATATCAAATCTACTTTCACATCATTCATATCCACTTCACATCAATTGACATAAATCCCACACTCAACTCATACATCTACACTCCTATATATATAGGATAGTTCAATGAAACTCTCAACTAGGTTGGCCATAGACAAAAGAAGAAATATTGCATAAATTAGGCCACTCAAACCAAAAACATCTATTGTAGTCCACTATAGGAGATAAATGGGACCCAAACACATCACAACATATCCTTTCCAAATGATTCCAAAGAACCACACATGCTAACACATCCTCCAAGGTCGACATCAAATAAAATGTGTAGATGAACAATAAAGCACACCAACTAGTCATCCCAAATATATCCTCCAAAACACAAAACATAATGCAAATCTTCACATGCCATGGTGAGACCCATATCAACACTTACACTCAACCATCAAAGCATATCCAGACCAAAATGACATGTTCTAGAGAAGACACATCACCTCAATCAGCCAGAACCCAGACCAAGCATGATAACATTGAACTCAGAATAACATAACTTCAATTTCCAACCAAACCATGAATAAAAAATTGAATTCAAACACTACACAAACCAAATAAACATGTCCTCCAAGCTACAACATAGAAATCCACATATTTAAAACTGTCAACAATTCTCTAGAACAGTTTTGGCAGACACCCAACTGACATAAATATCAACAACCAAGTCTAACATCTGAGCAACAAAGGACCTATAAACTTGCTGGTACAACACACACACAAATCATAAACATTACATCCAAATCTGCACTCCATAATCTTCACAAATCAGAGGAATGAAAAACAATATTCCATTGAGACATTAAATACTCTTTCCTACATAACTATTGTTTCTTTCATATTAACACTTCTAACACAATATCACTATTATATCACACAACAACATTAGAACACTCACATCTGGACCAACTGCAACATATAGTGACATCGATAAAAACACAGTTGAATATAACTCAAATTTCCAATAGATTGATCATCACAATCTTTGGTATTGGACCTATTTATTTCCCAACATATTTATCTATTAATCCTAAGTCCTCATCAATCATATTGATTATATATTTCATACACCTTACTTTCATATCATCCTCAATTCATATGATTATAATTTATTGGTTCATAGATTCTTATCAAAGGTTAGGAATAGGACATATCCTAATTTAAATTTCCATTAATGAACTACCAACCATTAACCTTGATTTGCTTCATACATGTGAGGCCCTACCCTGACCCATCCTATCTTTTCAGTTATTTTCATGTTGGAACTATTATGGATTCTTTATTTTGATACAATATGGATATAGAACTTTATATGGTCCCATAAATTTGGTAACACTGATAGATATTGATGCTTCATTTCTATGCTTTGTGGATATAGAATTTTATATGATCCTAGAATAGGGTAACATTGAGACAATGTATGTCATTATCTGATTTGCAGGACTTTATTATGATGCTAGAAATATGCTTGCATATCTTATAAATGGATTAAATTATGAGGATTATGATGAATTTCTTATGTGAATTGCTTTGATATGTGGCAATTGTATTGTATAATGTCAATTCTATGCAGAATGATTGTATTGTATTCTTAATTATGTGTTTTATATTATATGAGGCTATTGGAAAGTACTAATGTTTAAATTGAGATGCGTAGGAAATTATCCATGCGACCATGGAAATATTATGGAGAATCAAGCCTAGGCCTATGTGCATTCGTAAAACCAGGGGTTGTCTTGGAGAGACAACACCCCATATGTATTGTATTTTATTTGTAAACATAAAATGTTGCATGAGTGTAAATTATATTTATTGAATTTGTTTAATTCATTCAAGGGACAATTGCCATGTGTGTATTTGTGATGTGGAATTATTTTGTAGTGTCACTTGACACCTATGATGTATGTTGTGTTGGCAATTTGTCATGTCACCTTTTTGGAGAGTTTTATTTTTGTTAAATGTTATATCTCCTAATTATCCTTGAAGGAACCAAGAAACCTAGGTCAATGAACCACAAGAAGGGTCAACTCAAAGTTGACCCATAGGTTAACTTTAGGTGGACTTTCTAAGGGTTAAATCAACTCCTAGAGTCAATATTAGAGCATTTTTATTAGGCCTCATGGGGTACCTATGAGTGAAGGCCAAAATTGGCCACGTGTCTTTCCCTTAGGGCTTGTTTAACCACCCAAAAAAGTGGTTTTCCCAAGATGGATGAATTCCATCTATAGGAGTGCCATCCTTGAAAAGCTAACCTTCTTAATAGGTTTAATCCCTCTTCCCCATTTCATTCCCCTTCTCTAGCTACTTTGGTTAGGGAGTATGTAAGAACTAGGGAAGACCAACCAATGGGAGTCCCTCACTCTATCCAAGAGGTTGGAAGGAGTGAGAGAAGCCTTCTTAGGCTAGGAATTGAAGCTTAGTGAGCTAATCACCCACTCTCCATCTTGGGAGATTTTGGACAATTTTGGAGAAAAAATCCTGTTTGGGATAGGAAAATTTGGCTAAGTGTTGCAGAAAAGATTGTGGATTGGGCTACTCTTCTCCAAGCTTTCCCCTATAATACCCTTGGCAGAGTCAAGATTGGTGTTTTCTTTTCTTACTTGTGTACTTGAAAATCTATTTGTAGAATGCTTGAATGGAAAATATTGTGTTTTTACTTGTATTGTATTTGTGAAAGCTTTATGTGATTTCTTGCTTATTTTCTGTTTATGCATTGTTGTGATTTGGGAGTGTCCAAGACCATCTTTCCCTTGGGAGGGCAGAATGGTCTTGGGGGTGGAAGGAGTTTGAAAACCCTAGAGTGAGAAGTTCTCTTCATGAGAGTGATCTCAAGGGTTTTACCATATGACCCTTGCTGCATTTTTGTGTTATTTCACTTGGGGGTCATAAGGGGAGCAAATATGGCATGTTTGCCTTTTGGGGGTCATAAGGATGTAGGGGTTAAGAATGAGTTTTGGTTGTGTTTTCTTGGATGCCATGAGATGGTTGTGAGTTACTATCTAGTAGAGCTCCTCTAGGGTACTTGGTCCACTTGCACCCTAGTAAAACATCCCATTTTGTGATGAAGTTTCAGCTTGGGAAGGGAATGTGTTGTTGTGTTTTGTTTTCCCCTTGACTGTTTGTGTTTGCTTGAATGTAACCTGTCTAGGAATTGGTTCTCCAAGCTCGGGGGTGGCTTCTAGTAAGCCTAGGCTGGGAGGTGAGAACCCCATGGTCAGAACACTAAATTTTAAAAGCAGGTTGCTTGGAAAGGAAAGCTAGGAGTTGGAAAATTATTTTGTTGCAGACAAACTGAATAGGAAAAGCAATATTGTATTATGTAGCAGAAATGTAAATAAGGAGTTTTATGATGTTTTTATTTTTGCATAAAGGAATGTATTATTTTAGTTAAGTCCTCATCCTTCAAGGATGAGAGACTAATTGGGTATTTTACCCATTTGTAAAAGTGGGCTTTTGTGTTTGAATATTCTATGAGAAAAGTGCATTTTATTTAAATTCTATAATCTATAATGCTGCTGTAAATTTTATTTAATTCTGTCTCATAATGAATTCTGTATTTTGTTTATTTATGCAATTTTAAGTAAAGAAATGGAAAAAAAAAGGAAAGAGAAAAAAAGGGAGAAAAGCAATGTGTGATTATGTAATTTCCTGCAGTATTTAAATGTTGTTATTCTGTCATTATTATCTCTGTTTAGACATAGCTGAAAACTAATCTATAAACAAAAGTAATTTGCTGTAGATAAACATGTTAGCATAACTGTCAAGAAATATATTGTTGTTTTAACTTTTAAATTCTGTCTTTTTTTTCTTCCTCCTTAGTATTGCAGAAAAGGAACCTAGATGTAATAATTTGTATTGAAATAAACTATATGAGATAGTTAGCATACTGTGCATTTTAGTTGCTATCATAAATTCTTAATGCTGCATATTAAAATAAACCATACGTAGGAAATGAAACACAAAATCATTGAAATGCTGACATTATTTCATCCATTCCTGCAAGTTTTAAAAACACACAAAAAAATAGATACAGATATTGCTATTAACAAGAGAGAACTGCATGCTTATGTATATAACTATTAAAAAAAACCCAGAGATTTCTAACCCTAATAGGTTGATGTATATATACATATATATATACATATACATATACATATACATATACATATATATATATATATACATGTACATGTACATGTACCTGTACGTACATGTACATATACATATATATATATATATATTTATATATATAAATGTATATATATATATATATACATATATATATGTGAAGAAAAATAAATAATAATAAATAAATAAAAAAAAATCGGGGGGGAGGGGAAGGGGGAGGCGGAGGGAGGGGTGGGGCTTGGTCGAACCACTGTGTTTACACAGTGGAAGGCCCATGTGGCCGCCACTGTGTGTAGACACAGTGGACTGTCTGCGCGGCTGCCACGTACAGTGGCGTCCGAGGGAGCCCCACGCTACCGCCTCCCCCTCTCCAAAACCCCCCTTCCCTCCATGGTCATCGTCGCGCGCTAGCCTGGCCCCGTACCTGCACACACAATCACACACACCACGAAACAAAAAAATATAATATATTAAACCCTAACCCATTTCGGGTTAGGGTATAGGTAAATAGAAAAAGAAAAAAAAAAGAGAAAGGGTTTTAATAAAAAAAAGGGGGGGAAAATGCAACCCTAACCCGATTTCGGGTTAGGGTTAGCATTTTAATAATAAGAGCATTTTAGTCCTTATTATGATTTGTTTATTTTAAACTTAGGGGGTTTGCATGTAAATTTGGGGGGGGAAATTTTGAATTAAGTTTTTAAATTATAACTAATATTTAAGGTTATTTAATAGTTGAATTATAATATTCCATGGACATAGTTGGTCCTTTTTATTAAAAGAATTAAATTTTAATATAGTCTATTTCTATAATTTAAAATGGAGGATTGATGTTATTTACTTTAATCGCATAGTTGCTTTAAATTATTCAGCCAATGATATTATATAGTTATTAAATATATTCAATTATATATAGACATTAAGGTTAAAATTGGGGAATAATTTATAATTGAAGATTATTAATTAATTTTATGAATTCTTAGCCTTGAGGCCAATGTTGGCTAGATTAAATATATCGTCAAATTTAAAGGTTTAGGAAAATTAAAATTGGCTTTAGCATAATATTGGATTTAGTTGACCAGTGACATTGTAGAAATTCAAACCCTTATCGGTTAGATTTAAATAATGAATTTGCGTGTGTTTCAATTAATGAATTTTAAAATTAAGATAGCTTTATCATTGTTGAATGGGAATGATTTAAATGCATTTGAGATAACTAATTTTCCCTCATTTTTAATTAGCGACAACTTATTTAAGATAATTGAACTAAATTACTAAATTGCGATATTAATTAATCTCCATTAAATAAAGTCAATCATTTGAGTTGGTTAATTAATCGAACCTTAGAAAACAATTTTATTTACATCCTAGTTAAGACAAAACTCTATTGAAATCATTTTAATGTAGGATATGTTATGAGTTTATGTTGTTCAAAATTTTTTGTTGTTCCATGTTTTTTTTGCCCAAAAGTTTGGGCATGACACTTTGGTATTAGAGCAAGGTTTCCAACACTAGGAACCTTTCTCCATTACGTTTCTCTTTAATTATTTAATTAATTTAAATTTTTCCCCGAAAATTATTTATTTATTTTATTTTTATTTTATTTTCTCATAAGGATGCCCCCAACCATGCGACAAGCTCGCAAGCGCAGAAGGCATCCTAAGCATACACGTATGGCATGCAAGGATGTTGGTAGGGAGGAACCCGTTCCAGAAGGGAATCGGAAAGCTCCTCCCAAACCACCAATTAACCCAAACCAAGACATCTTATTAGCACTTCAGAACCCGATTGGGTTAGTGCAGGATAGGCTTCCAGCAGCCGGTCGTCATGCAGATTATCAGAACTCAGGGAGTCATAGGTTAGTAGATAGGGAACAGAGTAGGAGTCCACCTCCTAATCCCATAGAGGGTCAGGCTGAGCATGAGTCTGAGTCCGTTCATCTACTTGGACCACCTCCGGTAGCTGCACCTGTTTATATTGAGAGGACATGTTGAGAACTAGGGGATCTGATCAGGGAGGTTTTGTGCCTCCAGCCACCATATTTTGGGGGATCTACCGATGGGGTAGAGGCTGAGGCTTAGATTTTGAGCCTAGATCGGTGCTTCGCATTGCATTCTTACGAAAGCAATTTGAAGGCATGAGTTGCAGTCCTCCTTTTGAGATAGATGGCCTCCACATGGTGGAAACAGGAGGAATTCAAGTGTGGTCTAACTGCAGACACCCTCACATGGGAAATCTTCACAGAGAGGTTCAAGGAGAGGTACCTTTCAGAGCACTTTAGGTAGTGTAGGATCGATGAGTTCCATGACCTCCAGCAGAAGGGTCTCTTAGTGACCCAGTACAAGAGCAAGTTCATCGAGCTCCTACCTTATGTAGACTACCTGAAGGACGAGAAGCTTCTCATCAACCAATTTATCAGAGGACTTAATGCCAGGATAGTAGGACTGGTGAGGATGGCCGCTCCAGGGAGCCTTCGGGTTGCCATGGAGAAGGCCTTGATAGCTGAGGAGATTCAGGTCAGGCCATAGGACACGAGGGATCAGTTTCAGAACTAAAATCTAGCACCCCAGTCTTTCAAGTTTTAAAAATCCCATTGGAAAGGCAACCACAAAAATGCATCGGGGTCTTATAAACCCCTTCCTCTGTAGTAGTCACAACAGAGTCAGAGACAGAGGCCCCCTCAGGGACAACAGGCCTTTAAGTCCAAGCAGTAGCAGTCACGGGGTCCTAAGTGTGACCAGAGAGCACAGGGTACATACACACCTCTGACGTGGACTCAATAGTCCTCTAGGGGTGGGTACAGTGGTTCTAGCAGGATAGGCGGACGACCTTACTCTAGGCCTTAGCGCACATAGTTTTAGGCACACGATGCTTGTTTCACATGTGGAGCCATGGGGCACATGGTGAGAGAGTGTCCGCAGGGTCAGATGATAGGTGATCAGAGGATGACAGCATCAAAGCCTAGAGTAGGAGATATGGGCAAGTCCCATAGAGTCTTCGCAATGGTTGACAACCACCTAGCAAAGCACCAGGCCATAGTCATTGAGGCTATAGGTAAGATCAGAGGTAGCGGTATTTCTATATTATTTGACTTAGGAGTGACTAAATCCTTTATATCTCATTGGTTGTGGAGCGTTGCGGGCTAGTGGTAGTTAGGCAAGGTGTCAGTTGGGCAGTCGAGTTAGCATTAGGGGCTAGATTGTTAGTGGATTCAGAGGTTAGGAGATGTCTGCTCCAGATTGGTAATGCCACCACCATAGTAGACCTTAGAGTTACGTCACTCAGATCTTATGGCGTCGTACTTGGCATGGATTGGCTTTATGCCAACAGAGCCAAGATGGATTATCACTTGAAAAAGATCGAGTGTGAGGATGATTATGGTGCTCCCATAGTAATCACTAGGATTCAGAGACCCGTGTCTCTTCGTATGATTTCCGCTATGTAGCTTAAGCGAAGCATGTGAATGGGATGCCAGTTGTTTTCTATCACTATCAGTGATAGAGAGGAAGAAAATGAGAAGGAGCCTTCCATAGATGATCATCCCATCCTTGAGGCGTTTATAGATGTGTTTCCAGTCGAGCTACCAGGTATGCCACCTAGCAGAGAGATTGACTTCCACATAGATTTGGTACCGGGAGCCAAGCCAGTTTTGAGAGCACCTTATAGGATGACCACACATGAGCTTAATGAGCTCAAGATGTAGCTAGAGGAACTTTTAGAGAAGGGTCAGATTCATCCTAGGATCTCCCCTTGGGGTGCACCGGTCATCTTTGTGAAGAAGAAGGATAGGTCCCTTCGGTTATGCATGGATTACAGGCAACCAAAAAAAGTAACCATCAAGAACCGCTATCCCTTGCCCAGGATTGATGACTTGTTTGATCAACTTTAGGGTGCTAAAGTGTTTTCCAAAATAGATATGAAGTCAGGGTATCATCAGTTGAGGATTGTGGAAAGTGATATCCACAAGACCGCATTTTGCACGAGATATGGCCACTATGAGTTCACTGTGGTCCCATTCGGTCTTGCGAATGCTCTAGCGGTATTCATGAGTCTCATGAATGGGGTATTCCACACCTTCCTCAAATGATTTGTGATTGTGTTCCTTGATGACATATTGATATATTCTCTGAATGAGGAGCATGAGGAGAATTTGTGGTAGGTTTTGCAGTATCTGAGGGACAACTAGTTGTTCGACAGTTTGTCAAAGTGAGCTTTCTTTAGATCAGAGGTCAAGTTCCTAGGGCATGTTATATCCAGTGATGGGATCTCGATTTACCCATCAAAGATCAGAGCTATTATGGATTGGCCAGCACCAACCAGTGTGACAAAGGTCAAGAGCTTCATGGGTCTAGTAGGGTACTATAGACGCTTTGTGGAGGGATTTTCTAGAGTTGCACACCCCATCACATCCCTCCAGTGAAAGGGAAAGAAATTCAAGTGGATAGAGAAGTGTGAGAGGGATTTTCAGGATCTAAAAAGGGCACTCACTAGTGCACCTATTCTTATTGTGCTAGACCCCACGACTGATTTCATGGTATGCACATATGCTTCCTTAGATGGATTAGGAGCAGTCCTTATGCAGGAGGGTAGGCTTATAGCGTACAAGTCTAGGAAACTTATGACTCACGAGCCTAACTACCCTATGCATGACCTAGAGCTTGGAGTAGTAGTACATGCACTTGTGAGGTGGAGACACTTCCTTTGGGTCATCACTTCGAGCTTCATTCACACTATCAAAGTTTGCAGTACATCTTCACTTAACCTAATCATAATGCCTGTCAGAGGAGATGGATGGAGTTCCTTTGTGAGTATTATTTTGATGTCCACTACATCAAAGGGAAGGAGAACGTAGTCGCTGATGCCTTGAGTAGGAGACAACATGAGGTATACACCATATCTATGAGCATAGATTTGAGAGACCATATATTGCAGCAGCTGCCAGAGGATGGATGGTATCTAGAGGTTTGTTAGAGAATCTGATCTCAGGAGATCTTGGAGGGGAAGTATGTGGATTACTCATTAGAGTTTGATGGACTATTATTCCATAGAGGGTGCATCTCTGTACCTTCTCCCCGGGGATTGCAAGAGTTCATTATCATGGAGGCTTACATAGCTCCTTATGCAGCGCATCCGAGGGTTAAGAAGATGCATGCAGATTTGAGGCAGTTATATCATTGGCCAGGTATGTAGAAACTTATCGCAGAGTTAGTAGCCTGATGCCTTGAGTGTCAGAAAGTCAAGACAGAGCACCACCATCCTGGTGGGTTACTCCAGTCTGATGCTATACTAGAGTGGAAGTGGGATACTATATCCATGGATTTCATCATTGGTCTTCACATGTCATCTCGCCACCATGATGCTATCTTGGTGACAGTTGACAAGTTGACCAAAGTGGCCTACTTCTCACTTGTCCGGACTACCTTCACAGCTCCAGCAGTGGTACAGGTGTTCTTGCGAGAAATTGTTAGGCTTCATGGTGTTCCACATAAGATTATTTCTGATAGGGATTCCCTCTTCACTTCTTCCTTTTGGAAGGCATTACAGGCAACTTTGGGCACCGAGCTCAATTTCATCATAGCCTATCATCTGGAAACGGATGGACAAATAGAGCGCGTTAACCAAGTGTTAGAGGATATGCTTCGCATGTACATCATGGATCATCAGACCCGATGAGAGGAGTAACTTCATTTAGGAGAGTTTGCCTACAATAATGGGCATCACACTTCTTTAGGGATGCCACCTTTTCAGGCTTTGTACGATAGACCTTGCAGGACACCTTTGAGTTGGGACCGTATTGAGGATAGAGTGGTCATAGGCACTAAGATGGTTCATGTTATGGAGCAACATGTAATTTTGATTAGACAATGCCTTAGAGAGGCACATGATATGCAGAAGAAATATGTAGATGCAAAGAGGATAGACTGGAGTTACATGGTTGGGGACAGAGTCTTTCTAAGAGTGTGGCCGCATAAGATTCCAATCCATTATGGAAAGGGTTCTAAGCTTGCACCTCGCTTTGTCATACCTTTTGAGATCCTTGAGAGGATAGGATCAGTTGCTTATCACCTAGCTTTGTCACCTAGCCTATCACACATCCACAATGTGTTTCATGTATCAATTTTGAGGAAGTATATCTATGATGAGTCTCATATTTTAGATTGGGATGCCTTGCAGGTGGAGTCGGACGGACAACTAGCTTTGGAGCCCATTCACATTTTGGCTCACCGAACGTTGGCCCTTCGAGGTCGATAGCTGGACCAGGTTAGGGTCTAGTGGGATGGCTATGATGAGGTTACAACTTCATGGGAGGATGCAACACATATGATATCATAGTACCCTCATATTTTTGATGAACTCTAGGAGGACGTTCATGCCAAAGAGGGGGAGGGTGTGAGGCCCTACCCCGACCCATCCTATCTTTTCAGTTATTTTCATGTTGGAACTATAATGGATGCTTTATTGTGATACAATATGGATATAGAACTTTATATGGTCCCATAAATTTGGTAACATTGATATATATTGATGCTTCATTTCTATGCTTTGTGGATATAGAATTTTGTATGATCCTAGAATAGGGTAACATTGAGATGATGTATGTCATTATTTGATTTGCAGGACTTTATTATGATGCTAGAAATATGTTTGCATATCTTATAAATGGATTAAATTATGAGGATTATGATGAATTGCTTATGTGAATTGCTTTGATATGTGGCAATTGTATTGTATAATGTCAATGCTATGCAAAATGATTATATTGTATTCTTAATTATGTGTTTTATATTATATGAGGCTATTGGAAAGTACTAATGTTTAAATTGAGATGCGTAGGAAATTATCCATGTGACCATGGAAATATTATGGAGAATCAAGCCTAGGCCTATGTGCGTTCATAAAACCAGGGGTTGTCTATTTGGAGAGACAACACCCCGTATGTATTGTATTTTATTCGTAAACATAAAATGTTGCATGAGTGTAAATTGTATTTATTGAATTTGTTTAATTCATTCAAGGGACAATTGCCATGTGTGTATTTGTGATGTGGAATTATTTTATAGTGTCACTTGACACCTATGTTGTATGTTGTGTTGGAAATTTGTCATGTCACCTTTTTGGAGAGTTTTATTTTTATTAATTGTTATATCTCCTAATTATCCTTGAAGGAACCAAGAAACATAGGTTAGTGAGCCACAAGGAGGGTCAACTCAGAGTTGACCCGTAGGTTAACTTTAGGTGGACTTTCTAAGGGTTAAATCAACTCCTAGAGTCAGTTTTAGAGCATTTTTATTAGGCCTCATGGGGTATATATGGGTGAAGGCCAAAATTGGCCATGTGTCTTTCCCTTAGGGCTTGTTTAACCACCCAAAAAAGGGGTTTTCCCAAGATGGACGAATTTCATATATAGGAGTGTCATCCTTGGTAAGATAACCTTCTTGATAGGTGTAATCCCTCTTCCCCATTTCATTCTCCTTCTCTAGGTACCTTGGTTAGGGAGTGTGTAAGACCTAGGGAAGACCAACCAATGAGAGTCCCTCACTCTATCCAAGAGGTTGGAAGGAGTGAGAGAAGCCTTCTTAGGCTAGGAATTGAAGCTTAGTGAGCTAATCACCCACTCTCCATCTTGGGAGATTTTGGACAATTTTGGAGAAAAAAACCAGTTTGGGATAGGAAAATTTGGCTAAGTGTTGTAGAAAAGATTGTGGATTGGGTTGCTCTTCTCCAAGCTTTCCCCTAGAATACTCTTGGCAGAATTAAGGTTGGTGTTTTCTTTTCTTACTTGTGTACTTGAAAATCTATTTGTAGAATGCTTGAATGGAAAATATTGTGTTTTTACTTGTATTGTATTTGTGAAAGCTTTATGTGATTTCTTCCTTATTTTATGTTTATGCATTGTTGTGATTTGGGAGTGTCCAAGACCATCTTTCCCTTGGGAGGGCAGAATGGTCTTGGGGGTGGAAGGAGTTTGACAGCCCTAGAGTGAGAAGCTCTCTTCATGAGAGTGATCTCAAGGGTTTTTCTATATGACCCTTGCTGCATTTTTGTGTTATTTCACTTGGGGGTCATAAAGGGAGCAAATATGACATGTTTGCCTTTTGGGGGTAATAAGGATGTAGGGGTTAAGAATGAGTTTTGGTTGTGTTTTCTTGGATGCCATGAGATGGCTGTGAGTTACTATCTAGCAGACCCCCTCTAGGGCACTTGGTCCACTTCTACCCTAGTAAAACATCACATTTTGTGACGAAGTTTCAGCTTGGGAAGGGAATGTGTTGTTGTGTTTTGTTTTCCCCTTGACCGTTTGTGTTTGCTTGAGTGTAATGTATCTAGGACTTGGTTCTCCAAGCTCGGGGGTGGCTTCTAGTAAGCCTAGGCTGGGAGGTGAGCACCCCATGGTCACAACCCTAAATTTTAAATGCAGGATGGTTGGAAAGGAAAGCTAGGAGTTGCAAAATTATTTAGTTACAGACAAACTGAATAGGAAAAGCAATATTGTATTATGAAGCATAAATGTAAATAAGGAGTTTTATGATGTTTTTATTTCTGCATAAAGGAATGTATTATTTTAGTTAAGTCTTCATCCTTCAAGGATGAGAGACTAATTGGGTATTTTACCCATTTGTAAAAGTGGGCTTTTGTATTCGAATATTCTAAGATAAAAGTGCATTTTATTTAAATTTTTTAATCTATAATGCTGCTGTAAATTTTATTTAATTCTGTCTCATAATGAATTATGTATTTTGTTTATGTCTGCAATTTTAAGTAAAGAAATGAAAAAAAAAGGAAAGAGAAAAAAGGGAGAAAAGCAATGTGTGATTATGTAATTTCCTGTAGTATTTAAATGTTGTTATTCTGTCATTATTATCTCTGTTTAGACATAGCTGAAAATTAATCTATAAACATAAGTAATTTGATATAGATAAACCTGTTAGCATAACTGCCAAGAAATATATTGTTGTTTTAACTTTTAAATTCTATCTTTTTTTTCTTCCTCCTTAGTATTGCAGAAAAAGAACCTAGATGTAATAATTTGTATTGAAATAAACTATATGAGATAGTTAGCATGCTGTGCATTTTAGTTGTTGTCATAAATTCTTAATGCTGCATATTAAAATAAATCATACCTAGGAAATGAAACACAAAATTACTGAAATGCTGACATTATTTCATCCATTCCTACAAGTTTTAAAAACACACAAAAAAATAGATACATATATTGTTGTTAAAAAGAGAGAATTGCATGCTTATGTATATATCTATTAAAAAAAAAATAGAGATTTCTAACCCTAATAGCTTGATATTTATATATATTCATGCATTTAAAAATATGCCCAATGGAAACATTAAAAATATGTTCAGAACATGATTAGATATATAAATATATATATATTTATATATATAGATGTATATATATATATTTTAAGAAAAAATAAAATAATAAACAAAAAAAAGAATTTGGGGCTGGGGGGGGGGTCCTTGGCAGAACCACTGTGTTTACATAGTAGATGGCCCGTGTGGCCACCACTATGTGTAGACATAGTGGACGGTCCGCGTGGCTACGACTATGCTACACACAGTGGGCGGCGGCGTCACCGCCCGCCACTGTGTGTACACACAGTGGGCGGTGCTGCCTGCCACTGTGTGTATGCACAATGGTGTCCGGGGGAGCCCTGCGGCACCACCTCCGCCTCTCCAAAACCCCCCGCCCCTCCATGGCCGCCGTCATGCCCTAGCTCAGCCCTATACCTGCTCACACAATCACACACACCACGAAACAAAAAAATATAATATATTAAACCCTAACCCATTTCGGGTTAGGGTATAGGTTAATAGAAAAAGAAAAAAAAGAGAGAAAGGGTTAAAAAAAAGGGGGGGGGAATGCAACCCTAACCCAATTTCGAGTTAGGGTTAGAATTTTAATAAAAAGATCATTTTAGTCCTTATTATAATTTGTTTATTTTAAACTTAGGGTTTGCATGTAAATTTGGGGGGGGAATTTGAATTAAGTTTTTAAATTATAACTAATATTTAAGGTTATTTAGTAGTTGAATTATAATATTCCATGGACATAGTTGGTCCTTTTTATTAAAAGAATTAGATTTTAATATAGTCTATTTCTATAATTTAAAATGGAGGATTGATGTTATTTACATTAATCGCATAGTTGCTTTAAATTATTCAGCCAATGATATTATATAGTTATTAAATATATTCAATTATATATAGACATTAAGGTTAAAATTGGGGAATAATTTATAATTGAAGATTATTAATTAATTTTATGAATTCTTAGCCTTGAGGCCAATGTTGGCTAGATTAAATATATCGTCAAATTTAAAGGTTTAGGAAAATTAAAATTGGCTTTAGCATAATATCGGATTTAGTTGACCAGTGACATTGTAGAAATTCGAACCCTTATCGGTTAGATTTAAATAATGAATTTGCGTGTGTTTCAATTAATGAATTTTAAAATTAAGATAGCTTTATCATTGTTGAACGAGAATAATTTAAATGCATTTGAGATAACTAATTTTCCCTCATTTTTAATTAGCAACAACTTATTTAAGATAATTGAACTAACTTACTAAATTGCGATATTAATTAATCTCCATTAAATAAAGTCACTCATTTGAGTTGGTTAATTAATCCAACCTTAGAAAACAATTTAATTTACATCCTAGTTAAGACAAAACTCTATTGAATTCATTTTAATGTAGGATATGTTATGAGTTTATGTTGTTCAAAAAATTTTGTTGTTCCATTTTTTTTTGCCCAAAAGTTTGGGCATGACAATACACCTCAAGTCAAATCTAAAATAAAGAATTTTTACATTAGTTAACCGTTATAAAATAACCAATCTAAAAATATCTTTATGTAATTTATCATGAAAAAGCATGAAAAGTAATTCATTACATGGTATTTAGTTGATAATGGATTCAACATTAACACATGTTTGAGAGGTTATAAAATGCTATACCGTGCAAGATTTCGTTAAAGATGTGGTTTCTCAAGATATAGGAGCTTCAATGCAAGCACACAAGGGATCACATATGAGAGAATAATTTTATTCTATCAAAGGATTCAAATATACGATGATGGGTGCAAATGATTTGAGGATATATAAAGAAGACCTTTTGGTTATGTATGCCAAAGTGAGAAATAGGATTACAGAAGATTACTACATATGTCTTAATCTTATGAATTGAGACATAAAGTGATAAGAATATTTTATTCTCCCTAAGTAAATTTAAGTAACTAGTGTGAATAGGACCTAGGTGATGAACTGATTAGGTAAAATACTCCATTCACACCAACACCCTAAGTCCAACTTAAGGAGAATGTATAAGATATAAAGATGCAAGGATGGGTCCTAACACATGTACATTTTTTTCTAAAGATGAATGGAAAGAATTAAATCCCATATGAGGAAAAAATTCTTCACATAAGAGAGTAGAAAAAGAGAGACTATGTGTTGGTGTTGAATAAAAGCCACACCTGAACCGACGATGGACTAGTCCAAGAGGAGCCAATAGATCAGTGGTAGAACACTCCAGCAACGTATGGAAGGTCCTAGGTTCGAGTCCTAGCTGGTCCATGTCTCAACATGGTATCAAAGCCCGGTTCAGGATAGGAGCCCCAAGCACATGAGAGGTATGGCTTAAGGGGGGGTGTTGGTGTTGAAAATAAGCCACACCCAGACCGACGATTGACTGGTCCAAGAGGAGTTGGTAGCTTAGTGGTAGAGAACTCCAATAGTGTATGGAAGGTCCTAGGTTCAAGTCCTAGCTGGTCCATGTCTCAACACTATGCAACTCCCCTCAAAGTATGGTCTCCTATGGTCAAAAATAAATGTTGAAGATGATCTAATCTCCTTATAAAAAATTGCTCCCCTTAGGAAGATACAAATCCAAGAATGTATGTAGGATATCTTCTCATTCTTAAAAGGAAAATTATGAAAGAAATATATTGATGAAGGACTACTCCACTCGACACTCACACATAACACAACAATACAAAATAACATAGAAAATGAAAAATAAAAAAAACCCACTTTTGATTACTTCAAGAAAATAAAATAATATATTTAGAAATTATAATGCTACAACCACATGGGATTGATTCATTCCAAATAAAATCAACTCTGTAAGAAAAAATTATAGTTCAAAGTCACAATTTGTTGAAGTAATTAGGACACTTTATCTTATTATTTAATTAATTAGATCCTTTAATTACTTTATTCACAAGCAAAACTTAGGTGCCTTTTTCTTTTATTAAATTAGGCTAGTAATAACTTAAGTTGTCTCGTTCATTATGATTGTGACACTTGGCACTAGCTAATTTAATATTTCTTTAGGGTTTTTCACATAGGGTTTCATTCATTTTTTTATTGTAATCATACTATTTTGTGCAATCAATACAACATTCTTATGTTGTGTTGAGCACATTATTGTTGCTTGATATTTTTTGTGTGTTAGGTGTTTAGCTTGTAGATGATTCTTGGCTTGGGAGTTTCATTCACCAAATTCTACTTGGTATTAGAGTAGATCTACTAAGTTACTCTCCATATTCTAGAGGGATCCAGCCTTGAGATATTTTTCTATACATATTGGGCTCAAATGGAGGTTGCCATTGCATTCACAATGTCCCAAAACCCGAATAGTTGAAGTTTTGGCTCAATTTGGCTAAAGGAATGAAAAATGAGGCAAAATATGGGGGTCAACAAAAAATGTGGGTACTCTGGATTAAAATAGACATCATCGTCACACTCAAGAGGCCCAAAAGCCCTAATATCTATTGTCAAATTTTCAAAATCTAAGTTGAGAAAATTTGAGTGAAAGATGTTTTGGCCCACAAATTTTGAGGCATAAATACATACACTTTGTACAAATCTATATGGTTTTATAATGTGCCTTGTGTTTTTACCTCTTTGTAGTTTGGAGTGCCATTAATTTATTAGACAACATTTTTTTTCCCGCACTAGGTAAATTTTTTATTTCAAAAATTTGTACAATTTCTATTAAAAAAAATTAATTTTTTTTCAAAAAATTATATATTTTTGTAAAAACAAATTGCACCTTTTTTTGGTAGATTTTTTTACTTTTTCTATGCACATACTATGCATGCACAATGACCATTGTATCAACATCCAACTCAAAAAAATCATCAAAGATTTTGAGAAATCTTTTCTTTTTTTAGGCAATATATTTTTTCCAATGATAATGTTTTTTTGGCTGGGGGCTATTTTTTTCCAAAAAATAAAATATTATTAGAATATTTTCTAACATCATGCTAACTTCATCATGACATCAACAACATAGACAATTTTTGGAGCCCTTCAAGCCTTTGAATTTTTCCTAGTTGAACTAGTTGTGATTTTTTGGCCATAACTTGGTCATACAGACTTGAAATCATGCAAACAAGATATTGTTGGAAAGTCGCTTCTAGCATCATTCCAATGGTACTAGTCATTTTTCTATATTTAGGTCCAATTTTTGTACCAAGCTTGTAAAGTCATATCTTCAATTTTGTGCTTTTACAACCATATATTGCACATCCAAATTCTATTTTTTGCAAATGAGTAGGCATTGAAAAGTTGGTAGAGTCCTCTACATAGATCTTAGGTCAATTTAAAAAAAATGTTGTATCAGGTGTTCAAAGATCTTAGTTTTCTTCATTTCTTTCTTTTATCTTTTCTTAGCTTTAAAAAGTGCAAAAGGGTTGGTTTTTTTGTTGTTGTGGGGAAAGGGAGTAGATTTATCATATTTCATAGTCACATATAGCCCTACTTCTTGCCTAATCTGAAAACCAAATTTTAATTGTGGACCTTTCTATTAATAAACTTACACCTTATAACTATCATAGCTAGAAGACCAAAATTGTTGGGATCTGAGAACACTGAGAGTGGGGGGGGGGGGTGAATCAGTGTTTTGCCAGAATCAACAATATTTAACTTTCTAAACCATGCATGTATGTACCAATAAACAAATAAGCATGTAACAAGAAGAAAATAAACCATCCACATAAATGAACACCATAACACACATAATTTATACTTGGAAAACCTCAATGAGGAAAAACCATGATGGGATTTGTCACCCACAATATTAGTTCAATGGCCATATGAAAAGATATTAGATAAATATGGGCCTGCACTTGCAGGAAGGCATACTGCTCATCACTAAAGAGCCTCACTGACTACAAGCTTTCTGCCAAAGTAAATTATTGAAAATGAACTCAAGAATGCATCTGCTATGCTAGATAGAATTCAAGTTTTGGTTTTTCTCTGTACCGGTTCACAATCTTGAACTATTTCCAATATTACTTCTCCTCCAAGAGTGCTTTCCTAGCTATCTATAGATCATTGCATGACATAATGTTCACATAAAAAATTGATCTCCATACATATAATTCACATCTCACAGTTCTGCTATATGTCTATCTCTATATCATCATAATACCATCATCACTCTCTATTAAATTGACCTAGCAAACTGACTTATATACCTATTACATATGATATGCCTTATGTCGGCTTACAATGCATTTACAAAAGATATTCAATGTCAGCCTTGACAATAATCATATTATGATTTACAAAATAAATCTTTCTTGATGTCAGCTTCCTGAAGTACTGATGTCGGTGTCGGTTCCGGTGTAGCCCTGAATGCTTCCAATATTGGTATCTGTCGGTATATGCCTCCTAATGCTGGTTTGTGACTTCCATTGTCTTTTTTCCTTCTATCTAATCTTGTTGCCATCAATGACAACAAAATGAATCCAATGAGTGTCAATTGCCAACAATCTCCCCCTTTGGCATTGATGGCAACACTCATGTGAAAAATGGATTCCCTGCCGGTGTGCTCCCCTTGAGCAACACACTTAATATTCCCTAATATTTTTCACATATGTACATACTCCCCCTTTGACACTAATGCCAAAGACCGATGAAAGAATAATGAAAGAATACAATTAGAGTCATTCGAGCTTAGTCATCTTCATAATTTCTGGGTATGCCTTTTGCAGCAACTGAAGATATGTGTCCTGACTTGATTTGAAAGTGTCTGATACAGATGCAAGTCCATTGAGTAGGTGGGAAAATGATTCCTTCTCCTAGGTATCTACCAGTGTGGGCTTTGATATCATATTCATGCATTCTCTCTTGTGAACACCCAAAGAATCAAGTCTTGGACTCACCAGTCCTCTTAAATTTCTTGCTCTCCTCAGTATTTTATCTTTTTCTTTCTCAAAAGCAAAAAATTGGTTCTTCAAGGACAAAATTTGTCCATCAATAGATGTAGTTAGTGCAGTTATCCCATCAAAAGAATTAGAAATAGTAGCCATTTTGTCATATAATTCTTTCAATCTATCATTTACATTGGTTGTTAGACTTCCTATATTACAACATACTCTACAAATATTGGTGCATTGTTTCAAAAAAACCTCAACAGAGATAAGTTTTTCCTCTATCTTCTTCTTCCCAATTATTATAAGTTGATCAAAAGCTCCTCTTTTTGTAGCAAAGAAATTGTCCAAAGCCTGTCGGTCTGCAATTTGTCTCAAGGATTGATAGTTACTTGATATGTGTTTTGTTAAAGATTTGAGCTTACCGAAAGGGCTTGCTCCATCCTCTATCTGACAGTTAGGCATTATTCTGTGTAATACAAAGACCGATTTATCAATTAACCCTTTGTCTATAGTTCCTTCCTTCAACAATTTCTGAGTAGCCATTATCATTAGTTCTATTAGACTTAACTCAGAAACTGATTTCTTCTCGACTCGAGAAGTGTTAATTGCCAAAACTCTTCCCGGTGAATTTTTTTTGCCTGTCGGTATGGACTCAGTTGATTTAACCTTGTCCATCTCAACCTCTTTTGCACTGGTGGCTTCACCACTTGGTGCAGTGTAGGTTACTACCGATGGAGTATTATCCTCAGTAATTCTCGTGTCTTGTACTCTCTCTTGCTCAAAATTGGTTTGTGTCAGTATAAACTGTACACTCTCTGTGATTGCCGGTTGTGGATGTGTGTCTGTAGTTACAACCAGTTGTGATTGTGTCAAAATTGGAGTAGAACTACCTAAAATACCCTTTCCTTTTGATTTGTCAGGAATTGTAGGGGTTGTTGCCTTTGCAAATTCTTCCTGAGATGTGAAAAAGTCTGGGTTTTTCAGAAAGAATATTGTCCACCCCTTACTTGTCTAATTTACCACCTCATTTACTCTACCCAACAAAAGACTTATCTGTCAGTTTTTACTACTAAAAATTGTCCTATCAGCAGTATCTATACATCTTTTCATCTCTTCATTATTTATAGAGCCATGTTGTTTCAAAAGTGCAACTTCCTTGATTTTCATATCCCTCTTGATAGCATCAAGTCTTCTAGCTTCAAGATTATTAAATAGAGATAAAGGTATTTCTTTCAAAATTTCAACTAATTCCTTCTTATAGATATCTATATACAATAAAATAGGTTCATCTAACTCATTTTGCTCACACTCTTCAAAAAATTCATAATATTTTGATAAATTCTTTAATATCCCATCTTTTGTCACTTCATCAATAATTTCAGCACAGGTCATTGTTGTCTTACCAGATCTGGTATTATCACCCTTCATCTTTTTTCTTGTTGTTATCGGTGTGACTTGCTTCCTCTTCTACATAGGCTTCCTTGTCGATGGTGGAGGTGCAGTAGGTTGACCTGCCTTTCTGACAAGTCTCCTCCTTGGTTCTACCTTTTGTTTCTCTATTGGTGGTTTTACCACATTCTTCTTTTGCACCTTCTAAAAGCCAAAGGCTCATTATCCTTAGGGTAAGAGTCAGAAGTGATTGGGGAAATGTGAAATTTTGGGTTCTTCACTTCTTCAGTAGCAACCTCTATCAGTTTGACTGCCTTTTTAGATTGGGAACCTAGCTGAGTGTCTATCTTGTAAATCACATTCTGCACATAGGTAGACATTTTATCAATTATCTTCTCTCTCCCTTTTCTATTGAAACCTGCTTTCACTTCAAGAGCCTTTTCTCCTGCTGTACCGAAGTTCTATGTCTTATCATCTAATGGGACATCTAATAGCATCTTTGCATAAAGCTCAAAAATACTATCATCTACCTCATATCCAAGTTCAGTGATCCAGATTTGCCTAGGTTCAACTGCTTCCATGAGTGTTTCATCGGTTTTCACTATGAAACATATGTCAGTGGAGTACTTCTCCATAGTTTTCTTAGAGATTCTTTCCCTTTGCCTCATATTTTCTTGAAATTTCTTGAAGTAACCCAAGAGCTTCTCATCCCTGTCGGTACTAATATTGGTGATAGCCATTTTGATTTTCATACCTACCAGTATGTCATGAGCCTATTGCTTCTTTCCTAAATTGGGTAGCTCATTCAGTAAATAAAGCATTAAATAGACAATTAAGTTTCCATATCTGAATGTGCCTTTCTTTGTTCCTTTGATCTTTTTAAGGTTTAACATTAACTCACTCCTCATCGATTCACATGTCATATTTCACATTGTTTCTTAACATTTAATATGCGACATGAATGCATGAACTTGCACCAAAATTCAATCAGTTTGATTGAGTTACCTTATATCCTGTGATCATGCTTGCAAATTTTATGTTGGAGTCAGTTATTGTGCTTATCCTCATTGATTTGTTATCCGGTGTGGAACCAGTGAGTTTTTGAACCTATGTGTTGGAAATTTTCTTACTAGGTTCTTGTCCAACCTTAGATAAGCCGGTGACAGGTTGATTAGTTTCCTTTTTGATCATGTAGGGTCTATCTAACCATATGAATTTGTTATGAACCCTGCTCAGGATGTATTTGATAACTTCATCCTTGAATTCTAGTAAATACATAATACTGGTTAACTCTAGATCCTCAATTGCCTTAAATTATGGTTTGATATTTCTGGTGTCTCCTAGTATCATTGATTGATACATTCTTTTTATGTATTCGGTACCCAGATCCTCAATAGTGCAGTGGATGTATGCTCTCACATCTTCAACATACATTACTCCTTCAGGAACCCTAGAAAATGCTCCCACAGAGTCTTCCTTCTTTGTAATTTTAGGAACCTCCTTATAGACTGGCCTTAACCTATCCTTAACTTTGACGATTATCGGATTTGCAATAAAAGTAGGAGCGAAAGATCTAGATGCCATGTTAGAAAATACCTGATTGAATGTCGGTGGATGATTTGAGTGCTTCAGATAATTGCTTGAAATCATCTCTCAATTATTTTTCTTGCTCTTAGTTCGCCTTTACTTCGTTTTGATTGCTTGAATAATCGGTGAGTGAAAATGAATTCACTTAGCTTCTTTTATCAACAAATAAAACCCTAATTTTATGTCATTAATGTTTCACCAACAACCCTATGGATGTCGATTTCATAGTTAAGTGCCAGGGTAACCTTTATCGCTGATAAACATAGTTCTCCATATCTCTTTCCAAATCTCCTTAGATCGCTTCCGGGGTAATATGAAAAATTTAGCAGTGACTTTGCCAAACCCTAAGGTTTATGCCTTAGTTACCGATTGAATTTTCTGCTGGTTGAGGAATACTCTATTCTACTGATGGATTTGTAGGTATAGATCCATCTCCACTTTGTTCTTTATATTTTCCAACCCATCTCTTGGTATGATCTTGCTGTATTTCATCTACCTTCTTCTTCCCTTTCTCATTGTCTTTATCATTATTAGCTGGTTGAGTCTTTCTTCTGCAATACTTAGCAACATGTCCTATTTTGTTGTATGCATAACATGTAACATTGTTCTTCTAAATTTCTTTGACATATCCGATATTATTATTATTTCTTGACCTACAATGATTAGCAAAATGTCCAAACTTTCCACATGCATGACATTTAACATTCATTTTGTAGTCTTCTGATTTATGACCATATTTCTTACAATTTGTGCATTGACCAGGAATAGAATTGTAGTTTTGATTTGCATTATTTCTACATTGTTTAGCCATGTGCCCAAATTTACTGCAAAGAAAGCATATAACATTGAATTTATAAGCATTAGATTGCGTTATTGGTTTCCTTTGTTTTGATAAGTTTTGCATACCGGTTGTTTGATCTTCATTAGTAGTACCAGAGCTTTCACCTTGTACAAATCCAAGTCCTCTAGAATCATCAATCTATCTTTGTCTTTTTAGTAAGTCATTGAATTGTGCAGCACTAATCCTAAAATTTTCTTTGTATTCTCTTGCAGTAGTAAGATAACCTCTCAGAGTAGTTATTTACCTTTCAAGCTCTTGTTCATTGCTCCAGGAGTGTGTCAAATCAGTTCTCAACATATTATTCTCACGAGTCAATCTTCCACATTCATCAAATTTGTTCTTCAAAGATAAAGTAAGACTATCTTCCTTCTTCTTTCTATTCTCAATATCTTTTGATAACGTCATGGTAAGATCTTGCATTTCATTATTCATGAGCATATTTGCTTGACTTAATTTATGACATTGTTCCTTAAGAGCATTTTTCTCCTCATCATCTGGTTGTTGCAAAAGTTCTTTTCTTTTGGCTTGAGCAGATGACAAACTTTCTTGCAGGATAAGAATGAATTCATTTGCAGAATTCAATTCTTCTTGCAATTCCAAGTTCTTCATCCTTTCAACATCATAATCCTCAAGAGCCATCTCAAGTTGCCTTTCCATAGCCATATTAAAAGATTCTAGTTTCAAGATCTTCCTCAAGCTGTTAAACTTCTTCTGAGGTGCCATACTCTGATACCAATTGTTGGGATCCGAGAACACTGAGAGGCGGGGGGGTGAATCAGTGTTCTATTGGAATCAACAATATTTAACTTTATAAACCATGCATGTATGTACTAGTAAACAAATAAGCATATAACAAGATGCAAATAAACCATCCACAAAAAAGAACACTATAACACATAGAATTTGTACATGGAAAACCTCAAATGAGGAAAAACCATGGTGGGATTTGTGACCCACAATATCAATTCACTGGCCTTATAAAAAGATATTACATAAACAAGGGCATGCACTTGCAGGAAGGCATACTTCCTAGAGCATATTGCTCATCACTAAAGAGCCTCACTGACTACAAGCTTGCTACCAAAGTAAATTACTGAAAATGAACTCAAGAATGCTTCTCCTATGTCAAATAGAGTTCCGGTTCTGGTTCTACTCTATACTGTTTGACAATCTTAAACTATTGCCGGTATTACTTCTCCTCTAAGAGTGCTTTCCTAGCTATCTATAGATCATTGCATGATACAATGTTTGCATACAAAAATGATCTCCATACATATAATTCACATCTCATAGTTCTGATATATGTCTATCTCTATATCTTCATAATACCATCATCACTCTCTATTAAATTGACCTAGTAGACTGACTTATATACCTATTACATATGATATGCCTTATGTCGGCTTATAATGCATTTACAAAATATATTCAATGTTGACCTCGACAATAATTACAAAATGATTTACAAAATAAATCTTCCTTGATGCCGACTTCCTGAAGTACTGATGTCAGTGCCGGTGTCCATGTAGCCCTGAATGCTTCCAATGTCGGTATCTGTCAGTATATGCCTCCTAGTGCCACTTTGTGACTTCCATCAAGTCTTGTTTCCTTCTATTTGATCTTGTTGCCATCAATGACAATAAAATGAATCCAATGAGTGTCAATTACCAACAAAAATTAGTGGATTGCTCCAATCTAGGGGTTTATGGTCATGTTTAGATGAGACCCAACCCAATTTGACTTGTCAATTTAAGATACTTCAGCATAGGGACAAGATTAATGAGGCTATGGGTTTGTTTCGCTTGCATGTTTCAAATAATGTCCAATTTAATATTGATTCTTGGACCACTCCTAGTCCTATGTGGCTTAAATTTGAGCAGATTTTTGGGTGTATTAATTGTTGAACACTACTGGAGGTTGAGAGGGAGGGGGTGAATCAAGATATACTAAAACTTAAGCAGATTAAATGATATAAACCATACTATCCATTCCTTACATGTGCATAAAAATAAATGATTGAAATAATAGATGCATCCACATAAGAACACCAAGATTTTTATGTGGAAAACCCAAACTATGAAAAACCATGGTGAGAATCAGACACAATATATGTATTGAGTATTTACAAGTATTTTAGTCATAGACCAGGGTGCTCACTACTCTATACTTGCAAGTTAATGCATACAACCTTAGGGCAATATACAAAAGAGAGACTTGTAGAAAATAAGATCACTTCTTCATGACAAGATACAAATCATTTGTCCAGATACAAAAAGATGAAAGATTGAACTACAAGAGAAACATGTCTATTTATATGTGGATAACAATTAACTAATTAATATTCATCTAACTCAATATTCATTCCTACACTATAACACACCCAAACCTTTGTATCACTTAAATTTTTCATCATATTTCTTACATCCATAACACATGCATCAATCACCATACCTATCTTAAATATACCAACCAAGTTATCAATATTCTTCATAATGTCGACTTGAAAAGGATGTAGTATGCATATTTAGATCAACCCAAAAATAACTTTACAACTCATGCAGAAGGCAAAAGATATGTGTAGAGACTTACACCAAGTTAACACACCTTCCAAACACCTCCAAAATTAATTCTATACTTGCCACATGCAATTTCTTATATTAAACATCTTCTCAAGATAAAGCATTATACACCAATTCCTAATCTAGAAAAAAATGAGATAAGAAGAACATCGCAAAAGAATTATAACATTCTAGGAACATGATCCAATGATTCATAACATCCTTAGAGTACCAAAAAGATGAGGAATGCAACACATTCCTCTACACCATCTTCAAATGCATAAAACCTGCACTTATCCTTTGAAAACCTCATGTGACATAACTAGACCAAACACATATTACATACACTCCATAAATACAACATGCTGACACTATTTACCCCTAGAACATCTTTAGATAGACACTAAACAACTGTACAACATCTATTCATACATACACTGTCTGTGCCTAGCCAAATTACTACTATGTACACAACCATACTACATTGTACATAGCTAGAATACCTTCTAATCAAAGAGTTCAAATCAATAACAAATTGAATAGCATATTCACAACAATCTCCCCCATTGTCATTGATGGAAACACCTATACAACCACATATCCAAGAAATCCAAGAACTATTCAAAAATCAAAACTTCCCCCCCTTTGACATCAAAGACAAAGGGTACATGAGTACTATACAATGAATTTTCTCCCTCTATGTGCAATACTCCTTCAACATAAACACTCCAAAAAGGAGAATATGTACACAAATGAAAAAATACCTTACCAAAAGATTCATCTACACTTTTTTCAAGGTAGGGGTAATAATATCTTTGTGAATAACCTTTAATTCTATCCAAGCATAACTATAATCAACTTCTAAAAAGATTGAAACTTTGATCTAACTCTCCATCTCCATTTTAATTTGTTTTGCAACATCACAAATTACTAAAATAGATATAGATGCACTCAGAGATTGAGAACCTTTCAAAACTTTTACCATGCTAGAGAAATGCATGTCAACAATATCCCTTAATCTATACAAATCTCTCTTCACACATTCTTTTTGCTCCACTAATCCCTTCAGTTGTTTATATTGTTGTTCTATCTGTATTCTTCCCTTAGCATCCTCATAATTTTTCAAATCAATTACTTTAGAAACTTTCAAGATTTTGGCCTCAACATGATCAATTTGCCTTTGAATTTTGCTTGTAGACTCAAGCTAAGAGTGACAAAACTTGTAAACTTGTATCACACTGTCCACACTTCTCTCAAACATTGCAATACCATCCTTCAATTTCTTGTGTGTCTATGTACACTTATTTGTTAGTCATTTTAATTTGCTATCCATTAGTTTCTTCTCTACAACATATGCAATCTTTATTTTAAAACATGAGGCTTGTCCCTTTAGTTATTCTAATAAGTTTCTTAATTGTTCTTCGTCGCTCAAAGATTCATCAGTTTGAACATCTAGAAGTTTCTAATAGAGAAACTTCATCATATTTTCAACTAACTTCTTGGGCACAAAACATTTCTTTCTATCTTTTAGGTGCAGAGAATCACCCAATTGAAACATTTGGTGGGGTGAAATCTTGTCTAGATCCAATCTACCTTGAGTTACTGATATTTGCAGTCCCTCGATTGTCATACCCGGTTCAATAACCATCTTCAACTTAACTAAGAGACATCATAAGATTTTTTCATAGATCTTGTCCCAGTCTCTTTTAACTAAACCTTCTCTTAACACATTTCATCTTGTTGTCCTTCCTTTGCAGCTGTCTTCTCTATTTCTTCTTGTGCCACATTCATTTCAATATTCTCTTCTATACTTACCCCTTTACTAGTATCAATAGCTATCTCCATTGCATCATTCTAAATCTTAGGTTCATTCTTTGGACTAGTAACCTCAACATTTAGTTGTCCAACAACATCTAATAACTCCTATTCATTTCTCTATTCTCCTGCACTAATATGAACTTTATCAAAATGAACTTGACAATTTGGAACAACTATTGGTCTACCTGTATCAATCCTTTGATCTTGTACTTCCTTCTTTGGAGAAAGTGCACTACCACTTGACTTACTAATGCTTAATCTCATGTATGTCTTCTCTAGAGGATAAGACAAAATATTCACCACCTCCACTACAACTTCATCAGCTATATCTTCTGATTACCTTATGATCCTCTTAATATCTTCAAGATCTTCACCCATTATTATATTTACACTTTTCTTCTCAAATCTTGCATTAAGAACTTGTCGAAGTTTTCTCCTACAAACTGCTGATAAAGGATTAAGGACTTTGTATATAGAACTTGTCCTGATATCATTTTATTTTGTTATAGCCTTCTTTCTCCTCTCAGTTAGGGATTCATATAAGCTTTTAGGAAATTCATCTTGAATATCACTAAGAGTTGTGTTAAAAATTATCATGTACCTAATTGTTGCTTTCTCAATGGTTAACCTTGATGAATAATGATGAACAACAAATACCCTAACTGGTACTGAGAGAGGGGGGGGGGGGGAATTAGTATAGATAAAAAATTCACAACAATTTATCAAGTTCAAACAATGCTAACCGGTTGCCTTCATCACTGAACTTAACCATGACAATACCAGTTAAACACAGTAAGACTTTAGATAGCTAAACCGGTAAAACAAAATACTTCAAATAACATTCAACACTTGATAACTACTTCACCAATATACTCATTCATGTGTTGTATCCTAAATACCATAACCATTAGCTTTGCATGCATGTTCACCTAAACAAAGACTGCTCAATCATCACATGAAAAATGCACAACTCATGACACACAAATTTCTCATGCGAAAACCCAAATAGGAAAAACCGCAGTGGGGATGAATACCCACAATCTTGTTTTTGAACTCTTTTGAAGCTCGCTCTGTTAGGATCCTAGTCTGATTAAAGACTTTACAATAAGGTTCTGTTAGGAACCGATCCTGTTAAACATCACTCGGTTAAGGGATGGCTATATACCATGTTAAAGGTTGAAACCCTGTTAGAGGTTACCTCACTAGAGGATTTGAAGAACTCTATGATCTTGAGTCACCTAGTTAGAGGATTTACAATAAGCCTGTTAAAGCTACCTGGCAAAGGTATTTTCCTACTATTGAAATGGTTAGAAGATAATAGGTAAAGCTCTGATCTGATAATAGCACTACATGCTAAGGAAGATCTTTTTCAGCTCCTCTACTCTGCAATCACACTTTGCAGTTTTCCACTCACTGGTCTGGCAAGTATCTCATTACTCAGATACAAACACAACATTTTCCAACACTTACAATATCAAAACTCATCAACCTTGTAGACAAAAATTAGGTCAGTAGCATAAACCCTAAACCCTAAACATTTTAGGTTTACAATTACAAGCGGTCCAATCTTGTCTATTCAAACACTTTTGCATAGAATAAAACAATCTCAAACAGATCACAAGTCATTCTACATTGTCCATTCTTCACCGCATATGGAAATCAGTAACCCATCATGATCTCTTCACATTCCACTAAGATGAATATTCATTTCTGAGGTAGAAATTTAATGCAATAGATCTTCACATGCAAGATCCTCAAGGAAATCCTTCACATGCACAAATCTAATGTGGCATCTTGATCTCATCCTTATTTCTTAGCTAACTCATCACAGAATGTCACTGGTTGCATCACACAAGCTAGATTTCCAAACCAAAAACCCTAGAGCCAAGACTACCAACCAGTAGTCACACTTAGTGAAACCCTGGCACCGGTCCACTTCATCTCTTCATACTGGTTCTTCTACTTGAACATCAATAACAACTTCTTCCAATCTTCATACCGGTTCATCTGCACTTATTGACATCAATGACAACATACATTATCATCATACTGGTTCATCATATGCTAACAAACCTATCAAACAAAAAATCTTCTAATGGTATGATGAAAGAATAAGTATCTGGTAGAATACTGAGAGGGGGGGGAGGTGAATCAGTATACTGAAAAACTGATATAAAGTTACCAAACTCAAATTCAATCACACAAAGTAAACATATCTTAGTCAAGATCCATATTTATAAGAATACTTGACATCAACCGATTTGACTATTATGACAACTTAATAGTAAACAACTTGAATCTTATAAACATTCAACAATGCATAATCATAACTCAACATATTCATCTCTTAATGCTTGTAGTTATCATGCCTTATCAGAAGTTAATCAAATCAACAAATAAGATCATAACCACAAAAAAATTCACCACTTGACACAAATTTTTATATATGGAAAACCCAAATAGGTAAAAACCACAGTGAGATGAGACTCACAAGGATAGCTATCTGAGCTCTTCCGAAGTTCACCCTGTTAAGAGCCAAGCTTGTTAAAGTGTTACAATAAGTCCCGTTAAGAACTAAATTCAGTTAGGAATCACTCGGTTAAGGGATTTACAAATATGCCTTGATGAAAAGCACAATGCCATGTTAGGAGTAACCTCACTGGAGGATTTAAGAATCCAAGCTAATGGACCACCTTGTTAGAGGACTTATTTAGTAACCAAGCTTGTTAGAGCTTACCTTGTTAAAGGATTTCGCTTCTTCTATAATTTCTAGAAAATAAGAGGTTCTCTTGATTTATTTGAATAACACTATATTTGCTTGATCAGATCCTTTTAAGCTTCAATCTGCCTTCACTCAAAAGTGCAGATCCATTCACTGGTTAGGAAACTACACACTCAACAGGTTTCTACCAATCTTTCCAACAACCTTTACAAATAACTTCATCGACCTTAAATACAAATCAATTAGGTTAGTAACACAACAAAAATCTAATTCTCATCATTGAGATTACAAATAAGTTGGTACAATCTTGACCGTTAGAAGTCATGACAATCACTTCACATTCTTCAAGAAAATTTTGACTGCTCCATGATCAGCGCTTCATCGGACTTTGTAACCCATCACACACTTTGCATTAGATGCAATCCACTTTTCTCCTTCCCTAGACAATAACCAAATGCACCAAAACAATTTGAACTTATCCTCATACAATGATCACACGTGTCTCCATAATTACCATTCATTGGATATTAAACCAACAAAATTGATTGGTTAGGGTTTAACAACTGAGAGGGTTTACCTGTTACAATGCATAGAAAGGGTTAACCCTTTACACCGGTTTACCGGTTTAGCTCACAAACTTAACACACTGGTTTACAACATCTTCCACAAAACTCTTCTAACCGGTTACTAGCCAATATAAAAAACAACAATATCAGCAATACCATGAATACCATTACCAATTCAATTGACATCAATGACAACATATCATTAATGCAAGCTCTATGCAAAATGCCAACAACTTCATCATAGCTATCTACTGTATATTTTAAACATTTTTTTTCATAAATTACATTTATAAGGCTATCTAAGTTGAGTGGCTAGTAATTTGGATCTACATCAAGTTTTTTTTTCCTTTTCTCCTTTCTTTTGATTCCTCTTCTTCATTTCACTCTTCTTTTCAATAGGGGTTTCACTTCTTTTCTTCTTTGCAGGATGCACCGATTCCAATTCCTCTTCATCCTCCATTTTAGTCCCATTGGTTCTAGGACTAATAATCAATTACTCAATTTCTTCTTCTTCATTTTTATGCTCAATTTCCTCTAGTGTGGCTATAGAATTAAAACAATAAATGATTACTGGTTCTTTGTATTTTACTTTTATATCCTTCAACATTTGCTTAATTCATAATACCTAAGTACAATTAGTTGTTGCTACAACATATTCTGATTCTGGTGTTGATAATGATGTACAAGTCTGTTTCTTGTTGATCCATGAAATTAATCTGCTGCAAAGAAAGAATGCACCGCCAATGGTACTCTTTCTGTCATCTACATCTCCTGCCTAATTTGTATCGGTGTATGCACATAAATCAAAATTTTCATCTTTAGGATACCATAAACCAAGATTTGTTGTGCCTTGTAGGTACTAGAAAATCCTTTTAACTACTAATTCATGATTTTCTTTAGGATTTCTTTGAAATCTAGATACAATACATATTGCATTCATTATATCAGGTCTTGTTTGTGTCAAATACAGTAAACCTCCTATCATAGATTTGTACCTTGTCAGATTAATAGGAGTTGAATCATCCTTCAATGTCAATTTATTAGTTGTAGTCATAGGAGTGCTTACCAGTTTGGAATTTTCTATACCAAATTTTCTTCAAAAGTTCCTTCAAGTACTTTGTTTGTGTTAGTGAACAGATTTGTCCCTAAAAAATAAATACACATACTAACACCAAATGCCTGGGATAAAGGACAAAGAGCACTAACAGTTGGATAGATTATCATTGAATTGATAATCTTCCTTTGAATTGAGAGGTACAACTCCCTCTTTACAAGATTTACAATAAATTAAAATGTTGAATATGTCTTTGACTAGAAGACACGAAGGCACGTTAACACTCATCCATCAACATGGCATGAATGCGATTTAGGATTTAAATTACAGAGAGAGAAACAAATAAATAGCACACAAACCATCTATTTGATCTTCCCACATACACAGATTTGATCAAGTCTCTCTCATGTCTCATAGGACAAGGGGGATCAGAACATCAATGCAAAATCAACAAAAGACCTACTCATTAAATTAATCCACAAACTTATGAAAGTGAAATGACCAAGGAAGAAATAAATGCTGCATAAATGAATATTTATCCCAACAAAGATTTTCTATTCACACTCGAATGCACAAATTTCAAAATACAATTTATTTGTTCGCCATAATGGAGCGAGTATTAATAAGATTATAAAAGCATCAAGAATCTATAATCTAAAGAATGCACAAGTTTACACACAGGCAAAATTTGAATTTCTTTATTTCTCGATATAATATGGAGTACACAGACCCAAATCCCCTAAAACAAACAAAATAATAACTCATGAAACTACTTCGCCTCTTATAGTCAGAAATTTGCCTTAAATAATCTTCATCTCCTTTTGTAATTGAATCTTGAAAAGATTATTAATTAACCTTTTTTTTCTGTTATCTTTTATCCTCTTCCTGATAACTTTGTTTTTTTAATCTTCAAATCTTTTATCTCATAATTTTTATAGACTCGTACTTAGAGATTTATAACTGTTGAACATGATAATTTTTTTCCGATCTCTCTAGTGAAGATTTAGAAAACTAGGTTTTCTAAAACATATTAAAAATTCAGCACGATCCAACGATGCAATTGATAGTTATTCCCCCCACACCAAGACTAATTTTTTTGTCTCAGAAAAATTGTGGTTACAAATTACATTGAAAATTACAAACATTAGACATGCCAATGTTATTGGATTATTGAACTTGTTGAAATTTTGAACTCACACACTCTGAACCTGCATCTAATGAATCTTTGAACTTTGAATTTGAACTTCTAAAATTGAACCTTGAACTTTGAACCTGTGGGCTTGAACCTACGTGCTTGAACCTTTGAACCTTGAACCTTGAACTAAAGAAGGTTCAAAGTTCAAGTTCAAAGACCAAAAATTACAATGAACCCAAAATTTGAACTTTGAACCTTTAACTTTTTGAAAAAGTTCAATAGTTCAAGTTCAATGACAATCAATCCAAAACTTACATAACATTTTACTGAGGGTTTCGTTTCTTGTGAAATTTTAACTGTAGAATAAATATGCTAAGTAGAGCATAACCCATAAATCATTTTTTGCATAGGATACATAAGAATTGGGAATTAATTGTTTTTTTATATGGGTAACCCAAAAATAAAACAATTAAAATCTCACAGCCGACATGGAGTTTGGCTATAAAAACTTCATCATTAAAATATTAACAATAGCTGATTTTTAGCTGGTTATGAGGCTTTAGGCACGAACAAAAATATAGGGGTAACAGTTTGATATATGAATATACCTTTATCTATTTGTGAAATTTGCAAACATAGAATTTTTTTTATCTCTCCAATCATAGAAATTTCAAATTCTTTTTGCATCTGATTAGCAAAGTCCTTACATAATCCATCTTCACCTCCAAAAATGATATCATCTAGAAATACTTCAATAACCAAAATATCATCATTGGTAACTTTGTAATATAAATTGCTATCAGCATTACCTTTTGTGTAACCAAGCTTCAAAAGATATTTATCCACTCTAGCATACCAAGCTCTGGGAGCTTGCTTCAAACCATATAAAGCTTTCCTTAACTTGCAAACCATATCATTATTATCTGTCAAAGAAAATCCATCAGGTTGTTCAATGTAAACTTCCTCCTCAAGATCTCCATTAAAAATTGTACATTTTACATCTATTTGATAAACTTTATAGTTCTTATAGGCTGCAAATGCAATAAATAGTCTAACTGCCTCAATTCTGGCTATCAGTGCAAAGGTTTCATTATAATCAATTCCTTCTTTCTTTAGTCTATGAATAACCTTTACAAATTAATCTTGCTTTGTTTCTGATTACTTCTCCATCTTCATTAAGTTTATTTCTATATACCCATTTAGTTCCAATTACATTTTTGTCTTTAGGTCGGGGAACTAATGTCCAAGTGTTGTTCTTTTCAATTTGTTCTAATTCATCTTTCGTTTCTTTTATCCAATGTTCATCCTTACATGCTTCAATAACAAATGCTAGTTCAATTCGAGAAATTAAACATACCTCTTCATTTGTTAGTCTGCCTCTAGTCATAACACCTTGATTCTTAATTCCAATTATTTGATTCTCAAAATGATTCAATCTTACATACCTAAGTTTGTTCTGATTAACATTCATAGGTTGTAGTTCTTCAGACACTGTTGAGTTTTTTGATGATGCCGGTGTGATTGCATCTTCATTTTGTACCTGTGCAATCGGTGTTGGTTCATCTATAATCATTTCAACTACCAGTTCTATAGATCTTTAATCTCCTCTAAAGTGTTTATCTATCTTCACATTAGTACTCTCAATGATTTTCGGTAACCTTTTATTATAGCATCTATATGCCTTTTGTTTAGATGAATAACCAAGAAATATTCCTTCATCACTTCTAGGATCAAACTTGCCAATATACTCATCTCCTCTAATATAACATTTTCTTCCAAATCTTCTAAAATACTTAAGAGTAGGAATATGACCAAACCATAGTTCATAAGGGGTCTTATTGGTTTCACTTTTGATGTGAACTCTATTGAAAGTATAAACCATTGTATTCACTGCTTCTCTCCAGTACACATGAGGTAGATTTTCTTCCATTAACATGGTTCTTATTGCATCCAAAATAGTTCTATTCTTCCTTTCCACAACTCCATTCTGATGGGGTGTCCGAGGTGCTGATAGTTGTCTTTTGATTCCATTCACTTCACATAATGCATTAAATTCTCTAGATGTAAATTCTCCTCCTTGATCTGATTTCAAACATTTGATTTTCTTGCCAGTTTCATTCCCTACCATTGCCTTGAATATCTTGAATCTTCCAAAAGCTTTTGATTTCTCCTTGAGAAAAGTAACCCAACACATTCTAGAATAATCATCAATTATTAGAATAAAGTATCTATCTCCTTGTATACTTCTTGTTCTTGTTGGACCACATAAATCAGTATGAATTAAATCAAGAATATTATTTGACATTCCTTACATACCAGATTATGAGGTTTCACAATCTTAGGTAAATCCCTTACTGTCTTAGTTGAACTAATCTTTACAATGCAATCAAAATTCACATGACAAAGTCTTTTATGCCATAGCCAACTTTCATCAGTGTGTGCAACCAAACATGTTTTATCATTGGTATTCAAGAGAAAGATATTACCTTTAGTCTGATTACCGGTTGCTATCTCCAATCCCATTCTATTTATGATTTTTCATTTCCCATTCTTGAATTGTAACTGAAATCCTTTTTCCACTAACTGACCAACACTCAAAAGATTATGCTTTAAACCTTCTACATAATAAACATTGTCAGTATTGTGCTTACCATCCAAAGATATAGTACCTTTTCCTTTGATTAAATAAGCTTTATCATCTCCAAACCTTACTAGACCTCCATGAATTTCCTGAAAATATAAGAATTTTCTTTTATCACCAGCCATATGATGCGAGCATCCGGAATCTATAATCCATTCATCTTTTTCTTCATTTTTTGCTACCAATGCCTGCTCTACTGGATTGACAATAGGTGTCAGTTAATATTCTTTTAGTACAACAAAAGCCCATCCGTTATTTGCTGGATCTTCATCTGAATCATTTGTAACACCTTCATCTGCATAGCAACATGACTTATCTCTATTTTTCTTAAATCTGTATCTCTGATATTCAGGGTTAGGTTTATATAATCTTTTTGCATCCTCCCTTAGTCTTGCATGTCTATCAGGACATCTAGATGCCATATGACCAACTTTATTGCAATTAAAACATTTGAAAGGTGATTTACCTTCATACTTACTTCTTGCAGAACCTTTAGGCATTTTCCTTGCAAATAGTGCTTCAAGTTCTTCATTTTCTATCCTCATATCTTCAAGTTATTTTGCATAAAGTGCTTTCCAATTAGTTTTGTTAGATGATGATGATGATTTGAAAGCTAAATTAGTCTTTACAGTAGCAACATGACCAAATTCCTCAAGCTCAAATGCTAAAAGTTTTCCAACCAAAGTATCTTTAGAAACTAAAGTATTAGGCATTGTTCTCATTTCATTAATAGCAATCACTTTCATTTTGTAAGCAGGTGGCAATGCTCTTAAAAATTTAGACATAATTTCATCTTCACTTAAGGATTATCCACAACATTGTATTCCTAAAACAATTTCATTCTTTCCATAAATGCAAAAATTATTTCATCTTCTTCCATTTTTAAATTTTCATACCTGACTCCGTAACATTCTAATTTTTCAATTTTGATAGTGGTATCTCCTTCATTCAATGTTTCCAATTTATCCCAAATAGCTTTAGCAGTAGATCAGTGATAATCCCATGATTTGATGATTTGATAATGCGCTCAGAAGTGCTTCTCTTTCTTTGCAATCATTGTCCATGTCCTTAGCCATTGTTGATGGATGAGGTTGATTCGGAATAGGAGAAACATAACCGTTCTTTGTAACATCCCATATTTCTCTTCCAATGTAGTTCAGATGTGTTTCCATTCTGATCTTCCATATGCAATAGTTAGTTCCATCAAGCTTCAGACTGTCCTTCCTAAAATTATTTATTGCCATAGGATCTCCTCAAGTTGTTATTCTTCTGCAAAAAGAGGACTTATCTTTGATACCAATTGTTAGGTCCTAGGAAGGACAATTGGGAGGGGGGGGGAGTGAATCAGTTGTGAACCAGTTGTCAATAGATTGTAATCCAAATGCAAATCATTCTAGCTTAAACTTAAATGCCGGTAAACCAAACTTAAGTGCCGATAAAACAGATTAACAGATATAGCAGTACCGGTTTAACTTAATGCATAAAATATAAAGAGAAACAACATCCACAACACATAACATAGAGATTTTAACGTGGAAACCCGGTAAAGGAAAAACCACGATGGAAAACTTACCCACAATCAGATGATACTATTGCAGATAATATGTGTATAGAAATGAGGTCTGTACATGCAGAAAGGCCAACTGCTTAGAGCTCACTGCTCAATCAAAAAATAGGAGTCACACTTACTACACAATTGGATGGTTAAATCCAATAATAATGTACTGCTCAAAATAGCATCTCCAATGCTGGATTCAGTACCGGTTAAGCTCTGAACATGAGTGTCAAAACACCTTAATAACCTTCCTTTAACCTTCAAATGATTTCTACGTGATTCATACAAGGATCTGATTATTTTTTCTCTTCAATATTCGAATACACTCACACCATAACCATATCATGATCTTCAATAAGATCTTACAATCATTTATACAAAACCTAAGACCAAATATATAGGTCGTCTCACTAAAGATATTACAATTAAATTAATTACAAATAAGTCTTGATGCAATACAACATGTCAGCTCAATACATTTACCACAATATTCAATCAATAAACAATCTCCATAACGTGTCGTGCTGATCTGGAGTATCGGTCCATAACCTAGACCTATTTGCTGGTAAAGGCAAATCTATCAACCTAATTAGACCAATAAGAAAAACATCAAAACCAAACTTCTAATCCATGTCCTCGACATAACCAAATGATCTCCAGATGATAACAAGTCATCATCGCTGCTAGTGAACAATATAACCTACTGGTGAACACATACCAGTGACTGTGCATAAGCCACTAACCATATCGGTGAACATAATGTAAACCTCCAAGAAGATAAGTGTTGACATCAATGACAAAACCAATGCAACACATGATGAAGTCATCCATAATACCAACAGTGCCTTATCTGATATTTCTTCCTTAATAGCTACAAACACAATATCTTCACTAGCATCATCATCAAATTCTTCATCAGTAATACCACTGTCAATAGCTACAAGACAATATCTCTTGCCTTTACCCTTATACTTCTTAAATTTGTCTCTCTTTTATTCATTTTCACCATTAGGGCAATTAGCTGCTATATGAACAATCTTGTTGCATGCAAAAATTTTTAAAGGTAGCTTACCTCTATATTTATCAATGCTTCAAGTTCCACTAAGATGTCTTCATCATCAACATCTCTGCTGGATCTAGATTCATATCTATGGCTGGTATCTCTACTTCTTCTCATAGATGGGTTAGAGACAGAAGCTCTGAATGCAGATTCTGATTTCTATACACAACCATCATAACCATTTAGCTCAAAAGTAGTAAGTGTGCCAATAATAGAGTCAAGAGTTACCTTTGTCTTTTCAATGGATTTCAGCTCCTCAATAGTTGCAACTCAAATAGCATAGTCCAGTATCAAGGTACTCAGTACCTTACTAATTACTATGGCATCTTCCACTTTCTCTCCTACACTCTTTATTTCACCAACTATCTCTTTAATCCTTTGACAATATTGCTGGATATTCTCACCTTCAGACATTCTCATGTCATCAAAATTTCCTCTTAAACTCTCCTCTTTGGCAATCTTAACATGTTCATCACCACAATAAATCTCTTCAAAATTTTGCCACACTTCATGTGCAGTTTCAAGACCATGAACATCTACATATTCAGCATTAGATAGGGAACTGATAATAGGCTCTAATGCTTGGTGATTTGCTTGTCGTTCTTTCTTTTGATCATCAGCCATGATTTCAGTAGGTATAATATACTTAGTTCCTATATGATCCCAATACTGACTACCAAGACTCTTAATATAAATCTTCATTTTGTCACTCCATATTCTATAGTTATCTTTGTTGAACTTCGGACCTTCTTTCTTCATCATGATCTACAAGAACTTTTCCTCAAGCTATTAGGATTTTAGATTAAAGAGGACCTAAGACACTCTGATACCAATTGATAGTATGATGAAAGAATAAGTATCTAGTACAATACTGAGAGGGGGAGGGGGGTGAATCAGTATACTAAAAAACTGATACAAAGTTCCCAAACTCAAATTCAATCACACAAAGTAAACATATCTTAGTCAAGATCAATATTCATAAGAATAATTGACATCAACTGATTTGACTATAATGACAACTTAATAGTAAACAACTTCAATCTTGTAAACGTTCAACAATGCTTAATCATAACTCAACATATTCATCTCTCAATGTTTCTAGTTATCATGCCTTATCAGAAGTTAATCAAATCAACAAATAAGATCATAACCACAAAAATATTTACCACTTGACACATATGTTTATATGTGGAAAACCCAAATAGGTAAAAACCATGGTGAGATGAGATTCACAAGGATAGTTATCTGAACTCTTTTGAAGTTTGCCATGTTAGGAGCCAAGCCTGTTAAAGCTTTACAATAAGTCCTGTTAAGAACTAATTCTGGTTAGGAATCATCAGATTAAGGGATTTACAAATATGCCTTGATGAAAAGAAAATACCCTATTAGGAGTAACCTCACTGGAGGATTTAAGAATCCAAGATAATGGACCACCTTGTTAGAGGATTTAATGAGTAACCAAGCTTGGTAGAGCTTACCCGGTTAAGGGATTTCACTTCTGTTGTAATTATTAGAAAACAACAGGTTTTCTTGTCTGTCTGAATAGCACTACATTTGCTTGATCAAATCCTTTTAAGCTTCAATCTGCCTTCACTCAAAAGTGTAGATCCATTCACTGGTTAGGCAACTACACACTCAATAGGTTTCTGCCAATCTTGTCAACAACCTTTACAAACAACTTCATTGACCTTAAATACAAATCAATTGGGTCGACAACACAACAAAAACCTAATTCTCATCATCGAGATTACAATAAGTCAGTACAATCTTGACCATTAGAAATCATGACAATATCTTCACATTCTTCAAGAAAATTGCAACCGCTCCATGATCACCACTTCATCGGACTTTGTAACTCATTGCACACTATGAATTAGATGCAATCCACTTTGCTCCTTTCCTAGACAATAACCAAATGCACCAAAACAATTTGAACTTAACATCATACAATGATCACACATGTCTGCATCATTACCACTCATTAGATAATAAACCAACAAACTTGATTGGTTAGGGTTTAACAACTCATAGGGTTTACCGGTTACAATGCATAGAAAGGTTTAACCCTTTACACCGGTTTACCAGTTCAACTCACAAACTTAATACACCGGTTTACAACATCTGCCACAAAGCTCTTCTAACCGGTTACTAGCCAATATCAAAAACAACAATATCGGCAATAACATGAATACCATTACTGGTTCAATTGACATCAATGACAAAATATCATTAGTGCAAGCTCTATGGAAAATGCCAACAAAATCAAAATGCCAACAACTTCATCATAACTATCTACTGTATATTTCAACATTTGCTTCCATAAATTACATTTGTAAGGCTATCTAACTTGAATGGCTAGTAATTTGGATCTTCCTCAATTTTTTTTTCTTTTTCTCCTTTCTTTTGATTCATCTTCTTCATTTCACTCTTCTTTTCAGTAGGGGTTTGACTTCTTTTCTTCTTTGCAGGATGCACCAATTCCAATTCCTCTTCATCCTCCATTTTAGTCCTATTGGTTCTAGGACTGATAATCAATTACTCAATTTCTTCTTCTTCACTTCTACACTCAATTTCCTCTAGTGTGCCTTCCTGAATGTTACTATTCCTTGTTTCTTTTGCTTTCTTCCTTGGTGCCTTTTTCTTAGTAGATGTAGACTTAGCAAAAGTTTCAGAAGAACTCAACATCACCAAAGGCAACATAGATACACATATTGTCATGCTCTGATCATAAGCCTCTACAACTCTTGATAAGCCCATATCATTAAATATCTTCTTCATTATCTTATCAAGTCCCTTACTAGTTGTTTCATTTCTCAATTTTGCCTCTATGCCTTTCATTATTATAAAATGGGGTTCATTAGGGTCTCTCTCCAGCCTACCCATTTCACAAATCTTAGAATCAACTAATTCCATAGAAAATTCATATTAAAGTTATGGAATCCATTCAATTTTGAGCTCAAATTCCACTATGTAGAAACTATCTTTGCTCACAAGGAATGTGAATGAATCTTTGTATTTTTAGACCAAATTCGAAGGAAATCTTTTTCTCTATTGCATCATTTCCTTGAAATATTTGAACCAACTACCAAATATTCTTTGATATGACTTGTCATCCATACTAAAACACCTAACATACTCTCCCCCTTAGACATAGCTATCTTCACATTTTTTGGAAGAGGGCTCAACACCCACAATAGGTGCAGATTTATATTTGATCTTGTCTTCAACTTTATCTTTTGATTTCTTTACTCATGTCATTTTAATTTTCTTCTTCTGTTGATTAATGTTAATTTTCTTTGTTAAACCATTAAACTTGTTAGTCTTACTTCTACAATATTTCACAATATGCTCCATTTTATTACTGTTGTAGCATACCGAACTTCTTTGAGGCTCACTACAATTCATTATGTAACCACTACTCCTTCCAAATTTCTTATTTGACCTACATTCAACAGCTTTGTGCCAATATGCACTGCAAGCATAACATAATCCTTCAGGACTTTTTTTTTAGGGATTTTTTGAGGACTTTAAAAGTTATGTACATGTTGTAGCCTCCGAGCTATTCACTATGATAACTCTGTCAATTGATCATGACAAGGGATTCGCCCCCACTTAAGGTCCAAAATGTGTACAGTGACTAGGATAGAAGACATATGTAGAAGGATTGGAAATCGAATGAGAAAGACATTGATGCTGACTAATAGAAAGCCTGGAGAAGGACACTAGGTCAAATCAAAATGGATGGGAATGATAAAACTTTGTGTTATGTATAGAGGGAATCATGATAGATGACGAAGCAATGACCTTGCTACATGTGGCATCTGTTTGCCAAGTTTTCACCATGGTACTTGCCCAAAGTGCCTATTTTCTGGGTTTTTACTAGAGAGCAAATGATTTTTCTTTACTATTTTTGCAATTTATCATTCATCTTTTTTTTTTTTCCAATTTTTTTGTATTTTTCAGGATCATATTGAAGAATAGCTAAAAGAAACCTATCTATAATACTTCCATACATGCATTCTATCACAAGATTTGACAATGGTTCTCCCTCTAGGGTTGCAAGCTAATAAGAACCTGAACCATATGTTGTACTTACAATGAAAGGGCCAAGCCAATTAGGTTCAAATTTTCCTTTGATGATCTTAGTAGATTGTGAATTCTTAGGGTTGGATTTAAACACCAAGTCTCCCACTTCGAAGTGTTTCCCTTTGACTTTCTTTTTATAGGTGCGACAAAGATGATTTTGATATGCTTGCAAATGTGTCAAAGTTATCTGATGCCTTTCATTTAGAATTTCAAGCTGATGCAACCTAGAAACTCTATATTATTCATTATCTATTAGGTTTTATAAGGAGACTCATAGGGATGGAATCTCGACCTCCAAAGGTAAGATAGCTTTTGCACCATACACCAAAGAGTAAGGTGTTGCACCAATAAGGGTGCGGATAGAAGTGTGATAGGCCCATAAAGTTGGATTTAACTACACATGCCAATCTCGACCAACATCATTGACCACAATTTTGAGTATCTTGATAATGGTTTTATTGGATGCCTCAGCTTGGCCATTACTCTATGGATAATAGGGACTTGAGAAATGATGTTGGATGTGAAAATTCTCACTGAGTTCTCAGACATATTTATTTTTGAATGGATGACCATTGTCTATGACTATTGCAAGAGGGACACCATATCGACATATGATATAGTTCAAAATGAATTTATAAATCTGTGTGCCAATAATATAAGTCATGTGTATAGCCTCAATCCATTTTATAAATTATTTTGTGGTTATGATAAAATTATGTATGTTTGTTGATGTCGGGTGGATCTCCAATGTGATCAAGCCCGCATTGAGAAAAGGGCCATGGAGATATGATAGGTATAAGTTCTTGTGCTGGCACGCGGATATAATCTCCATGCATCTGGCATTTATAATACCTCCTAGCAAAGTCATGGGCCTCTTTTTCCATTGTCGGTCAATCTTAGACCAACTTATTAGCTAGGCTAAGACCATTGAAATGGCCCCCACATATACCATCATGAACTTCGTGTAAAGTTGTTTATGCTTTGTCAGAATCCAGACACCAGAGGAGGGTTTCGTCAAAGGATCGACGATAGAGGGTATCACCGATGATGACATATTTGGCATCTTGTATAATAAAGGCTTGACATTCGTTGGTATAAAGGTTTGGTGGTATGATTTGGGATTTTAGGTATTCATAGATTTATTTGTACCACGAAGAGTTAGGACAAACGTTGACACACACCAGATCTGATGTCGAAATTTCAAAAGATGGGACCAACAAGTGCTCTACCCAAAATTCACATTTGTCCATATTCTAAGGCATATGAAACATAGAGGCAATAGTTGTCATAAGATCTATTGATTTTAACTGAAGGTGGGTGACTTGATTAAATTGGATAACAGTGAATTTTTTCTTGAATTGTTCTACCATCTGCTTATAAGGGGCAATCTTTTTATCTTTTGTTTCATAGTCATTAGTTACATGACTAACTAAGAATCTCCATAGACTTGTAGATGTGTAATATGCCAATGAATTGCTATTTTGAGACTAGTAACCAAAGCCTCATATTCTGCAATATTATTATTACAATCAAAAGTTATTTGTAGGATTTTGGAATAGAATCACCTTGAGAGGTTACAAATAAGATACCTATGCCTGAGCCAAATTTGGTGTGGGATCCATCAAAATATATTTGCCATTCATTAGAAGATGTGACAGTAAAGACTGATTCATCTAGAAAATCAGTCAACATTGGATGATCATCTTGGACAGGTGCATCTGGGAGTTGATCAGCTATAACTTGTCCTTTTATTTCTTTTCTTTCAGTCTATTTAATATCAAACTCGCTTAAAATTATGACCCATTTTGCTAGGTGACCTATGAGAGTTGTTTTGCTAAGAAATTATTTCAATGGATCAATCTTGGCTACCAACAAGGTCTTATGATTTAGCATATATTGTCAGAGCTTTTGAGTTACAAATACAACTACCAAGAATGCTTATTCAATGGTAGAATAGTTTAATTCATAGCCCACTAACATTTGACTAATATAATAAATAGCCTGTTCTTTTCCTTGTTCATCTTGTTGGGCCAAAAGAGCTCCTAATGGTGTATCTGTTGCAGAGATACAAAATGAAGGGCTTTCTATCTATGGGAGGCATTAAGATAGGTGGTGATAGAAGATAATATTTTAAAGCTTGGAATGCATGTTGACACTTATCGGTCCATTTAAAAACTACCCCTTTATGCAATAGATGTTGGAAGGGGTGATACTTGTTTGGCAATTGAGCTATAAACCACTGGATTGATTGTAATTTTCTCTGAAGGCTTCGTAGTTGATGAAGATTGGTAGGAGGATGCATATCCATAATAGATTTTACCTTTGTAGGATCCACTTCTATGCCTATTTGAGAAATAATATAACCTAATAATTTTCCATATGTAACACCAAACACAATTTTTTTTGGATTCAGCCTAAGCTTATATTCTTCAATTCTATCAAAAATCATGCCAAGAATACCAAGATAACTATCTCTAGTAACTGATTTGCACAACAAGTCATCCACATAGTCCTCCATTAGTGTATGCATGTAGTCATGAAAATTTGTTTTCAGGACTCTCTAATATATTTCTCCTACATTTTTTAGGCCAAATGGCATCACATTCCAATAGTTGGTTCCCTAGGCACATGTAAAGGCAGTTTTGTGTTGATCTTAAGGAGCTACTCAGATTTGATTGTATCTGAAGAAACCATCCATTAGTGACCACATCTGATGTCCAACTATCATGTCTACTTGATGTCAATATTTGGTAGAGGAAAGTTATCTTTAGGGAATGCTTTGTTTAAGTCTCTAAAATCAATGCAAATTTTAATTCCCCTAGTTGCTTTGCTGACTAGCACTAAGCTTGAGATCCACTCTGCATAATCAATTGGTCTAATAAAGACCACATCCAACTATTTTCTGATTTCTTCTTTGAATAGTAGGGCCACTTATGGATGCATTTTTCTTAGTTTTTGTTTGACGATCTTGGCACTTAGTTTCAGCGGTAGATGATGAAGGACTAGTTCTAGAACGAGGTCAGGAGTGTCTACATAAGACCATGAAAATTTGATCTACTTCTCAAGGAAAAAGTTGACAAAATCTATTCTTTCTTGCTCTGACAACGAAGCAACAAAATGAATGACCTTAGGGTTGTCAAGTGCACCCAAATTTATCTCTTTGATCATTTCCAAAAGAATTGTTGATTTGTCCTTACATAATGGGGTTATGTCCAATATTCCACCTTTGGGTGCCTTAGAGATTTTTTCACTCATAGATAAGTCCTTTGTTTTTAATTTTTTGTGGTCAGAGGGTGCCTTGCGGTTTTCACCCGCAAACATATTCTTTTTATTTTTTTCTTCTTTATTTTCTTTTACAATTTTACAACTAGAAGATGGAGTTAACTCCCCAAAATATGGTTTTGAATCTAAATCAATGGCAAATCTAGCCTTGTGATCATCTTGTGGTATGACTTCTCTAAGCTCAAGAAATTTCATTATTGCCTCATCATTTTCAAATCAATCTAACTGAAGTGGTCCTTGTTGGTCGCATTGGATAAGTTGTGGGTATACAAGGGGCATGCCATCATCAGTTTCAGTAAAGGTTTGGATTGAGATAGTAAAGATGTGAATGTCAACTTGGTATCACTATTTGAGCTACTTGTGTTAGATTCAGTGGTAGGATTCCAAAATTCTATCCCAGCTTTAGGCCATGTTTTGAAGGGATGAGGAATTTCATGTTTGTCTTCCATAGTCAAATCGTCAGGGTCAATGAAGACATTATCAAGGGTATAGGAGTTGGAGGAATAAGAGTTCCCCTCCCATTCATTAGATTCAGTTTCAGGATGGGTGTCCTTAGGTGTCGTTTCATCATCACAATCACACCCTTTTTTACATGCAGTCACTTTGCTAGATGAGGTTCTAATTCATAATGGTACAAAACCTAAACCTAAAGTTTTATGTCGCCTCTTGAGAATGATAGGCTCTAATCTTCCATTTTTGTCTAGTCCCAAACCACTCCACCCATCATATCCCTTCTTCTGCATCATGGTAAACTCTTTGCCATATTGTTATACTAGCAATTTGATAGGTGGTGCATCTAATGTATCTGCTTCATCTTTATAGAGCCATCCTGATATGTCATCATTTAAAGTTTCTTTTTTTAGCTCAACCACTTTGTAAATATGGTTGGAAGTTGATATTGGATGATTGTTTTGGATTCCTTTTGCACCAAATGTGGTTTTCCATTTGACTTTGGTGACATAGGTAGCTTGGCAATAAGGAATGTTTGGGACATTGAATACTCTTTGCAGCCTTGATCTTGTATTTTTATCTTACCTTTGATAGATTCTAACAATGTATTGGGATCCACATAATTAGGCAAGGATGCCTCTCTATTTACTGGCACTTGTTGTTGCAAAGTATCCTTCAGGTTAGCACAAAATTGAAATGGATTAGGATCTCCAAGAATTGTTATCTCGGTTTCATTGTATGAATATTTCAGACACTGGTGATAGGTCGAAGTAACTTCTTTCATTGAATGAATCCATGGACAACCTAAAATAATATTGTAGGGGAGATCCAGATCTAGCACTTGTAGCAAAGTATTCTTTGTTTCTGGACCTACTCTGATAGGCAAAATAATCACTCCTTTAGATGGGTGTTCAACATCATCATAGGCTTTTATTGTTATCTTCCTTGAAGGATCTATGCCATTTTTAGAGTAACCAAGTCCAATTGTGACTCTCATAGGGCATATATTTAAACCTTCTCCACCGTCTATCAAAACTCGTTTGATTTTGCAATTATGGACGAACACTTCAAGATAGAGGGGATCATTATGATGGGTTTTATCGCAAGGTATATCTTTGTATGAAAAGGCAACATGATGGAAAGTTGCAAGGTGTCCTATCCTAGCTTGAAATTGGTCAACATCAATATCAATAGGTAGCATTGAATTGGTCAGGGCTTTGTCTAGGATAGCATAATGCATAGGAGACATTTTTAACAACTCAATGGTCAAAATTTATGTAGGTGTTTTTCCCAAATAGTCAAGGAGATTGTATTGGCTCGTTGGGGTTGGTTTAGGAGGATTGGAAGGTGATCCTTTTAAAACTATTTTGGATCAGTGGGTGGTCACTGCACATGAGGGAACTTGTTCTTTTATTCTTATGGTTGACATAGACTCATTTGATGCACAAAATAAATTAATGACATTGTTGTGACTTGCACTGGTATAATTCAGATTGCCTTTTTTATTTGAATTTGAAGAGGAGGATTTTCCCTTGTCATGATCAAGTAAGGGAGTCTTGAAAATTGTATGATCAATGTTAGAAGTTCCAGTGGATGAATCTACCTCAATCACACCTTGATCGAGCAAATCTTGAATAAGGCATTTTAGTTGAAAACATGATGTAGTTTTATGTCTCTTAGACCGATGATATTCACAATATGCATTATCATTCCATCAATGTGGTTCTACTAGAGGCTCCTCTTTGATATCTGGCAACTTAATAAAATTAGTCTAAATTAGCTATCTCATAATAGATTCAATAGGCTATCCCACTAGTGTAAATTGATGGGGAGGCCCGTCTCTTGATCTGAAAGGTCTAGACGATGTTGACCTTGTTGTTGATTACGTTGTTGATTTTGTAGTTGTTGGATAATGTTACTTGTTTGATTCTACATTTGTTGAGCTTGTTGGAAAGTTGGAGAATTCAAAGCACTTGGTCCTCTTATAACAAACTTAGGTTGACTAGCGCTTATGGTACTTGCATCAACTACACCATCATTAGTGACACTCTTGTTTTTGGACCAAAACTTATTCCTATCACTCAAGTTGGTTGGATTGTTGTTGTCTTTGTTTACTTTAATAACCCCCTTAGAAATAAGAGCATCCCCAATGTCCATTCCTTTTTTAATGAGCTTCACAATAGTACTAGGACCTTTCAATTTAAGCTCATACATTATTTATGTTATCAAGTTTTGAATAATTAAATTGACTTGTTGCTCCTCCGGGATGTCAAGTGAACATCGACTAACCAAGCTTCGCCATCTTTGTAAGAAAGTCATTAATGGTTCTCCTACCTTTTGCTTTGTGTTGCATGGATATGACATGGGTATCTCATTGTCAATGTTGAATGCGAAATGACAAATGAATTTCTTGGCCAATTCATTTCCATATTTTATATTCCTGAGCAAATGTGCATACCAATTCATAGCTAGTCCCATGAGACTCCACGGGAAAAGAAACATCAAATATGTCTCAGGGTGAACTCACAATAATGGTTCCCACTTTTTTGCCACTTTTGACACTGAGATGAATATTTTTAAAATAATCTTCAACTTTTGAGAACTATAACTTTTAAACTATTAAGAATTTGAAGATGATGTAAATTAGTGATTTGTAGCATTCTGTCTGCAGATTCTATATATATGCTTTTCAAATTTTTTTGAAGGATTTTTTTTTAATTTTTTCATCTCCCTCAAAAAGTAGTTTTTTTACAGCAAACTACATTTTTTAAGAGTGATGTGCCTCCCGAAATATATATCTTTTTTTCTATAAATGATAAAAACTCAATTCTTTTGAATTTTGGTTTGTAACATCAATATCTAGGGCTTACAGTTGGTTTGATAGTGATATGTTGAATATTTTTCATTTTATTAAGTTTTGAAGTCCGACTAGTCATAATTCAGACATAGGTTATAACTTGTTATATATATATCAAAATTAATATTATTATTCTTTTTAGAAAGAAGAGATCAATACCTGGGGCATAGATATTTATCAGATTTTTTTTGAATTAGTTTCCTATTTTTCCCAATGCATTGAACAGAGAAGTTCATGTTCGGTGAAAAACCTATGTTTGGTAAAATTAAAAAAACACGTTCATAATAAACTCAAGATGTAATAAAATTATAGTCATTTGAAAGCTTGCTTCATAGACTACCATACTACATTTTGGGTTGTCAAGATCATTCCATTTGAACCTTCAACTAGAGGTTTAAAGGCCAAAAGTCTATAGAAAAATGTTGAAAGCTTTAGAGAAGTGTAAAAAAGGGGGTTCGAGCGAACCCCCCCTTTTTAGGGGGATTCGAATGAAGGGGGGTTCAAGCAAACCCCCCCCAATATAATTAAAAAATGACATAAACAAGCATTAAAGGTGCTTTGCTCGAAAAAGAGGGCTCACTCAAACCCCGGATTTTTTTTTGTTCCATCTCATTTTTCCTTCGTGGGTGAAAGTAGGAACCATTAGTGTGAACTTACCCCTCATCATAAGTCACCTCAGTGCACAGTGCATAAAAAGCTCAGATATGATCTTTTGGATTACCCTTTCCCTTGTATTTCTCAAAATTTGGTGCTTCAAAGTTCTTAGGAAAGGGAGGATATTGGTATTTTGGTATGGTTTTGTCATTGATGTCAACACCTACTAAAACACTAGCACTTTGGAGATCTAGCAACATTCACCGGCAAGCAAGTAACTATTCCACAGTTACTGGTATATGGTACACCGACAGGATATAATGATCACCGACACCTGATATGGCATGGAAGACATTTGGAAATGTCGAAGACATCATGTGGACATCTTATCTTGGAGAAGTAACCATTGGTATATTCATATTTGCATATTTGCTTTTACCGACAAATAGGTCCAGGGTTACCTAGGGTTACACCGATAGGTTTATCTTTTCCAAATCAGCATGGCACATTATGGAAATGATTAATTAATGTTGTAAATGCATTAAGCTGACATGTTCAATCGGTTATTGCATCAGATATTATATTGTTTGTAAAATGTTTTATTGTAATATCTTGTAGAGCCGACCTACTAAAATTGGTCTTAGGTTATGGTATAAATGTAAGATCTTAATTGTAAGATCAAGTGTGGAATGCGAAGAAGGTATATTGTGAAGGGATATGTGAGATTAAGTAGAGATATACACGAAGACATCATTTGAAGGTGAAGTTAGGGTTTTGTGAAGGCATATCAGCATTACACCGGTACTGAATCCAGCATATGAAGATTCTATTTCAAGCAGTACATTCTTATTGGATTTAACCATCCAAATTGTAGTCAATGTGACTCCCATTTGTATTTGAGCAGTGAGCTCTAGGCGCTTGGGCTTTCTGCATGTGCAGACCCCATTTATGTACATTTACTATCTGCAATAGTATCATCTGATTGTGGGTAAGGTTTCCCACCATGTTTTTTCCCCTTACATGGTTTCCATGTACAAATATTGGTGTCATGTGTTGTAGATGATTTTATGTTTTGATTTCATGCATTAATCTTTACCGGTATTGCATTTATCTATTAAATCTATCCACCGGTATAACAGATTGTCTTACCAGTATTAAAGCAGTAATTGATTAAGTTGTTTTGGGTTTAAAGTTTTTTTACAACTGATTCACCCCCCCCCTCTTAGTTGTCACCGAGACCTAACAATTGGTATCAGAGCAAAGTCCTCTTTTGCAAGAAGTTTAACAACTTGAGGAGATCCAATGTCTACTAATTATTTCAGGAAGGACAATCCTAAACTTGATGGAACCAACTATGGGATATGGAAGATCAGAATGGAGACACATCTAAATTGCTTTGGAAAGGACATCTGGGAAGTTACAAAGAATGGTTATACTGCTACTACTCCCGGTCAGCTTAATCCACCTACCTTAGGTAAAGATGAGGAAAATGATTGCAAAGCAAGAGATGCACTTTTGAGCACATTATCAGATCAGCAGATCATGGGACTATCAAATAGGTCTACTGCTAAAGCTATTTGGTATCATTTGGAAACACTGAATGAAGGAGATTCCACAGTCAAAATTGCAAAACTTGAAAGCTTCCGGGTCAAGTATGAAAATCTAAAAATGGAAGAAGATGAAAGAATTTCTGCTTTTATGGAAAGAGTAAATGAAATTGTTTTGGGTATAAAATGTTGTGGAGGAACTCTAAGTGAAGATGAAATTGTTTCAAAAGTTTTAAGAGGATTGCCACCGACATACAAGATGAAGGTTACTGCTATAAATCAATTAAGAACAATGCCTAATACATCAGTAACTAGGGGTATATTGATTGGGAAACTTTCAACTTTTGAAATTGAAGAATTTGGTCCTGTTGCTACTATAAAGACAGATTTGGCCTTTAAAGCATCAACACCTTCTGCTCCATCATTTGACAAATCTGATTGGAAAGCCTTTTATGCAAGATAACTTGAAGAAAGAAGGAAACAAAATGAAGAACTTGAAGAACTTGAAGCACTATTGCAAGGAAAATGCCTAAAGTTCCAGTTGGAAGCAAGTATGAAGGTAAAGCACCCTTTAAATGTTTTAACTGCAATAAGATTGGTCATATGTCTTTGAGATGCCCTGATAGACATGCTAGACTAAGAGAAGAAGCTAGAAGGACATACAAGCCTAATCCTGAATATCAGAGATATAGATTTAAGAAAAACAAAGACAAATCTTGTTACATTGCTGATGAAGGTGTGACTGATGATTCTGATGAGCATCTGGTAGACAATGGATGGATTTTTGTTGCTATCATAGAAGATCAACTAGCACCTACAGTGCAACTGGTAGAACAAGCCTTGGGAGCTAAAATTGAGGTAAAAGATGAATGGATAATTGACTCTGGATGCTCACATCATATGATAGGTGATATAGCTAAATTCTTAAACTTTCAAGAATACAATGGTGGCTTAGTAAGATTTGGAGATGACAAATCTTGTCAAATCAGAGGTAAGAGTTGAATATCTCTTGATGGTAAACATAACACTGACAATGTCTACTATGTTGAAGGTTTAAAGCATAATCTTTTGAGTGTTGGTCAATTAGTTGAGAAAGGATTTCAGTTATAATTTAAGAATGGAAAATGCAAAATCATGAACAAAACTGGCTTAGAAATTGCAACTAGTAATCAGACTAGAGGTAATATCTTTCATTTGAATAACAGTGAAAAGTCATGCTTGATTGCACATATAGATGAAAGTTGGTTATGGCATAAGAGACTTTGTCGTGTAAACTTTGATTGCATGGTAAATATTAGTACTACTAAGGCAGTTAGAGACTTACCTAAGATTGTCAAACCTCATAATACAATATGTAAGGAATGTCAATTTGGAAAAAAGGTTAGAGGTAGTTTCAAAAGCATTCCTAAAAAATCAAATTATGCTCTTGATTTAATTCACACTGATTTATGTGGTCCAGCTAGAACCAAAAGCTTACAAGGTGACAGATATTTCATGCTAATCATTGATGACTATTCTAGAATATGTTGGGTTACTTTTCTCAGAGAAAAATCTGAAGCACTTGGAAAATTTAGATTGTTCAAAGCAATGGTTGAAAATGAAACCGGTAAGAAAATTAAGTGCTTAAGATCAGATCAAGGAGGAGAATTCACATCTAAAGAGTTTAATACATTCTGTGAAGTGAATGGAATCAAAAGATAGCTATCAGCACCCCAAACACCTCAGCAAAATGGAGTTGTTGAAAGGAAAAACAGAACTATCTTGGATGCAACAAGAAGTATGATATCAGAAGCAAATTTACCACGTGTATTGGAGAGAAGCAGTCAGTACAACAGTCTATACATTCAACAAAGTTCACATCAAAGGTGAAACCGGTAAGACCCCTCATGAACTATGGTTCAGTATTACTCCTACTCTTAAATATTTTAGAATATTTGGAAGCAAATGTTACATTAGAAGAGATGAGTATATTGGAAAATTTGATCCTAGAAGTGATGAAGGTATATTTCTTGGTTATTCATCTAAGAGTAAAGCATATAGATGTTTTAACAAGAGATTAGAGAAAATTGTTGAAAGTACAAATGTAAAGATTGATGAACAATTCAGAGGAACTTCAAGGTATATAGATTTTGAACCCGCAACAGAAATTCTAATAAATGAACCTACACTAAATACGCCGGTACAGAGTGAAGATCTAGTTACACTGGTATCATCTGAAAATTCCACTGTGACTGAAGAACAACAACAAACAAAGACACCTCGGTATATAAAATTGAATCATTCTAAAGATCAGATAATTGGAAACAAATACAAAGGAGTTATGACAAGAGGAAGATTGGCAAATGATGAGGTATGTCTTATTTCTCAAATTGAACCATCATCAGTTAATGAGGCATGTGAAGATAAGTATTGGACTAAAGCTATGTAAGAAGAATTAGATCAAATTGAGAAAAACAATACTTGGACATTAGTTCCTCGACCTAAAGATAAAAATGTAATTGGAACCAAATGGGTATTCAAAAACAAACTTAATGAAGATGGTAAAGTTATCAGAAATAAAGCAAGACTAGTGTGTAAGGGATATTCTCAGAAAGAAGGAATTGACTACAATGAAACCTTTGCATCGGTAGCTAGAATTGAGGTAGTTAGATTATTTTTGGCTTTCGCAACACATAAGAACTACAAAGTATATCAGATGGATATTAAATGTGCATTTCTGAATGGAAATCTTGAAGAGGAAGTCTATATTGAACAACTTGATGGATTTTCTTTGACAGATAACAAAGATATGGTTTGCAGGTTAAGGAAAGCTTTATATGGATTAAAGCAAGCTCTAAGAGCTTGGTATGTAAGATTTGATAAGTATCTTTTGAAAATTGGTTTTTCTAAAGGTAATGCTGGCAATAACTTGCACTATAAAGTGACTAATGATGACATCTTGGCTATTGAAGTTTTTGTTGATATATAGTTTTTGGAGGAGAAGATGGATTGTGTAAAGAATTTTCTATCAAAATGTAGCAAGAATTTGAAATGTCTATGATTGGTGAGGTAAGATTCTTTTTAGGATTGCATTTTTCACAAACTGAAAAAGGTATATTCTTGAGTCAATCAAAATACTTAAAGAAGTTGCTCAAGAAATTTGGGATGGAAAACTCTAAACCAGTAAGCACACCTATGACTACAAATGACAAACTATCTTTAAGAGATGAATCTACACCAGTTAATCCAACAAGGTACAAATCTATGATAGGAGGTTTACTGTATTTAACACAAACAAGACCTAATATCATGAATGCAGTATGTATTGTTTCAAGATTTCAGAGTAATCCCAGAGAAAATCATGAATCAGTAGTAAAAAGGATTTTTTGGTACTTAAAAGGTACCTGAAATCTTGGGTTATGGTATCCTAAAGATGAAAACTTTGAATTATGTGCATACATAAATGCAAATTGGGCAGGAGACATTGATGACAAAAAAAGAACCACCAGAGGAGCATTTTTTCTTGGAAATAGATTAGTTTCTTGGTTAAGTAAGAAACAGAGCTATACATCATTATCAACAACAGAATCAGAATATGTTGCAGCAGCAACTAACTGTACACAGGTGATTTGGCTTAAACAAATGTTGAAAGACCTAAAGGTAGAATGCAAAGAACCTATAAATATCTATTGTGATAACACAAGAGCAATTGATATATCTAAGAATCCGGTATTACATTCTAAAACAAAACATGTCTCTATCAAACTGAATTTTCTAAGGGAAAAAGTTGAAGCAAAAGAAATACAACTGGTTTATGTGAATACTAAAGAATAGCTTGAAGATATTTTCACTAAACCTTTGCCTAAGGAGACCTTTGAATATCTTAGAGAACAACTTGGGGTCATATATCCACCAGTAGATACTTAGAGAGTTGATGCTTGTCATCAACTGACAGAATTAACAGAGATATATTCTTACTCCAGCTTTGATGAGGAAGTTACTTCTCAGGGGGAGTAGTTGGTATAGTGAAATTGATTGATATTTTGTATAAAAAAATTGGTATGTTACAACTTTGGCATTTGATGTCAAAGGGGGAGAGATATCTATGGAAAAACAAACACATTATCTTTTGAGGAGAGATTGGTATGGAAACTTTGGATAACACATGTTTCTCCCAGGTTGAGAGATTGTTGTTTAGGAGAGACTATTACTCTCTGTATTCTGGTTATGATCTTTTTAGAGATTGTTGGTTTTTGGCATTTCTGTTTTGGCACTTTGATGGTTTTTCCATCTTGTGTTGCCATCAATGCCAAAGGGGGAGATTGTTGGTATTTTGGTATGGTTTTGTCATTGATGTCAATACCTACTAAAACACTAGCACTTTGGAGATCCAGCAACATTCACCAACAAGCAAGTAACTATTCCACAGTTATTGGTATATGGTACACTGATAGGATATAATGATCACTTACACCTAATATGGCATGGAAGACATTTGGAAATGTCAAAGACATCATGTGGACATCTTATCTTGGAGAAGTAATCATTGGTATATTCATATTTGCATATTTGCTTTTACCGGTAAATAGGTCCAGGGTTACCTAGGGTTACACCAGGAGGTTTATCTTTTCTAGATCAGCATGGCACGTTATGGAAATGATTAATTAATGTTGTAAATGCATTAAGCTGACATGTTCAATCAGTTATTGCATCAGATATTATATTGTTTGTAAAATGTTTTATTGTAATATCTTGTAGAGCCGACCTACTAAAATTGGTCTTAGGTTATGGTATAAATGTAAGATCTTAATTGTAAGATCAAGTGTGGAATGCGAAGAAGGTATATTGTGAAGGGATATGTGAGATTAAGTAGAGATATACACGAAGACATCATTTGAAGGTGAAGTTAGGGTTTTGTGAAGGCATATCAGCATTACACCGGTACTGAATCCAGCATATGAAGATTCTATTTCAAGCAGTACATTCTTATTGGATTTAACCATCCAAATTGTAGTTAGTGTGACTCCCATTTGTATTTGAGCAGTGAGCTCTAGGTGCTTGGGCTTTCTGCATGTGCAGACCCCATTTATGTACATTTACTATCTGAGGTAGTATCATCTGATTGTGGGTAAGGTTTCCCACCATGGTTTTTCCCCTTACATGGTTTCCATGTACAAATATTGGTGTCATGTGTTGTAGATGATTTTATGTTTTGATTTCATGCATTAATCTTTACCGGTATTGCATTTATCTGTTAAATCTGTCCACCGGTATAACAGACTATCTCACCAGTATTAAAGCAGTCATTGATTAAATTGTTTTTGGTTTAAAGTTTTTTTACAACTGATTCACCCCCCCCCCAAGTTGTCACCGGGACCTAACAGAGGAATGTACAAAATTTTATAAAATGGATTAGGACTTAAGTTTTCCTCTGTGTATAACTTCTTTGTACTTTTGGTTTGTAATACCTCTATTTGTCATTGCATCTTTCAAATTTGTTACACCAACACATTTGATTGTGAAGGCTTTTGAGGGTCATCATTCATCCTTGGATGTCCTTGTTTATGATATATAATACTTCCAAATGGTTGTTACGTTAAAAAATCATTGTCTTTGGTGTCTTTGGCATATATTCATTTTGGTATTTCTCATGTTGTTGAGGCACTACCATGATTTATTACTGAGTATTTTGTTTTGCCCATCGAGATGGAATTGTCATCTGCATCTGTGGATGATACCGCACTTTGGGTTGTTGAAATTGCATTTGTGGGTGGTAATGCACATTTTCCTATTGTTGTTGTTGGCAAATGCACACTCCAATGAGAAATTGTAGGTGATTGAAGGTTTTGTCATTGATGGCAACCTTGCAATCATATGATACCGACAAGACAATATACTGGTACTGGCAATGATAGACTCTACACCGGCACACAGGACATTGACAGACAAAGGAAGGATACTGGCAGCCTGGCCGATAGGAATTTTGTTTATAATATATTTTGTAATTAATTGTAAAATCATTGTAAGCCGACATGGCGAGTTGTAATATGACTCATATATGTATGAGATCATTGTAGAACATTTTGTAATAAGAAGAGGATAGGCGAAATAAAGCAGACTTAATATGTGAATTATAGGTTAAGGGTTTATGTATGCAGCAGAGCTAAAACCGGTACTCGATCTAGCATAACAGATGCTATTTTGAAGTAGTACAAGACATTGGATTTGTATAATCCATTTTGTAAGTCAGTGTGACTTCTTATTTTGTATTTGAGTAGTGAGCTCTAGGCACTTGGCCTTCCTGCATGTGCAGGCCCCTATTGTAGCAGTAATATTCCCTTATTGGCCATAGTAAACAAATATTGTGGGTCACAAATCCCACCGAGGTTTTTCCCACACCGGGTTTCCTCATTAAACTACTATGTTATGGTGTGCTTTTCATGTGGTTATTGTTATCTTTGTTTACTACATTATTTCTGGTTTACCGGTATACAATATTGATATGCCTTACATGTTTTAAATCAAGCAAACTCTATAACCGATTAGATACTGATTCACCCCCCCCTCTTAGTATCTTTGGGAATCCTAACAATTGGTATCAGAGCTTAGTCCTCTATTTTCTAAAGCCTAATAGCTTGAGGAAGATCCTGCAACTGGTAGAGATGGAAAACTTAAGAGAACAATTTAAAATAGCTCTTTCAGACTATGATATAAAAAATTTGAAAAATATCAAACTTGAAGATGATCTAAAAGTTGCTCAGGATATCATTTAAGCACTTCAAGAGAATTACACTATAGCAAGGAATAAAAGAAGAGAACTTTGTGAGAAGATATAGAAAGAAGGAGATGAAAAGGAAACTCTTAATGATTTGGTAAACAAACTAAGACAAGAGATAAGTATAACACATAATGAGATGCAGGATATGACTATGAGATTTTGCAAAGAAATTGAAGATAGGTAGAAAAATGAAGAAGATCTGACTAGAAGACTGAATGATGCTACAAATGAAAACACAAGACTTAGTTATGAAAATGATATGTTGAAGACAAATCTGATGCATACACAGAAAGAAATAAATAGTTATGAGATAGAAATAAATCTTGGAGAGAGAAATGGATACTGCAAATCAGCACAAAGAAAAATTCAAGAAAAGATCAGAAGAACTTGGTGATATGTTGAAGAATCAGAAACCTAATGGTGACACTAATGGCCTTGTCTTTGAAGCTAGTGAAAGCTTCGGTACTGCAAACACACATGATCATAGCAAATCAGTAAGACAACCTACTACTTATAAATTTAATGGCAAATGCTTTAGCTGTAACAAGTATGGTCATAAAGCAAACCAATGTAGATCTAGAAATTATTAGAACACCAATACACCCACCGGTCAATGTTCTAAATGCAACAAAGTTGGTGATAATTTAGAGAATTGCAGAATGAATATAAGATGTTATGTTTGTGGAAGATTTGGACACTTATCTAATCAATGCAGAACACAAATTGGCATAGGATATGGGAAAGCAATTCAAAAAAACTTTGTGGCTTGCCATGCATGTAACAGGATTGGACACATTGCTAAATTTTGTAGAAGAAAATCATCACCGGAAAATAACAAAGGTCCTATTTTGAAAGGTAAAGAAAAGGTTGAAGAGGTAAAGAAATAATTCTCAAAACAATGGATCAGGAAATCAGAACAGAATGTTGATGGGAATACTCCTCCACCGGCAGAATAGAGTAACACTCCACTGGCAGGAGACTCTTCTTCTAATTGAAGGAAAATCCTTTTGAGGGTTTAGCAACTGAATGTAAAACATGCTATTATTCCCTCAGTTGATGGTGAGAAGTTGAGATTACTACTTTATCGGAAGATAAGTTAAGTTGTGACTTAACCGGCAAGCATTAAATGTGGGAGGTGAAGAAAATAACATTATAAAACAAGTATTTTGGCTCCATTTTCATTTCACCGAGCATTCAAATCTTCGAGAGCACAAAAATCCCGAGAAAAGGCATTCCAAGCAAAGAAGTGAAGCAATCTATCAAATCGTTCATCCCTAAGGCAGATTAAGGTATTTATAGCTATGGCATCCTCATCTACTCCTGAATATATTGCAAACCCTACTATTGTTGAAGTTATTAAACGCCCTAGACCCATATTCTAGCTAGTTCCTGAAATTGCAAAGAAAGATGATAGTTTAGGTGCATTCTCTCAAATACCTAAAGGGGCAGTTTATGCTAAAGACCCTATAATGTATATAGATTGTCATATAGAGGAATTGGGCGATGATGAAATCAAAAACATGTATAAATCTGTAATTTGTGATGAATCTGGAAATGTCAAAACTGAACACAAGATAATAGAAATCCTAGGTTTTACAGAAATTCTTAGTATCCCGGATTTCCCCAAGGATATCGTAAGAATTGTGCTAAGCAGGGTTCATGGTGAATTCTTTTGGTTGGCCTCTATTCACAAGATTACTAAAGAAGCAGTAAAGGTTGTGACAGGGTTACCCTCCACTGGCAATAGACCTGACAAAACTAAGAAGGTCTCAAATGATTTAGTGACAAAACTAACCGGTGCAACATCTGACAAGAGGTCACTAAGGGTGAATGATGTAATGGATATCAATGTCAAATTTATCAGTATAATCTTAGGTTAAAACTCTACACATGCAAATAGGTTAAACTCAGTTTCTAGCCTATGCATAAAAAGTGCCTATGATATGGTAAATAATAATGCAAGGATAGGCATACATGAATGGCTTAAAGATGATCTGATTGATAATTTGGGAAAGATAAAGAAAGACAAGAAAGGAACATTCAGGTTTGGAAACCTACTTGTTTTTCTAATGCTATATATAAGCAAACAAGTACCCGGTATTGGGACCAAAGATTTTGGATATGATATATTGGTATGTAAACAACTATTAGTATTGTTGAACAACATGGGAGAAAATGGGGAAAAGAACTTAAATGAGTATTTTCAGGCATTGAAAGCTCGAATGAAAACAAGAGTAAGGTTATCACAAGATATTGTGGATAAGTACCAAAAGGAAATCTATTTTGTAATAAAGAAAGACAAAATTTGGATGGAGGCAGTTGTTCCTTGAACCATCTGGGTCACTGAAATGGGGTATGAGACTAATGACAATATAATAGAAACCTATGCAAAATCCCTCCTAGAAGCTCCTAAGGAACCTGAAGAAGAAGTATTTGGTAATGTTGAAACTATAGAGAGTCAAATTCAATCAAAGAAAAGAGTCAAAAAGGTTGAGGCAATTGTTAGAAAAGGAACCCGATAGACAAAAACAATCAAAGAAGATGTGTTAAAGAAAATCAGTATAATTGAAGGTGAATTAGAAGCAATCCAACCGGAAACTCACCTTTCACCGATTGGAACTTCTTCAAAAAGTGACATATCGACAGTAGTCATGAGAGTTGAGAGGAAGAGAAAACCTTCACCAGCACCTTCTCCTACACCAAAAAGATAGGAGCAATAGGTAGTAAGGCCCCTAGAAAAGAAATTAACTCCAAAGAAAAAGAAGTTGATTCCTAAGAAGAAGTCAAAACAAGCTATAGCTCCTATTGATAAATTACTAGATGAAATTATTAAGGATGGCAAATTGAAGAATATCAGCAAACTGTATAACACACTATTTGCTGATGATAAGCAGAAAGTAGAGAACATTGTAATATTGCACTTAGATATTTTCAAGAAATTTTTGATGCAAGTTGTTGATGAAATACCGATAGATCTATTCAACAGACTAGAATCTAGAAGAGTAGCTATTATTGATCTAGATAAGAAAATAAAAATTGAAAAATTACTTGTTGTACATCCTGTTAACTCACCTGATGAGATAGATCAATTGATCTATGAGGATAACCATTTAGTATTTTCAACTGCTCACCAACATGTAACACTAATGGCAGGGAGAGTAAATCAGATAGCAGAGGAAACATCAGATGCATGGGATATATTCCCAATAGAAAAAGAAAAATAGGAAGAGTATCAAAAACCTAAAACCTTCAAAGTATATCAAAAGGATAGAGACAAAGGAAAAGGAAAGGGTGGAGGACCTCACAGTATAAAGATAACAGACAACTTACCCCCACCACCTTTAGATACTCCATTGGTAGACACTACTGACAATCAACCAGCAACAAAGAGTATGGACACACCACATGAGGATACAAATCTTGATTCTGAGGTGTTGTACACAATGAATATTGACACACAGGAAGTCAACATTGTGGTTGATAAAGAAACAAGTGAGAAAAGAGATATGGCAACTGAGCCACCGGTAGAAGACATGAGAACTGAGACAAATATTGAAGATATAGTTGGAAACGTTGAAATTGGTATTGGGCAACCGAATGAAAATGTTTCAGGGGAAAGCACAGAGAAACTGGTATAAAATATAGAGTCACAAGTAGAAAAACCGAAAGTGGATACTACTGTAAAATCATCAGAGGCACCATCGGATAAATCATCAGAAGAGAGCACAAAGAAATATGAAGAACAACAGGTTCATTCATAGGTACATTCAGAGACAGTGCCACTGGCCACAACTGAAAAACCTAAACCTTTGGTAGCTGAAATAGAGACACAAACTGATCCTCCAGTAAAAGAGGAAAGCAATGCTATTGTCACAACCAACGGATTACAAATTGTGAAGTCAGTTGGATAGACATCCAGAACCTCCATGTCTGAATTCAGACCAACAAATATGATAGAGGTACTACTAGATTCAATTAAGAAAATAACAGATTGTAATGCTCTAGCATATAAAGCTATTGATAACACCATACCAATTTTGAAGATGGTAACTCCAAAGTGTAACATAGAAAACAAATATTCTTTGAACCAATTAGACACATTGTCTAAGTATATAACCGGTAACCTATTAACACTAGACAAAATAAATGAGGATACAATTAAGGAGAGATTGATAAAAGAAAAAGAAAACTTATTTGAGGATATGGTTAAGAAGAACAAGGGAGAGATGGACACTCTTTTATCGGAATTCATCATTTTTGACTTCAAGAAACTATACAGGGATACATGCAAAATAGATGTATTAACAGAAGATCTTGACAAAGAAATCAGAAAGACGGAAGATAAGATTAACAATATTGCTAACAATCTGATTGGGACATCAGATTCATTTTTGGAATTAGAAAAGAAAATTGCAAAGAAAGAAGAGAAAATTAGGAAACTGGACAATAAAAAACAAAGAATAAAGGACAAATCAAAGGACTTAAAATGTCGAATTGGTCCAAGATTAGAGTATCTTATTTCTTTGAGAAAAGAAATATCTGAGGCTCTGGTTCCCGAACTAAAGACACTGGAAGAGAAAATGAACATACTCACCAGTACAGTACAAAGAACCCATGAGGCTATCAAAGATAGTAAAACATTCAGCAATGACATAAATTCAATTTTGCCAGATATTTTTCAGAGTGTAACCCACCAGTTACAAGAAACCAAGTAGGACTCCACTGACAGTGAATGACAACCTTTGTCATTGATGTCAAAGGGGGAGTAGAGGCTATGAGAAAAATGATTAGAAAATGGCTCATCAGCTCAGGGGGAGCTCATTCTTTTTGGTAAGACAATTCTGGCAGACTCATTTTTTTATTTTTCTCATGAGTGTTGTCATCAATGCCAAAGGGGGAGATTGTTGGCAAATGCACACTCCAATGAGAAATTGTAGGTGATTGAAGGTTTTGTCATTGATGGAAGCCTTGCAATCATATGATACCAGCAAGACAATATATCAGCATTGGCAATGACAAACTTTACACTGGCACATAGGACACCGACAGACAAAGGAAGGATACCGACACCCTGGCCGACAAGAATTTTGTTTATAATATATTTTGTAATTAATTATAAAATCATTGTAAGCCGATATGTCGAGTTGTAATATGACTCATATATGTATGAGATCATTGTAGAATATTTTGTAATAAGAAGAGGATAGGCAAAATAAAGCAGACCTAATATGCGAATTATAGGTTAAGGGTTTATGTATGTAGCAGAGCTAAAACTGGTACTGGATCTAGCATAACAGATGCTATTTTGAAGAAGTACAAGACATTGGATTTGTATAATCCATTTTGTAAGTCAGTGTGACTTCTTATTTTGTATTTGAGTAGTGAGCTCTAGGCACTTGGCCTTCCTGCATGTGCAGGCCCCTATTGTAGCAGTAATATTCCCTTATTGGCCAGTAAATGAATATTGTCGGTCACAAATCCCACCGAGGTTTTTCCCACACCAGGTTTCCTCGTTAAACTACTATGTTATGGTGTGCTTTTCATGTGGTCATTGTTATCTTTGTTTACTGCATTATTTCTGGTTTACCGGTATACAATATTGATATGCCTTACATGTTTTAAATCAAGTAAACTCTATAACTAGTTAGATACTGATTCACCCCCCCCCTCTCAGTATCTTTGGGAATCCTAACAGTTGTTGTTGTTGTTGTCGAGGCATATAATAGCTTGCTTGCCCTTGTTGTGCATATTAAGGCACATACTGTTGTTGATATTGATGTTGTTGACTTTGAATCAGAATTTGTTGATTTTGTGCCATTTATTGTTGTCCTAATGTAAACCCCATTAATTTCAAAAATATTTGCTTATGTGCTTTAGGCTATTTGACTTTTACAAGGGGAATGTGATGGAATGGGGAATGGGATAGACTAGCCTAGTCTATGCTCTTTGATCCTTCCCTTGGATCACCTGGTATTATCCTCACACCCTAGGGTCTCTAGGACTTCCTTTTCTTGAGGAATCCCCTGACCTTTCCCAATCCACCCACCAATGAGTTGCAATGCTGCTCCTAAGGTCTCACCTACTCATGAGACTCAAAATCCCTTACTATAGCTAATAAGGGCTAGGCTTGTTCCACACCTTCCAAGGTCTTAGAAAGGTTATATTAGGTCAACTTCATGGTTTTTCAACCCATTCATGTGCCCCCAAGAGGTTTCAAGGTTCCAACCCCTTACCGATTTCACTATTTTGTGTTTTTGCCTTCAAATAGGGCTACAAGGATTAGGACCAATTAGGCCTCCTACCTGGTCCTTTAGGGCTTCCTCTCACAAATGATGCACCAACTACCCAAACTCCCAAAAATGGACTACCATTCACTTGGCAAGGGCTCAAGGATTTCTCTATTTTTTGGCCTCCAAGTGGTCGTAGAGTGCCTTGGGTGAATTTTGGGTTTTTTAAGGGTTTTGTGAGGGTTTTTAGGGTCTGCCTGGGTCACAATGAATGTTTTGAGTTTTAGCCACCTTTTTTGGATTGGTGGAGGCTCCTCCTTCACACCATTGATTCTTCACTCACTCCTCTACACCTCCTCCAAAGGACGCACTCTCCTCTGATGAACCTTGCTCTCTAAGACCTCTACAACTTGACCTGTCCTAGCTGGACACTGTCCAGTCTTGCCTAGGAGTGGGTCTTTGTTTGGCCTCCTTGCATTTTCAAGGGCCCTGTTTGCATGGGACTATAGTATAGGGTCTTCACTTTTATTCCCCATGGTTTCATGGTGATTCCACAATGGGGAATGGAGTTATGACTTCATTTGCACAAATGAGTCCAAACTGGACAATGACAATGCAATTTACAAACTATTTACAAACACACTCAACTAGCAAATAAAAACCTAATCTAATTGGTCACAATGAAATTATTTACACCTTATAAGTCACTCCACATAGTTTTGCACACAATTCAGTCCATTAACTTGCTCGGTAGCTTCATTCAAACTGATTGGTAACTAACAAAACAATCACAGTCAATTCGGTTTGCTTGAGCCATACAATGTCTGACATCCAACCCATCCAATTAGGGTTTAAAATTAATTATACCACCTTTTCTTTGGTTGGTGTGCCAAAATTAGGGCTCTCCATGCTCAGTAAGGGTCTTTTACCTTTTTGGGTGGAAAAGTTGCTTGACAACTTTTAAAAGTTGTCATGCAACTTTTGCATCTTTTGAGCAACTTTGCCATTGTTGCTTTTCATGACTCCTAGGCCTATTTTGGGCTATCCTAAGGACATCAAAATTCCAATAAGGCCTAACACACATCCAAGGCACACCCAACCTCTCCTGCACCAGAAATCACAACAAAATCACTAAGGACCTACAACTAGGACCTAGTGAAGAACAAATGAGCTCATGGCCCTTATTACATGTACAATGGCTTCAAAAGAAGCATAACACCAACAAAAAAAAGAAGGAGGGAGAGCTTGGAAGGGTTCTCCTATACCATACTCCCCCTCTATGCACAACTAAGAAATAGGAGAAGAGATGAGAGCCGGGTCTATGCCAAGCTTCTTGAACTTGCTCTCCTCCACCCAAGTAGCTTTAGATACCGGTTGATCTGCCCATTTCACTAAGTGCTCCATGTAGACCTAGTGTCTAGAAGACTTCTTAACTCTAGATTCCAAGATATCCTCTACCATAGGCTTATTCACTTGAGGTAAGGTATTCACATCTAGGTCTTGTAGTACCTTGGCTTGGTTCTCAGTCTGCCCTGCTATCTCTTCCTTGTACATTACCAGATCAACAACATTAAAGACTGGTGATATAGCTAAATCTAAAGGTAAATCAACCTTATAGGCATTCTTACCATATTTTGATAGAATTTTACAAGGTCCTATCCTCTTCATTTGCAGTTTGGCAGGCCTACCACTTTGCATCCTAGCTTTGCTCAAATGGACCATTACATAGTCACCCACCTTGAACTGAACTTCTCTCCTTTTCTCATCCACTTTGGCTTTCAATTTTTGAGTGGATTCAAGGATGGCCTTCTTAACTTTCTCTTGGACTTCCTTGATGGTTTGAGTGAAGTCCTCTGCTTGTCCACTCTTCATCTCTAAGGTACCAAGGTCTCTCAACTCACATACTCCCCTTGGATGTCTGCCATACACAACCTCAAAAGGAGTGGTCCTATTCACACTATCATTATATTCATACTCTTCTTGAGGAATGATAAGGTCCCATGTCTATCCATACTCCTTAGTTAAGAACCTCAACAAATTTCCTAACACCTTGTTGATGACTTCAGTTTGACCATCCATTTGTGGATGGTAAGCTGAGCTAAATAACAAGTTAGTTCCTAGTCTCCTCCATAATGTTTGCCAAAAATGACCCATGAACTTGTTGTCCCTATCTGAAACAATGCTTAAAGGGAGTCCATGAAAACTAACAATCTATTTGAAGAAGAGATGTGCAAAGCTAGCATCATGTGTAGTCTTACATGGAATGAAATGACTCATCTTGGAAAATCTATCTACTACCACATAGATGCTGTCCATACCTGTTTTAGTCTTGGGAAGTCCTACTACAAAGTCCATGCTTATACATTCCCAGGTCTATTTGGGACCAGTAATGGTTGATAGAGACCAACATTGCTTGATCCTCCTTTTTCTCTTTGGCATACACCACATTGCTCTACATACCTCTTTACATCTCTTGGCAACTTTGGCCAATAGTAGTACCTCTGTACTAAATCCAAGGTTTTGTTGACTCTAAAGTGTCCACTTAAACTGCCATTATGTTTCTCTTGGATGAGGTTTTCCCTCATGGATCCCCTTGGTACACACAACTGGTTACCTTTGAACAAGATACCATTTTGGAGAGTGTAATCTACATACTCACCATGGAAATGGTTCTCAAACTCCTTTCAAACCTTGTAAGCTATTGAGAAGTCTTCATGTCCTTCATAGAGGTCTTTGAAACCTTCTATTCCTATGCTCTACAACTGTAATTCTTGAACTGTCAATAATTTTCTTCTTAATACATCTACCACCTTGTTAAGTTGTCCCTTCTTATGCTTAATGGTGAAGGTGAAGGATTGGAGGTATTCCATCCATTTCAGATTTCTATTGCTAATCTTCTCTTGAGTATTGATGTAACTCAATGCCTGATTGTCTGTGAACACCACAAATTCCTTTGGGAGTAGGTAATGCCTCCATTTATTTAGAGACTGCACTAATGCATACAACTCTAGGTCATAGGCTGAGTACTTATTCTTTGCTTCATTAAGCTTCTCATTGAAAAATGCTACAGGTCTTCCCTCTTGACTCAATACACCCTCTACTGCAATTCCACTTGCATCACACTCCAAAGTGAATAGCTTATCAAACGTAGGTAGGAGTAGGATGGGTTTTGTGGCTACTTCTTGCTTCAATAATTGAAATGCTTTGTTAGCCTGCTCAGTCCATCTAAACTTAGTTTTAAGGCCTCCTTTAATGGTGTCAAGGATTGGTGCACATATGCCACTGAAGTTCCTCACAAACTTCCTATAGAATTGAGCTAATCCATGGAAACTCCTAACTTCAGTCCCTGTTTTAGGTGTAGGCCAATTCAAGATTGCCTCCACTTTGCTTGGATCCATCTTCAAGATTCCCTTAGACACCACAAATCCTAAGTAGACCAGCTCTTATTTCAAGAAGTCACACTTCTCTAGGTTGATGGATAACTTCTCCTCATGAAACCTCTCTAAGACTAACCTCAAATGCTCAAGATGCTCCTCTTTGGTTCTGCTATGGATGAGAATGTCATCTAGGTACACCACCACAAATCTGCCTATGAAGTCTTTTAACACCTCATTCATCAACCTCATGAAGGTGATCGGAGCATTGGTGAGTCCAAATGGCATCACAAGCCATTCATAAAACCCTTCTGTGGTCTTGAAAGCAGTCTTCCACTCATCACCGTCCTTAATTCTTATCTAGTGATAACCACTTTTAAGGTCTAGCTTGGTAAAATACATAGCCCCTCCTAAACAGTCCATTAGATCCTCTATTCTAGGAATAGGAAACCTATACCTTATGGTGATCCTATTGATTGCCCTTGAATCAGTGCAAAGTCTCCACTTGCCTCCCTTCTTTGATGCTAGCACTACCGGGACTGCACATGGGCTGATGCTCTTCTTAATCAATCCTTGTTCCAATAACTCCTGCACTTGCCTTGCTACCTCCTTATTCTGATCAGGTGTGAGCTTATATGCATCCTTGTTAGGTAAGGATGCATCAAGAACAAATTCTATTTGATGGCTTATAGACCTTCTCGGTGGGAGTGTTGCAGGTGCTCCATCACTCACTATGTCCTTATACTCTTGCAACATTTGCTTCACCTCCTTGGGTACTTCTGCCTGCAACTTGTCTTCTTCCTCATTTAGCTTCACAAAGATGGCACACTTCACTATCTCCTCCACATCTAGCAAGTTTAAAAACTCTTTACCGGTAGCCAATAGAGCACTAGGTGTTCTTGAAGTTCCCTCTTCGTTCTTTGTCAAAGATTGAATCTTGAAGGTCTTGTTGTCCTTCTTAAAGGAAATGGAGTTCTCCTCTCCATCATAGATCACCTTCCTATCAAATTTCCAGGGTCTTCCTAGCAATAAGTGACAAGCATCCATAGGTAACACATCACAAAGGATCTTATCCTTGTATCCTCCAATAGAAAACTCTACCCAATTCTGTTCATTGACTAGCACACTCTGCTCATGGTTCAACCATGTCACCTTATAAGGGTTAGTGTGGGGTATCCTTGTGAGTTTCAACTTCCTAACTGCCTCTTCTGATATGATATTTTTAGTTGACCTTGAATCAACTATCACCTTGCAAACTTTACCAAGAATCTTGTATCTCACCCTAAACAATGCTCTCCTATGCTTAGGTTCATTCTTGACTGGCTGTCTTATCAAGACCCTATTGAACATCAGATTTTCTCCAATCTCTAATTCAATATGGTCCACCTCAGGTGTCTTGCTGCTTGAAGAGTCTTCATGAGCATAAGAAACCCTCTTTTGACTATTTGATGAGGTAGGCTTGTCAGGGCATCTATATGTTGGGTGTCCCAATTGACCATAATTGTAACACTTCATTGTTGCAAAGTAGGAGTTACCTCTGCTGGTACCTCTACTCCTATTTGGACCACCTTATGCACCTCTTCCTCTAGAATGGCCCCCTCTGAGATTGGTTTCACTGCCATGCTCAGTTAGCTTGGCTTCTCCTTGGTTCCTTTGCTCATTTTCCTTGCTTTGGTAACCACCTCGGTGGTTCACTTGTTCTCTACCTCTGTCTCTACCCCTGTTATTGGAGTCTCCTTTCCTTTTGTTCCTCTCTTCTACCTTGGCAGCAAGCTAATGACATTTTTGAACAGTATTAGGAGTCCATAGGCTTATCTCCTCTTGAATGTTCCACTTTAGGCCGCTTAGATACCTAGCCAGCTTAATAGATTCATCTTCTTGGACTTTGGACCTAGGACATAGCTTTTGAAATTCTTCTATGTAGAAGGTCACATCAAGATCCTTCTACTTCAATCCTTGTCTCTTCTTATGAAGTTGGACTTCATAATCCTCTGGTAAGTAGTTATCTTTAATCTTTCTCACCATGGCCTTCCAATTTCCAATAGGTAGCTTCCCCATACTAATTCTTTCTTCTTGCAAGTACTTCCACCATGTCAAAGTTGCTCCCCTTAATCTTGATTTGGCAACTTTAACCTTTTGAGCCTCTGTCACTCCTTCACACTCAAAGTGGTTTTCCATGCCCTTAATGCATTCCATAACAATGTCTATGTCTATTCTTCCACTGAAATGTGGCAATCCTTCAAAAGATTTGGTATTCAAAGCGTTAATAGCATTTACAAAAGGTTCTTCATTGAACAAGGGATCTAGTTCAGGTATTATGTCATCTATGTCACAATATTGATGCTTCACTCACTCCTCTGCACCTCCTCCAAAGGATGCACTCTCCTTTGATCAACCTTTCTCTCCAAGACCTTTGCAACTTGACCTCTCCTAGTCGGGCACTGTCCAGTCTTGCCTAGGAGTGGGTCTTTGTTTGGCCTCCTTGCATTATCAAGGGCCCTTCTTGCATGGGACTATAGTACATGGTCTTCACTTCCATTCCCCATGTTTTCATAGTGATTCCACAATGGGGAATGGAGTTATGACTTCATTTGCACAAACGAGTCCAAACTGGACAGTGACAATGCAATTTACAAACTATTTACAAACACACTCAACCGGCAAATAAAAACCTAATCTAATTTCTCACAATGAAAGTATTTACACCTTAGAAGTCACTCTACATAGTTTTGCATGCAAGTCAATCCATTAACTTGCTCGGTAGCTTCATTCAAACTGACTGGTAACCAACAAAATAGTCACAGTCAATTTAGTTTGTTTGAGCCGTACAATGTCTGACATCCAACCCATCCAATTAGGGTTTGCAATTACTTATACCACCTTTGCCTTGGTTGATGTGCCAAAATTAGGGCTCTCCATGCTCAGTAAGGGTCTTTTACCTTTTTGGGTGGAAAAGTTGCTTGACAACTTTTAAAAGTTTTCATGCAACTTTTGCATCTTTTGAGCAACTTTGCCATTGCTGCTTGTCATGACTCCTAGCCCTATTTTGGGCTATCCTAGGGACATCAACATGCCATTAAGGCCTAACACACATCCAAGGCACACTCAACCTCTCCTGCACAAAAAATCACAACAAAATCACTAAGGACCTACAACTAGGACCTAATGGAGAACAAATGAGCTCATGGCCCTTATTACATGTACAATGGCTTCAAAAGAAGCATAACACCAACAAAACAAAGGAGGGAGAGCTTGGAATGGTGCTCTTGCACCATAATGGCATTTGCCTGTACTTGTTGTGAATTTTGTCCAAATGATTGATGTTGTTTCCAGTTTGCATTTACTTGTAGTGGCGTAGATTGCACTGTTGTTTGTTTTTGAGAATAATATCATCGTTGTACATTACACATTTGCACATTTGATGTTTCATGTTGTGTATTTTTAAATTGCTGTAATATTTCTTATGGTTGTGTGCCATTATTTGTTCCTTTTGTGTCATTTGTGAATACATATTTGTCGCATGTACCAAACTCGATTGCACATAAGAACTTTTTTGTATCATTGGATTGGTTTGGACATCAATGATATTTGGCATTCTAGTCGTGAATTGTTCTTGCGGTTGTGATTGTGATCCATTTTGAGGAACTTGTGATGTCATTGGATATGCTGTATTTGCCAATGTTTTCACCATTTCTATTTGGTCTTGCGGAAATGTTGGAGTGTTGTACAATGGATTATTAATTGTGTCAAAGATTCATTTCAATGAAACACTCACACCCAATGATTTAGAGATACTCTTCTCAAGTGGTATGGTTGATACTTCTTGTTGTGCATTAATTTCATCTAGATGAGGTTCAAAACTCAAAAAATTACCAAATTCATGTTGTGTTTGTACATTAGTTTGATCATTTGAGGTTGTAGCAGCTTCAAGAATGCTTATATACTTGTCAGGAAACAATCTAGACACTTTACTGAAGAACTTGTTCATTTTTTTTTCCATTTTTTGATTGCTAACAAACATTTCGACATCATCTGAATCATCAAAATTTGACGAGGAATCCAATGGGTTATTTAGATCCATTTCTTGTTGAAGGTCTTGGTTTGACCCAAATCCTTGTATAAGGTTTTGTTCCTCATATGACACTTGAGGTTGCGTGTTGTTTTGCTGGTTTAATTGATTAAAATTGAATGGTGCACTCCCTAATGGTGTTGGTGGAACACTTCCAAATCATGGTTTCATTGGCACAAATATGAGTTCATAATATGGAGGTGGCCCCAATTGTACTATGTCATATTGTGGTGGTGCATTACTTGACGAGCCGACATTTGGATCAAGTGATTGAGTCTTATATTGTTGTATTTGCATGTTTTGTGTGTTATCCATTGGAAAGGACATGGCTTGATACATTGATTCATGTGGTTTCTTGGACTTAGACCTTGTTTCAACTGACATGTCACTATGCAATTATGTAACTAAGGCAACCTAGATGATTGATAATGCAACTAAATGTTTTTTTGGTCTTCTTGAATTTTGGAAATGATAATTAGATGCAGATAAATGCAACCTTAGCAAACGATAATGGAATTTAGGGTAGAAGTGCAACCTATATTTCTGTTATTTGAGGAATTTTTGGAAATAATATGCAATCTTAAGTAATGGTAATGCAACCTATGTTTTTGTTATTTTTGAGGTTTGGACAAACCTTTGAAATGCAACCCTAAAGACATGCCCCTTGGGAAATTGAAATGAAGTCTAGACCTTAAAAGGACAAAGGACCAAATGACAATAGGACAAATTGACAATGTCTCACCTATGCGCTTGGATACTAAGCCAGGTTTGACAAAAGGATATTGATAAGAGGACAAATGTTGTACAAGGTCAAGACTCCCCAACAATGAGTTAGGATTTAATTTAAAGTTTTGATTTTTCAAGTTTGGCAAATCTAATTTGGGACTATTATGCAAGGGAACAATGATTATAACATTGACTCAAGATATGATATGAAAAGGACTTCAAGATGTGTTATGACCTAGGGATATGAAATGACCTAGTGATGTGAGCATATGGATATAAATGCAAATGTATGACAATGTGTGTTGGCCATTTGGAGGAATTGATTGATAGTTCTGATACTTAATATAAGTATAGATCCAATAGCCAACAAGATGAGAGGGGGGGTGAATCATACAAACTTAATCTTCCATAAAAACATCAGATTCAACCTCGGTAACATATATTTCAGTAATATAACTAAAACTGTTAAACATGCAAACTCAAAAGCATATAAACATCATAAACCTCATAACACCAGATTTAACGTGGAAACCCAAATAGGGAAAAACCACTGTGGGATTTTGGACCCACTAAGAAATATACTCTTTTAGAGTATGCTCGGTTAAAAGCAAATCCTGTTAAAGATTACAAACACATTGCTAGATGTGACCCGGTTAAGGGATTTCCCTCAAATCTATTAGGTTCTTCACCTTGTTAGAAGTGACCTTGTTAAAGGATTTCAAACACTCAATCAGAATGTCACCTTGCTAGAGGGTTTTACAAATAAGACTATTAAGTCCACTCAGTTAAGAGATTTTTTGTCACTTTCACAAAATAATAGTAATAAAATCTATCTGCAACTTCACATCTAAAATGCTAAAGAAAATTCTTATTTGTTCAATACAATCTAAACATATAACTAATATTGTCCATCTGCTCGGCTTCTATACTCTGTTATTCAAACAGGTCTTCAAGCTTCTGTGCTCGGTAATCACTATGTAGCATCCCTGTGCGTACACTTGCCCACATGCATTGTTTATCAATAGTTTCCTATTTATAAACAATTAGGTAACCACTTAATCTCCTTCATCACATTTCCCATGATCAATCATAGCCATCAGATCTTCAATCTTGTCCAGGTTCAATGCATCTTTTGATTTGAAAATGTTTTACCCTGCCTAGGAACTTGCATATATTTCTTGGAACTTGTGCCAGGGTATTGCGGTTCAATCTATGTTGCAGATCTTCATGCCGACTTTCCTTTGCCATAGATTCATTAACAAACTATATTAACGACATACCAATCATTCAATCAGTTCCATCTCATCAACTTCCTTCATTAAATAACACATGCAAACATTTAATGCATTCTGTTATAGCTCGGTTACAACTTGGTAACAACTCGGTAAATACTAAACTTCACTCGGTAGACATTCCGCCTTCATTAACCAATAGCGATAACCTTAGGGTTTACCGACTGGGTTCCTTAGGGTTTACCGACTAGGTTCTTTGCTTGATAATATAGTATAGTATTAACCTTTACAATTTACAACATATGTATGATGTTAAAACAATCTAAAACATCATGATCTCATCATTGTCTGACTCGGTAATAGTTGTCCATTGAATACCTTATTCATCCCCTTATTCATCATATTCTTTCCTGTGTTTTTTACCGACATCGTTATATTCTTCAAATCATACTTCTCAAGATATGGCAACATCATACTGAATTAGAAAATCAATTTCTTGACATCAATGACAAAATAATAATATCAAGACAGTAAACATCCTTAATCACTTATATCCATAATCATCAACAACCTTCTCAATATCCTTATTGAAATTCCAACAATCTTTCATTGTCTATTATAATGCAATGTTGCCAACAATCTCCCCCTTTGGCATTGATGGCAAAACCAATTGATTTGACCTTAAAAGATTCGGATTGCTGTGATTCTGAAATGCTGAAATGCTCTCCCCCATACATTAGACTTCTCCTGTTTTCTTCAGTCTTCTTTCCAATCTGTAGTCTTCTCATTAGTCTTCTCCCCTGATATTAGTCTTATCTCCCTTTGACAACAATGCCAAAAAGTAAGGAACTAAAACATAATTTTTGTCTGTATGAAGTGATTTCCTGCTGTTGTGTATCAATTCTGTCTTGGTCAGAGCATTTTTGTCTTCAATTCCTGTTCCCTATATTATTTCCTGTAATGATTCCTGTACACCTTTAGAAAACATCCTAAAGGGTATGAATCAACATCAACTCCCAAAAGATATTCGATAGAGTCATCGGATTGATGCTTTCACCGAACTCGATCAGTGAGTAGAAGATAGGGGTAGGACCCCTAACTTACTTTTGAGATATTCAAAAGTGTCCCTTGGTAGTGGCTTGGTGAAGATATCTACTATTTGTTTCTTTGTGCTAACATACTCCAACACCACTTTCTTCTCTTGAGCTTCTTCTCTAAGATAATGATATTTGATAGAGATTTGCTTTGTCTTAGAGTGCATAACAGGATTTTTTGAAATATTAATGGCACTAGTATTGTCATAGAATATAGTTACTGGCTCGGTAACTTTCTCATTTATACCTTCCAACAATTGTTTGATCCATGCAATGTTGGTACAATTCAATGTTGCAGCAACGTATTCAACTTCTGCTGTTGACTGTGAAACACATCCTTGTTTCTTGCCAAGCCAACTCACTAGTCTTTTTCCTAAAAAGAAAGCTCCTCCACTTGTGCTTTTTCTATCATCAATATTGCCTGCCAATCAACATTAGTATAAAATTTTAAATCAAAATCATTTCCTTTTTGATATACTAAGCCATAATCCTCAATGCCTTTCAAGTATCTAAAGATTCTTTTGATTGTTGTCATGTGTGTTTCCTTAGGATCTGCAGAGAATCTTGCAACTATACCCGCTGCATGTGCTATGTCTGGTCTGCTGTGAACAACATATTGAAGTTTTCCAATCATGGATCGGTAAAGTGTCTCATCAACAGATGCAGATTCATCATTCTTTGATAATTTATAGTTGGTAGTCATCGGAGTACTTACTAGTTTTGAATCCTCCATTCCAAATTTCTTCAAGATTTCCTTTATGTACTTGGATTGAGTAATGAAAATCTCATTTTTCATTTGCAGTATTTGTAAACCTATAAAATACTTTATCTCACCGATTAATGACATCTCAAATTCTTTGCTCATTTCATTTCCAAAGTTCTTGCATAAAGAGTCATTTCCACAAAATATAATATCATCAACAAATATGGCTGAGATCAGTATTTCATTTTCATCATTCTTCATGTACATATTGTTGTTCTCACTTGTCCTTATAAAACCAATCTTAATCAAATAAGAGTGCAATCTTTCATACCATGCTCTAGGTGCTTGTTTCAAACCATATAGAGCTTTGTTCAATTTGCATACTTGATCTTTATTCTTGTCTTCAACAAATCCTTCAGGTTGTTCAATAAAAACTTCTTCTTCTAATATTCCATTTAGAAATGCAGATTTGACATCCATTTGATATACCTTGAAATTTTTGAAAGCAGCATATGCCAACAATGTTCTTACTCCTTGAAGTCTAGCAACAGGTGCAAAAGTTTCACCATAATCAATTCCTTCTTCTTGAGCATAACCTTTGCAAACTAGTCTTGCTTTGTTTCAAATGACCTCTCCTTTTTCATTTAACTTGTTTCAGAAAATCCACTTTGTACCGTTTACATTTTTGTCCTTTGCTCTTGGGATTAGTGTCCATGTGTCATTCCTCTTGATTTGATCAATCTCTTCTGTCATAGAATTTATCCAATCTTCATTGTTAAAAGCCTCTTTCACTATTCTCGGTTCAAATTTAGATATCAAACATGTGTTCTGTCTTAGTTTGTTCCTTGTCATCACTGGATCATCCTTATCTCCTATAATCTGACTTGGTGCATGATGTCTTTTGATATACTTGGCTAATATAGGCTCAGTAGGCTCTATATGATCTTCTTCATCACTCGGCAATTGGATATTCTCTTCATTTTCTTCAATAGTCTTCTCGGTAAGACTTCTCAGTTGAACATAGGCAAATTCATCGTAGTTTTCTGGTTCCTTGGAATTTCCTTCATCATTTCTTTCTGCAAATTCATCAATTTTCACATTTTCACTTTCTACTATTTTGTTAGATGATTTGATCAGACATTTAAATGCTTTGCTTCTATAAGAATAACCTAGAAATTTTCCTTCTTCACTCTTTTGATCAAACTTGCCATTTCTATCATCTTTGTGAACATAGCATCTACTTCCAAAGATTTTAAAATAACTTACATTAGGTTTCTTATCATACCAGATTTCATATGGTGTCTTCAAAGTACCTTTCTTCAATTGTACTTGATTCAAGGTGTAAACTGCTGTGCTTATTGCTTCTCTCCAAAATGTTTGTGGTACCTTCTTTTCAATCATCAGTGTTCTAGCACAATCCACAATAGATCTGTTTCTTCTCTTAGCTATTCCATTCTGTTGTGGAGTTCTCGGTGCAGAGACTTGTCTTTTAATACCATGATCATTGCAGAATAAGTTGAACTCATCAGATGTGAACTCTCCTCCTCTATTTGATCTAAGACATTTCAGTTGTCTTCCTGTTTCATTTTCAACTCTTGCCTTGTACCATTTAAACATTTGAAAAGCTTCTGATTTTTCTTTTAAAAACATTACTGACATCATCTTGGAATAGTCATCCACAAATAATATGAAATATTTATCACCATAATAACTTTGAACTTTCATAGGACCACAAAGATCAGTGTGCACTAGATCTAAAATTCCCTTAGAAGTGTAAGAATTACTTGTAAAGCTTGATCTTGTCATCTTACCCATCTGGCATCCTTGGCACATAGCATTCTCAGGTTTTTCAAGACTCGGTAGACCTCTTACTCAGTGCTTCTTACTTATTTTGATCAGATTATCAAAATTTAAATGACAAAACCTTTTATGCCATAACCAGGTATTATCTATCTTTGCATGCAAACACTTATTACGAGTTGAGTCAAGATGAAATGTGTTACCTTTTGTTTGTGTCCCAGTAGCACCTAACTTTCCATTCTTGTCATGAACTTTGACAATTCATTTATGAAATTCTATTCAGTAACCTGTGTTATTTAGCTGTGCTACACTTAACAAATTGTATTTCAAACCTTCAACCCAATAAACATCATTGCATCTTGCATTGTCAAGAAGTGTTATAGATCCTTTACCTTTCACCAGACATGGTGCATCATTACCAAATCTGACATAGCCTCCATCATAATCTTCTAATATAACAAACTTGTGTTTATCTCCTATCATATGATGTGAGCATCCACTATCTATAATCCAAGAATCATTAGTGTTTATGTGAGATATTAGGGCTTTTTCTTCATACCTTTCTTCATCTGATCCATCTTTGATAGTCACATAGACTACTTCCTCTGTATCAGTCTCATCTGATTTATCATCGTTAGATTCCTCATCAGCTATTAAACATATCTTTCTATCTCTTCTTCTAAAGTCTCGGTGTCGTTTGTAATGATTGTCTTTCTGTCTATCATCTCAGTATTCTCTCTTTTTCAGTAGAATCTTTGTCAGGACAGTTAGAAGCCATATGTCCTATCTTATCACAATTGAAACATTTCAAAGGTAGTTTTCCTTTATACTTACCTTTGCCTCTCGGTAACCTTTTGGCTAATAGTGCTTCAAACTCTTCTTGCTTTCTGATTTCCTCATACAGTTTGTGTACTGCCTCCATGTTCTTATGAAATCTTTCACTTGCTCCACTGTGATCTCCTTCAGAGTACTTATACTTTCTTTCATTGAAATCATTAGATTCATCAAGATGAAAAGAACTAAATGCAAATTCAACTTTATTTACCGAAGATCCACTGTTATCAAAGTTACTTAACTCAAATGCATGTAGCTTACTAATAGTAGCATCTACAGAAACTGGCATATTAGGTACAGACCTCAATTCATTGATTGCAAAGATTCGGATTGCATAAGCTAGTAGAAGGGTTCTCAACAACTTACTTATTATATCCTTTTCTTCAATAGTTCCACCCGCTCCTTTGATTTGATTGACAATCTCCTTTAGTCTTGTACTGTACTGAGTTATGTTCTCCCCTTCATTCATCCTCATAGATTCAAGTTGTCCTCTTAGACTATCTACTTTTTCTCTTTGAACATGTTCATCTCCTCCATATACTGATATGAGCTTATCCCACATTGCCTTTGCATCATTGCAGCCTTCTAAATCATTAAAGTCTGAGTCAGTCAATGCAGATGTTCTTTCTTTGCCTTTATCTCTTCCATAGTCAATGGATAGGTGCTTGGTGTGATAAAATCATTCTCTAGATAGTATACAACATATTCTCCAACTCCTGATAGATGTAGTTTCATCCTTTTCTGTCATGTAGAGAAACTTGACTTGTTCAGCTTCGGTGCATCCCTCTTATACATCTTTGGATCTTTAACTCATGTGCCTTTAAAATTTCCTTTCGGAGTCCATGGCTCTGATACCAATTGATAGTTCTGATACTTATTATAAGTACAGATCAAATAGCCAACAAGATGAGATGGGGGGGTGAATCATACAAACTTAATCTTCCATAAAAACATCAGATTCAACCTCGGTAACATATATTTCAGTAATATAACCAAAACTGTTAAACATGCAAAATCAAAAGCATATAAACATCATAAACCTCATAAGACCAGATTTAATGTGGAAACCCAAATAGGGAAAAACCAATGTGGGATTTTGGACCCACTAAGAAATATACTCTTCTAGAGTATGCTCAGTTAAAAGCAAATCCTGTTAAAGATTACAAACACATTGCTAGATGTGACCCGGTTAAGGGATTTCCCTTAGATCTGTTAGGATCTTCACCTTGTTAGAAGTGACCTTGTTAAAGGATTTCAAACACTCAATCAAAATATCACCTTGCTAGAGGGTTTTACAAATAAGACTGTTAAGTCCACTCGGTTAAGAGATTTTCTATCACTTTCACAAAATAATAGTAATAAAATCTATCTGCAGCTTCACATCTAAAATGATAAAGAAAATTCTTATTTGTTCAATACAATCTAGACATAGAACTAATCTTGTCCATCTACTGGGCTTCTATACTCTATTATTCAAATAGGTCTTCAAGCTTTTGTGCTCGGTAATCACTATGTAGCATCCCTGTGCATACACTTGCCCGCATACATTGTTTATCAACAGTTTCCTATTTATAAACAATTAAGTAACCACTTAATCTCCTTGATCACATTTCCCATGATCAATCATAGCCATCAGATCTTCAATCTTGTCCAAATTCAATGCATCTTTCGATTTGAAAATGTTTTACCCCACCTAGGAACTTGCATATATTTCTTGGAACTTGTGCCAGGTTATTGTGGTCCAATTTGTGCTGTAGATCTTCATGCCGACTTTCCTTTTCCATAGATTCATTAACAAACCATTAACAAAATACCAATCATTCAATCAGTTCCAGCTCATCAGCTTCCTTCATTAAATAACACATGCAAACATTTAATGCATTATGTTATAGCTTGGTTACAACTTGGTAACAACTTGGTAAATACTAAACTTCACTCAGTAGACATTCCACCTTCATTAACCAATAGCGATAACCTTAGGGTTTACCGACTGGGTTCCTTAGGGTTTGCCGACTAGGTTCTTTGCTTGATAATATAGTATAGTATTAACCTTTACAATTTACAACATATGTATGATGTTAAAACAATCTAAAACATCATGATCTCATCATTGTCTGACTCGGTAATAGTTGCCCATTGAATACCTTATTCATCCCCTTATTCAGCATATTCTTTCCTGTGTCTTTTACTGACATTGTTATATCCTTCAAATCATACTTCTCAAGATATGGCAACATCATACTGAATTAGAAAATCAATTTCTTGACATCAATGACAAAATAATAATATCAAGACAGTAAACATCCTGAATCAGTTATATCCATAATCATCAACAACCTTCTCAATATCCTTATTGAAATGCCAACAATATTTCATTGTCTGTTATAATGCAATATTGCCAACATTGATTATGTGTTGCATTGCTGCAGACGGTGATCATGTTCAAGACTTGGCAAATGAAGATAATTTCTTTAGCCTGTGGACCTATATTGGGTCCCGATTGATCTAGGTTATGGACCAACTTAATGTAACGTGTGGATTAGACCTCTCGATGTGTTTTGGGGATGTCTTATTTGTTGGATATTATTTTTTTGGCCTAAGGCTGACATGTTTTGTAATTATGTAATTGGTTTATTGTTTGGTGGTTGACCTAATATTTTATGGTCGATTGTTTGTATATGTATGAGTTAAGATCTCATTGTAGATCATCATGGCATATGGTCAGGGAATGGGATATGGATATGTAATATGAAAATAATGTAATACCATTTAGAAAGAGGATTTGGTAGATCCTTGGAGATCGAATTGGGTTTATGTAAGAGGGTTTAGTCCTCCCGTATTGACTTTAACCGGAACTATACTTAGACATAGGAGATGTTATCTTTACAGTTCATTCCTTCTTCTGGATTGTAGTATGGATTTCTATAGAGTCAGTGAAGCTCCTTTTGTGATGAGCAGTGCGCTCTAGGCTGTTGGCCTTCCTGCAAGTGCAGGCTCCTCAATTGTAATTCACATACTTACTAAAAAATTATTATTTGACTGTGAGTAGGCTTCCCACCGTGGGTTTTCCCTTTACCAGGTTTTCCATGTATAAATCTTGGTTTCATGTGGATGGTATTTATTCTCTGATTATTGTTTGTGCTTAACTAGTTTAATTGCTATTTTGGTATTTGGTTTAAGCATTCCAGTATTAATGTTTTGGGTTCTGGTATTAAAGTTTTAATTTTTAAATGTTTTTGTACTATGTGACAACTGATTCACCCTCCTCTTAATTATCTTCCAATTACTTGAACTGTCTAACAATTGTTATCAGAGCTTTGGTCCTCCCTATAGAAAGATTAACTACTTGAGAAAGATCCTATGGCAACTAACAGTTCAAGTTCATCCAGTTCATATGGAGCTATCTGTCATAGAGATATTCCTAGGCTTGATGGAATAAATTACACAATATGGAAGATTTGGATGGAAACTCATCTGAGATGTCTCGGCAAGGAGATTTTGGAGATCACACAGAATGGTGTTACACCTCATAATCCAGCATCTGGAAATCCTCCTCCTACAAATTTGGATAAGGATCTTGAGAATGATTAAGAGACAAATCATCTAGAAAGGCTATATGGGATAAGTTGGTGACTCTTAATGAAGGTGACCCTACAATGAAGATAGATAAAATTTATGGTTATTGGGTGAGATATGAAAACCTAAAGATGGAAGAATATGAAAGGATTACTGCATTCATGGAAAGCGTAAATGAGATTGTTATGGGAATTCAATATTGTGGTGGAACTCTAAGTGAAGATGAAATCATTTCTAAAGTTCTGAGAGCCCTACCACTGACTTACAAGATGAAGGCTACTACTATTAATGAATTTAGAATAATGGCTAATACATCTATCAACAGAGATATCTTGGTTGGAAAATTATCTTCTTTTGAGCTTGAAGAATTTGGACCTTCTCGAGCTGTGAAGTCTGAACTTGCTTTTCATGCATCTGCATTAGCAACTGGTAAGCAAGATTAGAAAGATTTATATGCAAAGGAATTGGATGATATGAAGAGAGAAGATGGTGAGTTTGAGCAACTTGAAGCACTATTTGCTAGAAGATTGCCTAAAGGACCGATAGGAAGTAAGTATGAAGGAAAATCACCTTTTAAATGTTTTGCATGTAATAAGATTGGTCATTTTGCATCTAGATGTCTTGAAAAGAATTCAAGATTTGAAGAAAGAGTTAGAAGATCTTTTAAGGCCAACCCTGGATATCAGAACAAGTATAAGTACAGAGAAAAAAAAAAAGACAAATAATGGTACCTAGTGGATGAGGAAGGCATTACTGATTCTGATGATGAATCGACAAAAGATTTTGCTAGTGGTTTTGGAAATGGGAAGGAATTGGTGTTCCTGGCTATCAAGGAAGATGTTCTAGCACTGGAAGATAATGTACTTGAAGAGAAGGAACTTGGTGCTAAAATTAAAGACAAGGATGAATGGGTAATTAATAGTGGTTGTTCACATCATATGATTGGAGATGAAGGGAAGTTTCTATCTTTGCAAGAATTTGATGGCGGTCTGGTTAGATTTGGAGATGACAAAGCATGTATGATCAAAGGAAAAGGAACTCTATCACTTGATGGTAAGAACAATACTGATAATGTTTATTATGTTGAATGTTTCAGGAATAATATTTTGAGTGTATGCCAATTAGTAGATAAGGGATTTCAATTACAGTTCAAGGATGGAAAATGCAAAATCATTAATAGATCTAGTTTGGAGATTGAAACCGATACACGGACAAAAGGTAATATGTTTCATTTGAATTCCAGTGAGAATAAATGTTTGATTGCACAAATTGATGAGAGTTGGCTATGACATAAAAGGTTGTGTCATGTGAATTTTGATTGCATTTTAAAGATCAGTTCAACTAAGGCAATTAGAGATATACCTAAGATTATGAAGCCCTATAATCCGACATGTAAAGAATGTCAAATGTGTAAACTGGTCAGAACCTCTTTTAGGAGTATACAAGATAAATCTATTGATGTTCTTGATCTTATTCATACTGATTTGTGTGGCCCTGCTAGAGTTAAAAGTTTTCAAGGTGATAGATATTTTATGATAATCATTGATGATGATTCTAGAATGATGTGGGTTACTTTTCTAAGAGAGAAATCTAAAGCATTTGAAAAGTTTAAAATCTTTGAGGCTAAAGTGGAAACTGAGACACGATTGATTATTAAATGTTTGAGGTCAAATCATGGTGGAGAATTCACATCCGATGAGTTTATAACTTTTGTGAGAAGTATGGTATAAGGAGACAATTTACTACTCTCTAGACACCTCAGCAGAATGGAGTTGTGGAAAGGAATAACATAACTATCTTGGATACTTCTAGAACAATGATGATGGAACCTAGTCTACCTCATATCTACTGGAGAGAAGCAGTGAGCATAATGGTTTATACATTCAATAGAGTACATATAAAAGGAGAAACCGGTAAGACACCTTATGAATTATGGTTTTGCAATACACCTACAGTTAAGTATTTCAGAATCTTTGGTAGGTAATGTTATATCAGGAGAGATGATATCATTAGAAAATTTGATCCTAGATGTCATGAAGGCATATTTCTTGGTTATTCTAATGAAAGCAAAGCATATAGATGTTATAACAAGAGATTGAAGAGAATTGTGGAGAGTGCTAATGTCAAGGTGGATGAGCTGAATAGAGGTCAAATCAAAGTTTATGAGAAGGAACCAATGATGGAAATGATTATATCTGAACTGGTAGCACCTTTACCAAAATAGAGGGTTGAACCAGTTACTCTGGCAGTATCAAATTTTTTTATAATAATTGAAGAACCAATAAGAGGAATAGAGAGTCAGAAGACTCCTAGGTATGTGAGATTGAATCATTCAGAAGATCAGATCATTGGGGATAAGAACAATAGAGTAATAACAAGAAGAAGACTAGCAACTAATGAGGTATGTTTAATTTCTCAAGTTGAACCGATATCAGCAATTGAGGCATGTAAAGATGAATATTGGTTGAAAGCTATGGAAGAAGAACTAGATCAAATTGAGAAGAATAACACATGGACTTTGGTTCCCCAGCCTAAAAATAAGAATGTTATTGGAATTAAATGGGTTCTTAAGAATAAATTGAATAAAGATGGTCAAGTTGTAAGGAATAAGGCTAGATTGGTTTGTAAAGGATATTATCAAAAGGAAGGAATTGATTATGGAGAGACTTTTTCACCTATAGCTAGGATTGAAGTTGTAAGATTATTTTTTGCCTATGCTAACCATAAAAACTACAAGGTTTATCAGATGGATGTTAAGTGTGCATTTTTGAATGGGGAGCATGATGAGGAAGTTTATATTAAGCAATATGATGGTTTTTTGACTATTAGATGATACAAACATGGTTTGCAGGTTAAGGAAAGCTTTATATAGATTGAAACAGGCACCTAGAGCCTGGTATGCAAGGTTGGATAAATATCTTTTGAATCTTGGTTTTAATAAGGGTAATGCTGACAGTAATTTATATCATAAGATCATTGATGATGATATACTGATTATTGAAGTATTTTTTGATGATATTATTTTTGGAGGTGAAGATAAGTTGTGCATGGGATTTTCTAAAATATGGAGAAGGAATTTGAAATGTCTATGATTGGGGGAATAAAAATTTTCTTAGTTTTGTAGATTACTCAGACTGACAAAGGTATTTTCATCTATCAAACTATGTATGCTAGGGAATTATTGAAGAAATTTGGTATGGGAGATTCTAAACCGTTAAGTACTCCTATGGTTACAAGTGAGAAATTGACAAGGAAAGATGTTTCTACACTGGTAAATCCTACAAGATACAAATCTATGATTGGAGGTTTACTTTATTTGACTCAGACTAGGCTTGACATAATGAATTCTATTTGTATTGCATCTAGATTTCAGAGTGATCCTAGATAAAATCATGAGAGTGCGGTGAAAAGGATTTTTAGCTACTTGCAAGGTACATTAGAATATGGTTTGTGGTATTCTAAGGATGATGACTTTACTTTATGTGCATATATACAGATGCTGATTGGGCTAGAGATGTTGATGACCGGAAAAGTACTTCTAGTGGAGCTTTCTTTCTTGGAAAAAAGTTGGTTTCATGGATCAACAAGAAACAATCATGTCCTTCTTTATCTACTATTAAAGTTGAGTATGTTGTTGCTGCTACTAACTATACACAGATTTTATGTATGAAGAAAATGTTGAAGGATATCAAAGTGCATTGCACTGGACCGATAGTTATTTATTGTGGTAACTCTGCTACTATTGACACATGAAAGAATTTAGTATTTCACTCTAAGAAAAAGCACATATCTATCAAGTTTAACTTCTTGAAGGAGAAGGTGGAAGAAAATAAAGTTAGACTAGTTTATGTGAACACTAAAGAGCAGATTGCAGATATTTTCACTAACCTTTTCCTAAAGAACCATTTGAGTACCTGAGAGACAGGTTAGTGTTTTATGCAACTCCGATAGAGAACTGATTGATTCTTTTTGGCATCAGTCTGATATGCATTATCAGAGATATTTTTCATTCCGACACTGATGTGGGGATGCTACTGCTCAAGGGGAGTAGTCATCTTTGTTATTCAATGGATTATGTTTTTACTTTGATATTTTTGTCATATTTCTAGCATTAATGTCAAAGGAGGAGAGATATTGATGTGAAAAAGAAAAACTTAAGGAGTTGTATACATTAGGGGGAGAGATATTGTTTCAGAACTTCATTGCTATATATGTATGTTGGAGATTGTTGGTTGTCTTCCATTAGGGGAGACTTGTTTGGCATTTCTTGGTACTTAGATGTTTTTCATATCTAGTGTTGCCATCAATGCTAAAGGAGGAGATTGTTGGCCATTTGGAGGAATTGATTATGTGTTGCATTGATGTTTTGTTATTAATGTCAAAACTAGCTGTTTGGATGCTTTACTAGCACCCTCCTGGTCCTGGTAGCTTGAGTGGTTTCTGGTTGGTTTGGATAAGACATGATCTAGTATGCTCTAGTATGATTTAGTTATGGAATTGGATTATCCATGATACTCATATTCATATTCAGTCAGTTGGTTTTGGTCTGGTGATCAGATGCTATACTGCTTGCTTGGAAGCTTGGCTTGTGGTTCCGGTGAGGGTTTCACCAACACAGCTTTTGATGAATTGCATAAGTGGTGTTGGTGCAGCTTCTGGTGGAGATTCAAGATGTTGATGGTGATCATGTTCGATACTTGGTAGATAGAGATCATTTCTTTAGCATGTGGACCTATATTGGGTCCCGATTAATCTAAGTTAAGGACATGCTTAATATAATGTGTGGATTGGGCCTCTCGATATGTTTAAATGATGTTTTATCTGTTGGATATTATTTGTTTGGTCTAAGGCCAACATGTTTTGTAATTATATAATTGGTTTATTGTTTGGTGGCCGACCTATTTATTTATGGTCAAGGGTTTGTATATATATGATCTAAGATCTCACTGTAGATCATCATGGTATATGGTTAGGCAATAGGATATGGATATGTAATATGCGAATAATGTAATATCAGTTAGGTAGGGGATTTGGTCGATCATTGGAGATAGAATTGGGTTTATGTAAGAGGATTTAGTCCTCTAGTATTTAGTTTAACCAGAACTGTACTCAGACATAGGAGATGCTATCTTTGCAGTTCATTCCTTCTTCCAGATTGTAGTCTGGATTTCTATGTAGTTAGTGAGGCTCCTTTTGTGATGAGTAGTGCGCTCTAGGTTGTTGGCATTCTTGCAAGTGCAGGCCCCTCAATCATAATTCACATACTTATTGCAGAAGTATTATTTGATTGTGGGTAGGCTTCCCACTGTGGTTTTCCATGCATAAATCTTGGTGTCATGTGGATGGTATTTATTCTGAGATTATTGTTTATGCTTAATTGGTTTAACTTTTATTTCGATATTTGGTTTAATCATTCCAGTATTAATGTTTTGGGTTTTGGTATTAAAGTTTTAATTGCTAAATGTTATGTTAATCTATGGCAACTTATTCACCCCCCCTCTCAGTTGTCTTCCGGTTATTTGAACTGTCTAACAATGTGAACCTAAGACAAACCTAGGGTTTAGACTATGTCATGATATTGGCCTAGATTGGGTATGATAATGATAATGCAAAGTGTTACCTATGTGAAAACCTAACTTGGGTATGACAATGATAGCACCAAACTTAGGGAAATGGTTTTAAACCTAAGTGCAAAATGAGGATGCTTAAAATGAAATGGATTAATATGGACAATAATGACAATATTGTTAAATTCTATGAGAAGCAAGAATTGAGCCAAGATCTAATGTCGGTCATAGATCACATGCAACTCCAAGCAATGGATGATCAAAGATCAAAATAGCTGAATGAAGATAAATCTGATATGAGAGAAAAATAGAGATAAAGAAGAGAATTTAGAGAAGACTCTCACCGAGCTATCACTTAACTAGTGAAGGTGAGAGTATATTGCTTATTATATAGAAAAATAATAGCATATACAACCAAGAGGTGCATTAACTCCCACCTCCATAAAAAGTGGGAGGTTTTACCTACTACCCCATAAAAGGTGGGAGGTTTTTACCTACTTGGTAAATGTCAAAACATGTGGCATAACCTCCTTACATGAAAACAAAAAAGGAGTTATAAGAGGTGGCACATAAGGCCAAAAGAGGGTGAGAAACCCAACTACCCCATAACCCACTTAGGAAATGACAAAATAGTGGTTATGAGAGGTGGCACAACAAGCCAAAAGAGGGTGTGTAACTCAACTACCCATGTGAGGTGGAGAGTTACACATGTAGCTAATGTATTTCGCCATGTGTCCTCATAATAACCACACCTAATAACCTAAGCAAGCTTAATAATATATGTGTAGAAAAATAAATACCCCCTAACATAAGGAAAATAAAAAAACCTACACTAACACCCCCCCTTAAGCGTAGCTTAGGTGGGTGAAAAGATGGGTCCCGGCAAATGAGGCCATGTTAGGTACCCATGTACATAAATATCCCCCCCAAAAGAAGAAGCCCTCCCATAAGAGGAATAGACCCCCCTAAATAGAGAGAGAAAGAATGAAGGACTAAGAAGCCCCTCCTGAAGTAGACACCTTTTGCATCAAAAGCAAAGATCGCAAATGAAGGAACTTGCTTTCGGTGAAAGGTTTGGTGAAGATGTCCGTAGTTTTCTCCAATGTATAACAATACTTAAGATCAATGATGCCTTCCTAAATGAGCTCCCGAATATAGTGCATATGTATCTCAATGTGTTTCGTCCTCTGATGATGAACTGGATTTCTTGAGATCTGTATAGCACTCTAATTATCACAAAAGATGATGGTAGGCTTTCTAACTAGAATACCAAACTCAGTAAGAATATTTTGAATCCAAATAGCCTCAGTGGTGGCATTGACTGCCCCTCAATACTCGGCCTCTGTCGATGAAAGAGAAATTGCAGACTGCTTCTTGCTCGACCAACAAACTAGACTAGAACCAAGTGAGAAGCAATACCCAGAAGTAGACTTGCGATCCTGAGAATCACCTGCCCAATCTGAATCTGTATATCCTACCAAGTCAATATCCACACCTGCTACATACTGAATTCCATAATTGTGAGTACCCTGAATGTAGTGGAGGATCCGCTTAGCTGCTTTCCAATGTAACTCATGTGGCTCCTGCATGAATCTAGAGACCATGCCCACAGCATAAGAAATGTCGAGTCTCGTATGAGTCAAATAAATGAGGCTTCCAACAAGCTGTCGATATAAAGTGCCATCAACCAAGGGTGAAGAGCACTTAGCCTCAAGTTTGACCCCTGACAAAAATGGAGTAGGTGCAGGCTTACAATCAACCATGTGAAATCTAGAGAGCATATCAAGTGCATACTTGGGTTGTCCAAGGAAGATTCCTGAAGATGATTGAGTGATCTCAATTCCCAAGAAGTAATGTAGAAGACCCAAGTCTGACATCAAAAATCTATCATGGAGAGCAATTTTCACTGCTTTGATGGTGGATGAGTGACTCCCTGTGAGTAACAAGTCATCAACATAGAGAACCAGAAATGTGAGAGTTTCATCTTGTTGTAGAATGTATACGTTTGGATCAGAATGGCATCGAGTGAAACCAACTGTCAGAAGGAATGAGTCCATCTTGGCATACCAAGCTCAAGGAGCCTGTTTGAGGCCATAGAGAGACTTTCGAAGTTGACACACAAGTGAAGGATCCTGAACAAACCCCTGTGGTTGCTCCATGTAGAATTCCTCCTGAAGGTCACCATGAAGAATTGCACTCTTCACATCCATCTGATGAACTTCCCAATGATGGGTTGTAGCTATAGCAAGAACAAGTCGGATGGAATTCATCTTAGCAACTAGAGCAAAAGTCTCAGAGTAATCAACCCTTGGAACTTGGGAAAAACCTTTTTCTACCAAGCGAGCCTTATACTTATCAACCGACCCATCCGCTGCAAATTTTGTTCGATAGATCCACTTGCATCGAACAAGTTTCCTTCCCTTAGGAAGAGGAACTAAATCCCATGTGTGATTCCTTTCCAAGGAATTGAACTCTTCTTGCATTGCAGCATCCCACTCAGGAACACCTGAAGCTTCTTGAAAGGACTGTGGATCAGAAGCTGAAGCAATGAAGAGATGTGGAGCTTGCTGAAATTGTGACCTTGTTCTTCTAGTATCTAATGGATCACCAAGCCAATCTCCTGCTAACTCAAATGTTTGTCGAGCCCAAAGAGGCACTGAGGCTGGAGAGTATGGGGGAGAATCATCAACCTTTGAATGATGACTATGAGAGGAATGTGAATCCTCATCATCACTATCACCATCTGAAGTAGAGCAAGAAGACTCCTCATCAAGATTAGGAGGATTAAGATCCTCTGAAGAACTGTCATCATAATGCAATTTCTCCAATGTGATAGTGGATGGAGAAGTGGTATAAGAAGAACTAGAAGAACTCTCCTCAAAATGAACACTCCTCTCAATGAACAACTCATGAGTAGTGGGATGGAGAAGCCTATACCCTTTGACATCATCTGGATATCCAACAAATATGCAAGGCTTACTCTGCAGATCCATAGCCTTGCATTTTTCAGCTGGAATGTGGGCCCATGCAAGAGAACCAAACACTCTAAAGTGTTTAACTGTGGGTTTTCAACCAGTCCAAGCTTGAAAGGGAGTTACCCCCTTCACAGCTTTATGAGGAACTCGGTTCTGGATGTAACACGCACAGTTGATGGCCTCTGCCCAATACTAAGGTGCCAAAGACTTGGAGCGAATCATACAATTAGCCATCTCCTTCAAGGACCTATTCTTTCGTTCTGCTACACCATTTTGTTGAGGACTGTATGGAACTATGTGCTGCATGTTGATACCTTCTGAAGCACAAAACTGTTCAAACTGATTATTAACATATTCACCCCCATTATCTGTATGCAGAATCTTGATGAACTTCCTAGATTGTTTCTCTGCAAAAGCTTTGAAATCTAGAAAATTTTCAAAGACTTCAGACTTTTGTTTGGGAAAGTAAACCTATGTATATCTGGAAAAGTCATCAATAAATGTCAAGACATATCTAGCCTTGCTGAAAGATGGTTGTGGAAATGGTCCTGCCAAGTCACTATGTACCAACTCCAATAGTTGTGTAGCTCTACAAGCTTTACCTTTATCATACTTCTCCTCTAGATGCTTACCAAGAATGCACCCCTAGCAAACTCCATCAAAAAATCGAATAGAAGGCAACCCTGAAACCATTTCTTGTTGACTGAGTTGTTGCAAGTAACGGTAGTTCAAGTGGCCAAACCGTTGATGCCACAAACAAATCACCTCATCTGCATGAGTGAGTAAAACTGTCGAAGGAGAGTCAGGAACAAAGTGAGAAAACTGATATAATCTAGAATGATGATCTACTTTTCCCACAACAACAGTAGACCCATTATGCATTTCGCTGATTACCACTGCATCTGGTGTGAACTCAACTCACTTGCTAGAACTAGTGTGAGTGATCTGATAAATAGATAGGAGATTAGTTGATAAAGATGGAACACAAAGCACATCTTGAAATGTTCCTTCACCCACATCAACAGACCTTCTCCCATGCACTTCAACAGGAGTGTCATCACCCATTAGGATGGAAGGCATAGAACATGGCTCTAAAGATGTGAAATCATCTTCTGAAGAAGCCATGTGGTGTGAAGCACCTGAGTCAATTATCCAAGAATTTGGTTGTGAAGCAATAGCGACTAGGGCCTTACCCTTTCCTTTCCCCTTACTCTTATCTATGTCCTTAGAAGATCCTTCTGATGAACTCTGTTTGACTGAATCAAGAACCTTGATATTATTCTTTTCAAGAAGATTTGAAAGGTGATCAATTTGTTTCTTTAAACACTTATGTTCATCTTGACCAGGCCTCTTACAATAAGAACACTTGACCTTCTCCTTCTTAGGTTGTTCACCTTTTGATGAAGAGGTCTCATTGTCTACTTTTGAAGTAGCAGATTTCTGATCTTTCTTCTTCTCTCCTTGGTTCTTTTGTTTCTTATCTTGCTTACTAGACTCTTTCTGTTCTTTTGTGCCTTGATTTACAACTAAGGCATGTGACTTAGAGGGCTTTATTGTACCCATTTGAACCAATTTGTCCTACTCCCTAGTGAGTTCTGCAGCAAAATCATCTAAAGAAGGCATTTTGAATGTGGTACCTAGGGCACATTTGGTAGCATAGAATGTAGAAACAAACACTGAATAGTTAGGACCAAGCTTAGAAAGAATACTCAAGATCAGTTGCTTATCATATTTCTTAGTTCCACACTATTCCAACTGCAATCTTATAGACTTAAGTTTAGTGAAGAAGTCTTGTATAGTATCAAAATTGGTTGGATTCAACCCTATGAGTTCATTCTCTAATTGATGACCTCTTAGTTCATCCTGCTTACCAAAGAGGTTTCCCAAAGTAGTCCATACTGCATTTGGTGTAGTAGCAGATTCAATGTGAAAAAGAAGGTCAGGAGAGACTGACATGCACAATGTACCAAAAGCTTCATCACATTTATTAAACCATTTAATCTTTTCTGTAGCATCTTGAGGTTTAGTTTCAAGTCCCATAGTAACACGATGATATCCATGTCTTTTCAGATATATTATCATCTTAGATTTCCATTCAAAGTAATTATATCTTGTTAAAAGTGGAACTATAGATACATCCATGATAGCAGAAAAGAAGATTGCAAAGAGCCAAGAAGAGTGCAAGAAAGAAGACATAAGAGACACCCCCCCTTTCCACTAGTCTTTGAAATCACTCCCCCCCCCCCCCCAAATATTACAAGGTTGGCACTTTATAATTAGTGCATTTACAAGGCTTTTATCATATTACAATGCTTTCTAAGGCTTTAATGGCCAAAATAGAAAGTTTAAATACATATAAATTTAACACAAAATCTAAAAAAATTAGCCTTATAGCTGCTCAATGTATCTTAATACCTTTCCAACAACTATTCATTTTTGTAAAATAGAGTTGTGAGAAGAAAGATATGATCTATAGAACGAAAAAAAAAACATGTAGCTGATTCAACCTGCAATATCTAACAAAGAAGGGTACAATATTTCAATAAGACTTGCAATTATGAAGAGTGCTCATTTCCAGCTTTCCGTCAAGTACTCATTTGCAAAAAACTGACACCCGAGGCAAAAGTTATGCAACTTTTAAGAAAGGTTGCTGAATTTTCCTGATAGAAAAATGGCTTAAGTCTTGTTGAAACTCGATTTCTGCTCAAATTATTAATTTTCTAGAAAAACCCTCCAAAACCCAAAATTTTTTCGATGCTGTGAACAAAACCCAGAAATATTTTTTTCTGAAAATTAACGGAGGTTAGAACACTAGGGCCGAAATGAAAACAGCTCTAGTAAAATATTTCACTCTGATTTTTTTACTGTGTTCTCCAAACTCTGAATTTGGTGAAATAAAAGTCACTTATGATTTTCACAAGCCTTTTGGACACTCTAGAAATGCTAAATAAGCCTCCAATATTACCAAAAATGTTGCAATCACCCAGATCTCAAAGAACACATATATAAAACCAGATTTGACTAGAAGCTTATTTTCCTTTAAACTGTTCTGATTCTCCAGATCACACGAAAATGCAAGAAAAGAGCATACTTGGTTTTTAAGAAAAATATTAGCTATCTAACAATCTCAAATCTCTCAAATAAATCAGAAAAGCAATGAGCTATATCAGACAACACGACTTTGATACCATGTTAAATTCTATGAGAAGCAAGAATCGAGCTAGGATCTGATGTTGGTCATAGATCACATGCAACTCCAAGCAACGGATGATCGAAGATCAAAATAGCTGAATGAAGATAAATCTGATATGAGAGAAAAATAGAGATAAAGAAGAGAATTTAGAGAAGACTCTCACCGAGCTATCACTTAACTAGTGAAGGTGAGAGTATATTGCTTATTGTATAGAAAAATAATAGCATATACAACCAAGAGGTGCATTAACTCCCACCTCCATAAAAAGTGGGAGGTTTTACCTACTACCCCATAAAAGGTGGGAGGTTTTTATCTACTTGGTAAATGTCAAAACATGTGGCATAACCTCCTTACATAAAAACAAAAAAAGAGTTATAAGAGGTGGCACATAAGGCCAAAAGAGGGTGAGAAACCCAACTACCCCATAACCCACTTAGGAAATGACAAAATAGTCGCTATGAGAGGTGGCACAACAAGCCAAAAGAGGGTGTGTAACTCAACTACCCATGTGAGGTGGAGAGTTACACATATAGCTAATGTATTCCGCCACATGTCCTCATATTAAACACACCTAATAACCTAAGCAAGCTTAATAATATATGTGTAGGAAAAATAAATACCCCCTAACATAAGGAAAATAAAAAAACCTACACTAACAAATATATCCTAAGACCTAAGTTTGAACCATACAAAACCCTAACCCTAAGTGACATAAATTTTTAAACAAGGTTATCCAATGTTTTGAAAAGACATGCTTGTAGAATCTTTGCAAATTGTTGGATGAATACTTTGAAACTCTTTTGACCAAGGTTGACTTTGTTTGAATCTTGTTTGGACAATTGTTTGGACTTGTTGAAAAATTGTTTGCTTTTGAAAATCAAGGTTGTTTATTATTAGATTGTTGAGGAGATTGTTGGATTTGGTTGATCATTGGTACTGATATGATATTTTGTTGTCATTGATGTCAACATATTTCTGTGATTTAATCTTGTGAGTTTGGGAAGAGTTTCTGATCCGATTTTGAAATTTTGTTTTGTTGATCACTGTTTTGTAGAATCTGGTATTTCCTTCGGTATATTTTGGTGTGATTAGATGATGTACTAAGAATTTGGAATATTATTTGGGATGATCTTGTGTATCTTCATTACAGATGGTTTATGATTTGGTGCTCCACAAGCTATCTTTCTTCATGACAGTTGTTGATTCATTGTGTTCTTGAGCTTCGAGATGTTGACCGATGAAGAATTGAAAAGAGGTGTTGGTACAACTATTTTTTATGATTCTAACATTTTTTTGGTGTTTTCTAGTCATTTCCTATTTGTGTTGGTGATCTGCATTGATCGTTGTGCAAGTTTTTCATGACTTTTATGAACAGATGATTATTTTCATGGTATGCGGTATTTATGATGGTGTAGCGTGTTGCAGTTGATCTTGGTGTAATTTTCGGTGGATGTGATCATTTGGGAATTTGAATTAGGTCCATTTTATGTAATTCAAAATCATTATATTGGTCCCGTGATCGATCTTTGTATTGCATGATGTAATTTTTGTAATTGTAAGTTGAGGGTTGAGGGTTTAGTCGACCTTGTTATCAAGGTTGATGATTTGTATATATAGGTGAGATGATTATGTAATTTAGGTGTCAGTATTATATACATGATAAGAGAGAGGTGATTGTGTGAACAAGAGACTTATCATTCAGTATAGTGTTGAGGTGAGATTGGTGTTGTAGGATAAACAATTGTGCTTAACCGGAACTATCATCAGGCATTTGTAGATGCTATCATTGTAGTTCATTTCTTCCAGTTTGTAGTCAAATCGTATTATAAGCTAGTGAGACTTCTCCGAGGGTTGTAGCCTTTCAGGCATATATCTTTTGAGCAGTGAGATCTAGGCAGCGTGCTTGAATGCATGCACATTCGCCATTGTAATATTTTCACATACTACTATAGAGTATCATCTTACTGTGGGTAGGTTCCCACTGTGTTTTTTTCCTTAACTGGGTTTTCCATGTCAAAATCTTGGTGTTGTGTATTGTGCTACTAATTTTCTTATCTGATTCATTGTTGCAGTTTATCCATTTATGTTTTGAATTTTAATTTGCATTGATCCGGTGAAGACTGATTCATCCCCCTCTCAGTGCTCCTTCTTGATTGTTGATAACAATTGGTATGAGAGATAGATCCTCTGGTAGAAGCTTAATTGCTTGAGGAGATCTAGGATGGAAGGTCGAGGTATTCTTTTCAAGAAGGATAGTATGAGGTTTTATGGAAACATCTATACTGTGTGGAAGAGACGAATAGAGGTGCATTTGAAGTGTCTTGGAGAGGATTATTGGAAGATTACTAAGAATGCCTATGTTGTCCCTCAAAATGGACCATCCACTCATGATGAGGTTAAGGAAGATGGGTATAATGTCATGGTAAAGGAAGCATTGCTTAGTGCCCTGACTGATTCTGAAATGATGAATGTTATGAAAATTCAAACTGCACATGAGATCTGGGAGAAGCTTGAGATCCTGTATGAATGTGATAGTCAAGTGAAAGTTGCTAACTTGCAGAGTTTAAAAGGAAAGTATGAGACATTGAAGATGGGAGATGATGAGACCATACATTCATACATGGCTAAGGTGAATGAGCGTGTCCTTGGTATCACATCTACCAGTTGAAAGATTGAAGAAGATGAGATTGTTGCTAAGGTGTTGAGATCTTTGCCTCCTTCTTATAAAATCAAAGTTACCACCATTGATGAGATCCAAAATGTAACTACAGTGAAAAGAGATGTCTTGGTTGGAAAACTTGTTGCATTTGAGCTGAGCAAATTAGGGGAATCACATGGAAAGTCTAAGACAATATTCAAAGCATCAACATTGGTATTCGGTAAGAAGAAATATGATCCTGATGAGTGCAGGATATTTAGATATGAAAGATAAAGAAAAGAGATAGTAGAGAAAGAAAGAGAGCTTGATGAGCTTGAAGCACTTATTGCCTAGAGATTGCCTAAAGGTGTTGGTAAGTATGATGGAAAGTTGCCCTTGAAATGTTTTTCTTTTAATAAGATAGGATATTTTGCTTCTAGATGCCTAGAGAGAATAGGTAAGTATGGCATACATGATAAGTTTGATAAGCATGATAGGAATGATAGATATGAGAAGTATGAAACGTATGATAAGCCTTATAAGTTTAATCAAAAGTTTAGGAACAAGAAGAATTGTTATTATGTTGTAGATGAAAGGTGTTACAGATGATGAATCAAAAGGAGATGAAGGTGTGTTTATTGGCATTAAAGAGGATGGACCTGTACCTATTAATTCCACTAGTTGTTATGTTGAGGAGAAAGCTTTGGCTGCAAAGGTAGAAGAAAAGGGTGTATGGGTGATTAACAGTGGTTGTTCACATCATATGACTAGTGACAAAAGTAAACTTGTAAACATGGAAAGTTATGATGGTGGTGTTGTCACTCAAATTGCACCCGTAATGCACAAGCTGAAAGCTCAAGCAACTTGGTGACACATGGGATAATTCTTAGGCCTGTGGGTTCCTATAGTGAGGATTAACCTCCAGATGAAGGGTTGGTTCCCTGTGAATAACTCTAGATTGTTTACCAAGAAAAGGGATAGGAAAATGAGAAATGAAAATAGAATGACTTTGCGAATGCTAAAATAAGGTGAAGCATCAATATGATATCTCAAAATGACAGAAATACACTCCTAAAAATACCAATCTGCACAAATAGACTTTTGGTTCATAACACATAAATTTTTCATGCAAAGGATTTAAATTTATAAATGAGACAAAAAATCTAAAGGTTATCTAGACAAAAACATAATAAACTAGCTCTCAATCATGAATAGGAAAATGAACTCCAAAAATATAAGGCATAAGCTAATAATTTATTCAGTATTCTGTCATAAAACTACACAGGAGCTACAAGAATATATTCTCTGCTAAAACCAGCAAGAGAATGATCAAGAACTAGTGAAGAGAGATAAAACTTCTTCACTTTATACAAAAACCTTCCAAAAAGTAGAGGAAAGATGATTTCAGAATGACTCAAGATGAACTCCCATTAAAAATATCTTTTCTGAAAACAGATCCTCGAGTAGAAATAAAAAGCCACCAAAATAGGCTCAAAATCATGAGAAAAACTCATGAAAACTTGCTCTCAAGCTTAAATCGGACCCCAAACTACTTGATGACTTCTCCTTATTTTGCACTGAGTTCACCTAGATGTTACCTTGCCACCCACTGGATCGATACTTCAACTTAGCACTTTAGACCAGACCCACCTCTTCCTGGGCTCACCTTGTCACTAAGTCATGATGGATATTCATTTCGGGCACCTCACAACCTCGGTACAACGACAACCACTGGATCTCAGAATTTTACTCCATCGTTGATCCTCCTTGGATCTATCATTAGATCTTCTTGATTTGCGTGACCCTTATCTCACCTGGGCACTCACCCTTTTCTGCACGTGCTTTGTCACCAAGTCACAGAGGATAACTGGTGAGCCTCTTTCCATCGTGGTATAGCGACAACCATTGGATCTTTCACATCACTGTCTGATCTTCCTTGATCTGCTCCCTTCTGCCATGTGTCAGCCTATGGATCCACCCGTCCTACCACCTGGACCTGCCATGTGTCTTTGGTTCTATTGGCTTGTTCGATATTATTCTTTCTGCCAAACTTCCTCCTTCAGTGAGTTGTTGACATGTCTCATCGATACAGTAGTTTCATTGATACTTTTTATTTTATTGCTAGGACGAGTTTTGATTTCTTTGATGTACATTATGTTGATGGAACTAATGCTTTTGGTGAATCCTTTTAGAGTTCCATCACGGCTAAGGTCTGCTCGATAAGTCACTCTTTGGTTTGTCTACGCATCACCGTCCAATCTTCCTTGATCTTATACCCTCTGATCCACCACGTGGCACCCCCTAATTGGCTCTGGGGTCCCTATCTTGACACCTTAGCATGGCCTCACTAACCGCTAGAATGAATCTCTCCATAACCATCTACCTTAGTTGCTTGCATTAACTGTCAGCCATAGTCCACCGCTAGTGGTTTGTCACCATGTCGCAAGGAATAGCTATCACACACCTTTATGTTGTGATATAGTGACCACCATCAAATCATCTGCGATCATCATCCAATCTTCCTGACTTGCTCGACCTTTAATTTCTTCTCGCCAACCTACCGCAAAATTTGGATGCCTTGAGATGTGTGTGCACATGGGGTCCACTGAGCCATGGGCCACTTCTTTCCAAAAGCCCTTAAGCTTTGACACTATAGTTATATGTGTTCTTATATTTAAATGTGATAAAATCCCTCTGCACTGCCAATGTGGGATAAATGCTTTCCCTTGAAAGTTCATTTTTTTTGTAAAACCAACTTGGCGCTTAGATAAAAAATGCCTTACACAAGTTGATTGCATTTTGTTGGTGTAAATAATTATTCATCTTGGATATTATTACACCTTACTTAAGTTTACTTAGGAAATGCATTTCATAGTAGTTTGGGTATGAGACACTTGGGTGTTTGTGCTACATTGGGATAGTGTGTGTAGGAGAATTTCCACCTTTTATGGTGTGATCTTGTTGTTACACTCCACATTCAGTGGGTGATCCACCTCATGTGGAATATTATATTGTTTCTCCTACCCACCCACACCTATTTCCTACCTACCCTTGTTTCTTGTTGAGCCACATGTCATGTTTATGTACTCACATATCCATGTAGCCTTGCCTATATAAGAAGGCTCATATTCATTATATGTAATGATTGATGATCTAGTTGATCAGTATTTTCATCTTGATAGAATACAGTTTATTTCTATCATATATTTTGTCTCTCTTATTTGTGCTTTCCATTGCCTCTTGATCCTGGAAAAATCTCACATGGTTTCAGAGCTTGTCCATGTCTCACATTGTATCAGAGCTGGTCCATGTCTCACATGGTATCAGAGCCATTATAGTGTCATTGGTTTGTTAATTGAGAGAAATTTGATGCTATTTGGGGTTGTGTATTTTGGAGTTTTGTATTGCAGGTTATTATTGAAGCTTGATGGTTCAAATCTGAGGTTACCATTGGATTGAGGAGGTCCAAGAAAGTCATTTTTGCCTTTTGTTTCATCCAAATTAGACTTCGGAGGCCAAATCTAGAGGCATTTGAAGTTTGACGCTGCGGTGGAAATTTTCAAAAAATTATAATTTTGCAGACAATTTTCAAATAGCGATATCTCACTCATTCAGACTCGTTTTTTCGAGCAATTTTTTTTGTTTTGGGGTAAAATGTTGTGATCTATATAGTGGTATAGGTGTTTTCTGATTTTCAAATATAGGTTTTTCAAAAATCATGAAATCCTGATTTTTACAACTTTGGAGGCTTTGTTTGGGCTCATATGGACTCCTTTTCAGGTGCCATTTTTTTTGAAAGTGCATATTTTTTCATCTACTTTCATAATCTACCATCTGTTTACAGTGATTTTAAGTAGAAATTATACTTTCAATATTTGGCCATTTTTGGCATATTTGGTACTTGCATTTTGCTTGGATCTCAGTTTAGATCACTAGTAGTATTTGTTGAAGTCTCTTAGATTTCATTTTGAGAAGTTGTAAATTGAAATTAGAAGTCCGCTTTGTCTTGTTTTGCAAGTGGCCCATTGTATACGCACTAAGTATAAAGTGCCAAAATCACCATTTTGGGGGGATTTCTTGATTGAGTATTTTGGGGGGGGTGTCTTGTGTGATTGTGCCTCTCTCTATCTTGTGTTTTTTCATTTTGGTGCTATGGGTTCTACTAAATTTCCACTTTTAACTCCTCATAATTATGCATCATGGAAAATTAAGGCATGGAGTAAACTAATAAAAAAATGACTCATTCATTATGTAAATGAAACTATTATAGCACCACCTGATCCTAAGGCTGATCCTAATGCTCAAATTGAATGGCTTACTAAGAATGCTATGGGACTTGGAACTCTTAGAAAGTATGTATCAGATGACCTCATTTTTCACATTGATAAGTGTACAACAATTAAAGAGGCTTGGGATATTTTTAAGAAATTGTATGGTCAAGTCGATGAGATTAAGGGCTACAAGCTTGATAGTGAACTCACAACTTTGGATCCCAAGGATTTTGATACAATTCAAGATTATGTCACAAAAGCAACTGAGCTAAGAGCAAAGCTAAAGGATTATGGAATTGACAAAAAGGATGCTCAATTGGTTTATACCTTGTTGGACAAGCTTCCTTCAGAGTATGTAGCCTTTGTATCTAGCTTTCACACCCATAGGTTAGCTCAAGGTTCCTCATACACTTGTCCCTCATTTGATTCATTCACGGAGATGTTGATACTTGAGCAATCTAAGTTGACCATGATGGGGATTCTCAAATATTCAAAGTCACAAGCTTTGGTGGCTAACAAAGGGAATCAAAGTAATCAAGGAAAAGGCAAGAATCAAAAGCAACCTAAGTCTAAACCACAACAAGGTGATTCACCATTCTCACCTAAGAGGAAATCATATAAGGATAATCTTTTTTGTGGATATTACAAGAAGTTAGGACATGATGAACATCATTGTTATAAGAAGGATATTGATGAGTTGAAGAATCTTCTTGAGAAGAATAGAATCAACCTACCTTCTAGAATGTCTACATCGGCTTCTTCTTCCAAGGAAAAAGGAAAGGATCACTATTTTGGGATAGATAAAGGAAAGGGACAAGAAATTTGTGCTACTACAAGTCATGATTCAGGGAGATGGCTTCTAGATTCAGGGGCTTCTCATCATATGGCATCTTCGCAGTCTATGTTTTCTACATTTGAGCCTTGCCACATGCCGTAGATTTTGATGGACAAACAGACATACATGGATGTGATTGGGAAAGGATCTATTGCCATTGGGGATAACTCCTTCAATGATGTGTTGTGTGTACCCCACTTGACAAATAATATTCTTTCCATCTATCAAATCACATATGGGGCAACTAGGAAGACTATGGAGTTCACACCTAATTTAGTTATCATTAGAGACTTGGAGAGTGGAGCTATCATTGTGGCTGGGGTGGTTGATCATGCATCTCGGTTGTACTCTTTTTCAGATTTTGGTCCTATTGATAAGGTTGGTTCTTCCTATGTTGATGATTCGGATTTTGGGAGAACTTTGGGCATTTGAACTTGGGGATTCTCACATGTGACCCCGTTCTTGAGCCTTGGATTTCATCTGCTTCTAATTGATATCACACCACCTATTGCACCTGATGATGCAGCTAGTGTGACAGTTTTACCTTCTTCTAATTTAGTGCAACAAGATATTTCATGTCTTCCAGCTTTAGTTGATTGGGATGCCTACTTGACAGACATTGCATGTTTGTTTGTGGAGTCCTACATTACAGATTTGGGAGACACCATTCATGACATTCATCTTCTCTTTGATGAAGATGATCCTTCTTTGATTGTTGCGAGGGATAACTTTGACCCTCTTGTGCATTCTCTACATGATGAATCTTTAGAGGTTGACATGATTGTGGATACTTTTGTACAACACTTGGAGGAGGTCTCTTTATCTTTTGAGGAGACATATGAGTCTTTGGATATTGTTCTACATTCATCTCCACTAGATCTTAGAGTGCCTTTTTCAATAGTGTGGCACAGTTTACCACCTTTGGAGGGGGTACCTTTCAGCATCGACATGGGGACACTTGAGAAGTTTTCAGATATTTCCTTCATCATGAGTATTTTTGCTTCATCTTCCGTTCATGGTTGGGGAGACTTCATGGATACACCTTTGGTTTTGTTTCTTCCTAAGGGGAGGAATGTTGTTCGGTGTTCATGGAGCAGTTTCTTCATTCATCTTTGAGCTTCTATCATTGGTGCAGATTCCACATTGAGGAGGGGCTTCCTAGTCTCTCTTCTTCTTCTCTCATATGGGGGGACTTTTTCCTCACATGGGATTTTGTCCTTCACATACTTCTATGAGAGTTCTTTGTATCTAGTTTTCATCTCTCTTTTGGGGAGGGTTTTTTCCATTGGGCTTTTCTCTCTTTTCCTAATTTGTGAGAGATTTCATTGCATTAGTTTTCATGCATTTGCATTTGTACATGGGTACCTAACATGGCCTCGTAGTCGGGACCTATCTTGCATTTCTTAGTTGCATTGTAGACTTAAGTGCATTCCCCTAAGTTGCACTTAAGGGGGGGTGTTGGTGTAAATAATTATTCATCTAGGATATTATTACACCTTACTTAAGTTTTCTTAGGAAATGCATTTCATAGTAGTTTGGGTATGAGACACTTGGGTGTTTTTGCTACATTGGGATAGTGTGTGTAGGAGAATTTCCACCTTTTATGGTGTGATCTTGTTGTTACACTCCACATTCAGTGGGTGATCCACCTCATGTGGAATATCATATTATTTCTCCTACCTACCCACACCTATTTCCTACCTACCCTTGTTTCTTATTGAGCCACATGTCATGTTTGTGTGCTCACATATCCATATAGCCTTGCCTATATAAGAAGGCTCATATTCATTGTATGTAATTATTGATGATCCAATTGATTGGTATTTTCATCTTGATAGAATATAGTTTATTTCTATCATATATTTTGTCTGTCTTATTTGTGATTTCCATTGCCTCTTGATCTTGGCAAAATCTCACACATTTGTTTTGAAGTTTCTTTTACCTTCCATCAGCCACATAGGGGATTTGGCGATAAACTTGCCAAATGAATTTTCCTGAAGGTTTTAATAGCCACAACATACTTGAAAGTGAAATGGAGCATGGATATCTCTATGATCTATTTATCTTTGTAACACCTATCTCCATTCTCCATTAGCATGCTAGGCTCAACCTTCGTGGGAGCCACATTTTAACCCACATGTTGTATTTTACTTTTCCTGTATCTACACATGAAGCAAACAAGTTATAAAAAACACTACATATCTGATTTCTTGTTGATGATTTGACCTGATATTTGCTGATTTGCTTGACACTTTTCAATATGAATGTAAGAAAGGCCTCATTAGGCCACCAAATTTAGCATGTGCAAAAATTTGGTAGCAGGTGGAATAGTTAGATTTGGAGATGAAAAAGCATGTGTAATCCATGGGAGAGGTTCTATTTATTTTGATGGTAAGAATAACACTGATGATGTCTTGTATGTTGAAGGTTTGAAGCATACTATTTTGAGTGTTGGACAGATGGTTGATAAGGGTTATGATCTACAATTCAAAGATGGTAAATGCAAGATCTTGAATGCCTCCGGTATAGAGATTGCATATGGAACTTGCTAGTTCTAATACTTAATATAAGTACAGATCCAATAGCCAACAAGATGAGAGGGGGGGGGGGGGGGAATCATATAAACTTAATCATCCATAAAAACATCAGATTCAACCTCGGTAACATATATCAGTCATATAATAAAAAATTGTCAAACATGCAAACTCAAAAGCATATGAACAATATAAACCTCATAACACCAGATTTAACGTGGAAACCCAAATAGGGAAAAACCACTGTGGGATTTCAGACCCACTAAGAAATATACTCTTCTAGAGTATGCTCGGTTAAAAGCAAATCCTGTTAAAGATTACAAACACATTGCTAGATGTGACCCGGTTAAGGGATTTCCCTCAAATCTATTAGGATCTTCACTTTGTTAGAAGTGACCTTGTCAAAGGATTTCAAACACTCAATCGGAATGTCACCTTGTTAGAGGATTTACATATAAGACTGTTAAGTCCACTCGGTTAAGAGATTTCCTGTCACTTTCACAAAATAACAGTAATACAATCTATTTGCAACTTCACATCTGAAATGCTAAAGCAGATTCCTATTTGTTCATTACAATCTAGACATAGAACTAATCTTGTCTATCTACTGGGCATCAATACTCTGTTATTCTAATAGGTCTTCAAGCTTCTGTGCTCGGTAATCACTATGTAGCATCCCCATGCATACACTTGGCCACATACATTGCTTATCAACAGTTCCTTATTTATAAACAATCTTCTAACCGCTTAATCTCCTTGATCACATTTCCCATGATCAATCATAGCCATTAGATCTTCAATCTTGTCCAAGTTCATTGTATCTTTCGATCTGAAAATTTTTTACCCCACCTTGGAACTTACACAATCACCTTGGAACTTGTGTTAGGGTAATGCGGTTCAATCTGAGTTGTAGATCTTCTTGCTGACTTTCCATTGCCTTAGATTCGTTTAACAAACTTGTTTTACGGCTTGCCAATCATTGATCTGCTCCATCTCATCAGCATCTTTCATTAAATATCATATGTAAACATTTGATGCATTCTGTTATAGCTCGGTTACAACTTGGTGAATACTAAACTTCATTCGGTAGACATTCTGTCTTCATTAACCGACTGCAATAACCTTAGGGTTTACCGACTAGGTTCTTTGCTTGATAACATAGTATAGTATTAACTTTTACATTTTACAACATATGTATGATAATAAAACAATCTAAAACATCAAGATCTCATCATTGTCTGACTCGGTAGAGTTTCCCATTGATTAACTTATCCCCTTATTCATCATATTCTTTCCTATGTCTTTACCGACTTCTTTATAATCTTCATATCATATTTCTTAAGATATGGCAACATCATACTGAATTAGAAAATCAATTTCTTGACATCAATGATAAAATAATAATATCAAGATAGTAAAACATCTTTAATCAGTTATGTCCATAATCATCAACAACCTTCTCAATATCCTTGTAATATTGCCAACAATTAAGACTGAAGGTAACATTTTTCATTTGAATGGTGGTGAGAAAAGTTGTTTGATTGCTAAGATAGATGAGATTTGGTTGTGGCATAGAACAATGTGTCATGTAAACTTTGACGCATAGATCAAGATTAGTTCTACACAAGTTGTTAGGGATCTGCCTAAAATTGTTAAACTTGTTAATCCAGTATGTAAGGAATGTTAGTTGGGCAAGAAAACAAGGATTTATTTCAAGAGTAAATGATATACATCTGATGGATTATTAGATCTTGTGCATATTGACCTATGTGGACCTACAAATATTATAAGTGTGCAGGGTGATAGATACATTATGTCGGTAATTGATGATTATTCCAGAACAATGTGGGTTGTCTTTTTGAAGGAAAAATCAGAACCATTTGAGAAATTCAAGATATTCAAAGCTAAAGTTGAAACTGATTCTAGATTGAAGTTGAAGTGTTTGAGATCTGATAGAGGTGGAGGATTTTGTTTCAGTGAATTTAATTCATTCTATAAGGTGCATGGAATCAGAAGACAACTATCTTCTCCTAGGACTCCACAACAAAACGAGATTGTTGAGGGGAAGAACTGTACTATTTTGGATGCAAGAACCACCATGTTGATTGAAGGAAATGTTCCAAAGGTTTAATGGAGAGAAGCTATTGGCACTGCAGTTTATACATTCAATAGAGTTCATATCAAACATGATACCGGTAAGACCCCTTATGAGCTTTGGTTTGGTCATGTTCCTACTATGAAATATTTCAAAGTTTTTGGTAGCAAATGCTATATCAAGAGAGATGAGGATATTGGAAAGTTTGATGCTAGAAGTGATGAAAGTATCTTTTTGGGATATTATACAAATAGAAAAGCCTATCGATGCTATAATAAGAGACCAAGAAAGATAGTTGAGAGTGTAAATGTGAAGGTGGATGAGAACCTTGGGAAGGAGATCAAAGCTTATAATCATTTGGTGGAAATGATTATATTTGAACCGGTAGCACCTTTATCGAAATAGAGTGTTGAACCAGTTACTCCGAAAGTGTCAAAAAATTCTACAGTAACTGAAGAACTGGGAAGAGGAACAGAGAGTCAGAAGACTCCTAGGTATGTGAGATTTAATCATTCACAAGATCAGATCATTGGGGATAAGAACAATGGATTAATGACAAGAAGAAGACTAACAACTAATGAGGCAACTAATGAGGTATGTTTAATTTCTCAAGTTGAACCGGTATTAGTAATTGAGGCATGTAAAGATGAATATTGGTTGAAAGAAATGGAAGAAGAATTAGAGCAAGTTGAGAAAAATGACACAAGGATTTTGGTTGGCCGACCTAAAAATAAGAATGTTATTAGAACTAAATGGGTTTTTACAAATAAATTGAATGAGGATGGTCAAGTTATAAGGAATAAGGCTATATTTGTCTATAAAGGATATTCTTAGAAGGAAGGAATTGATTATGGTGAGACTTTTGCACTAGTAGCTAGGATTGAAGCTGTAGCATTATTTCTTGCCTATGTTGCTCATAAGAATTACAAGGTTTATTAGGTGGATGTTAAGTGTGTATTTTTGAATGGGGATCTTGATGAGGAAGTTTATATTGAGCAACCTAATGGTTTTTCACTATCCGATGATACAAACATGGTTTGTAGGTTAAGGAAAGATTTATATGGATTGAAACAAGCACATAGAGCTTGGTATGCAAGGTGGGATAAATATCTTTTGAAGCTTGGTTTTACTAAGGGTAATGTTGACAGTAATTTATATTATAAGATCACTGATGATGACATATTGATTATTGAAGTATTTGTTGATGACATTATGTTTGGAGGTGAATATAAGTTATGCATGGAATTTTCTAAGAAGATGGAGAAAGAATTTAAAATGTCTATGATTGGGGAAATGAAATTTTTATTAGGTTTGCATATTACTTAAAATGATAAAGGTATTTTCATCTATCAAACTAAGTATGCTAAGGAATTGTTGAAGAAATTTGGTATGTGAGATTCTAAACTGGTAAGTACTCCTATGGTTACAAGTGAGAAATTGACAATAAAAGATGTTTCTGCACTGGTAAATCCTACAAGATACAAATCTATGATTGGAGGTCTACTTTATTTGACTCAGATTAGACCTAACATAATGAATGTTGTTTGAATTGTATCAAGATTTCAGAGGGATCCTAGAGAAAATCATGAGAGTGCGGTAAAAATGATTTATAGATACTTACAAGGTACAACTAAATATGGTTTGTTGTGCCCTAAGGATGGTGACTTTACTTTATGTGCATATATAGTTGCTGATTGGGCTGGAGATATTGATGACTGGAAAAGTACTTCCGATGGAGCTTTCTTTCTTGGAAAGAAGTTGGTTTCATGGATTAGCAAGAAACAATCATGTAGTTCTTTATCTAATGCTGAAGTTGAGTATGTTGTTGTTGCTACTAACTGTACACATGTTTTATGGATGAAGCAAATGTTGAAGGATCTAAAGGTGGATTGTAATGGATAGGAAGTTTTTAATTGTGATAACTCTATTGCTATTGATATATGAAAGAATCTGGTATTTCATTCTAAGACAAAGCACACATCTATCAAGTACAACTTTTTGAAGGAAAAGGTGGAAGCAAATGAAGTTAGACTCTTTTATGTGAACAATAAAGAGAATATTGCGGATATCTTCACTAAACCTTTGCCTAAGGAATCATTTGAGTACTTCAGAGACAGATTGGGAGTTTTTGCCCCTCCGGTAGAGACTTGATTGATGTGATTTGGATTAGTCTAGTATGCATTACCAGAGATATTTTTCATTCCGACACTGATGTGGGGATGCTACTTCTCAGGAGGAGTAGTTAGCTTTGTGATTTGGTGGTTTATGCTTTTGCTTTTATATTTTTGTCAGATATCTGGTATTAATGTCAAAGAGGGACAGATATTGATCTGAAAAATAAAAACTTAAGGAGTTGTACACATTAGGGGGATAGATATATGTACAATTCAGAGCTTTACAGAGATATTATTCACAGGGTGAGTTTGGTATTTGTTTAAGAACTTCATTGCTATATCTTTGAGTAGGATATTGTTGGTTGTCTTCCATTGGGGGAGGCATGTTTGGCATTTCTTGGTACTTAGATGTTTTTCACATCTAGTGTTGCCATCAATGCCAAAGGGGGAGATAGTTGGCCATTTGGTGGAATTGATTATGTGTTGCATTGATGCCAACACTAGCTGTTTGGATGCTTTACCGACACCCTTTTGGTCCCAGTAGGTTGAGTGGTTTCTGGTTGGTATGGATCCAACATTGATTTGGTAGGCTTCGATATGGTTGTGTTATGGAATTGGCTTATTCAGGATACTCATGTTCATATTCAGTCAGTTGGTTTTGGTCTGGTGATCGGATGCTATCTTGTTTGCTTGGAAGCTTGGCTTGTGGTCCTAGCGAGGGTTTCACTAGTAGAGCTTTTGATGAAGATCTTTGATGAATTGCATAAGTGGTGTTGGTGTAGCTTTTGGTGGAGTTTCAGGATGCTGATGGTGATCATGTTCAAGACTTGGTAGATGGAGACCATTACTTTAGCGTATGGACCTATATTAGGTCCTGATTGATCTAGGTTATGGACCAGCTTAATGTAATGAATGGATTTGACCTCTCGATGTGTTTCTGGAATGTCTTATGTGTTGGATATTATTTTTTTGTTCTAAGGCTGACATGCTTTGTAATTATGTAATTGGTTTATTATCTGATGGCCGACCTGATTGTTTATGGTTGAGGGTTTGTATATATATGATGTAAGATTTAATTGTAGACCACATGAGAGGATATGTAATGTGTGAATAATTTTATATCATTTATACAGAGGATTTGGTCGATTATTGGAGATCAAATTGGATTTATGTAAGAGGATTTAGTCCTCTGGTATTGAGCTTAAACAAAACTATACTTAGGCATAGGAGATGCTATCTTTGGAGCTCAAACACTTCTCTGAATTGTAGTTTGGATTTCTATGTAGTTAGTGAGACTCCTTTTGTGATGAGCAGTGCACTCTAGGTTGTTGGTTTTCTTACAAGTGTGGGCCCCTCAATTTTAATTCACATACTTATTGCAGAAGTATTATCTGACTATGGGTAGGCTTCCCACCATGGTTTTTCCCTTTACTGGGTTTTCCACATATAAATATAGGTGTCATGTGGATGGTATTTATTCTATGATTACTGTTTATGCTTAATTGGTTTAACTGCTATTCTGGTATTAATGTTTTGGGTTCCGGTATTAAAGTTTTAATTGCTTAAGGTTCTGGTAATCTATGACAACTAATTCACCCCCACCCCCCCTCTTAGTTGTCTTACGGTTATTTGAACTATCTAATAGAAATTATTTCCTTCCACTTTGAAAGAATCAACATTAAGATGGTTTATGAGTTTACAAGCTAGTTCAATCTCTACTAGTCTCGAAATGGAAACAGTTTTCTGTGATAAATACCAAGATTATTGCAGAGTAAGAGATAGAAAAGAGGATTTGTTTCGAATGAAACAATTAAAAGATGAGAGTTTAGATGATTATGCTAATAGATTCATGTTTATGTATGAAAGATGTGTTGAGGGATTAAATGATGATATCATTTGCACAATATTTATGAGAGGAATTGATGATGAGTCAAAAGATGCTTTGAATTTAATGGGTAAGGGTGAGATTAGCAAAGTTTCTTTAGATGAGATCATTGAGATTTGTAGGAAATACTCTAGGACAAGAGTGGGAACTAGGAACTCTAGGAAAAACAAAGCTTTAAGACCTGATGTATCTCAAGTTATGAAAGAGCTGGCATGTTTTAAAACTGATATACTCCTCCATCTTAATACTCATGTAGAAAAGAAAAACACAGAGCCTTTATCCATCTATTGCTCAAAATGTAGGCGAAAACATATTTTAAGGGAATGTCCAATGAATCAGCTAGAAATATGTGACAAAAGCCATGCTACAAGTTCTTTCAACTTGTTGCTAGAAATTAAGAATCATTTGAAGAAGCCACTAATAATTAAGGAAGAACTTAATTATATGGGACAAAGATCACATAACACTGGATTTAATTCTTATCCAGGACAATATGGTCCACGTAACAATTGGAACCAATGGAATCCTCCTTTTCAAATGCAACTACCTACTACATCTTAGGGACCTCCTGAATGGGTTATTCCTTAGTGAAATAAATCCCAATAAATCAGCCACAATGGAACCAATCATGGCAACAAAATCAATGGCAGCCTAATTCTCAACCATGGCAACAAAATCAAAATCAGTTTCAGCCATGGAAAAATCAGCTAGACCTAAACAACCTTGGGGATAACCCCCACCTCTTATCACTAGTCCTAATTCACCTAACGAGCAAGTTAACCAACCTCCAATTCAAGCTTGGCCAATATCAAATCCAAGAAATAACCATCCTCAACAAGCATTAAGTGCTGAATTTAACCCGTATGGTTTAAACTTAATCGAGATAAATGATATTCAATTGAGGAATCACAATGTACCCTCTAAAGATAAATCAAAGAAGGATGATGATAAAACAAAGGAAATAAAAGAGAAAGATCATGAGTCTAAGGAAACATTGAATAAAGATCATTTTCCAAAATGATTAGATGCTCCACAAAAAGCTCTTGATTCCTCCCTATCTGAACATACTAATATGATCGATTCTCCACTTTTGAGGGAATTGAAGAAAATCAACATTGAAATTTCTTTGCTACAAGCTATCAAGGATATCCTTGAGATTAATCAGTTATCAAATCACTATGTGTTAAGACACCAGGAAGGAAACTGAAGTTTCCACCCATGATTCAAATAGGGACCAAGCTTACTAATGTTTTGTTAGGAAGATTACTTCCCTATAAGTACAGTGATCTAGGAAGTCGTGTGATTACCCTGAGTATATGAGGAGTGGATTTTCCCAATGTCTTAATAGATTTAGGGGCAGCTATAAATGTGATAACAACAGATACAACAGAAATATTAGGAATGACCAAGGTGCAACCCACAACCACAATACTTCAGTTAGAAGATCGGTCCACTACTAAACCAGAAGGAGTTTTAGAAGATGTCACTATGACAATTGATACTTGGGACTATCTAGTTATTTTTCTTATTCTAAAAGCCAAAAAGAAGTCTTAAGGTTATCCAATCATTCTAGGAAGATCTTGGTTAGCTATGGCTGCAGCTCTTATTGATTGTAGATTAGGGAGTATGACCATCTCGAATGGTCAAAAGGCAAAATGAAATGACACTTTATCCTCCAGCTAAACCTACCATTCATTCTGATACTCAACAATGGGTTGATGATGATATGGATTTTGAGGGGGGTGGATTGGTCGAGTTGTCCATAGTTAATCTAACTAAGCATATGGATGAATATGAAGAGTATGTGGAACAAGGGAATAAGGTGGATAGCGAAAAATAAAAAGGTGTTGAAAACCAAAATAATTCTTCTCTCAATAGAATCATGGATGTGACTAATGAACTCCACATTAATAACCCGTATCCTTGATCTCTCAATACTCATATTAGAGAACTAGGAGTGGATAAGAGTGAAATAAAGGAAATTTTCATTTCATCAAATATTATAATATTGTGGTTAGGAGTATGATAGTATTACAAGAGGGGAATGCACATGCATTCAAGCACACTGCCTAGGGCTCACTGCTCAATTACAAAAGAGGACTACAACCCAGAGGAAGGCTTACTTCCTTATAAGTGATTACAAAGAATAACAAGAAAGTCTAAACTGGAGAATAGTATCTACAAATTCCAAATTGCAATTTTGGTTAAGCGCAAGAGGTCTTCTTCCTCTATTTTGTCTCTTTGCTCTATTCTACTACTCTGTCATATGCTAGAGCACAAAAACTCTCAAGAATAAACACAAAACTAAACACCATCACTCATACAATCTTTCCACACACAGGTGAACTCACAATACTGGTTCCCACTTTTTGACCAACTTTGACACTAAGATGAACTTTTTGAAAAGAGCCTTCACTTTCCAACACCTATAACTTTTAAATCGTTAAGAATTTGGAGATGATGTAAACTAGTAATTTGTAACATCTTGGTTTTAGATTCTAAATATATATTTTTTAATTTTTTTTGAATAAAATTTTATTGATTATTCCATCTCCCTCAAAAAGTAATTTTTTACAGCAAACAACATTTTTTAAGAGTGATGTGCATCCTGAAATGCATAACTTTTTTTTCTATAAATGATAAAAAAATGAATTCTTTTTAATTTTGGCTTGTAACATCAATACCTAGGTCATGTGGTTGGTTTGATAGTAATATGTTGAATATTTTTCATTTTATTAAATTTTAAAGACTGACTAATTATAATTTAGATATAGGTGTATGTTTGAACACATAACTAGTTCTATATATATCAAAATTCAATTTTATTTTTTTTGTTAGAAAGAAGACATCAATACCTAGTGCATAAATATTTTTCACAATTTTTTTGAATTAGTTTACTATTTTTTCCCAATGCATTGAACAAAGAAGTTCATGTTCGGTGAAAAACCTACACTCATAAGAAATAAAATAAAAATATATTAATGAAATTAAATGTATTAAAAATTATACTATTTAGAAAGCTTATAATAAGGACTAAATACTTAAAAAATTAAAACTCCTAAATGAATTCATTTGACCCCCCAAAAGCTAATGTAAAAGTGGTTTTTTATTAGCATTTGATAGATGCAAAAGAGACTCCATTGCAAGTATGATTTAGAAGCAGAGAGGTTCTATCCAATAAATTTTTATCTAAGAGCCTTTGATCTAACTCTCTTTAATTAATTACTTCAAATGGAATCTCTTAAAGCTTAAATAATTATATTTTCTAATAAATGTGAGTTGACCCACACACATCTCATTGCATCACATATAAAAATTCTCAAATGAATTGGTCTTATATATTCACATCAACAAAATAAATCAATTCCATGTCGGCTCCAAAAACAACATAACATGCAACATGAAACGTGTAACCACAAGTCAGCTCAATCCAATTACCAATCCATATGTGAACCTAAAAAAAATTATAATAAGCTTCCCACATGTCGGCTCAACCACCTTGAATTCAAAACCAATCACCGAAATCATCCCAATGATTTCGCACAACACGTTACACCAAAATAACTTTGTTCTTCCTGAATTACTAGATAGTAGATCTTCTATCTTGCACGTGAATCAATATCGGAGGCTATAATTACGAAATAAGATGTTTCTAACATCTAACCATCTAATACTTCCACCACAACCAAAAGTATAAAACCAAAATGGATTTATGCTCAATGTACTCATACTATGTATTCCACCTTCCAGACTTAATCATAAATGAATATCAGACTTCTGGTAGAAAAAATCTACATATAACAAATGTGATCTCTTATTTGAGTTTCAATCAGTGACAACCTCAGAACAATCGTCAAGCACTAATCTTCATCAATACAGTTTCTCTTGCCAACACTAGACCTTTCAAATGATAGCATCCTGAGGAGGAATAGAAATCTCACTATATTTATTCCTATTCTCATCAACTTTTACCCTTGACAAAGTTTTAGCTTTCTTGACCATCTTGGGTTTTACAAGAACAAGCTTCCTGAAATCAAAGTCTTTAGGGGAAATGGTTTCTTTCTTTCTTTTAGGTGCATACAACATCAACCAAGGAGGTAAAGTTGTACCATCATCCTCACCCACTACCATCTCTTGAGAGGGATTGATAGAATCTTGAATGGTGGTAGTTACTATTATCACAAAAATTTTCACCCTTGGTGATCAAACTTGATCATGAACCTTGTGAAACACATAAACAATATCCAAATATGGGACTCTGCTAGATGTGAGATTGAATATTTAGAGAAGGCTGACTTCCTTGTCAATTTGGTGCAGGTGTTGGACCAACCCAACACATTAAAGACCTAAACTAGGATCTGAGAGGGAAAAGGGAAGAAGGAATGCATCAAAGGGAAGGAGGTTTGCACCTAGATTGAATGGTGATCTTATTTCCTATGACTGCACAAAAATATCAAAAAAACTACTCAAAGGATGCACTAGTTTCTACCCAAATCAACTCCCTATCCATGAGTGAAGGTTGGAATTCTAAAAAATGATAAGAGGAATAGAGATACTTCATAGATGTGACCCAAAGAAGGTGATCAACACAGTCACTTATGCAATGAAAACAAGAAAGAGATATATTTAGACAAAGATACAAAGGTATTACACATATTATTTAAATTAAAAGGAGGCAAGATAGATAAGTTTTATTGATATGAAGGAAAAGAAACTTTAACAGTCAAATAAAACATGTATTCGATTGAGAGAAAAGAAATAGAAGATGTTGAGGAAAGATACAAAATTTTCCTTTATAGTTGAGGCATAACTCAAAACTGAACGTGGCTTAAAAAACCATAGGAGAAGACAACCCTATCTTCAAATATATCATAATGGCACGATAGAGAAGAAAGTCTTCAAAATGCATTAAATGAGCATGGGTTGCACTTGAAAATGACCTACAAAGTCATGTGCAGAGTAATGGTATAGAAATCCAGCAGTCGGATTAAGATTTGATTGGATTTGGGGCACTGACCAAGAAAAACATTTGACCATCGGGTCGGAAACCACCACTACATAGTTTTAATTTCTCAACGGTTCTACAAGTTTGAATATAGATAATTGATCTGAGAGATCTATGTGAATATGGATGCATGAGATCTATCCCTATAGTCACCCACAAGGCCTAACTATAGTTTAAAATGCAGTCGTCTGATTGCCCTTTAGTGAAAATCCATAGTCTAGATCATACAACATGGTGGGATGGGTCCGCCACTACTATCGCTGCCTTGGCTCAACTATCACTATTTTGCCAACCAAGACTCACCATTAGCTCAAATCACCACAAAATGGTGATAAGCCATTGCGGTAAATGTTAGCTCCTCATGGTTTCATGGGGGGCACAAAATGATAAGCCCCACGCTCCGCCAAACAACGAAAGCCATGGAGCTTGCCTAATGGTAAAAGGAAAAGGAGAAATCAGCCCTAGGATGTCTAAGGACCCTCCAGCCAGTAGGAACTTATGTGATTTGACTAAATGAAGTGGTCAACATAAAAATAGAATTTTGGAACCTCTAAAAAATAAAGGACCTCCTCTTGCTAGTAGAAAATGTAGTGTGTATAATACAAGAGGTTAACGTGGTGCGCATAGCATGCAAGTTAGCTAGAAAAGTTTCTTAGATTAGATATAACCATGGCTAATATTGACAAAAGAGGGGTCAAAAGTTACTATAGGAGAGGTCATGGTAATGACATGGGAAGGATTCTCAAGGGATGATTCATTCATGAATTTATTAAAATCATCCATTATGATTGCGGATGCTTCATACAACAAGGGAAAATAAAAAAATACACTCTCAATATTTTCATGTGGCATATCCAAAGTGGACTCACTAGTACTAGTGGATACATGAATGACACTTGAAGGGGAAATACATGTGACCATTGGAGGCTCATGCTCAAAATTAGTAATAGGAACTTGTAACATATATGAAGGAGAAGACACCTGAAGTAAGGATTCATTTTCTTGTGGTATCTCTTCTACATCTAATTCATTTTGTTCTTGTTCATCCTCTTGTCGATGAATTAACTCTTCATCAAGATGATCGCCCTCTTGTTCATTTGATACCTCTAACTCTGTTATTTCTTGAATATTAGAACTCAAAGGCTCTCCTTGAGTTTTACCTTTCTTAGACTCAATTGTGAATTTCAACTTAGGAGCCTTTTCTAGAGTAGCAGGGTCCTATTTGTTCTTGGTTCTAATCTTTGATCTCTTTCCCATTGGGCCATCAGTGCCATCTTCTGAAGAAGAATAGAAAGGTTTCAAAGGAACACCATGCAAAGATAACCAAACATTAGTATTTGTAAGAATACTCTAAAAACATGCCCTGATGGAAGTGCATTCCTTTTTCAACCATTGGATGAGAGGCAAAGGAGTAGAAGAAACCTTGTTCTTCTCATACATTGGATCCAAGATATCACCATCTTCCTCCAGATCTTCAAGAACATTGGCAAGACCAAAGTCCTCAATTTGTTCAACTATCAATTGGCAATAATCAATTTTTCGCACATCATGCTTAGACCTACAATTCGATGCACATGTACATATGCCTTCTTCAGTTTGTTTCTCTTTCTATAATCAAAATCATTTCTATCCTTAAAGAACCTCTTGGTAACTCTTCTCATCTCCTCCTCCATTGCACTGGCCTTAAAGATGGAATTGATAAAATACCTACCAAAGGAAAGAGAAAATTTCAAACCTGTCTTATGAAAATCTGATTGGGCCTCATGTACAATATTCATCTGATGAGATAGTTCCATCAATACAATCTTGTAAGAGGTGTATCTAGGGAGCATGAATGACTCACCATTAAAACATCCAACCCTGATATATGTGAAGGTTGGGAACTGAAGGAACATTCATCAATATTGATTCACTACTTCCCAAGCATGATCAGACACTTTTATTATACAAGTTCTTGTCCATCATAACCATATAATAACCAAAGAAATCATCAATCACTCTTTGGAAATAATTATGACTTTCTTGAAGAACCAACTGGGAATAGTATTTGTGTACCTCAATTTGCCTCCTATCACTAGTGGTAGACAATCCAGGAAAATATCTCATTGAAGTCACAATGTACACCAAGTAAGAAGTCATATAAAACTTAAGTATGGTAGGAGCCTTGGTGAGCTATTCATAGATGGAATCAATGAACTATTTTCCCCAAAATATCTTCTCCTTATTTTGTCTGATCACATGGATATACTGATACATCTATTTAAAGAAATCATTAGAAGTGGCAAGTCCTTTAACTCTAATTAAAATATTTATCAAATCATTGACTTCTTCAATGAAGTCACATCTGGGAAGAGTCTTCAGCCATCTTGCAATAGTAGGTCTTGGGGTTTTGAGCCAATTGTCATTCATATTATGCCTACACTTATCTGAATTTTTATCAAAGTAGGCTATAACTGTCTGCATAGTAATATAAGTATATTTCTCAATACTAGGACACTAGAAAACTGAATCAAAGAACTCTTCATCAAGCCTGATAAATTTCTTTCTAGATTCATCCTTCACACGTATGCTATCTAGATCAAAATGATTTGCCACTGCCATTAGAAATTTAGAATCCTGAGCCGACATGGGAAAGGATGCTACAAAGTGGATGCCACTATTGATAATAGCTTCCATGTCATGATATGAAGGTGGTTTCTCAATCCCTTGCTAAAATTCAGCCAGGTCAACATGACCTATCTCCATATCACTAATATGATCAATATTAGAAGTAACTGAAGAAGGTGGAAAAATCAGGTGTGGGTCTTGCTTCTTGAATTTCATCCCTATTTGTTTAGAGAAGCCTTTGTTATTGATATAATAATAACATAGAGAAAAATACATCCATCAACATTATAATGATATATTTGATTAATTGCTTTTGTTCATATGACTTGAACAAATCTTCATAAAATAATACAATTTGGCCATTAGGGTTTCCAAAACCCTATTGAAATCTTTGAAAACATTGAGACTAATCAAATATATATCTTAATTTTTGTGTGTGATAAGTGAAATTTCAAGATTATAATCTTATAAGTTCACTTAAGAAAAAGTGTGGTTAAAAGGTGTAATTCGGCTCCATACAACCGAGTTACACTTTGGAAAAACCAAAAACTAGGTGTAATTTGGATTTATGGATCCAAATTACACTTAAAAAAAAGTCCAAACAATAAAACAAGTGTCAGATGAGGTTACCGACCCACTTAGCACTTAGAGAAATAAAGGAAAGCATAAGGTGGTCAGCAGGGTTTCAAACCTGCCAAACACCTGATATGGTGTATGACGGGTTTGCACCCCCGCCGAACACCTAAAGTGGTTACATTGATATAAAGGAGAATGATGATGATCAGGGTCGCATACCTACCACACACTAGCATGTGGTGTGGGGTAGGCCTATGGGCCAACCCAACACTGTACTGGGTAAACATAGTGAACACAGGGAAACATTGGTGGTCAGGGTCACCGACCTAGCACACACCGCCATGTGATGTGGGGTGGGCCGACAACCCCACCCAATGTCGTAGTGAATAAACATGGCAAAGAAAATAGGAATAGTGTGTTTTTGGGTCACTGATCCGTCACACACCACAATGTGGTGTGGGGCAGGCCGATGCCCCCGCCCAACACACAACATTAAATGGCAATAAAAATGCAGGGAAAGAACTAGTGTGTAGTGATGGACGAAGACACGCCACGAGCCTATGACCATCTCCTCGCATTGATAAAACACAATGATACAAAAATTGAACAAATCAAAAGGGTTTAGGAAAACCCTAAAAACACGGGGAAGAAAACATACCCGTTAAAGAATTCGATGAAGTCTCCCTCCTCGCCTAAGAAAGATCAAGTTTGAATAAAAACAAAATGAAATGATAAGAGGATCTATATAAAAACCAAATTAAAAAGAGTCCTATTCGAATTACTCAAATGGGTAATTAATAATTCGAGCGACATAAATGAGTGAAAATCAGGTTTATAAACCCGATTTGCACCAAATTGGGTTTACAAATCTAATTTTCACTTAAATGGGCAAAAAATAATAAAAGAGGTGTAAATCGGGTTTATAAACCTGATTTGCACCTAAAAGGAATACTTAGTGTAAATCGGGCTTATGAACCTGATTTACACCTAAATTACATTCCTTAGTGTAAATGGGAAAAACCAAGGGTAAAACCATTTTATGATGATGATGACATCTCATAAATGCATAGAGCAATTCAACCAAAAATGAGAAAACATTTATGGGTTATCCTCAATTTTTGTAATATTAAAAACTGAGGAACGCTATTACATTCCTTGGAGCATTTTGTTAAGGAAGTCATTGATCCTACCAAACATTAGGGCAAAAATCATGCGTTGTTGCATTAGGGTCTTATCTATAGGCTCTATTCCTTTCATTCCATCCATCCCCAACACAACTCCATAAGATGATAGCCAATCCATCCCCAACACAACTCCATAAGAACCCAAAGGAATGACTCAAAGGTCAACTGAAGTAACTATGGTTCCTAGGTCCAACTCACAATTGGGAATAAAGGCATCTACAGAGACACGGACACCTGTAGCCAACTCTACTTGACACCTATCCTAGCTTTCCTAGCCATGACCTAACACCACAAAAGAGAAAATGGTTCAGATCTACGGCAAGGATAAGACAAGAGAAACACAAACATTAAGACCTAAGTAAAAAGGTCGATTGAAAGGCTCACTACGAACCCAGACTACCCAGTATTGAAACTTGGGCTCTGATACCAAAAGTAATGCCCCACCAGGAACCCTAAAGGAAAATCAACACAATTAGGTAACTAAAGGGTGAAATTTTTTTTTCAAAAGATTAAGTGCATTAATTATAACAACATGTTTAATAACACAACAGAAGTCTAACACATGATTTCTTAAGGGTTACCAATGAATATTAATTCATAAGTTATATTAACACCATGGTTAATCCAATTGTCCATTTAGTTAGGTAAATTAAATGCTTAAGCTTAAACCTAAACATACATCTAAATTCCATAATAAAAGAATCAAAGTATTCCGATCCATTTATTTTCCCATAGATCATATACACAAAAGATTAAAGCAACTAAATTTACATACATTCCACCGATATAATATTACAATATCCATAAATACATAGCTTCCAAAAATACCATGGAATCCCAAAAGTTACAATATCAAGGTTACATAAAAGTTGATACAATGACCACAAGGTCTCAACTGAACAAAGATCATGAACATGAGCTGGTAGATGAACCACGAACCAAGAAACACCAGCGAAGCCTTTCGTCGCCTAAAGATATCTAGGAAATAGTGAAATTAGTTTAACCCCTGCTACCGCTAGTAGCACTGCTACCACACAGTAGCAGGTACTACCGCTAGTAGTTGTACTACCGTCGGTAGTAATACCGAAAGTTGTATTTTTTTTTTTAATTTGTTTTCAAATTTTTTATTTTTTAAAATTCAATAACCTAAATAAAACATTAAATTTAAATAACCTAAAATATTAAAATTTCAATAACCCAAAGAAATATTTAATTTTATTTTTCAATAAAATTTATTTTTAGGGAATCTAATTAATACAAATTAATTAATATAGATTTTCCCATACACTTAATAAACTACTAGATTTAATTCCCAATTAATTTTACAACTAAATATACAAAGATGCACAAACATACATAAAGAACAACCATAGCAATATATCAAATGCAATACCAAACCAAAGGACATTTTCTCTGGCAAAACCCATTTCTCCCAAATCTTGCAATTTTCATGCACAATAAAACATCTTGGCAAAATTTGCTAGAGTAACTTTTCCCAATTTCCTCAAAATTTTAATCTACAAACACCTAGGAAACAACTTCTTTCCATAAACTAGAAACTAACTTCAGAAATGGACTTTAGCCAAGAATGAGAAATAACCAGAAAGGATTTTGAATTTGACAAAGATTTTAACACACACATCATTCAGAAAGAGGGAAGAAATAAAAAATATTTTCTTTAAAAAAATAACTAGAAGAAGCTGCCCAACCTGATATAGCTTTCCTGGAAGAACTTTGTAGGATAGATTAAATCTTCAACAAGCTTCTAATAATTTTTCATCACCAAAATCCTTGCCTCTTTCCCGTGACTTCCAAAATAAAAAGATATATTCCCCTTTTAAACTAAAATTCTAGGTTGCATATATTTTTCTCAAAAACCCTAATCTTTAATTTTAGTAATTAAAAGCAATTTATTTTTCTTTTCTAATTCCTAACAAAGGAATAAATTACATGCAATAAGCAAAAATCATTTTTCTTTCCTTTTCTAATGCAAATTAATTAATTTTCTAAAAAAAGGAATTAAAGCAATACTTTAATTCGAATTTATTCTTTTATTCTTTTATTTATTTAAAATTCTAGAAACAATAAATGAAATTAATCTAATTTATTTTTCACTAAAATTTAGATAAAATATATTTCTAATATCATGCAGCTTGCAACTTAATTTAATAACTTCTTTTAATTAATTAAATTTATAATCTCAATGCATAAGATACATAATTCAAAAATACCAACTATGAGATAACTCCATAAATTTAATTAATTAATTAAATCCACTAAAACACACAAACTAAACAAACCCCAAGCAAAGACTCAGAAAAAGTCAAATGACAATACACGAAGGCCGAACAAACTGACAACAATCACAAGAGTGTAACTGAGTAAAATAGGGTCAACTACTTCCTCCTTCACTTCCATCGGACAATATAAGGCACACTCAGACCTATGAAGCCAGGTGGAGACAATACCCCATACCTACCTGGTACTAGTACCTGCAATATCCTGCATCACTAAACCACACATGCATATGTACAATATAGAAAACACAACATGCACACCGATGAAGGAGAATCGTGACGTTCCCTGTCTCACCAGAATGAGTGAAGGAAAATCATCCCCTTGTATCCAATACACTCGCAAACACACAACATATAATTTTCACATTGCATAGATAAAATAAAGTGTCAGTACATAGCAATAATCCATAAAATGCCATAAATCACAAGTATTGAAATACTGCAAATAAATTATGCATCTCATATCGAGATAAAGCATGAAATAATGTCATAAAGTCTGAATAACACATCATGGTAATGTATCCACTGAAAGTAAACAATAATTAAATATGAGTCTAATGAGATCAAATGAGGAGAGGTACTACATTCTCCCCCCCAGAACTAGGCTTACTCCTGGAAGCCTAAAATAAATAAGAATATAGCTCTCTCATCTTCGCTGGATCCTCCCAAGTCATCGAGGTCTCATCATTTGGGTCCCATAGGACCCTTACCTAGTTAATGGTGCGATCCCTAAGGATCAAATCCTGACATTGAAGAATGCACACGGGCTCCATGGAAAGTTGCCCGTCCTCGACCTAAAAAGAGTTCCAAACAAGAACATGTGTCACATCAGGATGATAAGGTCGAAGAACTAAAACATGAAAGAGACCATGGATGTGGGATAGACTCAGTGACAAGGCAAGATAGTAGGAAATAGGTCCTATCCTCTCAAGGATCTCAAAAGGCCCAACAAACCGAGGTGCCAACTTAGAACCCTTTCGATAATGGATCAGACTCTTTTGCGGACACACTCTCAAAAACACACGATTGCCAATAAAAAACTAAAAAATCTATCCTACGAGCATCTGCATACTTCTTCTGCCTATCCTGTGTAGCTACCAAATGCTAACGAATCCACTCAACCTGCTACTCCATCTCCCAAAGAATATCCGGTCCTATAAGCACCCTGTCCTCTAGTCGATCCCAGCTCAAAGGAGTGCGGAAAGGAAGACCATACAATGCCTGAAAGGGGGACATACCTATGTAGCTATGATATCCATTTTTATAAGAAAACTCCACTAGATAGATATAATCCTCCCAGTGTGACTGCTAGTCCATAACATACATGCGAAGCATGTCCTCCAAAACCTGATTCACTCTCTCTGTCTGACCATCTATCTCTGGGTGATAAGATGAACTAAAGTTCAACTAAGTCCTCAAACCACGCTGAAGTGAGGTCCACAATACTGAGGTAAAGACCGGATCTCTATTAGAGATGATCTGCCTTGGAGTCCCATGCAATCTCACTACATCTTCCAAGAAGACTCGTGCCACCACTACTATCGTATAGGAAGCTTGAATAGGAACAAAGTGAGAAACCTTTGTCAATCTATCAATTATGACCATGATGGCAACGTGACAACATGAAGAGATAGGCAACCCAATAATGAAATCCATGGAAATGATATCCCATTTCCAATCCGGTACCAAAGTAGGCTGGAAAAGCCCTGCTGGGTGCTGATGCTCTGCCTTCACCTGCTGACACTCTAAACACTTCGACACAAAATCAGCAATGTCACATTTCATACTAGCCCAATGATAAATCTGTCTAAGATCTGTGTGCATCTTCTTGACACCTAGATGTGCCGAATAAGGTGCACGATGGGCCTCAGTCATTATCAAAACATGAAGACCCTCCAAAGGAGGTATATAAATCCATCCATGGTGATGGAGGAGTCCATCTGCCTCAAGGTTATATCTCGAAAATCTACCCTCTAAAGGCCTTCCAGACTTCATCATGGCTCTAACATCCTAATACCAAGTATCCTCAGGAAGAACTTCAAGAATCCTCTCTCTCAAGTCTACTCCAAGGGACAATGCTAAAACTTCATGTTGTCTATGACTCAAAGCATTTGCCACCATGTTCTCTTTCCCCTGAATGTAATGAACCTCAAAATCATACTTGCAGAGGAATTCAATCCATCTCCACTGTCGAGCATTCAAGTTCAGTTGCGTGAATATATACTACAGACTATGGTGATCACTATGCAGCTCAAATTGACACCCTAACAAGGAATCTCACCATCTAACCAAAGCATGAACTACAACAGCCAACTCTAAATCATGAACTAGATAGTTCAACTCGTGGTTCTTGAGTTTACAAGACTCATAAGAAACCACATGTCCATCCTACATAAGCACTACACCTATACCTTCCAAAGAGGCATCTGTGCATACCATAAAATCTCTAGATGGATCAAGAACTACCAAAATTAGAGCACTGATAAGAAGCTCCTTCAAGGTCCTAAAAGTTGCCTCATAAGTTGTTCTAACCAAACAATGTTCTTCCCTTTTCTCTAAAGAGAAGTAATTGGGTGTCCTATCCGGGAAAATCCTTGAACAAAGCGATGGTAATATCTGGCCAAACCCATAAAACTCCTAACTTCTAAAATGTTGGTCGGCACTGGCCAATCAATAATGGCTTAGATCTTTGAAGGATCCATGGATATACCTTCTCTCGAAATGATATGACCAAGATAGTTCACCTCAGACTGGAAGAAGTTACACTTCGCCAAATTGGCATAAAGCTAATTCTCCCTCAAGCACTGCAATACCTGACGTAAGTGACCCTCATGCTCTTCCATAGATCTAGAATAAATTAGAATGTCATCAAAGAATACAATGACAAAACGATCAAGGTAGGTGTGAAAAACCCCATTCATGAGGCTCATGAAAACTGAAGGCATGTTCGTCAACCCAAATGGCACCACTGTGAACTCATAGTGACCATAACGAGTACAAAACGTAGTCTTATGAATGTGTGCATCTTGAATATGAAACTGGTGGTATTGAGGTTTTAGGTCAATCTTAGAGAACACCTTGGCTCCCTTAACCTGATTAGAAAGGTCATTTATATGAGGCAATGGATATCAATTCTGGATGGTTAGCTTATTCAGCTGTCGGTAATCAATGTATAACTGAAGAGAACCATCTGTCTTCTTAACAAAGATAACAGGCACACCCCAAGGAGAAACACTAGGATGAATGAATCCCTTGGCCAACAATTCCTCTATCTAAAATTTCAACTCACTCAAATTGTGAGTAGTCATCTGATATGGAGCTCTCAAAATAGGTCCTGCACTGGGAACCAAATCAATGCAAAAGTCTATGTCTCACTTCAGAGGCATACCAAGAATATCTAATGGAAACAAATCAGCATACTCTCGAAGAATAGGGTGACTATCAAGAGTGATTTCGTGACTCTCTGACTCATCCACATCCTCAAGAGTACCTGCAAAAAGATGACACCCTCTATGCATGCACCGCTTAAGTTGCATAGTGGAAATCATACATAGGGATATCGGTCTCTGAACTCCAACAATCTCCACTTCCCTACCAAGGTCATCTAAACACTCCACTATCTTCTTGCAATAGTCTATGCGAGCACTGTGAGATGATAGCCAATCCATCCCCAACACAACTCCATAAGAACCCAAAGGAATGACTCGAAGGTCAATTGAAGTAACTATGGTTCCTAGGTCCAACTCACAACTGGGAATAAAGGCATCTACAGAGACACATACACCTATAGCCAACTCTACTTGCCACCTATCCTAGCTTTCCTAGTCATGACCTAGCACCACAAAAGAGAAAACGGTTCAGATCTACGACAAGGATAAGACAAGAGAAACACAAACATTAAGACCTAAGTAAAAAGGTCAACTAAAAGGCTCACTATAAACCCAGATTACCCAATGTTGAAACTTGGGCTCTGATACCAAATGTAATGCCTCGCTAGGAACCATAAAAGAAAATCAACAAAACTAGGCAACTAAAGGGTGAAATATTTTTTTTAAAAGATTAAGTGCATTAATTATAAGACCAGCATGTCTAATAACACAACATAAGTCTAACACATGATTTCTTAAGGGTTACCATTGAAGATTAATTCACAAATTATATTAACACCATGGTTCATCCAATTGTCCATTTAATTAGGTAAATTAAATGGTTAAGATTAAACCTACACATACATCTAAATTCCATAATGAAAAAATCAAAGTATTCCAATGCATTTATTTTCCCATAGATCATATATACAAAAGATTAAAGTAACTGAATTTCCATACATTCCACTGATATAATATTATAATATCCATAAATACATGGTTTCCAAAAAATACCATGGAATCCTGAAAGTTACAATATCAAGGTTACATAAAAGTTGATACAATGATCACAAGGTCTCAACTGAACAAAGATCATGAACATGAGCTGGTACATGAACCATGAACCAAGAAACACTAGCGAAGCCTTTTGTCGCTTGAAGATACAATCCAGAACATCCGATGGGAAGTGGTACTACCACCCGACCATGTGATCCCAAAATAGAACCACCCCACTATCCTAGGAGATAGTCAAAGACCATCAAGCAAGAAAAATAAGACAAGTACGAAAGAACTACATGACTTTGGAAACATCCATGTGACTCAAATCACAAACACTAGTGACTCTAAGGAGAGAGTGTCATCACATGGCTTAAGGTGGTTACCCTGGTAGGCCTCCATAGGTCTCGGCCCCCATCCTAGGTCATCCTTGTAACCTCTCCTGAACCTCTGGCTCCATCTAAGCCTCATGTAGACCCTACCAATCCTTTCGTGAAGACAAGGTGACAGGTTTGCCATTCTAGGCCTTCTCACCACATCCTGAGCCTATACAAGCACCCAACCATGTGCGAGGCACATTATCTTAATTAATATTTAAACTACCCACCCCCTAATCAATTATTGGGTTATCACTTCTTAACTGTCTTTCGAGGGGTTATCCTGCCATCCACTTCAAGTGTGGCCCCCGCTCAAAAGGCAGTCTCTCTCATAGGACACTAATAGGAAAGATCTCTCTATGAGAAATCTATGGCGAAATAGATAGCCATAACTAATTGTGACAAACCATAGGTGAAGGATACACAATCACTAACCCAAGATTGACCATTTGGAATAAAACACACAATGGCTCACATCAACGAGGTTATACAACAACACCTGACCAAGGAGATATAACAACATATGACATAATGACAACTCAACCAAAATTGCATCAAAATTAAGCTTGACCGCAAATACCATTTTCATAAGATCCTAATACAGATAATCTTTTCTTTAAATAGCCAAAAGCATAAATAACTTGCAATTAAAGATTTTCCAGAAAATAAGAAAACGCAACTATATTAATACAAAGAAATCAATGATGTTATTTGTCCAATAAGATTAAATAAATCACATAAAAATTAATCTCCTAATGTATTTCCAAGCATAAATATGGAATCTAAAATTATAAGCTTTTCTGGAAATAACCATTCTGAATTATATATACATATATATATATATATAATATAATATAATTATATGAATATATATATATATAAACACATGAATTAATTTTCACAATATGAAAATAATACTAAATAACATAATGCCCATAATTAAAAAAACCTATATATGAATATATATATATATATATATATATATACACACATATATATACATATATATGTATATATATATATGTATATGTATATACATATATCATATATATAATAAATTAATTTAAAAATCAAATTTTATAACCTTGCACGGAAATCTGAAATACCATATTTCGGTTTGCATGAAATTTATCTAGGAAACAATGAAATTAGTTTAACCCCTGCTACCATTGGTAGCACTGTTACCGCATGGTAGTAGGTACTACCGTAGGTAGCACTGCTACCTTGCGGTAGCATGTACTACCACTGGTAGTAATGCTACCGCCGGTAGCTGTACAACCATCAGTAGTAACTATTGAAAGTTGTATTTTTAGTTTTTAATTTTTAATTTTTAATTTTAATTATTTATTTTTATTTTTAAAAAAAATTCAATAACCTAAATAAAACATTAAATTTAAATAACGTAAAATATTAAAATTTCAATAACCCAAACAAATATTAAATTTTATTTTTGCAATAAAATTTATTTCTAGGGAATCTAATTAATATAGATTTTCCCATACAGTTAATAAACTACTAGATTTAATTCCCAATTAATTTTACAACTAAATATAGGGGAAGTGCACAAAGATGGTGGTAAAAAAGAGGGGTATAAGTGGACACTTTTTTCTGAAATCAGGTGAACTTGAACTTGGAGGCAAAATTTGAAAGTCATCCACTCAAGATATGAAGATAATCAAACAACAAATATTGTAGTACTCTAAATCTAGTTTCCAAACTACTAAAATTTTTCAAAATTGGATAAGATTAAGGGGGTCAAATCCTTCGCGCAGGAAAAACTGACCCTGTTTGTTTTTTCTGAAAAACATAACATAGTGTCTGACAGTTGCATCAAAAAAGTCATAGTTAGATTTAGTATTTTGACAAATCCTTTAGCAGAAAGATAGTTAAGAGTGAGCACTAGACGATGGTGTATATTTTGGTAAGTTTTTGTTGAGCACTAACTGACCCTCTCTCTCTCTCTCTCTCTCTCTCTAACCTTCCCTCCCACCTCTTCTCTCCCTCGCCCCGGCTCCCCCCATGGGCTCGTCCCTCAGCCACCACGCTCCGCGCCCCGCTCGCCGCTCCGCGCCGCGCGCGGCTCTCGCGGCTCGAGCGTCCGGCAGCCATCTCGTCGCTCGCTCTCTACCGTCCCCCCACCTGCTTCGCTCCCTCTCTCCCTCTCCCCCGCAGGTTCTCTCCCTCACCACCACTCTCCCTCTCCCTCGTCGCTCTCCCTCTCTCTCTCTCTCTTCTCTCTCTCTCTCTCCTCTCTCTCTCTCTCTCTCTCTCCCACCTCTTCTCTCCCTCTCCCTCTCCCTTCCCCCCATGTCTCTCCCTATCTCCCTCTCTTCCTCTGCCCTTTCCTCTTCCTCTCTCTCCCCTCTCCCCTCTCCTCTCCCTCTCTCTCCCTCTCCCACCTCTCTTTCTCTCTCTCTCTCTCTCTCATCTCTCTCTCTCTCTCTCTCTCTCCTCTCCCTCTCCCTCCCCCCCTCTCTCTCTCTCTCTCTCTCTCTCTCTCTCTCTCTCTCTCTCTCTCTCTCTCTCTCTCCCTCCTTCCCTCTCTCCCTCTCTCTACCTTCCCCCGCCCTCTTCTCTCCCTCTCTCCCTTCCCCCCATGTTCTCTCTCTCTCTCTCTCTCTCTCTCTCTCTCTCTCTCTCTCTCTCTCTCTCTCTCTAGCTCCCTCCCCCTCTTCTCTCTCTCTCTCCTCTCTCTCTCTCTCTCTCTCTCTCTCTCTCTCTCTCTCATCGTCTCTCTCTCTCTCTCTCTCCCTCCCCTCTCCTCTCCCTCTCTCCCTCTCTCTCTCTCTCTCTCTCTCTCTCTCTCTCCCCTCTCTTATCCCCTCTCCCTCCCTCTACCTCTCCCTTCCCCCATCTTCTCTTCCTCTCTCCCTCTCCTGTCCCTCTCCCCTCTCTTGTTCCTCTCTCTCCCTCTCCTCTCCCTCTCTCCCTCTCCCTCTCCTTCCCTATCTCTCTCTCTCTCTCTCTCTCTCTCTCTCTCTCTCTCTCTCTCTCTCTCTCTCTCTCTCTCCTTCCCTCTCTCCCTCTCTCCCTCCATCTACCTCTCCCTTCCCCCATGTTCTCTCCCTCTCTCCTTCTCTTTCCCTCTCTCTCTCTCTCTCTCTCTCTCTCTCTCTCTCTCTCCTCTCTCTCTCTCTTTCTCTCTCTCTACCTCTTCTCTCCCTCTCTCTCCCTCTCCCTCTCCCCTCTCCTCTCCCTCTCCCACTCCCCTCTTCTCTCTCTCTCTCTATACCTTCCCTCCCACCTCTTCTCTCCCTCTCTCCCTCCCTCTACCTCTCCCTTCCCCCCATGTTCTCTCCCTCTCTCCCTCTCTCCCTCTCCCCTCTCCTCTCCCTCTCTCTCCCTCTCTCTCTCTCCCTCTCCTCTCCCTCTCCCACCTCTCTCTCTCTCTCTCTGTACCTCTCCCTCCCACCTCTTCTCTCCCTCTCTCCCTCCCTCTACCTCTCCCT